>NC_062217.1:61817056-62494556 GCF_902686445.1 Sciurus carolinensis | reverse complement strand
ATTAACTGTATTGTCTTAATAAACAGAGATTATGAGTTCAGTTATTATGTACAGCATAACCAATAGGTTTGCAATAAGGACCACAATTTCTAATGGTGGACAAAGATGACAGGAAGGGGTGCAAGGATATAATGTTAATCAGATAAGAAGTGAGTCTATAGAGGTACTATATCATAGGAATAGGGAAAGTGGACTTAAAATAATTGGTTGTTAGCATGAGTAAAGAGAGAATAAAGGGAGAAAGAATCTCCAAGGAAACAGATAAGAGGAAAATAGAGTAAGAAAAGTTTAATAAAAGAAAAAAGTAGGAATAGGCAGAATAGTAAAAATTTTAATAATATTACTAGTAAAAAAAATTCTACAATAAAACTATACAGTACTGTTCAAATCTTCTAGTCTTCAGTAGCCTGGTGCCTGAGAGGAACTTGATAATGCAGTGTCCCAAGAAGGGTACTGTCCCACTATAAGTGGTGACTTCCAGGTCGGGAATAATCCATGCTAGCAGGCAGAGGCAACTCCATGTGTTGATATATGGTCAGCAGCAGTGTGGGTGCTAGACTCATGGGGTGCAGGCACTACACCATGGGTTGTGGCACGGTCCTAGGTGCTGGAGATGTGTGTGGGCGGTGGACCTGGTGGCTGGGTGGGGCCTTGGTCAGGAAGACATTATTTTTGAAAGGTGGCCTTGTAGAGGAACAATTTTAGAATTCTGACAATAGAAGAGAAGAGATATTAGGGAAGATGCATCTTTAGGAGGTCAGTAACAGAACATGATCACTAAAAGTAAGAGGATGGAGATAAAAATGTGGACAGATGTCGGGGTACCGTGGACCCCACCCT
The DNA here is from genome assembly GCF_902686445.1 of Sciurus carolinensis. Lineage (NCBI taxonomy): Eukaryota > Metazoa > Chordata > Mammalia > Rodentia > Sciuridae > Sciurus > Sciurus carolinensis. Next base: position 62,493,716 of record NC_062217.1, on the reverse strand, counting down.
AGCCTGGTTTTCAGGGACTTCAATATGGCGCCTGGCACTGAGCCAGAATGGCCTGGTTTGCAACAAACAGCTGACACTGCTTAAGGAAGTTGACCTGATTGGACGAGGTGACTCGTGCTCGCTGCGTGCTCTCTTCATGCCCCTAGTGTATTCTATATAGTAATCATGCTCTCCTCACATGCTCTGTAACCTGATTGGCTCATGATTCATATATAATGACCGTGACTTCCTTGCTAAGAAAACAATAAAGAAGAACAATAAAGAGCTCTGACGAACAACCAGTTTGTCGTGTCTCTCTCTGCGGGCAGAGGGAACGCGATAGACAGATATTGGATAAGATTTATATTATTGATGCAAAAATCAATGTGTCATACTGTTGGTTCAATACAGGAAGGTCATGAATGAAATGAGAAATCAATGATATTTTTGACATTTTGGCACTAAAAATGATTTAAAATGTTTGTATGACCTGATATGGAGAACTCTAGATACTGACTTGGAGGATGAAAATATAAGGAAGAAATAAAATTTCTGAATTTAGACAGGTCAAATGTGGGTATAGTATATTGATAGAAATTGAAATTTGGTAACTCATAATTTAAAGATAAAATTTAAGTATCTGAAATTTAAATTGAAATTCTCCCACATTAGGGAGAAATATATAAGAATATTTCTCCAGTGAGATTGGAAACTAGGAAACATTGGTGATTTACCCGTCAAGATTTAAGGAGATATAAAAATGTTCAAAATATCATTGTACGCATAGGGAGAGAAAAGTCAAAGTGTATGTATGTGCGCACGCACACACACACACACACATACTTTGAGTGTAAATGAGAAAAAGAAATTATTTGGAATAAAATGTGAGACCAAAATAAGTTTTCTTTCAACATTTTTATTTTTAAAATTAAAGGAAATGAGATCATATATTACTTTTAATCATTGTGATTCAAATGAGCTGATAGAAAATTAAAAATGCTTTTCAATATACATATAAAACATATTCCATTAAACTGGGATTGAAGAATAGTTTTTTTCCAAATTAAACTGTGGTTTTGAGTATAGATTATAACCTAATTAAGATGACACATTAAGCAGAGATGGATAATAGCCCAATTTTGCATAAAACACTAGAAGATACTTTTTTATTTAAGTCAAGTTTTATAATTTTACGCACAAAAAATGAACACACAGAGCAGAAGTACACCCGCAAACCGACACTGAAATCATTAAACTCAAGAAAATAAGGTATAGATACAAGTTTTTCTTAAAACCCTTTACTGAGACAATGATACTCAGCTACTGGAAGGTTTTTGTTATTGTTAAACACTTGTTGACAAAATGATACTCAGTTACTGAAATTCTTCTGTTCTGTAGGAAAAAAGAACTGAGATTCCCTACATAAATCAATGTGTTTTACAAGTAATAAATTCCACAGTAGGTTTCCCAATACCTCATCCACAATTCATCATGACCCTAGAATATGAGCAACAATTTGATGACAGAGACTGATAGAATTGATTAAAAATTGACCCTATGATATGCTGTCTACAAGATATTTACTTTGAATGTAATGATATAAACAAGTTAGGAGTAAAAAAAGAAAAAAAGATGTACCATGTAACATAATTAAAAGAAAGGAGTGTGTATATTAAGGTTCCATAAATTCCATAATGTTTGAAATAAAGAAAACTGACAAAAATATTGAAGTTTTAATCGCGATTTATAAACTAACCTCCAAGAAGACAATATTAATAATCACAATAACAATCCTAAAACTGTCTGCAATAAGCAGTAGAATTTGTCAAACAGAACTGAAATAAATTAAAAGATAAACAGGCAAATTAGGCCTGGAGATATAGGTCAGTGGTAGAGCACTTGCCCAACATGTGCAAGACCCTGGGTTCAATCCTGAGCACTAAAAAACATAAATTAAAGAAAGAAAGAAAGAAAGAAAGAAAGAAACAGGCAAATCAACAATTATATGGAGATTTTAATACCTATCTTTCTTAAGATCCTAGAACAACTAGACAGAAATCCCCATGGGTATGTAATAACTTAACTAAAAGCTTCAATCTATTGGAATTAATTGAAATTTACTGGACACACACTCAACAACAGAATACATATTCTTTTGAAGTGTCCAAGGAACAAAAATAATAACAGACTCCATCCTGGTTCTTAAGACTAACCTCAAAGAGCTGAAATTATAGACTATGTTCTCTGCCTATGATGCAATCAAATTAAAATAAACAGCAAAAAGACCATAGGAAAAGTTCCAAGCATGGTAGAAGAAAATTTTACTGAATATTAAGACACAATAAGTTTATATAAAATAAAATATGTAAAAAATATAAAATTCAAGAACAACATAAAAAACAAAATACTGGAATTTGGCATTTCTTTACTTATTTTGAAAAGATTTATAATTGAATTTATTGTTAAATTATGGGGAAAGATATCTGAACTATAATTTTTATTGTTATTAAAAATCTGAAATATAGTGCTTCCATAAAACATATGGGGACTGGGGATATAGCTCAGTGGGTAGAGTGCCTGCCTCACATGCACAAGGTCCTGGGTTCAATCCCCAGCACTGAAAAAAAAAAAAAAAAAAGGATGGACCCTTAAAATATTTTGACCCAAATTGTTTTACATACATAGATTATGTTGTATTTTACTCATTCCATAATGTAATACTTAAACTCAGTAAGTATAGCAGTGCACATATTTTAAATATTTCCAAAAACAATCAAAATTTCATAATTCTGTCTTCACTTTTAAATGAGATGAAATAATCAGCAATATCATTGGGGAATGAAATCAACTAACACATTTGTGACAATTACAAAATGTATGTCAGGAGAATATATTCCTTCCTCCAAATGAGACATTTTCTATCTTTACAAAAACTTGAAAATATTATATTACTAGTATGGTTTCATTCTCTTTATTTTTTTACTCAACTTCTAAATTATGATTCATATGTTCTTTGTGTTACTTTGAGTTTCAATAAATATGATCCGTTACCTGAATTATATTGACAAATAATAGATTTTTGCTATGGTTTTGGGAATTTGAGATTTCCACATTCAGAAAAGCAAAGGCATTTAACTCCTGGGCACCCGTGGTATATCTGGATTGTTTTGTTACAATATATTTGATTTGTCTTTTCTTCTGTATTATTTTTGTTTCTGAGTATGAAGCCCTTGAGGAAATGTACATTGTTCAGTTTTAGTCTAATGTATTCTTCAAATACATTTTTGTTTCTGAATTCTTCAGGATAATAAAAATTATTAATTTTCTGATGATTTGTTTTTGTAATTATCACAAATGTCTTTTTTTACCTTTGTTTCATAATGCATTTTTACATAATGAGAGAAAATTAGGAATGTCTTATTTTATTGTCTATTACAATAAATAAAATTATCAAAATTATATCCACAAATAAATATGCAGCAAAAATTCATGAGCAAAATAAAGAAAAAAGAAAAAACTGAGTATGGACATCTGATGTATAATATTAATTTTTAAGTAATAATGATACTTTTGTCCATGTTTTTTAAAAATCCCTTATTTTCAATTCTAAAATATTGAAAAGCTAATAATATTTTTCTTTTGTTTCAAAGTGAATGGAAGAGAAGAAAATGGATGGAGATATAGAGAAATGACAATGCTGGTGCTGTGTCCTTGAGGGTATATTATACTAATATCTGTGTTTTTAAATTAGTTGTCATTGAATTAATAATCTATTCATGCTAAAAGATAAATTGAGCTTTAAGAACTGTGTTATTTTCAACATATTTAACTGCAGTTTTTTTCTTCTTTCTTTAGTGTCTTTGCTATGGAAATACCAGGTTGTACTGCAGCAAACTACATCTTTCGTGAGACTTAAATGTGTGCACGTCAATAAAAGTCATTTTAAAAAATGTATTTGTCATGTTAAAAAAAAATCTGTGTATGTCACAAACCAAAGAAGTGGAAACAAATTAAATGGACATTTCAGGACTTTAAAAATTGTCACTTTCACCATTTTTCATTAAACTAAGAGAAATACAAATACCACAGTTTCTCTCTTACAGGTAGAAACTAGAAAAAGTTGATTATAAATGTAGTATAGTAATATCTAGAGTACTGGAATAGAGGGTGGAGAATAGAAGGAGGTTGAATAAATGGGTAGAGTTGGATATAAGGAATAAATTCTACTGTTCTACAGCACCATGGGAGACTATATTATTCACAGTAAACTATTCTACATTTTGAAGTACTAGAAAGGAGGAGCTCAAGAGCTCCAGACATGTAAGTTAAGGAGATAGAAAGGCTAATACCCTTTTCACTTTTTCCCAAGTTTGATCTTAATAAGAAGCCACATCAAGATTGAGAAATGAGTGCAAGAAAGAAGAAAAAGGAGATAATTTGAATAAAAGTATTAGGATCATAGGTGTCCCTTGAAAGCTCATGAGTGAGAAAATGTAGGGATATTCAGAAATGAAATCATTAGAATATGAGATATATAATCTGATTGGTGGATTAATCCATTGAATGGAGTAATAATTTGAAATGACTACTGTAAGGGGTGTAACTGTTAGCAGGTTGGTGTGACTCTAGGAAGTAGGTCACTGGAAGTGTAGCTTTGAGATTTGTGTTTTGTCCCTGAATCTCACTCTCTCTGGTTCCTGGCTGCCATGAGATGAGCAGTTTTCCTCCACCATGTCCTTCTGCCATGATGTTCCATCATCATCTCTGGTTCAGAGCAATGAATTCAGTTAACCATGACTTTACAACAGTGAACCTAAAATAAATATTTATTTCTCTAAGTTATTTTGGGGGCATTTTGATCACAGCAATTAAATGCTGATTAAAACAAAAGGACTTGGCAAAATGGAAAAAGAAAAGCATATATTGATGTAAAATAAGCTAATTAATATTTTATTTTTGGCAATTTTGAATATAAATTTAGAAAGATAATACATATATAGTATATAAAGAAAAGTATTTATATAGCCTTAAAAATAGTGAAAAAGTGAATAGCAATCACTGACTTTATCTCTTCATAAGTAGATGCAGAAGGAATACATTAAGTAATAATGTGATCAATTTATGATCATTTGAGGTCACTTCCTGTTGGACAACTACATTTCTTTGATTCATAAACTTTGTTTCTTTCAACCATGTTTTCAATTTAATTCTTATGCTTCTAGAGTTTTGGTTTTGTTGCCTTTATGACACTTAACACAAAATAAGTTAATACTCCCATTAATAAGTAGTGGTATAAAGAAATCATCATAAATGAATCCTGTGCTAAGAGAAAGAAATTTTATGTGTTTTGTTTCTGTTTTTTTAAATGTTTTCCTATAAAATAGCAACCTTAATCTGTTACAATATTTTAAACTTGGATGTAAAGACCACTTTATATAACTATGCAATTGAAAAGAATTCCTTGGAAGTTACTCTGGAGGTCATTATACATAAATTAATTTTCAGGATGGAAGTGGTATGATTTAAATATGTGTCCTTGAATTTTAAATACACCAGTGAAGACCATTTTAACAGAATACTTTTAATTCCTGAAATTTTTGAAAGCTCAGTTATGATCCACAATTCTATAGAATTGACCATGGCATTATTTCAACTATATACAGTAGAATAGAATATAGTTTTGTTCACCTTTTTAACAACTAGTTTTCAACTGTACCCAAAGCCCAAATACATTCCATTTTCAAAATCATCCCCAAATTTGGATTACACCCTCTTCACAGTCTAAATGCCCTGTCTTATACTTATTAGCCTTCTTTTTCTCAACACATAACTGAACTGACATTGCTCTTTTCATTGTTATTATAATTGTTAATATGCTTAACATTGTGATTATGTCTTTTTAGTTATTTATATCTATATCTGTATCTACCTGTACCTATCTGTATAGGTGTACAATGGCAATAATGTTTCTAGGAAGGAATATCAAGCCTTCTCATAGAAAACAGATGAGAACAGTTATTCTTCTGGAACAAGTACAATAAATTTAAGAGGTGCTAGAAAATGTCTTTGCCCTTTCTAGAGGTCTTTATTTTGTTTTTGTAATAATATTGTATTTGTGTTTTGGGTTTCTTTGCCAAAATACATATTCATATATATTTATGAAAATATTATATTAAATTATATATTTTTAAAACTCTAAATCAGAACATTACTTGCTTTGCAACCAAGGGTTAACCCATTTTATTTGCAATGGATTGTCAGTTGAAGAGAAAATAACTGTTTTCCAGCTGAATTTCTGTTTTAGTCAGCTAAAAGACCTGACGAGAACAACGTAGAGGAAAAGTTTATTTTGATTCACAATTTCAGAGTCTCAGTTGATGGTCAGTCAAGTTCTTGTCTCTAGGTCGTGGATAAGGCAGAACATTATGGAGAAAGAGTGTATCAGAGGAAAGTTTCTCAGCTCATGACAGTGAGGAAGCAGAGAGAACTTGAGTTCAAGGAGCCAGGGATGATATAATCCACAAGGGCATGCGCCCAAGTGACCTCCTTCCACCAACCACACCCTACTTCTCTGCAGTTACCACCCATTAATCCATTCAAATCATTAATCTATCAAATGAACTAAACTGCTGATTATGTGACCTCTAAACACTCCTAAATTCTCTCACAACAGTTCCTGGGGAACATTTCATATTCAAATGAAAACATAACATCACATAAGAGTGAGACTTCTCCGTTTTAGGGACATAATATTTATAAGAGGGGACATTTCTCCTTTCAAGCAGTGAACAGAATATGACAAGGAAATTAATAGAAAATAAAATGCCTTAAAATATCTCACCCTATAATTGAACTCAGTCACTTCATGTCTAGTGATTTCAATCAACAGAATCCAATTATAAACTCACCCAAAATGGCACAAGTAAATTTATTTTAGTAGATCTTAATATGTTGCTACATCTGTATTTATAGCATACACTTGTTATGATTTAAACTACCAAGTCTTTGAAAATGAAATAATCCCTTGTACGTAATTCCATTTACTTTCGTCATGTCTACCATATATAACTAGGTATTCATATTTTCAAAAATATTATTTTTATGACCTTCAAAAATCATTATCAATATGATTTCACATTATCCAGGATATTTGCCTAAGATTTTTTATGGCAATGTTGCTACCATAAGTAGCAATCCTCAAAATAGAACACCAGATGGCAATTCGTTTAATTGAATTTAATACAAGTATTCCCTGTGAAAACTGGTAAGAGAGATGGGTGATTGCTACAGAGTTCAGAAGGAGAGCAAGCAAGGATATGAAATCAGGCAAAACTTAATAATGTGTCATTTGGCTCAATTCAGCAGAACCTCTCTGGAGTCAGTACTGGTCATTTCTCAAGTAAGTTTTGATAAGGGCAAAAGGAGATGGGATACTGTACCTGGCCCCTGCTGGGGGAGCTTGAGACGTAAAGAAATAATCAGAGGAAAATGCTAATTCCCTTGATTTGATGAATGCTTGCTGTATGTTTGTGTTGAAATGTCAAGCCATACCCCATTAATACATACAATTAATGTCTAGTTTAAAAAAATAAATAAGTAACCATTGTAAAATATAGGAAGAAGATAGGAGAAAGGGAGAAGAGAAGGAAGGAAGGAAGGAAGGAAGGAAAGTAGGAAGGGAGGGAGGGAGGGAGGGAAAAGAAAAGAAAAGAAAAGAAAAAGAAAAGAGAGGAGGGGAAGGGGAGGGAGGAAGAAAGGGTCCCTATGTCCCAAGCTCTTTAAAAGGATAGCCCTCTAACATCAGCATGAAAAATTAGCAAGTACAGATGGCCTATCCACATAGCCCCATCTCTGCATTAACACCCTAAAGTACTTTTCTATTAGATGACCCCAGTGCTTAAAAGGTTCCCTAACTTTTGTTGTAGCAGAGTTGGGTTCAATCTCTTTCCACTATTTCAACAGTCTTTCTAGCCAGTAAACGCAGTGCAATTTCTCTCTGACATTACAAAGATATTTTTAAGGCAGAAGGAAAGCAAAATGGCAATTTAGACAATCTTTATACGTACATGAATATAATACATAATCAATATTGGTTAATAGATTTAATTTCTTCATAATTACTGAACTATATCTTAGAGTCTATGAAAGTCACCCTTAAACAATACAAACCATGTTTTCAAAAAATGCATTCATAGAATGTTCAACTTATTTCAGAATATTTTTATCTTCCTCCAAAGATACATATATTTACCAACACTCCCTCCAAATTCCCCCCCCCATCAACCATTGGCAACCATGGATCTATAGATTGTCTATTCTGCCATTTCATATTAATGAAAAGATACAATACATGGTATTTTTTAACTGATTTCTTTCCCTTGTTTTCAAGGTTTATCCATTTTCTAACATGTGTCAATACTAATCTATATCTGAAAAATGCAACACAACATTTTTAGACACAAATCTTTTCCAGTGTTTCCCCAAATGGAATGTTGTGAATCTTTTAAGTTGTATCTTAAACCAAGCATGAGAAAACAAAGTTTATTGCCTGTGAGACAGGAGACAGACTTTGTATGGTATCAGAGCTATGACTGGTCAAGTCTGAAGAAAAAGGGACAATTCAAATTCTACTTATATAAATTCCATACATAAATACCTACTTTATTAGTCTGGAATACAATTCACTCTCTGGTGTATCTGAGCAGTTAAAGATAAATGATAGGTGGCCAAGTATACATCACCAATACCCAGAGGTTCCAGTAATGATGTGATTATCTCATACTTGGAAATACTGGAAGGATGGAGAATATTGGAAGTAATGGTCTAAAAAGTACAATATAAATATTTTCTTAAAATTGAGAGAAATTGATATTTAGTAGCAAGAATGTTTCTATCATATTATAAATTTCTATAAATATTTCATCTTCATAATTACGTTTTTAGTAAAATTAGACAATTTTCCATATTCTATTCATTTTAAAATAGTATTATGTGTATAACAGTAATGGTCAAATTGTAGTACTGCATTTTAGCAGAATTAACCCTTCCTAATGAGTAGAATTGGCTACTGTGAATCATCTTAGCACTAGAATACGTTAATTTCTACAAAAAAATTCCAAATATGTATTCCAATTCCCCATTGCTTTGTGTTGTGACACAGACTCCTAGACTCTATATCATATTGCAAGGCCTGTACACTCTATATCATATCACAAAGCCTGGCCAGGGGTGTGTTTTTAAATTTTTCATGGCTCACTCACTCTTTCCCTAGTTTGTTGCAACAAAAAAGTTTTATTTTATTTTCTTTTTCTCTTAAGAAAACAACTACATTTTATGAACCACTAGTGTTCCTTCTTGGTGTTGCTTCTAGTTTCATTTCTCTCATAGGTAAAGACAAAGTTTAGTATTATTTGATAAGGTTCAACATAAAAGTCTCATTAATCAATAAAACACACACACATGCACACACACATACACACACACACACACACACCCACACACACACTAAGACTACTTGCATTTCAGAGTAGCATAATCTAAAATGCTACTCTAACAATTCAGCTAATGTTGTGAGCATATCATTGAAGCAGTAGCTTGGCATCAAGTCTTAGCAGTTTTTAGCAGCAAAAAAGAAGATTAAGTTTCAGAGCTGCTCTGCTCTGATTTCTTTTTGCACAGTGGAAGTGAAGAGAAAAATTCCCATTCTTGAAAAACTCATCCTTGGCTTCATACTCTCTCCCATGTTTCTTAATAGAAATGTATTTTCTTGTACACTCAGAGTTGTACAACGGGGCTCATGCTCACTCTGCTGTAGTCAGACCAAACTAATCATCCTGACCAAATGCCATCATGGCTTTAAAAAATAACACTTTATAACTTTACAGTATTTCCTACATACAGGACTTTCTCAGACATGTGTTTTTTGTGCATAGTTTTCAAAGGAACTATATTCAATCAGTTATTATTTATTCCAATATTGAACATAGGAAAGTTATAGCATTGAATGATCCCATGATCACACACTTTCTATTTGGTAAAAACAGAATTCAAACCCAGGAATTGTGAATCTACATTTTGTACTTTGGGACACTACTTTAAGCTGCATAGCACTAAGATAAGTATTTGTTTACATTTTAAATCCTGTATTTATTGTTGGAAACACTGCATACTTAGGATTCTTGATAATTGGGATTCTCATGACCCTGAAACAGATGAAAATATCTCATGAGATTGTCTTATTACTTGGACATATTCTACATCTCAGGTAAATATGAACAACCCATGTTTAGTAACAAAATCCTATACTTGTCATTTTCTTTATCTATGTTCACTATATTTATAAATGACCTCACAGCAAGTTTTTTCCTCTCCTGTCTTTATACACTTCTCAACCTAGTTGATGTTATATGTTCATGTGGTCCATTACTTCACCCAATCTCTTGGCAAATATAGCAAATGAGTTAAATGGTTTTCTACATCAACCCTGTGGATGAATACTGTCCTAATTATTTCTTAACCATGTCTATATCCAGAATTCTGAAAACCAGTGGTGAAAAAAAATTGTTAAATTAACTCTAATGCAAAATAATATTTACATTTATCTTTCAACGCATACATTTATGATTTGGGGCCTATAATATCCAGTTGCTTAATGGGTAACCTAAAAACATCTAAGAAAGCATTATTTTAATTTTAGCTTTGCTTGTTCTGTGAACTTCAAAGCTGAGATTTCTGGTCAAAAGTCCAATAGGCACGGTTCATTTAAAGTAAATCTAATTCCACCTAATTTTGGTTTGTCATATTTAATGAGACAACTTGACTTTTCAGCCCTGCATGTTCTGATATCCTGTCTGTTTCTCTGTGATAGTTAATTTTATGTGTCAAAATCACTGGGCTGCAGGATTCACAGATACAAAAATGTTTCTGAATATGTCTGTGAGAGCATTAATTTGTGTACTTGAAAAGTAAATTGCTCTCCAATGTGGGAGGAAATCATCCTACCCTTGGAATCCTACATGGAACAGGAAGTACAGGAATGATGACATCATAAGCTCTGCCTTTTTTTTTCTTGCCTAACTACTTGAGCTAGGACTTTTCATCTCATTTCTTTTTCCTCCTGAGGTCTTTGTTGTTCTTTTTAGTTATACATGACAATGGAATCTATTTTAATATATTTATACAAGCATAGAATATATCTTATTCTGATTAGGATCCCATGTGAATGTAATGGGAAAATTATATGAGATTCGTTACACTATCTTTTCTATTCCTATCCCCCCTCCTTTCCATTCATTCCTATTCATTCCCCTTTGTCTAATTCACTGAACTTCTATTCGTCCCGCATTCCCTCTCTTGTTGTGGGTTAGCATCCATGTATCAGAGCAAACATTCTACCTTTGGGTTTTTGATTGATTGATTTTGCTCTACATGACAGTTTCCAGATCCAACTACTTACCAGTGAATAACATAAAGGCATTCTTCTTTAAGGTTGTGTAATATTTCATTGTGTGTATATATCACAATTTATTTATCCATCAATCTGTTGATGGTCATCTAGATTGGTTCCATAACTTAAGTATTGTGAATTGTACTGCAGTAAACATTGATGTGGCTGCATCACTGTAGTATGCTGATTTTAACTCCTTTGCATATACACAGAGGAGCAAGATAACTAGCTCAAATGGTGATTCCATTCCTAGTTTTTTGTGGAATTACTGCTTTCCAGAGTGGTTGCACAAATTTGCCATCTCAACAACAATGTGTGAGTGTACCCTTTTCCCCATATCCAACATTTACTGCTACTTGTACTCTTGATAATTACCATTTTGGTTAGATTGAGGTGAAATCTAAGTGTAGTCTTAATTTGCATTTATCTAATTGCTAGAGATGTTGAACATTTTTTCATATATTTATTGACCATTCATATTTCTTCTTTTAAGAAGTTTCTGCTTAGTTCCTTTCCATTTATTGATTGGGTTATTTGTTATTTTATTATTAAGCTTTTTGAATTCTTTGTATATTACATTTGTAATATTGACTCTCTTTGATCTTAGAAACACCTTTTTATGTCATTCATATGTATATGTTGGAATACAAACAGAATTTCCAAGTGCGTTTCATGTGTATGAATATGTTTCTATTTTATTACTGAACTTTGGCTAACTTTTTATTTAAAATGTCACAACAACATTTATAGAAAAAATAAGTTCTTAGTGTGATATTTTGTTATGCCTATCATATTTTGATAATATGCTGCTTTAAGACTTTTCTAATTTCATCTCTTTCTTAGTCCTGAAATAATATAAATATTATTTGAATTATAAATTCTTTTAAGATTACATTGATCTCACCCTTGATTTCTCTTCTCCGGATAAATATATATGTAAATTTCTAGCCTGCTTTTCAATGTCTGTTTTAATTGGTATCTTCTACATTTCCACTGAATTTAGGTCAATTTATGTAATTCATCATTTTTTAAGAAATCATGTATTATTTGTAAAGAAGATTAAAAGAATTTGTGGCTGTATACAGTTCATTTTAGCATTAAACACACAAACTTTTGAAAGTAAGATCCTTACAATGTTAATGATTTTATTAATTATTTCTTAACTTTAAAACCTTTTATATGCATTAGACTTTTCATATTTCTAGAAATTCATAAGAAATTTGCTATCATAAATATGTTCCCATCCTGTTTTTCAAAGTAGACCTCAAATTTGTATCACATACAACAAATCATGAGAAATCAATACTGTTTATACTATATACATATCAATTTACACCATGTTTTAAGTCATTCTTTATGGTTTTAATATGGTAGTCATTACTGCTTTGTTGAGTTTTCTGGAATTATTTTTAATAAAATTTTTAAAAAACTAAAAAAGACATTATTTAATGTGTAAATTATGCCAGATTTTCATAGCTTTTTATTGTTAATTTATCCCTTTGAATTGCAGATTTTGTCTGTATATTCTTTAGCGTGTACGTGTTTTTCATCAATCCCCTAGCATCACAGTAATATTTTTAAAATGCTGATTAAAAACTGTTTTCAGTTGAGAGGATCTCTCCTAGCTATTGAATAATCAGTTCCTCTCTATTGCTTTTTTAAATGTTCTGACTTGAAACTCATGCTGTCCACTTTTATTCTGTTTTTTTTATATTCTATAATATTCATATTTTCTGTTGAGACTTACATCTTTTGTTTGGGTTCATACTCTAACATAACTGTTTTTGATCTTCTTGGTTACTTGTTTGAAATTCAGTGAGCAACCATACTTGACTTTGGTTTATGTATTGATTAAAAAGAAGAAAATGCTTTGAATTCAGACAAAAATATATTTTATTTAAATCTTCCTACAAAGTTGTATGTTCTCTAGTTTATTTTGTTCCCTCTTCTTAAGGATTGATTAAATCTTGATCTCTGTGGGCTTTGACCTAATAGTTTTGTTTTCCTGGACGATTCAGTTTTTAGATTAGTTTATTAAAAGTTCCAGTTCTTCCCACTTATGTTTTTGCACCATGGCCACTGTTATACTGGGATTCAGGAATAACCTTACCTGTTCCCTGCTTTACCTGACATCTGACCCTCAGAAGTGACAGTTAGTTTAACTAATTTAAATGGTATCTTAATTTATTCTGATGCCATATAAATCAAGCAAAATTATTTCTTCAGAATGAAGAAGATCTGTTGAACTACATCTTATATGATTCTGCTTTCTGCTTCTTCTCCATGATGTCTTTGACACTGTTCTTTGGTTGCCAGTCCATCGGTAGAGAAGAAACTAAATTAGTTTGTGTGTGCTCAGATCAATGCACAATACTGTGCCTCATTCTCAAATCAGCTTTCTACAAGATTCAGAAAGATTTTAGGAGTGAGCACATAACTGAGAATAGGAATGAAAAACAGTACCTTTTCAAAAGCCATTCCATGAACCTTTAGTCATTTGTACTTTCTAGTTTCCTTTTGTAAACTGTCATTTATTCAAGGTTTTTATTTAAATTAGACTAAAAAAATTAGTTATTTCTCTGTGTCTTTTACTGTTCGCTTTGAATTTCAATTATTAATACATTGTATATTGTTAAAATGCAATGCCTAGCATCCAACTAAGTATTTATCTAAGTGCAAATATTAAAAATTTTATCTCTGTATTCATATGAAGACTTTTTGGTATAAAAATACATGTTCAAAGTAGGCATGGTGGTGCATGCCTATAATCCTAATGATTAGAGAGGCTTGTGCCGGAAGGAGGATTTCAATATCAAAATCAACTTCAGCTGTTTATCAAGGCCCTAAGCAATTTAGCAAGACCCTGTCTCAAAAGAAAAAAATAGACTGGGGATGTGGCTCAGTGGTTAAGTGCCCCTGGGTTTAATTCCTGGTAGTAAATAAATAAATAAATATAAATATGAAGAATACATGTTCAGTGGGAAGGCTATGTTTAATCATGTGAATACTGCTTGGTCTAACAAACCAAGTATTTAATATGCTAATTATTCAAATATTTTATTTTTTCTAATGCTCTTTGGTGCACATCATATTAAGCATATGAAGAAAAATTATACCTTTTACTGTACTGAAGTATGAAAATACAGTATGGAATTACTTTTATATTGATCTGATTGTAAGTATAAATAAATGATAGCATTTTTATTATATATACGTTTAATATATTAAACGTGCAGTGTTAAAAAGAATTTGAAATAATTCTCTATATTTGTTTTTAATTTTTCACATATTAGAAATTTTGTACTTATGTCACTATTTTTCTAATTTTTAAGATATTGTTATGACTTGGAAAGGGCTTCCCATTTTTAGGACCCATGATTATACTGGATCATAAAATCTTAATTAATCTATAATAATCTCACAAACTCAAAGTCCTCAGTTTAATTGCTCCTGTGCAGTATAAAGTATAATATATGTGCTAGTTCTATGATTAGGTAGTGAAATCATTGGTAGTTCTCTATGTTATCTACCTCGGATTCCCATTTCAATATAATACTGCCACTAATTAACTATTTTATGTAGCTCCATTTATTTCCAATACACTCTTTTCCCAACCCCTTAATAAAAATAGTCGAATTTTATTTTATTCTTCCATGGCAAAACATGAAATTTCTCTTTATTCTCACAGGGATATTTATTTTCTTGGTAAATACTTCAGAAAAATTAATCCTAATGTAATCTGTCATTGGAATTCAAACATTTAAGCATAATAGTGACATTTTAATGGTGGTACTCATGAAGAAAATTGCTTTATTGTATGTACTGTATCACATTCAGTCTTACTTGACAAGATGGACATGTCAAGAATCTGTCCAGTTTATTGGGCTCGAGTATTCTTTCTGCTTCTGAAAAATATATACATTTCATTTATTACCTTTGACTATTTCTTGAGTTTAGTGGAAACATACTACCTTATCATAGGAAAAGAGGTTTCTTTCATCCAAAATTTCAACATTGATAGGAATATTTTTTAAGCAAAAATCCCATAAGGTAGGATAAACTCTGGAAAACTCATTATAAGATAAAAATTTTATATCCAATTGAAAATTTTATTTCTTGAAGTTTGAAATGGCTCTATAAACACAAGTATATTTACTATATTAAAAGAGATGGTCTGTGGATATTGTTCATTTAAACATAAAGAGGTTCTGAATTAAAGAATTTTCACCTATAGGATTTAGTATCTGAAAAGGTATCAAGTTTCACCAGCGATACATATTTATGAATGTTATGGGAAAATTCAACAGAGTGCTTTAAAATTCCTCAAAAGAATGGTAAATCATTAGCAGTGTTCTGTATTGATAGCTTTGTATATTGAATTCTATCCCTAGCAAGCCACCATGGATTGGCTAAAATTTGCCTCATCATAGGTAACTGGCAATGACCTAAGAGTGTGGTCAGATTCTAGGTCACCTAAAATAAGACTATTATAAACATTATCATATGACATGTATTCTTATAAAAGAAAATGCAATGACCAAATTACAAAGTGGACTAATGTCACACATGCAATTACTTTGAAACCAGATTATCACACAAATAATAGTATCTGGGATATACCCATCGTACAATCATTATGTTGTATATTGTACTATATTATATTTACAGCTCAGAGTCAAACCTAAACCCAAGGTTACAAAAGTAACGTGAAATTATTGAATATTCAGCAAAAAATTATTTATATATGAAGAGTATCCGATGACACTCACAAAGTCTTACCTTTTGCCAATACATGTGCATGTACCTGAAGGTGAGTTGTGCCACATAAATCTAGACCTGCTTACAGTTTATTCAGCCCCTACCACTTCTGTAGAATGGTTTCAATATAATAAAGTGCTGTTTCTTTATCTGGTAGACAGTATTGAAAGCATGAATGACAATTCCTATCACATGAGTTACATGTGATGTAAAAAGAATTGATGCAATATAAAAATTGAACTCTCTTCCCACTCTACCACACTCAATAAAATATTTTCTAGCTATTCCATTTTAATTATAGCAAATGTGGCAGGCACCTAAAATCCACAAGTGTCTAACCTAGAAGTTTTCTGACAAAACACCTAAAAAAATAAACAATCCTACTGTGCAGGTTCTTCAGTACTTACTAGAACTCAAGACACCTTAAATTTAAGAATGGAAAATAATAAAGTGATATAATAGAATTGGCAACATTTATACACTGAAAATTTTTTTCTTTTTCTTTCCCACCCTGATACTGGCTAAATGGGATACTTGCAAGGAAGACTGATGGAACCAACTTTGGAGTCTTCTTTCTTCTGCACAATGATATCTCATAAACATTAAAAGGATAAATTTTTCATTGACATCAGTGAATCGGTTCTCTTATATATCCCATTCACAATAGAAGAGTTCACCATGGCTCTTTGACAGTGCAACAGACTCTTCTTTTTAAAAATCACCTCTCTATTTTCGCTCAAGTCTCCCTTGAGTGAGGGAAATCATTTTGTTTCCAAAGTTAAAGCCTATTCTCTAGGAAAATGACAATCTGTCTCCTCCTGGAAGAGGATAACAGATTTGGTAAGATGGAGCACATTTCTGAACTTGACCATAAAGATACCAACAGGCAGCCTCAAATAACTTTCTATGATTTTCCTAGCTGTCACAGAAAATGCTACTACTCTGCTGGATATGCATTCATTAGGTGAAAGTCCTGGTGAAAAATCTTATGGTCACCCCAGCCCTTGAATTGGGCTCATGGACTGATGTCAACCTGTCAACAGTTTTAGTTATTCCTGTCATAACTGAATATGCTCAACTTAATGCATACATTTAACAGTGTTGACATTATGCAGTCTCAGATGAGTACTAGTATAGAAATATCTTAAGTCTTTGTTGGCAGCACTCTACCTTTTATTTATGTCAAAAGTCCTCATTGTTCTAAAGACCATTGAATTCAGTGTTTGCCAGAAAAAAATATCAGTGCAACCACCTGGATATATAAGGTCAATCTGACTTGAATAGTAGATAGCTGTATGTAAACATCTTATTTTTGTTGTTGTTTATTTCTCTTTGAATTTTAGGCCCAACTTTCTTTTCTCACAATGGAGATCATTTGAAAAAAATTTATGGAAAATGATGAAGTTAATCTTCAGAACTGATCATGTACACGGGTTTCTTCCAAATCTCTCCTTGTAAGTTTCTTTTTAAATTTTTTCTAATTAGTTATACATGACAGTAGAATGCATTTTGACACATTATACATAAATGGAGTACAACTTCTCATTCGTCTGGTTGTATATGATGTAGACTTACACAGGTAATGTAATCATATATGCACAAGAGTAATAATGTCTCATTTATTCTAATTTCATTCCTACCCCCAACTTCTTGTAATTTTGTGTTACTCTAAAGTTCAAATAAATTGTATAAGTGAAAGGTTTCACAAAAGCAATAAATGCTCTGGTTGTGGTAGTAACTCAATCCTTTGCTCTAGTTTTGATTGCAACTCTTAGTTCTAGTAAGTATGTATATATTCATTTATTTTTTTAATGATGCAAATAAACTAACTCACTAGGTAGATTGAACTATTTTTCCATCTCCCCTAGTTTTTCCCATTTTTTATTTTTGAGGTAATATGATGAAAACCTAAGACTCCCCTAGTTTTTCCCATTTTTTATTTTTGAGGTAATATGATGAAAACCTAAGAGTTCTCTACCATGGATTAAAACCTAAGAGTTCTCTACCATGGAGCTACATCCCTAACTTTTTATTTTTTGAGACATTGTCTGGATAAATTGCTGAGGCTGACCTTGAACTTGCTATCCTCTTGTTTCATCCATCCAATTTGCTGGGACTACAGGCATGTGTGATGATGCCCAGATCATATTTGCCTATTTAAAATAGAATCTACAACCTCTCTACCTCTTTAGAAAGGATTTCTAAAGAGAAATTTTTAGGCTTTTGTTCTTATTTGAATTTATTCTACTCAGAAAAATAACTCATTCATTGTTATCAAACAATGCTAGATTCCTTCCAAGTCCACATAATACATGCCTACGCCTGAGGAGAATTTCCAGAGTTTGTAGATCAGGAGAACTGAAGTGAGACAAACAGCAGTGAATACTCCCATTACTCTTGACAACCCTCATTACTTCCTTCAAGGAGTCTGGTAATAAGCAAATTTAGCATTGCTCTTAAGTATTCAGAAGAAACTTCTGGATACAAATCTCACTAGAAGAATTTCTACAAAAACAAATGATTCTCACTTAAGAAGCAAACCTTCATTCCAGGTCATTTGAATTTACCAGTGTCAAATATGCATCAGAAAAATGTGTTGTCCAAGCAAAGATAATAAAGTAAAGGACAACACTTGCTTCATATTTTAGTAGTCTGTCAAAATAGAGAAACTAGAAATGGCTTTTCAGGACTGAGGGGAATGATTTTAAAGTAAGGCATGAGTTTTATATTTTTTGAAATTCTCTAATTGTAATTTTCTGGGTTTACAGCCTGCATTTTCAGATGCAATTTTATGGGGCAAAAGAAAGCAACATAAAGCAATTTCTACTTGCCACAAATGAAGTTAAGCCAGTCTTAGTCCATTTCTCTACAATATGAAAACTTTAATCAAGAAGTCTTGATTTAATCATTTTTCTCTTACACAGAATGTATGCATACTTTTTACCATGTTAATATATACTTGCCATAACTCCTTTCATCAAAGAGTCAACACACAGGCTTCACTAAGGTTTTTCTTTAGGCGAACCAGACCTTGTTTTTTCCTGAATTGCCCTAAAGGTTGTGTTAAGGACGGAGTACACATAAGCACCTGATGCAGTGATTGCAAAGGCGTGGCACAAAATTTCAGTTGTGAATACCAAGTGATTGGGGTAATAGTTTACTAAAGTGAATATTGAGGGCATAAGACTAACTGTTACTGAGGAACTGGTTTCAAGACACCCCTCCTTGTATGACACATTTTTAGCAACATGGGAAAATGAGAGTGAATAAATAGAAATAGAAGATTAGTTTCTTAGCAAAATACTATCTTCTATTCATGCAAAAGCACCAAAAATATAGAACAGCAGTAGAAGAAACAGAGAACCAATATGTTATCTCAGCAGATTGTCCATAGTTACAATTTTCTACTAGCATTTAATGTGGAACATCAGCAGCTTTTTAAGTATCCTGGAATAAATGCCAAAAAATGAACAAAACTAAAGATAAAACAAGTCAAAAACAATAAAAAAAGTACCAGTTTAAGGTTAGGATGAAAAGTTTATCATATAATAGTGGACAATAAAGAAAAGGAAGCATCACATTTTATTTATCACAACATCTTGGCTTCTAGGGATGATCTGTGGAATGCAAATGCCCACTCCTGTGTCCATACACAACCTCAGTTGCACAATCAATCAGTTGATCATAAACTGGTGATGCTGCTGCTTTGTAGCAGAGAAAAAATTGCTAATTTGGCAATTATGCTACTGCAAAGCAGCTGTGATCACAACCTCCTGAGCACTGAAAATACTTCCTCCCAGACTTGTGTAAAACTTTCATGTGGAAAACTTTTTAAAAAGCTAAATATGCATATTTCATAATTTACTGGGATACATTTTGCATCATACTGTTATATTCTGCAAATCAGCAAGAATAAATATCATATCCTGGGACTTTTCCTCTCATAAACCATGTTACAACAGTCAAGTACACAATATACCTTTTTATAATCAATACAGTTCATTTGAGCCTAAGTGGAAATCCTGGAGAGAAGGGAAAAAAGAAAAAGCAGAGTTAATTGAAGACCTCCATAAATGTCATCTCACCATCCCTACAGAGTTTACACATTTTATTTTAATTAGCATAGAATATTCATATTCTCAATGAAGTTACAAAAATCCCCTAGTTTTATTTTTAATCTACAGCATTAAGATATTGTTTATATTTGAAATATAGCTCAAGGATATTAAGAATATTGATGTAATATTATGGTTTGGTGAAATTAATTTTGGAAATAACTACTACTTATATAAATTACCATGTGGGGAAAACTAAGCTTAATTATAGTCAAGATAAGCAAGGACACTTATCTAAATTTTAAAGTTGAGAGATGTTAATAAAAATAGTGTGGTCTTTAAAAGGATACAATCTGCTGATTCATTGAACCACATGCTTTTTTCAAATACTTCTTTTGCTTTAAAAATGTTTTCTTACATAAAAACTATAGATACATAAAAAAGTATCCATAGATGGGTTACATCCAGGTTTGCACTTTTTCTCCCTCATAAGAAAATGAAAAGAAGAAAGTCATATTTATCTATACTAAATAGTTGTATCAAGGTGTATATTGAGAAGGAAAGCTCTCAACATCAAGTGATTGAGAATGTCAGTTGATCTCTTTTCAGAAGAGGATGCTTCAGGAAGTCTCTGTAAACCTACCATCCATCTGAAAACATGATTAGGTTAAGGGGATGCAAAGATTTTAA
This sequence comes from Sciurus carolinensis, assembly GCF_902686445.1. NCBI lineage: Eukaryota > Metazoa > Chordata > Mammalia > Rodentia > Sciuridae > Sciurus > Sciurus carolinensis. The sequence continues at coordinate 62,472,788 of NC_062217.1, read as the reverse complement.
GGTGTTTCAATGCTTAAATCACTATGTGGGTTACATAATGACAGCCATTTTCTAAAAATGTAGTCTAGACCCAAACAGAATTTTCTCAAGTTGCCCTTCATTCTTAGTATTTATCATATACACAGATGATGATGAATAAAAACTCAGTAAAACAGTCATATAATACACGTTCCAGAACATCACAAAAGCAGGTCATAAATGTGTTCAATCTGTGTTGTGTAAGTGCCCAGTGTTCTGTACCTGAATGTCCTCTAAGGTCTTGTCCACACCACTACCTTAGTCACATGGGGCACAAGACATATTAATCTTCATGGGAGTCTTGAAAGGCATGGATGCTGCTATTTTGATCTAGAAAAAATTCAAAGATGAAACTCTCATTGAAATAACTTAAATAACATTCTTTTTGTATCTTCATAAAAAAGCTGCACTTTTGTATGTTCCTTTTTAAAAAAATATTTTATTTGTTATTTTTAGATATACATGAAAGTAAAATATATTTTGGAAAATTATACATATATGGAGAATAATTTATTCTAATTAGGATCATATTCTGTGATTGTACATGAGGCAAGGTAGACTTGGTTGTGTATTCAAATATAAGACTAGGAAAGTATATCCGGTTTATTCTATTGTCTTTCCTATCTCCATCCCCCTGCCTGTCCCTTTATTTACTGTTGTCTAAGCCAAAGAACTTCTGTTCTTAACCCACCCACTGTTAATATGTGTTAGCATCCACATATCAGAGAGAACATTTAATCTTTGGTTCTTTGGGATTGACTTATTTCACTTAGCATGATATTCTCCAGCTCCATCCATTTACTGGCAAATTCCATAATTTCAATCTTCTTTATGGTTGAGTAATATTCCATTGTGTATATGTATCACATTTTCTTTATCCAAACTTGTCATCTGTTAAAGGACACCTAAATTGGTTCCTTATCTTGGCTATTGTGACTTAAGTTGTTATTAACATTGATGTGGCTGCATCACTGTAGTATGCACATCTTCGATCCAACATGCAACAACAAGCATCATGTAGTTATTCAAGATTATGTTCTTTCATTGCATTATCTTCCACCTGCATCCTGAATCCATAATTGCAGATCTCTCTGTACAGATAGATATGTACAAAAACTCTATATATTGAAAAGAATGACAATGTAAAAACTCTTTTACATATTTATTATCTTATTTTATTCAAACTCATGGCCATTTCTTTATGGAGGATAAATTATAGCACTTAATAAAAGATAATTCTGCCTAGAACAGAAATCAATTCTTACATTTCTTTCTAGGACCAGTTCTGTGAGGACAATCTTGCTCCTTATTCAGTAGTCCTTACTCTGGTGTCATCCATACCTAGTACTTCAACTTAGAAACTTCTCATTAAACCTCCATACTGTCTACTGTGTATCTCAATGTACTTCAAACACAGCACACTCAAAATTCAACTCATTTTTCCTTACCTTTATCAATCAATTTTCTTCCACACCCTTCATAAACATATGTGGGATACACATGACCATATTATTTTGGCCAGAAAACTATAAATTTCATCTATAGTTGTTTTTCTATAAAAACTGCTATTATCTTTTAAAAGAAATATTATAATTTTTCTTTTCCATGAAAAAATATTTCATATTCATGTATATGATATGTGCAAATTTTAGACATTTACTTTTGATACAGATCATTGCAATTCTCATTCAACTAACTTTTACTCTCTCAATTTTATCTCTCAACAAACCCATTAAATAATTAGAATTGTAGTCCTAACATGCTTTATTTACTCCACATCACTTATAAAATACATGTAAGTCTCCCTATGCTAATAGATAAGGTCCTTCATTGCAAGTCTCTTTCCATCTAAGAGCACTGGCTTGAGACATTTCCATTTTCACGTCCTACTCTATAGCAATGAGGCAAATGTATCTTGCTATTTTCAACATGGAGCCTCAGGCCACCCATGCTTTCTCTGTTAGAAACATCTCTCCCCGTCCCTCTCTGTAGGATTTTCCAATTTTTGATTTCTTTTTTTTTTTTTTCCAATTTTCAATTTCTTGAAGATTTCTGTTGTTAATTCTACTGTTTTATTGCTGATTGATCAGGTTCTTACTTTTGTACTTCCACTGTATCTATTTGTATATTTATATGTAAATTAGATTTTAATTAAATATTTACCTAAATTTTAATTCAAAGTTGCCCTCTCTCTGTGACATAAGCTGCTTTCAGAAATCTGTGAGAACCATCAGGGTTGTACTTCCTTCTTTATCAGAGGACATACAAAGAATAATATTTAATCTTCAACTTTGGAAAAAATCTGTGCATTTCACTGGACACTGGATACTTTTTAAGTTTCTTGATGATCCCGGTTCCCTGAAATATAGCACTATATATGACATATTAGAGAGCCAGAATGCTAGGCAGCACTTTCTCAATTCACTGGTCGGTATATTATCAAAATATTGAACCTTTTTCATATTGTTCAGGGTGTCCGCATAATCCAAATGTTCAAGGTCAACATTCGCTACATGTAGCGAAAAGGGTATAGCTTAGTGGTAAACTAAGCTAAGCATGTATGAGATCCTGGGCTCAATTCCCAACATAAATAAATAAATAAATAAATAAATAAATAAATAAATAAAATGAAACAAGTAAATAAAGGAAGAAAAGAAAGAAGGAAAGGAGAAAGGAAGGAAAGATGGAAGAAAAAAGGAAAAGAGAGAGAGAGATCATACATATACATTTCTTATGCCATGTAAAAGTGAACTGTTTGTTTTTTTTCAATTGGGAAATAAGATAAAATATTTTTGAATTAATGACCACATACCATGAATCTGAGGTCAAAATAATGAGGTCTAAGAAAGTTATACCATCCAGTATGACAGCTACGATCACTCTTACTATTTGGTTGATCTGGCATGGGTTTATGATAGCCTATTAAAATCCTTTAAGTCAAACTAAAGAAGTAATGATAATAGGAACCACTTCCCTTTCATTTATTTTTTAGAATCCTAAAAATGACACTAATCTCTGTATCTCTCTGGGATGCATTGTGCAGATACTTTTAAAATTAATACCTAGGGTAGTTGTGGAAGGAAGACAGCTTTAGGGACTTCCATATATTCTTTACTATTATGGTAACTCTTACTTTACAGGTCAGGGATAACTTGTGGGAATTGCATGAGTAACCAAGTATGTCAATTCCAAATCTATGTTTATAATCCAGGAAAAGATTTACTATCTGTAGCAGCTTTTGGCCAAGAACTCATTTATCACCATGTCCTCAGATAAACCCCATTCTAATAGTGTGGGGCATATGATGTTTTGGGTCTCCACATATCAACTTCATATTTGACATGCAAAAGTCCTTAAAATCTGTGTATTACCCTTTATCTTATGTAAAATTACCCATGTAAATGATTTGGTATCTTAGTTATCTCTACCTATATAACAAATTTCTTCAAAACCAGTTGACAAAACAAAAAGAAACATCTGTGACCTCCATATTTTTTGCATCCGTAGTGCACGCATATACCAAAGTAGCCCATTTTACAACTGAAATTATATAATTCATAATTTGTCAATTAAAAGTGAAGTAAAACATAAAACAGTTCAGAAATGTCTTTGTTGAATAGTTACTGATCAGAGTTGCTTATTACATAAGTCAAGTGTCTTCTGGAGCTACAGTAATCCAGGAACTTCACCAAGACTGAAAGAAATGTCTCCAAGAAAGTTTACTTATATGGATGGCCAGTTGGTGCCAGTTGTTGAAAAAAAGACACCAGTTACTCTCATACAAGGAAATGAATAGGCTGCTTTATTCCCTAAGAAAATGCCAGCATTCCTGCCCTAGCATCAGTGATCTAAATAGCAAGAGAACACATTCAACCTTTGACTTTCTGTGTCTGGCTTACTTCATTTAGCATGATGGTCTCTAGTTCCACTCATTTACTGGCCAAAGCCATCATTTTATTCTTCTTTATAGCTAAGTAAAACCTTGTTGTTGTGTACATGCCACATTTTTTTATCCATTCATCTGTTAATGGGTATCTGGATGAGTTCCATAACTTAGCTAATGTGAATTTCACTGCTGTAGACATTAATATGGGTGCATCCCTGTTGCATGCTGATTTTAGATTTTTTAGATATATATACAGAGCAGTAAGATAGCTGAGTCATAGGTGGTTGCATTCCTTGTTTTTTTCAGGAATTTCTATATGATTTCAGTCCTGTCAACAATGTATAAGTGCATCTTGTCCCCCATATCCTTGCCAACATATATTATTTGTTTCTTTTTATTTATTTATTTATTCCTATATTTTACAGACTGCTGTTTGATTCATTGTACAAAAATGGTGTACATCATTTTGTTTCTATGGTTGTACACAATGTAGATTCACACCATTTGTGTAATCATACATGTACATAGGGTAACAATGTTTGTCTCATTCCACCATTTTTCATACTCCCCTCCCTCTCATTTCCTTCTACATAATATAAAGTTCCTCCATTCTTCTCTCACTCCCCATTCCCCCAACCCCCATTATATATCTTCATCCACTTATCAGGGAAAACATTTGGCCTTTGGTTTTTTGGGATTAGCTTATTTCACTTAACATGATATTCCTTAATTCCATCCATTTATCTGCAAATGCCATAATATTATTTTTCTTTATGGTTGCATAATACTCTTCTTGATAACTAATTATATGCAGAAGCTAGACCAAACTGGAAAAAAAAAGAATGTAAAAGGTGGGTTGATTTCCATGAAAATAGCAGAGAGATCAGCACAGTAGAGGAAAGAGATTGAGCAGGAGGGAGTAGGGATGGGAAAAAGGAAAAATGGTAGAATGAATCTGACCTAATTTCCTAAGTACATATATGATTATACCACAGTGAATCTCACCTCTTCGTACATCCACAAGACACTCATTTTACAAAAGAACTATAAATAAATAGAAGAAAAATCTTTAGAGTAGAAGGCAACAGGAAGAGGAAGAGGGAGGAGGTAGGGAAAAGAAAAGTACTCAGGACTGATTTAGAGTACATTGTATTCCATGCTTGTATAATTATGTCAACATGAACCTAAGATTATATATAAGTAAAATTGACTAATAAAAACATTAAAAAAGAAAGATAGCAAAACAGGTGATTCTGTTTATGACTTAGTCTTGAAAACAATGCCCCTCATTTCTACATATTTTATTAATTATAATTTAACCACTTCCTTCAACTTACATTAAAGCAGATTAGTCAGTTCAGTCTTTTCAAGAATACCAAAATACAGTGAATGTGTTTTAAAATCCCATTACTTCTTTTATTGACCACAGATTATTTGTTTTTCCCCTATCAAAAATACACTCATTCTTAATACACCCCAAGTGTTTTTTTGCATTCTTTTTCAAAGATATCATGTTTATTGATATGTCATAATTAGCATAAGGGTAAGATTCATTGTGCCATATTCATACAAGCACATAACACAAATTTATCAATCTCATTCCTCAGTACTTTCTCTTTCCTTCCCTTTCTCCCTCTTCTACTCTCCTTGCTCTACTGTATTGATCTCCCTCTTAGTATTATTGTCTTAGTTAAGCATTATAATTGCATACGTAAGCAGAATTCATTGTAGCATGTTCATACATGAACATAGCATACTTTGGTGGATTCTGTTCCCCAGTATTGCCCTAATCCTTCCATCCTTCCCATCTTTCTCCCTCCCACTATATTCCCATTCTGTACTCTATTGGTCTTCCTTCTATTTTCAAGATATCCTTTTTTCCCCCTCATTCCTTCCTTCCTTTTCTAACACCAGCTTCAACATATGAAAGAGAATATTCAAACTTTGACTAACCTGGTTTATTTCATTTAGCACACTGTTCTCTAATTCCATCCATTTGCCTGCAAATTGCATAATTCATTCTGCTTTATGGCTGAATAAAACTCCATTGTGTAATATATACCATGTTTTTTTTAATCCTTAATCCGTTCTTGATGGCTGCCTAGGCTGATTCCATTTTGACTATTGTGAATTGCACTTCTATAAACATTGGTATGCATGTATCACTGCAGTATGCTCATTTTAGACCTTTTGGATCAATAGGAAGGAGTGGGAGAGCTGGGTCATATGGTGGTTCTACTCCTAGTCTTTTAAGGTATCTCCAGATCCTGTCTATTTTTCAAGATAGGATATTTTAAAGTTTAACTCATTTAAATTGTTATTTTGTCAGTCTATTAGTAGGTCGATTTTGTAAAGTACATGTTTAAAGTTCAGCATTATGTCATGTAAATCAGGTCCAACTTTAAGACAAAGCTCTTCAGCAATAATTTCTCAAGCATAGACCTTTGAGCATAATTCCTCTTAATAGAATGAAATGTGATCTATAAGAAATAGTTATCTCTCTGCCTAAACCTACATAAATGATGGTACATAAGCTAACTATTATTGACATTTCCACCCAAAATAATGGAAGACAGCAGGCACACATCAATTTTAAAATGTAGCCTGGCACAAGTGATTTCTTGATTAGGACAAAAGACCTGGACAGTGTTTTCTCAGGCCCTGACTTTGTTCTCTGATCCCTTTGTTCTACCCTCTATATCTTCCGTGCCCATTAAAGTTCACCCTTGTATTTCTCAGTATGTTTTCCACAGAAAGTGTGGAGGTTTAAATGTCTTGTTTTTGTTTTTTTTGTTTATTTTTGCTCTCCACATTTTTGCTTACCTTTTGTCTGTGTCATTGAATTTTTAATCAGCTGGGATTTCTGCCTATATTACTACCTTAAAATGTGTCAGTATCCTGTGACTCTTACTCAGGTTCACTAAATGAAACAAAATCTAAAACAACAAATTTCTTAAAGATTTGTCCCTATCTCTCTTGGAATTTAATAAAGGCTCTCAACTAACATCCTTAAAGATATCCTTAAATGAGAATATCATTTTTCACTAGTCCCTCCTATAATTTGATGTCTTATAATTATTATTTTTCCTGTGCTTCAGGAATGGATTTCATTGTCACTCTTAGCTTTATCTTTATACCATATTTTTGTGACATTGTCCTGGATTTGAACTTCATCTGAAAGTCACTTCTTAATTATGGCATTATTGACATCCTAGAGAGGCTTCAAATTCTCTCCCCACACAACTCCCTTAAACAAGGCCTAGAGATAGTCACAGGAGTGATCTTATATAAATGAGTCATCAAAGGGGAAAATAACCCAGGCTAGTTTTTCATTCATTACAGTTGGCACTTTTCTGTTGATGCAGACAACTTAGAGATGGTAACTTCTCTGAAACCTTGAACAAAGTAGCTTTGAAAAACTGAAATGAGTAAAATAAATTATTTTCATGAGCAGAGATTTAGGCAGTGCATTTGATTGTGCATTTTTCTATTGAAGGACAAATGAACTAAGGTTAGATTCACATGCAATTGAATCTGGAACATGGATATATATGGTAGTCAAAACAGAGAATTAAATTTATGAATACCATTTTAACACTCACCAGATAGCATCAATAATTGAAGAGTCACTATTGCCAACCTTTCTTAATTCCTACTGGATCCAGTATTGGGGATAGAAAGTGTTTTCAGATACTATTACGTGGACTTTCATTTACCAAGATTGATCTACTCTGCCATTGCCAAAGATAAAACAGTCAAACAATAAAGATCAATATTGAGTCTGTGTTAAAAACTACCCTCAAAATATCCAAAGAGCTATGCTGACTAAATTGGACCTTTTTATAAATGTAGGTATTTTTTGTTATATCATTAGACACTTATTCTAGATATAGGTTTACCTTTCCTGCTCACAGCATATCAGCCAACATCACTGCCTTGAGGCATATGATTGTCTTATATTCTCCTTTTGAGATGGAGTCCACCAGTATGATGTGTCAGGCTAAATAAACCACTTTACTGCCACAGTGTGAACATAGGCACATGAGCACAGGTTCCAGGTTGTAGTACGTACCCTACCATACCAATCAGAAGTGAGCAGTGTAATATAGCTGTGGGACAACTCGTTCAAGGCACAGGTGAAACACTAGCTCAGAAGAAATAATACATGAACACAGGGTGTCATTTTCTAAAAAACAAATAATAATATACACACATACATTCAAGGTATAACATATTTGATTCCAGCCCCTGGGAAGAAGACTATGAGTCTGAGAAACATAGAATAAAAACAGGGAGCTCACTCTGAGTTGACTCTGAATGACACAGTAGGGTGTTTCCTGTTATTAAAATTCAGGGCTCTAAATTCAGAATTAGAACTTTTTGTTCTGAGAAGGAGCAGACCATCACCATCATAGAGAGCAAAAACTGAGTTTTAAGTTGGGCCTATTACCTGTCCATTTTGTACTCCTTTGGTATAAGACATAGAACACAAGATTCGCTATTTTGGGAGAACTAACTGGCTGTGCTAAGCAGAAGGATTTACAGATGCTATAATGTGATGGGGGTCAGGAGGAATATGTGGGAACTATGGTGATCAATTTTGTCTGTCTCTGTACTGTACACTTATGACTATGGAAAGAAACTTATAGCAAACCTATCAGAAAAGGCAATGGTTTTCAAGAGTCAGAAATTTCAATAATAAGAATTTGACTAACAGCATCAAATAAGCAATAAAGAATAATGATAATAGAAGCAAAATGTGAAGAGTTCCTATTATACATAGAACAGGAGTGAGAAAATGAGTAAGTGCTGCTGTCTCAAGGCCAACTGCAGGGACAAGGACTAGAGTACAACCAGTTAACCTGGGTCTTCAAAATCCTCCCTCTGGAGTGGAGGCCACTATAGTACCAGGAGTGCTGCTTCCCCAGACACGTTGATGCAGAGGTCTCTTTAGCACAAAAAATGGTCTGGGTCAAGTATTCGAATGCCACTCAGCTTCTCCAAATCCAAGTTACTAACTGCTCAAGCACTCCTTTAATGTCCTTGGTTTTTGAGATCCAGCACCACTTCTTTCTGGGGTAGCCAGGAAGTTCTTGAGGAACTTATAATTCTCTAGAGACTTAAAAATGCATATATAGGGCAAGGGCTGGGGCTGTAACTCAGTGGTACAGTGCTCGCCTAGCATGTGTGAGGCACTGGGTTTGATCCTTAGCTCCACATAAAAATAAACAAATAAAATAAAGGCATGCTGTCCATCTTCAGTTACAAAACAATTTTTTAAAATGCATATGTATATATACATATAAGTATTAGAAAACAGGAAATTAAAAAAGAAAATATGAAATAAAGCTTAGTTATAAACTAAATATTATAATTCTCAATAATTTAAAAACACGTAAGTATGTGTTTGTATGAATATTAGAATAATTATAAAATCTTAGAGCTTTCAAAGCTTTTAGTCATTTACCAAATAATTTCATGTTTAAGAGAAATGGCATATTATCATTCAAGGAATGAGAAATGGAAAATTAAAGTTGAATACATTGACTATTACTTTTCAGATAGAAAATAGCCTATTTATTCTAATATCCAGGGCATTAAGACACTCAAATTGTAGGATCATGATTATTTATAGAACAATTTTGAATAAAGTGAATAAAGTAAGTTCTTATTAGATATTAAAATAACATATTAAAATTCAGCAATCTAACTGATTTTTCTCTATGATACACACATTCATAATGATCTCTTATTATCACTGTCCTTCCATTATTGCCAAAAGCATATTAGATTAAGTAACAAACATATCAACCATTCAAGTAAGTGACATAAAGGCAGTTCACAATTGGAAGGAATAACATTATGTTACAAAAAATAAAGATAAAATTTTATAAGAATAAAATCATCTTAAAATGACAAGAATATGTTGATTAAGTTATTCTATTTTGAATTATTATATCAAAAGAAAGTATATGATTAATTTGATTTGCATATATACTATTATACAATTAAAATACATTAATTGATAAATAAAGATTAGGTAGATAGTATATTTGTTAAGTACTTACTATATTTAGTAAGCTGACAGTGACTGAAACTTTTCCAGAATATAAATTCCATGATTTGTTGTATGAAAGCAATGAATTAAAATGAAACATATAGAAACATTATGTAAAATTGTTGTTTATTCAGATGTGTACAATTGACTCTACTGTTGCTTAAGTAGATAACAGTTTGTAGGTACTCAATATAGTTTTCTATTGTGTATACATCAATGACTTCTAAAATTAAATCTTCAATACAAATCTTTCTATACCATTCAAAAAGCTCTAGATCTATGTTTCAAACACTACCTGGAATCTATGCATCATAGAATTTTAATATCACAATTTTTCATTTTACCTTAGTTAATTCTGCAACCATGAATTTGGACAGAGTCTACAACAATCTTTCTTTACTCATATCTGTCCCTAACTTGAGTTCCACACTGAACAGATTTGCTTATCATATACATAATTAAATATTTCTCAATCAGATTATATGTTTTATCACAGAGAGGGTAAAACAAACAAATATATTTGGAGACAAAATATAGAAGTAGAAATTAAGTAGAAGTTACAATTTTAAAATATATATATTTATATCAATTTAAAGAATGTGAAGATGGGTTTAATGAATGAGTATGCACTCCATACATTTTCAATGTATATGTATTCCAAATAATTAAAAGGGTCTTTTAACTCTTCCCATCATAACTATTGCCCTTCTTTTAAAATTATATCTCTCATTATCCAGATCCTTGGGTAAATGGGCTGTCTATACATTGTATACAGAATTAAAACATTCTGTTCACCTGATACATGGCCTGGGTGTTCACAAGACCAGTCTTCTTGGAGCTGTCTGTTTATGCATTTTCCCCAACTCAAGTATTGGTAATACTGCTTAGGGTCTCTGGTTTTCATAACACAGGGCATCACCTACCCACTGGTTGCAAGATCCCAGTCATCTGTTACCTTACTCCATCTCACTCCAAGTACACTGGAACCTTTCCTGAAGGCCACATGTTCTTGCTCAACTGTGGCAGTTGTTGTCACTTCTGACCTCTCCTTTCTGTCTGACTGAAACACTTTTCCTTCATTGAGAAGCACCATGGATATTTGTGTGTCAAAAAAGGTTTCATTCCTACTGTTGTGGAGATGCTGTCCTTGATGGTGACAGTTTTCCCTTGTCTTTCCGGTGTTCATAGCAACACATGCCAAGGGCAAAGAACATGACTTAATCTTCGTTGACTTTTCTTAATGCCTATCACATTGCTGACACATAATAGTGTTCCATAAATATCCACTGAATAATTAAATACAATAATTTGTTTGACTGCCTTGGTATTGTTTAACTGTGCAACCATTCTGTACAACATGCAAGGAAAAATGAATGAGGAAAGACATTCAAAACTTTTACTAGACTTTTAAAGGAATTGGAATACTGTATATTGACTTCTCTCACTGAAATAAAGAGATAACTTTCAGAAGTCTTAGTGAAATTCAGCATTATACATAGAGGATCTGATCCTAGATGAGTTTTGAAAATTCTACCTTTAATGGCAGAGAAAAATTATTTAACATAATATTCTATGTAACATTTTGAAATTCTAATGATACTTTTTTCTGGAACTGGTGGGTACTGGGGATTGAACTTAGGGGCACTCGACCACTGATGGACATCCCCAGCCCTATTTTGTATTTTTTATTTAAAAACATTGTATCACTGAGTTGCTTAGTGCCTCACTGTTGCTGAGGCTCACTTTGAACATGCAATATTCCTGCCTCAGCCTCCAAAGCCATAGGGATTACAAGTATGTGCCACCATACCTGACTAATGAAACTTTTTAAACACGTTAATAAAAATTATTCAACTAAGTAGCAAAATTTCATATATTATAATGATGGTAAATGTGAAATATATTCTAGAACTCACTGAATGATACTATAGTTGTATCAAAATATTTAAACAATATACACAAAACCAAATTAGAATATAACATACTGATAGTGCAGCAATAAAATAATTATAAATTTTAAAACACCAAGATGAGTAGTAAGGCATACATTAAAGAGTTTGAAAATGAAAAATAAATTAAATTCACTTGCTGCTTTTATTTATTCATTAAATGAACATACTTAAAAGTACCTATTGTCACATGGACTCAGTATTGGTGGTAAAGTATGAAAAGGTCAAAAATAGACTTTGTTTTTATAAAGATAAGGCTTTATTAAGAAAACAAACACATGAGCAAAAATCATTCAACATACTATTATCAATATTAAATGTAGATTTGAATTTTGAATCCACTATATTCTTAAAATGCAATCTTACCGTAGAACATAGAATATAGAAAGAAATATGAAATATTAAAATTAAAATTAAAATTAATAACTTCCTCACATTGGATAAATTTAAATAAATTGTTCAGAGGCACAAAGGTTCTTTGTGCAAATGTCATAGGTAATCAGTGATTTGGCGTTCTTTTGTTTCTTTCTAATTTATTTATTTTTTCCTAATCTAAGACATTCATTCTTTAGTTCTATGGTGGAGGAGGAAGACATGCAAATTATATTTGCTTTATTAATCCATTGATTATAGTTTTCTTAGTGTGTAGCTAATACCAATGCATATGATTGTTTTAAAAATGTATTATTTCTGTTACAAAGTATATTACTTTTTAAAATTTTATATGTCTCAGGAACTCTGGAATTTATTGCAACTATTAAGAAATATGAGTTTTAATTTCACACTTTTGTACTGTTCACTAACATAAATTAATTATTATAGTGGGAAAAAGCTCACTAAAGTTAGTTTGAGAATATTAGTGAATATCAATATTTGGAATGAACATACAGTCTCCTTAAACACAGATATATTCAGTCATTTAACCTGGAGGCCATTCAGACACAGAAAGACATATTGTATCATCTCACTTATATGTTATCTCCAACAAGGTCAGACTCATAGAAGCAGAGTGTAGAAGGGTAGGTAGCAGGGCCAGGTTGAGTGGGAGATGAGAGGTGATAGTCAAATGGTACAAAGTTTCAGGTATACAAAATACATAAATTCTGGATATCTACTCCATAACCTGTTGCCCAGAGCTAAGAATATTGTTCTGTATAGTGAAAGTTCATTAGGAAGATATGTATCATGGGTATTCTTACCACACACACGGTGCACGCAAAATATAATAACGTTAATAAAGGAGATAGGAGGAAACTTTGAGAGGTAATAGATATTTTTGTGGTCTTGATGATGGGTATTGTTTCACAGGTGTATATTTACTCCCAGACTTAATGAGTTAGGTATATTAAATCTGTATAGATTTTTATACATCAATCATATCTCAATAAAGTGGCTTAAAAATTCACCGTGTTAAGAGTACATTATTAGCATTTAGTTTATTTGTTGCACGCATGTAGTTCTGTATCAAATATAATTCATATTTGCTGATAAAACAAATTGTTTCCCTCATTGAAATTTAGGCCCTAATGGTGTTGAATGATGTCAATTATTTAATAACTTTCTTAATAGTTTTTCTTTCATATATGTATTTTTTTAAATTTCCATCTGATCATATCATATAGAGAGTAATGGAATTGTTCTTCTTAATATTGAATTATAGCACCAAATGTCTCAAATATGTAATTATTACATTCTGAAATATCGCACTGGCCTTGTTTGATATTGATAAACAATGACTTATCTAAACACACTAGTTATTGTTACTAAAGCTACAATGGGCAATTCCATGACATAAACCTTGCTTGTGTCTTTGACTACTTTCTTAGGAAAAATTGTCATCTCCATACTTAAAAAGTCTGCTTACTTGATTGGGAAAATCTTTTTTAATTTTTTTAAACTAGCTCAGTAATCTTCATATAGTTTTTACTTAGCTCTCACTCTTCTTCCTTCTTAGTAGTTATTTCAAATCTTATCTACAATTCTAAAGCTTCCCGCCAGTTTTATCTCTTTACTTCATGCCCCCAAACAAGTACAAACATATAAGATGTATTCATCTTACTCAATTTCTTACCAGTCATATAATAACTTTTCATATACCATACCTGAAAATAAAGAGATTTAATTTTTTTAAAGTGACAGACAAAAGTATGATTTTATTTCCTTTTATCACATTTTAAAACATTTTTCTTCGTGAGATATATATACATGCACATACCTATACCTATAAATGTATATCAGTCTCCCCAATATTTGTTTCAAAACTCTGATACTGGCTCCACAGTGTGTAATGCCAAATATCTTCGTAGTTATAATATATGACACTAATTTGAGAAAAATACAATAGCATTCCCATTACTTTTTAGCACATCAGAGGTGATAGGGTACTTTTGGAAGAAGAGTTTCAGTGTAGTGTGATAGTGAAAGACAAATTACAGAAATTTGAAGAGTTAATGAAGAGGATAAGCTGATTTTAGACCATCTTTAACATTGGCTATGAGAGCCAAGAAAGAACTGAAGGACGCTAATCTGGTAGACTGTCAGAGGTTAAAAAAAGAGAGATAATAAATAAAAAATATACTTTGTTCATTGAAAAGGCTAATATAATAGAATCTTGAATATAGTAACTATTTTAGTCTTAGAAATGAACAAGATCAGCTCTTTAGGAAAAGAGCTGTAAAAGTGGAAAAATCTGAAAATGTGGGTGTTGATGAAAAGCAGACTTTTTATACCATTTGTTGATTTCAGGTTTGATGGAGATCTATGGGCAGGTCATGTATCCATTCCTGTGGCTGGTAGTGATGGCCCCTGTGATTAACGACCTCACCAACCACATATGTCTTAAGAAAAAATATGTTTCAGTAAAGGATGGGCTAATAAGCAGACAACTGAACATTTTCAACTCAGTACTCATTTAATCTGCTATTGTGTGCTAAAGGAATGTTTGAAGCTTTCTCTTGAATTTATTTGTTTTGTTGGGGATTTTTAATCACTTCACATATCACTATACCAGTCTATTTTCATTGATATTACTCAATATATTGTAAATATTCTTTATTTCTCAGACCTAGCTCTGATATTATTTCTATGGATACACTTCCTGACATGTCTATTCAGAGTCCTTGAGGTGGAATAGTTCTATAGTGCCAATCGTTTATGCACTTACTTTGATACAATGATAAAATAATTCGGTCATTCATAAATTCTGCAGCAAAAAAAAAATTACACTCTGTTAAAAACAAGAATGTAAGTGTTCAAAACAATGTGTACACATTTTGCCATGTGGTATATAAAATTTTGATAATTTAAATATTTTAATATATCAGGAAAAACTTTACTCTTCATAGTAGTATCAAAGAGCAAACACCCACAGACAAGGGGGACCCTGAAACCTCCTTTTCTCTCAAAGGTTGGAGAATTTACCTTAAAAACAAATTGATTTCAACTCTTTAATATTAATCTAATAATATCAAGTTAATAATATTGATGATGTTTCCATAATATTAAGATATTTTCTTAACCATATTCTCCAAACATCTTTTTATCTATATCACATTGGCAGTAATAATATCTTAATATCTTCCTGAATCATCATCCATCTGAGCTGCTGCCAAGGTTCCTTATTTTCAGGGTCACTCACTCCAAGTGTCTCCCAGTGTAAGCAGAGATAAACTCAGCTATGGTCTTTGGTCATTTTTGAAATTGATGAACAAAATTTTGTACACATTTATGATGAAAAACATGTTTTGTTTTTCTATTGTTCAATGAGGAATAACTAAATGAAAGTTTTTTATCACTATGCATTAACTTACATATTTTGTGTGTGTGAAAGCACTTAAAATCTACATTATTAGCAACTTTCAAATGTGTAGTATGTTGCTATTAGCTGGAGTCACTGATGTGAAATAGATTTCACTGAATTATTTCTCTTGATTAACTGAAATTTTGTGTTTTGACCAACATCTTCCCAATGACCTCACCCCAGCTCTGATAATCATCATTTCACTTTCTACCTGTATGACTTTTTTACATTCCACCTGTAAGTGAGATTATGTGGTCATTGTCCTTTGGTCCCCAGTTTATTTCACTTAATGTAAATTTCCTCCAGGTTCATCCATGTGTCACAAAGGACACTTATTCTGATTTTTAAAGTCTGAATATTATTATACTATGTATACATGTATATATATCAAATTTTCTTTATGCATTTTTCCCTTGGTGGACAATTGGATTGATTCTGTATTACTGACATTGCAAATAATGCTGCAATGAACATAGGTAGGCAGAAGTTTCCTTCATGCATTTATTTCATTTCCTCTGAATATATACCCAATATTGAGGTTCCTGAATCTCATGGTATGAAACCTTCTTCTTGAATTAGCTAGAATAATTGAGAAATTCTTGTTGATATTCACTTAGAACTTTCTTATCACAGGCACTTGTTTTTTTGAAGGACAAGTTTGAAAGTGTAACAGTTCAGCTAGTCTGATGCTTCTCTTAAGTAGAAAAGCTTTAACTTGATATTCAAGAATTAAGAGGTAGGCCATCTATTCTCTTGACCTAATAGGGATTTAATTAAATTAGAGAAATATCTATGTCAGGGTTCAGGCACACATTTTCACCAGGACATATGACCATCCTTTTAAACCTTCTCAACCATGGGAAAGCCACTTTTATTTCAGCAGATTCATTTTTTTTTTTTTTTCTGAACAAAACTCAAAGTCAGACACCTAAATTTTTAAAGAAAAGTCTGTAACAATTGTTCCTCTTTGTTAGCATATGAAATTAAAATGATTATGCTGATTTTCCATCAAGTCTGGAGGGTATGTTTGGGATGCTCTAACTTTAAATATAGAACATAAAAGTAATGAAAAAGGCACTTTGACAAACTCAGTAGGAGACCACCTTTATCCCTAGGCAGGTACCAGCAAAGAGAATGAAAATCTAGGTGCAATGAAAGATTCATTTGAATGCAAACTAGGAAAGGCAAATTTTACATAAAGATTTCATTGAAAACAAAGTAAACACTAATTTTAAATATCAAGAAAAATTAACATGTTGACAGAACTGTCACATTACTTGTAAGCAAGTTGATTTCTATCAAGCAACTCTGTGTTTCAACTCAAAAAGTGAATATACTGTGGAATTCCTGTAATATAAGGATATATATATATATTTATTTATATATCATATAGAATATACCCACATACTAGAAAATGAGAGAAACTGCAAATGTTAAAAAAAGAAGTGCAAATGAGAATTATGTTTTCCTGATATTAATGTAAATTATAAACATTTTAAGACTAAAGATATATTTGTAATTGGTATGCTTAAAGATAATATTTGAGCATAATACAAATGGAGCTCTTTTTGTTTTAGCAGAATTTTTACACTCATTTTATGCCTCTATAACTAAATTTGCACAGGATGTGTCACAAAATGTATATATAGCTCCAACTTTTCAGAGATGCTCTGCTTACTTCCTTGCTTTAATGACTATTTCACTTTCAAAAGGATTTATTAACAGGAATAAGTACACTCTAAACAGATGGTTGTCAGAAATCTGCTTACTTCAATAAAATAATTGAGAGTTAACAAACATTTGCAACTTGGTGTGGTATAAAGCATCACTGCATTAAGATGCCATAAGGAATCAAGCACATAGAACATTTTACAGATAACTCATGTTTATGTAGTTTTGATTTCAGTAATATTAAATACATAAAGTGCATGTGCAAATGACTAACCCAAAACTATAAATAACATTCACTAAGCAACACTTATAATCTTCAAAGCTTACTAAAATTCCTGTAAAAACAGGATCAGGTGCCTCCCAAATAGAGAGAGATTAATTGTAGTTTTTGCTCAGAAAAATAATAAGCCAAATGTCTGAATATTTATGATTAATTTCTCTGAAAACTTTTTCTCCAAACCTTCCATAACATAAAATAAACTTTGAGAATATCCAAAATGTAGCAACTACAATAAAATGTGCCAGAAAAATGCAATATTAATCTTTCCATAGTATATTAAAATTCTGTGTAGCTTGTATTATGTCAGAGCAGCATATGAAGGTAAGGCATTATGATTAAGATAAAGCAGAGTTAGACCAAATAAACCTTTAACAGGGACAGTTTTTAAAGTCAGAGGTTTTTGTTGGAAGTGCTGTAGAAAATTAGAGGATAAACAGAAAAATCACATGAAATAATGAATGTGTTGTTTCTTCTGGATATGCATGCTTTTTTTTTCTGAGAGATTGATATCCACTCTTTTTAATTCTTTGATTTATTCTAATTTTATTCACAAATCAGCAATTTTGCCTTTGCCATAATGATTTTGTGTATATGTATAAATATATATAAATATACATATCACATATACACACATTATTGTGTTTAGTTAAAATGATCAATTTAATGACAAAATACTGTCATTAGATTACTACATTAGATTGTAGGATTCTTACTAATTCCTCAAAAAACAAATTGCCATCCATAAATACAAATAAAATATATGGGGAAATTTTTAAAATATATTTTGAAGCTTTATTGGTGAAATTAACTTTTATAATAGAAGATTATAGAAATGAATTATCTATTCAAATTAAACTCCAGAATTATTTTGCTTTATAATTTATAATACTAAATACAGCCCAATTCCTTAAAAATAGTATCTGCTAATTAAACTGACCTGATTAAAAAGAGTATTTTCTCATACTTTGTGTTTTAAGTAGACCAAAGTAGAAATGTCAAAGTATAATTTGAAGAGCTAAATATTTTAGTGATGATTGATTTCAATATTTTTCTTTGCATTTTGCATATTTTATGGTTTATAAATTCTAATATCTACATATATATTTTTAAATCACATTATCTATCACTTCATATAATTATTATTTTTGTGGTAAGAACATTTAAAAATTTATGTTTTTAGCAATTTTCAAATACATTATCATTAACCAAGTTGTGCAATAGGTCTCCAGAATTTATTCTTCTGACCTAACTGAAATGTAATACCTTTTAACTAACTTTACCTGAATGACATACACATACTTCTTATAATTTTTCTCTATGCATAATAAAGGTAAACAATACCAAAAACTTAAGTTCTGAAAAATTACTACCTCTATCACTTAAAATTTCATAGTATACCTTCTGTGGATCACTTGGAACTCTGCCAGAAAGAAAAAAATCTTATTCCCAAAAAATGATATGCATTTTTGAATACTTTAGGCAGCCAGGTTAGTAAAACTTGAAGTTTGAAGTAAACATGACTGAACATGGAGGCACATGCACATAATCCCTGGTACACGGTAGGCTGAGGCAGAAAAATTTCGAATTCAAGTTCAATTTGAGCAATTTTAGCAAATTATTCAATTTGATTTTAGTATATGTCAAATGTTTGACACTTTCACTATTACGTATGCTGGCATCGAGCAGTTTATTTAGATTTCTTCCTTGCTGCATTAATTTTGTTTGAACACCTAGTTCAAACAAAACTAGTTCAAACTTTATATCATTTTTCTTAAATCTATTTATGTATTTATTTATTTTGGGGTACTGGGGATTGAACTCAAGGGCACTTGACAACTTAGCCTTATTTTGTACTTATTTACAGAGTCTCACTGAGTTGCTTAGCACCCTAACCATTGCGGAGGATGACTTTGAACTTGTGATCATTCTGCCTCAGCCTTGGAGTTGCTGGGATTACAGGCTTGCACCACCACACCCAGCAAATCTATTTATCGTTGTTTTTAATCTATTTGACTAATTTAATGATTGTGTTAGGGAATTTAATATGTATTCTTAACTTATTATGATCCACCTAATAGCTGACTTTAACTTTTTCTCTAATAAATTTAATATCTGAATGTCTTAGAGTCTATATCAATTATGTTCTATTTTGTATTATTTTACTATTTACAGTATTGGTTGTAGTAATTATATTTTCCAACACCTAGACATGCCCAATATTTTGTTAGTTATGTTTGGCATTGTAGATGGTATAGTGTAAGGAGCCTGAATTATGTTGTCTTATTTGGAATATTGGGTATTGTTATGAGAGTTAGTCATAATACTTGGTGAATCCTCTTGATCTTTTTAGGCTTCCGTTAAGATTTTGTTAAGGGGATATTTCAGGTAACTCTTAGTAATAGGTTATAACCTATATTCTGAGCTGAGACCTTTACTTCCTTTGGTCTTTTACTTGATTCACCTGAATTCCTGAGGTTTCTTCATTCTAGCTGAAATGGAACTCCAATGTCCACTTCATCACATGACTCCTGGTATCTTCTTGCTCCCATTGTAACAGCATCATCATTTTGCTAATCTGAGTCTTATTCTGAACTTACATAGCTCAGGTATCAATCAGAGAACCTTAGGAAGGTTCAACCCTCCTTCTAGAACTCCCTCCTGCTGAGAATTTATCCTCTGAGTCTAGGATCTTCCATGATCCTGATGTCTCACGTCTGTTTATTCACTTATGTAAAACTCTGCTTGGACTCCATCTCTGCAAAGTATGGGATTTCTTGCTGATCAGTAAGCCAGGGCAAACAGGTATTTATTTTGTGTGCTTATCCTTTAATAAATAAAGGAGAGGAACACGAGGTGTGTATGCCTCTGTGCTGACTATTGTCAAATCTTTGTAAAACAGTTTTTCATATAGTTCACACACTTCTGTCATAAGAGGAGATTATGTCTTATGTAAATCTTCCCATTATGGTTGTAAGTTGTAACCCCAATGACACAGCGTTTTTTCGCTCAATAAATATAAATGATGCTTTCTTTACTAAAGCTTAACTTTATTCTGATTTTTAAATTTCATTTCAAGGTCTGGATATCCTCATACTAATGTCTTAAAGGTATCCATTAGGGGGTATATGATTATGGTAGAGTTCATTTATTATATTGTAAATTATGAAACAATATATGTCATCACTCTGAGATACTATTAGCAAAATTCTTACCTAAACTTTATATAACAATGTTTCAAAGATGGCAATCTTTGGAAAAATTTGGGGAGCAACTGGGAATTTAACTGTGGGGTGCTTAACCACTGAGTCATTTTGCCAACTCTTTTTATTTTTTATTTGGAGACAGGATCTCACCAACTTGCTTAGGGCATCTCCAAGTTGCTGAGGCTGGTCTCTGTGATCCTCCTGCCTCAGCCTCTTGAGCTGATAGGATTATAGGCATGCTCCATCTTGCCTAGCTGGAAATTTTATAATAAATTGAAAAATGCAATAAACTTCTTAAAAATATGTTGATATTTTGTTTCTATCAGAGAAAGGAACTAAAATTAAGGGAGAACCAATAGAAAGAAGCCAGTGACACTGAATTGGAGTTGGAGACATGAGTATGTGTATACATATGTATAACATAACAACTTCCCCTGTTCATTATCTTCTATGGAAGGCCAGGTGGATCAGAACACCACAGGGGCAATTTCACTCTCAAGAAAGCCCTCCATAAAGGCTACAGCAGTTTTATTGATCATGGACTTGGAAGGACACTGAGGGAGAAGAATTCTGATTGGAGAAATACTGGGGATTGAGTCAGAATGGAGAAGAGTGTGTTAAAGATATTTCACTTTCCATTCTATAAGGAGGTCTCCACTGAGGCACATGGAGACATCTGCCCAAGGCAGGAATGAAAGAACTGTGGGTAGGAATGAAAATATGCTGAGTACTTGTCTGGTCAAATGGGAAAGAACTTTTAAATCAAACTCCCTTCAGAAAATTCCTACACTATTCACCAAATCTGGAGTGGGGAGGGCAGATTTCCCCCATGAAACCTGCCCAGTAAATTCTTTGTAATTGCCAGTATTTCTGCCTGAAAGACTTCACTCACATTTTTACACAAGGGAAAAACCTCTCAATGTCAAAAAGGCACAAAACTCAACCAGAAATATCTCTTCATATCCAAACATGGTATAAAGATATTGAATAAACCAAAGAAATAGAAAATCAGCATTAAATCACTTCAGAAATAATTAAAATTAATGAATGTTTTGGTACAACATGTGGTGGTGGACCTTATGGTCTAACTGGCCACCAAGAAGTAAAAGCCTACTGGACTATCTACCTGCACCAGACCATGAGATTAAGAGAGAAGTCCTCAGCTGCTGGGGTTGTCTTTGTTCCCACTGCATCCTCCATCCAGTTACCATTTAATGTCATCTCCTTTTGTTCATCCATTTACCATTCAATAAACCCACAGAAGGGGCAAAGGCTTAAGGATCCTTATCCCTTGTCATGTATCATTATGACAGCAAAATAAACCAGCACACGCATTTCTATATGTATTTATGTCTATATGTGTATATGTATGTATGTGTGTATGTACATGTATCTACTGCATATAAATGTATATATACTTTAAGAAAAAATGGAATAGTTGCATTATCTCCACAGTATCTTCAATATAATATTTATTATATAATGTGTTCTTAAAATATGTTCACATTTTAACATGTACTTTTTACACTTTTTTTTACATATTTTAGTTGTAAATGGACACAATAACTTTATTTTATTTATTTTCATTTTTATGTGGTGCTGAGCATTGAACCCAGTTCCTCACACATGCAGGGCAAGTGGTTTACCACCGAGCTATAATCCCAACCCTTATTTGTTTATTTATTATTTTTTGAGTATATGGTGCTGGGCCTTGTGCTGAGGCAAGTACTGTACCAACTGAGCTATATCCCCAAACCCATTACAATTTGTTTTTATCTATGTTCTTTTATACTCGTCTGTTGGAGTTGGAGCTTAATTTTGCTTAGAAAAATGTTGAATTAAACTTAGTTACACTCTTCCAATGGATATACAAATTCACACACACTCACACACTCTCATGGAAAGGAAGAAAAAAAAACCAGACTAAAGCTTTCTTCATCACATGATTAATGTCAACATTGCTAGTAGAATTCATATTGAAATAATGTCCCCAGTTCTATGATTTAATGAAAGGGACACTTCACATCTGTCGAACTGAAACAAAACCCACAGAAACATATTAATCCATAGGAAAGCATCAGACAAACTCAGATACAGGAAATTCTACAAAATACTGAAGCTATATTGTTCAAATTTATCAAGGTCGTGAAAACCAGTGAGAATTAGAAAATATTAAATATTATTTGGGACACATCTACTACTCTTTTACCATATCCAAAGTACTAATTGTAATGTGATATTCAAGATTTGATTCTGGATTAGGAAAAAACCAGGACTTGTGGTGAAATCCAAATAAAATATGTATTTTCATTACTGATACTATCACAATGTTAATTTATTTGTTGGTAAATAAACTGTGATTATGTAACGGTCAGGAAATTTAGTAAAAGGTATTCAGGAATTCCTTGCAGATCATGGTAACTTTTTCAGCAAATCCAAAGTTATTTCAAAAAAAGTTTAAAATAAAGCATATTGATTTAAAAGAAAGGACGTTCTTTGATCTTGTAAAATCCTTTATATTCTCAGATTAATGAGGAGTCAAATTGGCACTGGTGTATTTTTACTTTCATATCTCTTGAACATTGTTCATTTTTCTGGGAAGTTGAACTTTTTAAATTGGATTTAAGATAAAAGTTGCCAGCCTCTACCATTTGAACTTCAACTGTTTTCTTTATTCTGTTATTATTACAGAGTTCTCCCTAATTATCCAAAAGTTGCATTAAAACAACCACTTGTATTCATCATTCATGAAGTTAATCAGGAATTATTGAGGTTATCTCAGTGTCTTGCGCTGAACATATAAAACCAATAGAAGCAGCTCATGACATTAATGTTATGTATATAAAAAATTGTAAGAAAATGAGAGAACCATGTTTGCTCTTTAAGAGAGAAGTCAGGCTACCATTTCAAATAGCCTTTGTAAAGTTGCAATTTAAAGCTAATTTGATGTCTATCTAGCAAAAATATTAATTTAATATTTAAGAAAAATATAACTTCCAGTATTAATTTTAATTTCTTGAAGATAGTTCATTTTTTCTTTTGTATAGCTTTTGAAATTAAAATGTAACATATATTATGTCCATATGAAAGTATATGTGATTATGTTTGAATTGATAAGTATATGTACAATCAACTCTTTTAGGAACAGGTATATAGAAATACACATTATACTATTACAATCTTATTTCCCTATATATTAACCCGTGGACATAAGGGGTGATTATAATAACTAAATCCCACCAAAAAATTTACTACACATGATGTTCATTTGCTCCAAAATGTGAATATTAAACACTTGAACTTTAATCCAAAATTTTTATTTAACTATAGAATCTGACATCAAAAACATAACAAAATGCTCACACATAAAGAATACAAATACAGTAGAAATATTGTATCCTATTTCAATTACAAGTTCAAAATGTATTATAAAAGGCATATTGTGATCACTCAGATGAAAAAATTGTGATAACTAATAATTTTTTATTTTCTTTATCTCGTTTGATAGACATTACCCACATCACTCTACAGCAGAGATTCAGATTATGAGAAATGTTTTAATACCTGGCTGAATTTGGCATATTTTAAAGTATATAATTGCTTTGGTATACTGATTGTGATAACGTAACAATACAATTTCAGCAGCCTCATGATTCCTGATGGGTTTTGAAAGGAATATTTAACACCATTTTATTCATCATCTGAAAGACAGCTACCTTATTCTATTAAGAGATTGTTTTTGTATTCTAGTTCAAAGTATGGCCCAGCTATCTTTTACTTGCAAACATTTTTGTCATAGTTCAATGAATAATTCCTCATACCTTAAGAGAAATTTTATCAATGTAGTAAAGCAATATTAGACATTCCCTGATTTATTGTTGCTTTAATTATTATTTTGGTGGAGACTTTGTTGTATTCATGATAATGTGCTACATACAAAATTTATGTTTATCTTAAAAGTATATGCAGTATTGTCCATATAAGCATTATCAAGTAAAACCCATCAAATGTTAATCATAAAATACATTGCACACATGTGCTGAATATCAAATAAATGCCTCTGCAAAATAAATATCAGGTCTTATCTGAGCATCAGTTTCATATTTATATGGTATTTTAGTAGTTAGTTGTAAAGACAATGTTTAAAATACAGAAGTCTTTCTAATATGTATTACCAAACCTTAAGATTACATAGTAGGAAATGAGAGGGAGGAGGGGGCGGGTGTATGAAAGATGGTGGAATGAGACAGACATCATTACCCTATGTACATGTATGATTACAAAAATGGTATGAATTTACATCGTGCACAGTCATAGAAATGAAAAGTTGTACAATGAATCAAAATGCAGTCTGTAAAAATTTTAAAAAATAATAAAAAATAATATTTTCATCAATGTAAGAAATATCTGTAGTTTAAATGAAGACTGTAGTATTTCTTGAGTATGTCACAGGCAGAAAAATGAAACATCATATCCATAATTAAATAATTTGGAATGTTACTCTAAATTAATAAAACATAATTGTTCATTTTGTTGATCCAATTATTTTGTTGATCCAAAATATTCATTTTGGTTTTCCATTTTCTAAAATATTTGAATAATTTCTTTCCATAGAATTGGCACAAAATTTGATGATTTTATAGGGAATACATTGTGTCAAGAAGTAAAATAAATCGCTATTACTGATAGTAGCAATTAGCTCTTGTCTATGTCATAGTTCAGTATATAATTCCATATTTATTTGAAAACATAACTCAACAAATTACAGCAGTAAAAGTAAGCATACTATTGGAATTATTTTATTTTACTTTTGATCCTTGTTTGCAAATTATTAGCTTGCTTTAAAAATCATATTTTTTATCCCAAGAGAGAAAAGTTTACTTTCTAAAAATGGTAGATATATTATTTCCAACATAAAAACATAAACATGAAAATTTTGTAATTTTCTCCTCTTCTGAGGCATAATAATTTTCACCATCAATCTCAAATATATATGGATTAAAGAACAGTAGGAAAATGTAATTCCTTCAGTGATAGAAATCACTTCCTGTAGCAAAATATAACAAACACCATTTCATATATTAAATTTGATGTTTTTAGCAAATATACATTTTACAAGTAGAATGGATTATTTTAAGCCCAATTTTCACATTTTTATATTAAAGTATTAATTCATATTTTCACATTAAAATAAGTAACATGGAAAAGAACATTTTGCTGGGTATCAGAAGAGCTAGAAAAACAGAACCCCTGGTAACTGTTATATTAGAACATATAAAATGATGCTTAATTTACAGAAAAGTAATGTGTTTAAAGAATTGCAGGAATTGGCCCCAGGAGATTGAGTTAGGTTGCAAATGTTCTGTCAAAAAAATAAAATAAATAAAGGAAGGAAGTTCTTGCTTAGCACATTTAACCTCTCTGACCGTCCTTCCTTTCCCACCCTGTGAAAATTCTATTGTGTACCTGAGTTTCTCAAGAGGGTCTTTGGCCTAACAGTAGCTCACATCCTTCTAAGGGTCCTGGCCCTTGAATAAACCTGATTTCCTTCACAATGACTCTTGGCTCCTGAAGAGTGAGCAGAAGAACTTGGATTCAGAAATACAAATAGACTTCCTTATTTACAAATACTATTAAAAATACTTATCAGTACAGTTATTACATCAAATAAGTGAATAAAAGTAATATCTATACAATATCTATAGCACAATACTTACAGTAACTGTTGTGCATAAAATTAATATTTTTGTTTTCCGTTATTATGGTATCTCACAGGTTTCTTGTGTTTACTTTTTTTTTCTTTTTTTTTATTGTAAACAAATGGGATACATGTTCTCTGTTTGTACATGGCATAAAGGCATACCATTTGTGTAATCATAAATTTACACAGGGTAATGTTGTTTGATTCATTCTGTTATTTTTTCCCTTCCCCCCACCCCTCACACCCCTCTTTTCCCTCTATACAGTCCTTACTTCCTCCATTCTTGCCCCGCTCCCTAACCCTAACACTAACCCTAACACTAACCCCTCCCACCCCCCATTATGTGTCATCATCCACTTATTAGCGATATCATTCGTCCTTTGGTTGAGATTGGCTTATCTTACTTAGCATGATATTCTTCAATTTCATCCATTTGCCTGCAAATGCCATAATTTTATCATTCTTTATGGCTGAATAATATTCCGTTGTATATACATACCACAGTTTCTTTATCCATTCATCAATTGAAGTACATTTAGGTTGGTTCCACAATCTGGCTATTGTGAACTGAGCAGCTATGAACATTGATGTGGCTGTATCTCTGTAGTATGCTGATTTTAAGTCCTTTGGGTATAGGCCAAGGAGTGGGATAGCTGGGTCAAATGGTGAGTCCATTCCATGTTTTCTAAGGAATCTCCACACTGCTTTCCAGAGTGGCTGCACTAATTTGCAGCCCCACCAGCAATGTATGAGTGTGCCTTTCTCCCCACACCCTCGCCAACACCTGTTGCTGCTTGTATTCTTGATAATCACCATTCTAATTGGGGTGAGATGGAATCTTAGGGTGGTTTTGATTTGCATTTCTCTTATTACTAGAGATGTTGAACATTTTTCCATATGTTTGTTGATTGCTGGTAGATCTTCTTCTGTGAAGTGTCTATTCATTTCCTTAGCCCATTTGTCAATTGGATTATTTGCATTCTTGGTGTAGAATTTTTTGAGTTTTTATAGATTCTGGAGATCAGTGCTCTATCTGAAGTATGTGTGGCAAAGATTTTCTCCCACTCTGTAGGCTCTTTCTTCGCATTGCTGATAGTTTCCTTTGCTGAGAGAAAGCTTTTTAGTTTGAATCTATCCCAGTTATTGATTCTTGCTTTTATTTCTTGTGCTATGGGAGTCCTGTTGAGGAACTCTAGTCCTAAGCCGACATGTTGAAGCTCTGGACCTACTTTTTCTTCTGTAAGATGCAAGGTCTCTGGTCTGATTCTGAGGTCCTTAATCCATTTTGAGTTTAGTTTCGTGCATGGTGAGAGATATGGTTTAGTTTCATTCTGTTGCATATGGATTTCCAATTCTCCCAGCACCATTTGTTGAAGAGGCTATCTTTTCTCCATTGCATATTTTGGCCCCTTTGTCTAGTATGAGAAAATTGTATTTATTTGGGTTTGTGTCCATGTCCTCTACTCTGTACCATTGATCTACCTGTCTATTTTGGTACCAATACCATGCCGTTTTTGTTACTATTGCTTTGTAGTAGAGTTGAAGATCTGGTATTGCGATAACCCCTGCTTCACTCTTTCTGCCAAGGATTGCTTTAGCTATTCTGGGTTTTTTATTCTTACAGATGAATTTCATAATTGCTTGCTCTATTTCTGTAAGGTACATCATTGGGATTTTAATTGGAATTGCATTGAATCTGTATAGCACTTTTGGTAGTATGGCCATTTTGACAATATTAATTCTGCCTATCCAAGAACATGGGAGATCTTTCCATCTTCTAAGGTTTTCTTGAATTTCTTTCTTTAGTGTTCTGTAGTTCTCATTGTAGAGGTCTTTCACCTCTTTTGTGAGATTGATTCCCAAGTATTTTATTTTTTTCAATGCTATTGTGAATGGGATAGTTTTCCTAATTTCTCTTTCTGAAGATTCATCACTTATGTATAAAAATGCATTAGATTTATGTGCATTGATCTTATATCCCGCTACTTTACTGAGATCACTTATGAGTTCTAAAAGTTTTCTGGTGGAATTTCCTGGTTCCTCTAAGTATATAAGAGGAGGAAACCCTCCCAAACTCATTCTATGAAGCCAATATTACCCTGATACCTAAACCAGACAGAGATACATCGAGGAAAGAAAATTTCAGACCAATATCCTTAGTGAACATCGACGCAAAAATTCTCAACAAAATTTTAGCAAATCGCATACAAAAACATATTAAAAAGATAGTGCACCATGATCAAGTGGGTTTCATCCCAGGGATGCAAGGTTGGTTCAACATCAGGAAATCAATAAATGTAATTCGCCATATCAATAGACTTAAAGTCAAGAATCACATGATTATTTCAATAGATGCAGAAAAAGCATTTGATAAAATACAACACCCCTTCATGCTCAAAACACTAGAAAATATAGGAATAGTGGGAACATTCCTTAACATTGTAAAGGCCATCTATGCTAAGCCCATGGCTAATATCATTCTAAATGGTAAAAACTGAAATCATTCCCCCTAAAAACTGGAACAAGGCAGGGATGCCCTCTTTCACCACTTCTATTCAATATCGTCCTTGAAACTCTAGCCAGAGCAATTAGACAGACCAAAGAAATTAAAGGGATACGAATAGGAAAAGAAAAACTCAAACTATCCCTATTTGTTGTGTTTACTTTTAAAGTTTTAACTTTAACAGTATTGTAGAATTTTAATTAATTAATGACTTTTATAAGTAATACATAATGCTTAAGATGGTAAGGCTGGAAGCAGGCAAAACTTACCCAATGTTGTATATTAACAGGGTTTTTAACAGAGAGCTAAAATAAAATAGTCCAAAATTACAGAAGTACGAATTTGCAGAGCTGGCATTCAAATCTATTCCCAAAGAACCCAGTGTGCATGCTTTTAACATTGCAATTGTCTACCGATTTCAGTAGAAAGGATCATTATGGAGATAGAGCTAATGAGGAAGGCCAAAAGTTAAGTTCAATTTTCCTGGAGAATACAGAGAAGTAATTCTTTTCCCTCCCTTTTTATACATTATGGACTGAATGTTTACATCATTGTTTATATCACATCACAGTGCTCTGGTTAAAGAATATACTCAGTTAAAAGTTGCTAATGAATGGAAGGGGTGACTGACATTCATTAGCAAAGAGTAGCAGAGTGCTACATTATTAAACAATGTCACCAAGAGACAGTTTAGGACAGTAGCTTGACTTTGCTCTGTAACATCAAGTAAAATAATACATATGTCTCATTTTTATATGATGAAAAGCTGCTCACTTAGTATTTTAAAAGGTGCTCCTAGTTATTTCCCATCTCCTGTTTGCATAATAACGATCACATGTGAATAGACATTCATAGCATTCATTTACCAAATTGTGCGATCTTATATCTTTTAGAGTAATGTTCATTGGCATTGTCCTTCCTGATAGTTGTTTCAAAAATTCAGGCTCAAAAACATGCCAACATGGAACTGGGCATGCTGGCACATGCCTCCAGTTCCAGCAGCTTTGGGGGTTTAGTGAGAAGGGTCACCTGAGCCCAGAAGTTTGAAACCAGCATGGGCAACACTGCAAGATCCTATGTCAAGGATAATTTTTTCCCTTTGCTTCTGCCTTCCTGGCTTTAGTGCCAAAGAGTCACATTTTAAAAATCTCTACTGTGTTTGGTAGACGATAAGTTTTATGTATATTGAAATATCACACTGTAGCTCGTTAATATGTGCAATTAATACATGTTAATCACAAAACTTAAGTAAAATTCTATTTGAAAATAAAATAAAAAGAAAAAGTTTAATCTCCAAATTCCGTGGATATCCCATAATATGCCCAAGGTAAATTTACAAACTAAAACACAAAAGTGACCCTGGGTTTCAATATAAAAAGCATATTTCAGTATGGTAATACAGCTCCTGGCTGGCAGAGAGTAAGTACACCAAGCTTCACTTAAAAGGTTTTGCAAAGAACATCCTGCCTGTTAATTTAAGCAATCCGATAAACTGGCCTGTCTCCTGCAAGGTGAAGGACGCTTCCGAAACCTTAATGAACATCTTTCTGAATAGCAGTTACAAGCTTAGCCGCTCACCATGGAAGACTGATTAAGTTAGGGAGGATATTACCTTTTTATCCAGTCTTTCCTCTTACATACTTTGCCACTGAGATTGAACTAGCTAGTGTCTGCAGTGCAAAGATAGCATTGCTCAAAGCATATGTATCCTATAAATCCAGATAGAATCATTTATCCTAGAAGCTCCTTATCGAAGTTCTTGCCAATGATTATATAGTTGTCCCATACATGCAAGGAAGTATTACAACATATTTAATTCAATGGAGAAAGTGATGGAATTATTCTCAAATAAAATTATATTTCAAAAGGAAAGAAAGATTTTTGTATTTGAAAGCATTTCAGCGTGGACTTTGATTTCTCTTTAGTCAAATCAAGATATGATTAAATTTAGAGAGAGAAATTCTATTGTCATTACTAGATTTATTCATACTTAAATGTTTTCACATTTAGAAGTTTTGATGTATGCATTTAAAAAAATACCTAAATTGCCAAACAGAGGAGAATTGCAAAAATAATCCAATAGTATTACAAATAAGTACATATGTCATGCCAATAGAACAATAAGATTTAAATGTCATCAGATTTAATCACATTTATGGGTCATGTTCATCATTATCAAACAGGTCTGAATGATCTGTTTAATGTGTTCTCTCTTCTGTAATTGGATAGAACAGAATCAGATTCATCCTTCCAATAATTGTGTAAACCAAGGAAACAATAACAAAACAAGCAATGATTTCCATGAACGACCTTCTGAAATAAAACCCCATTCATACTGGAACAACCAGTAGGACCACTCTTACCTCAAGGAAGATGCTATTCAATATCTCTTGCTAAATATTATTTTGTTTTTATAGTGTTCATGCATATTAAAGTGATCTAAAATAGTTTGCTTGATTTCCAAGTTTCAGTGTGCTTTCTGTTGTTTTGTTTTCTGGTTTATACTGATTATATTTAGTAAATTTATACTGATTTATACTGATTGTATTTAGTAAATGTGAGGGTTTTTCTAGGTTTCAACTGCTATTTACTCATGTAACAAATACAAACAATGTACTAGTCCCTGTTTATGGCACACAGAATGCATCAGATCACATAATAAATAGAAATCCATGTCTTCATGGAAGTTATCATTCTAATGAGGAAACAGATCATTTTTAATAAATTGTTAAAAAATACAGTAGATAAAATGAAAATTAGTACTAAAGAAAAATAGGGGAAAAACAGAGATATGAGAAGTTTGGGGTACATTGTAATTCAGGTAGTTTAATGAAGAAATATCTTATTTACTGTATGTACAAAGGTCCTGAGATGACAAGATGCTAAATGTGTTTGAAAATCTGCCACACATCTGGATAATCACTCACCATTGCCTGTTACTTTCCCTGAAAGCAAAGATTGAGAGGGAATTTGAGTTATGGAGTATAAATGAAAGATAAACACCCATGAGGTTCTAGAAGAGAAAGCCCTGATCTAAATAGAGGGATAAGGGTTCAGGTCTGACAGAACCTCAACCAGTTTGCATGGAAATTCTGGAATGTGCCTTTTCCCTGTCAGAATGTATCTGCCTCTCTGAGACTTGTGGTACTTTTCCCATCATTAGCTTGGGGTACCTGGAGAAGGATGTGCCCTTGAGCCCTAGGTAATCTTGAGGGTTTAGGCTACCTGCTGTTCACAGTATCTCAGGAGTCAGGCAGAATGTTTTTATGCAAAAGGATCTGAGTAACTAGTTCTCATGTCTCCCCAACCAATCAGTACCATTGTAAACTAAATATTTGCATGGGGATTTTTTTTTCTCTCACATGGACAATGAACATCAAATCTTCAGCCATCCTTATATGACTTGCTTCTTTGTCTTGACTTCATCTAGAATATTGCTAAAATCAGAAGTTTTATACCTGACTCTTTATAATATTCTGAATTTTACAACCCCTTGGTAAACCTTTGCTAAGTTTAATAGCATAGCTATCCGTCTGTTCAGTGTTTTTTTTTTTTTTTAACCCTCTGTTACTACTGAACTTCAAGATGCTTCAGCAGTATCTCCAAATTTAAGCTGAAGAGGCTTTTTAAATCGTTAGAATCTCAATTTTGTAAGATCGTTTTTAGGATCTGCAATTTCAGCATTTGATTTTACTTTCTACTTATATGAATATGAGGCAAATAACTATGGGAAGTGTTAGCATTCTTTAGTGTCTTAAAATGCTTGTATGGAATTCCTATTAGTGAGAGATTTTGCCTATTTTTTTGATTTCTTTTGTTCCAAATGTACAGTTACAGCATGTTTAAATCTTACATCCTGGTAGAGTATTTCCATTCTACATACATTTTGTGATTTAATTTTATGATGTTATACTACAGTTAGTAGACAATTATATGAGGATCACGTTCCATGTGGTGTTTTTATTTTTAATGATTATCAAAGAATACATAAGTAATTTTCAGCTAGTATAAGCAATAATTATTTTGATATGTATTGAAAAAGATTGAATGTTACCTATAAAACAAGAAAGGCTGTAGGGATAACAAAAATGTTCTTAAGGGAATGAAGTGGAGCTACTTTTTAAAAATACATGTTCAGGGGAAATACTTCCTATAGAAAAGAATAGCTTTTCAGAATTGATCAATAGAATGCATATTCCTTGAGATGAAGTGATTGGAGATTTATTCATATGAGAATTCTTCAGTGTGATAACTGATTAGATTTCTATCATTAGTCAGTATTTTGTTATGTGATACATGATCTACACACAATTCACTGGAAGTGTCCTTACATCATGTAAACTAGGAAAATAGAAGACAGTCACCTCCCATAACAGAACTCCCAAACCTACAAGTGGTAATCCACCTTGTGTCACTCATTCCCCTCATGAGAAAAGATATCATGGTCAAGAAAATCAAAATTCTTATTCATAATTTTCATGCATATGTTTCCTCTGCTTTTTGTGATACATAACATTCACATAAGGCCTACTATTTATTATGCACTGTTCTAGAACCAAAATTAAATGTTTAAAGAGAGATAGTTGAAACTCTATCCTAATTAGCAATTTTGCATTTAAAATACTTAGGTTTTGCATAAATTTGATGTTCATAGTTTGTCAATAATAAGGCATGGATACTGATTTATTTTCAGCTACAGCGTACTCGCACATTTATATTTTTGGGGCATTTAAATTATGATATTGCAGCATTATGTATAATTCTAACTAAAAAAATTGAACATGGCCTTGCAGATAAGAGAGACAAAAACAGAGGGGGGAAGGGAATTCTCTTTGCTCATGAAACATCCTTTTAAGCTAAAGAAGAAAAGCCATACTCTTAGATGCAAAAACCATGCTTAGGATTGAAACAGGATGGTGGGATTGTGTGCGAATGAGGGACTGAGGAAGAGGAAGTTTAGGTGGATGTGTTATTGCTGTAAATGGGTCAGTGGATGGAACAACATGTCTTTTCAAGAGAAGTTTTAAAGGGTTGAAGCTAGAAAACACCAAACGTGTGATTATGTTAGCTAAGGGGAAACAAAATTTAATTTTACAAGAGATTGCAGGAGCAAGATAATGGAAACACAAAGAATTCAGATGCAAAGTCCAATGAGAAGACTGTTACTTACACCCAAGCAGGTATTCCATAAGCCCTATTCTTTGTTGTTCTTCACTAATATAAATTTTCATTAGTCACATATTGGCTAAATATTAGTTATTCTAATAAACCGTGCCTAATTTTACAGATTATGTTGGATTGCCTGTTCATAAATAGTATATCACAGAGGAGCATATGGATACTTCATGATGAGTGAAAGGACAAGTGAATAAATACCAACCTAAAGTACAGATATCGATTTTTCATCCATACAAGGTATTGTCCTCCCTCCATTAAAAACTCCATCATCTTTCTGGTGAGGTGGCACACTCCTGAAATCCCAGTGGTCCAGGGGGCTAAGGCAGGAGGATCACAAGTTCAAAGCCAGCCTCAGCAATTTAGTGAGGCCCTAAGCCACTTAGCAGGACCCTGTCTCAAAATAAAGAACAAAGAAAACAAAGGGCTGGGGATGTGGTTCAGTGTTCAAGAACACCTGGATTCAATCCCCAATAAGAAAAAATAACTAAATAAATAAAATGAATAAAATCCCTCTGTCATCTCTTAATCACCTCAGAGTCTTACAATTTATCTTAATATCCACTAGTGGTTAATATCTTATAAACAATAATCTTTAAAAGCAAGTTAATATCTCAATTTTAATTCTTTAAGATTAGATTGCTGTTTGAAGTAGGTTTCAACTGATAGATTCAAATTAGTCTTTAATTGAAGAATTTAAATTAGTTGCATATGTAATTGAGAATTATGCACAATGTCATAATATTATAAAATTAAATGCACCAAAAATATGAAATGTGAGTACATTGAAGCTAAAAAGAAATATTCATTCATATTATTGATGAACCATAAACATAAAAATTGTGCAAAACCTAAATATTTTAAATGCAAAATTACAAATTACAATCCAATTTTTAAACATTTAAAATTAATAATGCATCATGATAGAAGGAAAAGAGAATACAATTTACAGTAAAATTACTATACCAACACTTCAAGAACATTTCAATTGGTCAACTATTTGAGAAGAGGTGAAAAGACTTTCAAAACAAGAACAGTGGCTTATAATAATACTTATATAAAAAAATTGAACTCAAGTTTTCGTGCTATTGAATGACTATAATTGACAACAAATACTCTTATGCTGGTCAAAGAGTTAAGCAGAATTTCAAATTTTTTTATTAAAATCATGGAACAAAAATAATTTTAAAATAATTGCATTTAAAATGTATATGTGAATTTAATCTTTCCTGTTTTCTATTAAATGTCACAGATCATTTCATTATCTGCTTTAGTTCATTAATGCAATGTTAAGTTAGGAATATGTCAGCTGAAATAATTGCAGTGAGATGCAATTTTTTAAAATCATGCAGGTATTGTGATGAAACATAAACACACCTTCAACTACTAGAAGTTCAAAGGCTCTAATTTTCACTTTTCTGCAAACACTCTCTAATGTATTGTTTCATACATAAACACTAAGCCGAAGAAAGCTGATGCTGCATTGTCCTTTATACAGTAAGAATAAAATGTACTATTTTAAATAATTTTGTAATGATATAATAAATCAAACCTTATCTCTAATCTAGAGGTGTCAAAGTTCACCCAAAGTGTTCAAAGATACTATGATATTTAGAAGAAATGGTGATGTGGTTACTTGTCTGTCATTTAGAATGAAGGTCTGGTTAGGGGACTATCCATCTTTAAAATAAATAAATAAATAAATAAATAAATAAATAAATAAATAAATAATCTTTTCTTACTTTGAATTTTTTTTTCTTTTTCCAGAGAGTAAACATAGATTCTTATATCCTCCTCTATGAGATGATGACACCCAAATCCAGTTAAAGACTTCAAATTATTAAGGTATTTTCTTTTTTTCTTTTTTTTTTTTTTGCAGTGCTGGGAATTAAACCCAGGACCTTGTGCTTGCAAGGCAAGCACTCTATCAACTAAGCTATATCCCCAGCCCTTAAGGTATTTTCTTATCAAAATGGAAGACTAGAATATCTTGAAGGAAAGAAAGATTTATTTTTGCCCACTTCATAATAAAAAAAAAAAACTATCTAAAAACAAATCAAAATAAGAAAATCTAAAAATATAAGGGGTGACCAAGAACATATAATCTGTGACCACACAATTTAAAACTTTTAAATATTGGTTCTTATCCCTAAATAACACCCCCAAATGTGGCAAATTCTATAATCTGTCTTCACTTCAGTTTCTTTATATATAAATTGAGATAAGATTAGTTATACAATGTCTTTTGTATGATAATAAAATAAGGTGAAGAAGCTAAGAAAGTGCCTGAAGTGGTAAATTCTCAATAACTGACACAACTATTGTTCTAATGATTGTTATTTTTACTACTATCAATACTATTATTTCCATGATAAAAATTTCTCTTTATATTTATCATCAAAATTTAAGGTATACCTGCTTATTTTTTTGTTAATTTGTTCTAATTAGTTATACATGACAGTAGAATGCATTTTGACACATTGTACATAAATGGAGAACAACTTCTCCTTCCTCTGACTGAACATGGTGCAGAGTTACACCAGTAGTGCAATCATATATGTATATAGGGTAATAAAGTCCGTCTCACTCCACCGTCCTTCCCATCCCCACATCTCCCCTGCAACTCTCCTCTGCACAATACAGAGTTTCTTCATTCTTCCCTATCCCCCACCCAATTATGGATTAGCACCTACTTATCAGAGAAAACATTCAGTCTTTGGTTTTTGAGGTTTGATATATTTCACTTAACATGATATTCTCCAGCTTCATCCCTTTACCAGTAAATGCCATAATTTCATTCTTCTTTAAGGTTAATATTCCATTGCGATATACATATATACGCATATATATGTATATCACATTTTCTTTATCCATTGATCTGTTGAAGGACACCTAGGTTGGTTCCATAGTTCAGCTATTGCGAATTGAGCTGCTATAAAAATTGATGTGGTTGCATCACTATAGTATGCTGATTTTAAATCTGTTGGGCATAAACCAATGGGTCACAGGGTGGTTCCATTCCAAATTTTCTGAGGAAGCTCCATACTGCTTTCCATAGTGGTTGCACCAATTTGCAATCCCACCAGCAATGCATAGGTGTACCTTTTCCCCCACATCCTTACCAACACTTATTGCTGTTTGGATTCTTGATAACTACCATTCTGACTGGGGTGAGATGAAATCTTAGAGTAGTTTTGATTTGCATTTCTCTAATTGCTAGAGATGATGAAAACTTTCTCATATGTTTGTTGTTCTATTATATTTCTTCTTCTCTGAAGAGTCTGTTCAGTTCCTTAGCCCATTTATTGATTGGGTTTTTTGTTTTCTCTGTGTTAAGATTTTTGAGTTCTTTATATATCCTGGAGATTAGTCCTCTGATTTGTGAGTGATAAAGATTTTCTCCCATTCTGTAGGCGCTCTCATCATATTATTGATTGTTTCCTTTGCTGAGAAGCAGCTTTTTAGTTTGAATTCATCCCATTTATTTATTTTTGACTTTACTTCTTGCCCTTTAGGAGTCTTGTTAATGAAGTCATTTCCTAAACTGACATGGTGGAGATTTGGTCTTACTCTTTCTTCTCTTAGGTGCAGGGTCTCTTTTCTAGTGTCCAAGTCTTTAATCCACTTTGAGTTGAGTTTTGTGCAGAGTGAGAGATAGAGGTTTAGTTTCATTTTACTACATAAGGATTTCCAGTTTTCTTAGAACCATCTGTTGAATAGGCTATCTTTTCTCCAATATATGATTTTGGGACTACTAGTATGCTTCTTATAGATGATATCAGCAATGATATATAGTAAAAACTTGGTTAATGAGAGGTTCTGTATTATGCACTTCTTGTGCATGGTGTTCTTATAATAAACCAAGGAACAAAATTCAAGTTTTTTGTCTATACCACTAATCTTAATCTCTATTCAGTAAAGATACCAAGAAGAGGAATTAAATAAGAACTTATAAAAATAAATTTTAAATTGTTGCTGACATTGAGATGTAGGTAAATTTATACATAGGATACAATGTTTTGAATATTAAACCAAAAATTAAAATGATATTATAATAGATTTTTAGTTATTTTATTATTATTATGTCACAAATTTAACAAAACAGGATTATAAATGTGGCATTATCATCTATGTTTACTCTTGTTTTATGGATGATTATATGTAGACTAAGACATTATTAGACTTGATACTTGATTTCTACTTAATAAAAAGTGGAGTTGACATCTAAATGCAGGTGTCTGATTTTAAACTAAGGTTATGAGAGTTATTAAATGTTCAAAATTTATTTAAGAATTTTATAAAACTGGAAACCAGTACCATCTACATAAAAAAAGATAAAATCTCCTATAAGCTATGGAAATAAACTTGTTGAATGCCTCCATGAAGAATATAACATCCCTTTACAAGTAGGGCTAAAGTACTGAGGTGAATTTCAGTGACTTAAGAAAAGATTGACAATTGTATTACCATGATAATAAATTAATATCAGAATAAATTTACAGATTGTCTGAATAGTTAATGTCATCTGTTTTTAGTAAACATAAAAGATAACCAAATGTTCAATGTCTGGCTGTTATGATTTGTACCTGGAATGTCACCCAAAGGCTCATGTGTGAAGGTTTGGTCCCCAATGTGGCAGTATTCAGAGGCGGAACTTTGGAAAAGAGAATGGATCATGAAGGCTCTGACCTGGACAGTGGATTAATCCATTGATGAATTAATAATTTAATGGCATTTTAGGAGGTGGTAGAAACTGTAGGAGGTGAAACCTAGTTGAAGTAATGGGTACTTGAAAACATATGTTTAGGAAGTAAATCCTTATCTTACTCCTTCCTCTCTGTTTTCAGGCTACCATGAGCTGAACTGTTTTCATCCTCCACACATTTCGACAATGATATTGTCTCATCTTAGATGCAAAACAATGGAGTTGGTCAACTATGGATAGAAATCTCTAAAACCAGAGTCAAAATAACTCTTTCCTCTTTTACATTACTCTTCTCAGGAATTTGTCACAACAATGAAAAACTGAATTTTCAGAATGACCCCTTTATAAAAATCAGTAGTTTGCAGAAAACAGGGACAGTGAAACAATTTCTGAGACCCACATCAACTCACTCATGTCTCCATGGCTCTTTGAACTAAGAGAACCCACAAAAAACTGCTTTCTAAAAATTCAATATGGAATAAGGTGTTCACTTTGTTTAGTGATACCCTACCCTGCGAGATTAGATCTTCCTTATAAAAATGAGGACTGCAATTTATCCTTTATATCCCAACATAAGTTTTCATTTTCCATATTACTAATATTCACATCACATGGAGGATAAGAGTGGAGTCCAGGAGGCTGGAGGAAGCAAGAGATAAAATAAAGACCTCCCCATTTTGGTGGGGAAAGACAAGAGTGGGGAACTCAAACTGGTACCTGTACCTAAATCACAGAACAGATGATCACAACAAGGAAAGTGAAAAAGTATGGTTAAGTAATCTTTGTTTCAAAAAACAGCTTAGTGTTTTTAAGAGTCCAACTATAAAATTAGTCAGAGGGACTAAGAGAGCTGGTATCATGACTATGAATAATACTATCTGTGACAGAACATTTTATCTATTAAGGATCTTTCTCTGGCCTCGAAGCTTAAAGAATAATATGGGGATAATTCAATAGTTTTAAAGTTTATATGAATATATATCTCATATATATATATATACATCATATATGATATATATACATATAATTGCCAACTCATGAGACATATTTTTCTAAGAGTTTTGAACTTTGTTGACTTATTAATTCCCTTTAAAATTAAGTCATCAAATCATAGTGGGCCATATATTGTAAGTATCTTTTCTATTGTTTATTTCCTTATTATATTGTTAATGTGGATTTATTTTATATAAAACGTTAAAAGCTTAATGTCATCATATTAATCATTTCATGATATTTGGATTTTTTCTTTCTTACTTTCTTTTTTTCTTTTTTCTTTCTTTCCATCTTTCTTTCTTCATTGGAAGGAAAATTAAGACTCTCAGTGAAGAAAAAAAAAATCTCCTCAATGTGTATTTCCTAAAATTTTATTTCTCTATTTTATTAAAAATTACTTTTTTAACATTTAAATTTCTCTAGAATTATTTTCATAAACTAAGTCCCACTTTCCTGTTACTATTATCTAGTAATTAGTGTTTATTTCAGCATCATTTATTACTACTTTAAACTTATCTCAATATCTCAACCCACCATTTTTACATATTAATAATTTCATATACTAACTCAAGCTCATTTGGTTTCTGTACCAATGAATTCTTTCCTCAATAGTGAATGATTGTTTTAATATTTTTGGAGTTCTGAGATTGCATCCCAGTTTCTTCTCTGAAGTTCATTTCTTCAGGATGTTCTCTTTCTTCACTAATACAATTTACATACACATACAACCAGGCAAGCATAAAACATATATGCAATTTTGTTTGCTACATGATTAACTATCTACTATCAGTCAATTTAAGAGATACGCAAAAGTAACGTCCGTATAAACTTCTAT
Organism: Sciurus carolinensis; assembly: GCF_902686445.1. Lineage (NCBI taxonomy): Eukaryota > Metazoa > Chordata > Mammalia > Rodentia > Sciuridae > Sciurus > Sciurus carolinensis. The sequence goes on along the minus strand of NC_062217.1, from coordinate 62,432,012 downwards.
TTGCCATGGTTAAATGTCTCCCAAAAGCTCATGTGTTAAAGTTGTGTCTCTATCTTGGGAGGTGGGAGGGAACTACCACCTAGGAACTAGGGTTTAGTGGAAGGTCTTAGTTCATTGCGGGCATGATATCAATAACTACTGTGGAACTCTGCTCTCTTTCTCTTTCTTTCTTTGTTTTCCAGCCACTGTGAGGTGAAAGGGCTTTTTGTCACATGTTCCCACTATGATGTACTGTACTGCCACAACCCAAAAGCAATAGGACAAATTGGTTAGGAACTAAGACCACCAAAACCATGAGCCAAAATAAACCTTTTCTTTCCTGAGTTGATTATCTCAGGTATTTTGCTATAATATTAGAAAGCTGAACAATAGTGTCAATTTTGGTTCAGAAAACTGATAAAATGGATTAGCAGTAACAAGAAAAATATCAAAAAAGTAACTATAAACAAAACACATGTTTGCCTCTCCAGAATGTAACATGAGTTCTGGACTTCAACAAATCTGAGTTACCACTAGATATAATCACATTACTGACATTCATTTTATGTCTACTACATCTGTTGGTTGTCCTCATATTTTTAATCGGGAAAGAATACTTAAGCATTACTTAACATATCAAAATTCCAGGAAGGAGATAATAAAAATAAACAAATAATAATAGGCCATGTAACAACAAAATTAAACCATTATTAAGTATTTTAACAAAAGTGACATCTAGTACATTAGAATTACATTGGCAAGATGTAGGCAAACAGATCTTTCTAATGTAGAAGGGGGAGTAACTGGTTGTTAGATAACTAGGAAATATATGGCTATAAAATAACAGTGTTATCTAAGAAAGAAGGATAAGATAATTCTCTGTCATAAACACTACTTATATTTTTGTGTAACTAGTTGAATTCATTTACCTGTTTATGAATATTTTAATAATCTTATGTGCAAATAAAAATTGTATTATGACACTTTAACATTGAATTAAATGACAAATATCTATGTTCATACTGCAAATGAGAGGAGAGCACATGAAAAAAACTTCAGAATGGTATACCTATGAATATAAGACAAATTAGATAAAGTATTATTTAAAATTAAGGAAAAGTTGAAACTTTTATAGATAAAGATAGAGAAAAGGATAATTGGAATGAAAGAAATGGACATTGAAGTTTATATACAACACTTGACATTTTCAAATTTTAGTACTTTTGTTAAACTAAGTATATTAAAAATTGTATAACAGCTTATAAATTTACTAAAGATAATAATTCAATTTCTAGAAATATCATATTTTTCCTCTTTTAAAACTATCACTTTCATTAAGATTGGACACCTGTACAATTTATTCAATATAATTTAAGTGACAAATACTATCTATCAAGTGATTGTGGCTTTGTGAATATATTGAAATATGTAAAGGATAATATCTTTTGATACTGTTGACAGCAGCTCATTTTGTACATGTTTCAACTGAATGATCACAAAAATCATGCCATGTTTATCTGAAGTGAAAAGATGAGACCAGCTGGCAAGTATGAAGAATTATAATTATGAAATGATAGACTCTTAATCACTTAAACAGAACTATTTTGGGCAATGACATAAATTAATGTAGTTTAATGAAGTAAAAATACAGAGATTGTAAAATCAGATAATCCAAAATAAAAATACTACCTGAAGATCATCTAACCAAATATATTTATAGCAATGAATGGAAAAAATCAAATGATTAATATTATTTTAATTGTCAGAGGATACTGGTATCATTAATGGGGTATTCTGTTGCTTTGATGTATGTACATAATGTGGAATAACTAAATCAAACTGATTAACATATCAGTCACCACACATTATTTTTGTGATGGGACACTTAAAATATTATCTTAGTTATTTTGTCCTATGCATTATTATTGACTATAGTCACCCCGCTGTGCATTAGATCTCAAAATTATTCCTTGTGTCCAACTGAAATTTTGTGCCATTTAATCAACAACTAGCCATTCCCTCACACTCCTTCCTCCAATCCATCATAACAACTATAATATTCCCTTTTTTGAGTTCTAGTTTTATAAATTCTACAACTAACTGAGATCCTGCAGTATTTATCTGGCTGAGTTTGGGTCATTTCCCTTACAATAGTAATGGTAATTTTAAGACATTCATTTCTAATCAATTTGTGGGAGGCTGGAGTATTCCTCAACCACGACAAAGTATTTCTAAAGTTTGGTATGAAAATATCTTCAATGTTCTAAGAAAATATATTTTTAAACTACATTTCAGTGTTTTGAATCAAGTGTTAGAGTCAAAAATATGTCTTCAAAGATGATTAGATTCTCAACTTTTCCATTCACTTTTAGATATTTTCTTAAATAATTTGAATCATTTTAAATAGCTTATACTCACACTCACACACAAACACATAGACATAGTGAAGCCAAGCCCTTGTTCAAGAGGGGCAGAGTGGGAGCCCACATGGGCTGCAGTACAGGTGGCAAGTACCAGTTATAGCCAGCAGAGACACCTGCTTCACACAACCCCACAGCCCAGAACCTACAGCATCCTTATTTTGATACCTCAACCTCCTGTTTCTCAATGAAGAGTGAGAAAATGGAAGTGGATCAGACTTGAATGAAAGTTTTGATTCGAGTCTTAACCAATAGCAGTAATATTTTTCCAACACCTGATTTACATGAATTTGGACCTGATTAGCATGGATTTGAACCGATAGTGTTCAATCAAGAACTATATAAACCCCAAGACTAGCACAGTCAGTTGGTCCCCTCTTGCTTCTGCAAGAGTTCTTTTTCCTATTTTTCACACTTGAATGAACTCTACTGCTTTCACTCTTTACTTCCATTGTCCCATGAATTTCACTATTCAGGTTTTTAGTTGGAGATGAACATAATACCTTTTTAAAATAGATAGACACAATACCATTGTTTTATTTATTTATTTTTATGTGGTGCTGAGGACCAAACCCAGTGCCTCACACGTAACAGGCAAGCACTCCACCACTGAACTATAACCCCAGCCCCCTGCTTTAAATCTTAATAAAGATTTTGAATACACTTCCCCCATATAACATGAGTATCATTTTTTAAAAATTTTTATTTTTTCTAATTAATTATGCATGACAGAATGAATTTATGCATTTTGATCAATCACACATAAATGGAATATAATTTCTCATTTTTCTGATAGTACATATTGTAGGATCACATTGATCATGCAGTCATGTGTGTACATGAGGTAATAATGTCTGTTTCACTCTACTATTCTTCCTACCTCCATACTCTTTCTCTTCCCTTCACTCTACTTAATCTAGGGTAACTATTATTTTCTAGTGCCCCCACCCTATTGTGAATTAGCATCTGCATATCATATTTTGGGTTTGGTTTATTTCGCTTAGCATGATATTCTTCAACTCCATCCATTTACTAGTGCATGCCATAATTTAATTCTTCTTTTATGAATGACTTATATTCCACTGTATGTGTATATATAAAATGGATATATATATACATATGTGATACACACACACACACACACATATATATATATATATATATATATATATATATATATATATATCTCACTTTTTCTTTATCCATTAATTTGTAGTTGAAGGATACCTAAGTTAGTTCCATAGTTTAGCTAGTGTGAGTTGAGCTGCTATAAACATTGATGTGGGCTATGTAACTGTAGGATGCTGATTTTAAGTCCCTTGAGTATAAACTAAGCAGTGGGATAGCTGGATCAAATGGTGGTCCCATTCCAAGTTTTCTGAGTAATCTCCATACTACTTTCCATAATGGTTGCACCAATTTGCAATCCTACCGGCAAAGTATGAGCGTACATTTTTCCCCACATTTATTGTTGCTTGTGTTCTTGATAATTGCCATTCTGACTGGAGTGAAATGAAATCTTAGAGTATTTTGATTTGCATTTCTCTTTTTAATGACTAAATATTAAATCCTTTGATGTCAAGGTGCTTTCTAGTGACCCTCAACATTCTTCAAATTGAAGAATACATAGAATCAAACATTTATCAAATGTATATAGATATGTCTTGTCTACCTCTCTCTTTTACTCTCTATATCTATCTCTGCATAACTAGATATGTGTGTTTGTGTATGTTTGTGTGTTTCTCTGTTTATTGACTTATAAAATGATTAGTCAGTTTTTTGCTGTTGTGACTTAAAGACCTGACCAGAACAATTTTAGAGGAGGGAAAGTTTATTTGGGGGCTCACAGTTTCAGAGGTGTCAGTGCGTAAACAGTAGGCTCCATTCCTCAGGGCTCGAGGTGAGGCAGAACAACATGGCAGCAGAGTGTGGTAGAGGGAAGCAGCTCAAAGGATGATCAGGAAGCAGAGGAAGAGAGATACTCCACTTGCCAAATATAAAATATATACCCTAAAGTCACATCCCCAACACCCACCTCCTCTACCCACACCCTACCTGCCTTCAGTCGCTATTCAGTTAATCATAATCAGGGGTTAAGTCTCTCATTACTCAATCATTTCTCCTCTAAATCTTCTTGCATAGTCTCATACATAAGCTTTTGGGGGACACCTCACATCCAAACCATAACAAAAAGAGACTAGAGATTTGTGAAGACATTTGGTCATTCATGGAATACAACTCAATTGTACTTCAAAGAATTGAAAAACACATACTACATTCATTCCAAGTTGTCTATTTATTCAGTTTCTCTAACTTATCCATCTCTCCATCTTCTTTATGAGAGGGTTTCACATGACCAATATCTATATAAGAAGAAAAAAATAATAGTAGTTTAAAGGATTTTTATTTAGAAGCTATTTTACAAAAAAATAGTCAGTTTTTACTCATGAAAGTTTTGAAGGTTTCCTTACAATTTTTCTTGCTTTGAATTATTTTTTGCTTGGTAAAAATAGACATCTGCACATAAATTTTTTATTGTTTTCCTTATTAAACATTATATTTGGTATATGTTATTAATAAATTATACTATATGAAATTAAGGACACCTTGGTGATTTTCAAAATGTAATTATTTTATTTAAGATCATGTAAACTGTCTTCAGATGGTGGATAGGACTAACCTTTTACAAACTACAGATTTCTAATGAAGGACCAGGTTATTCTCTTTAAAACATGCATGAACACTCACACACACACACACACACACACACACACACACACATGCACATGTGAAAGCAACAAAAAAATCCAAATCAAATAAAAACTATTATAGATCACTCCATAATCATTTATATCCCTTTCTATTTTGAAATTAATTTTTTAATATATCATGTTATACCATATAATTTCTGGTTTACAAGAAATTAACATTTTTTTGCATTTTCATTTATGTTCTACATAAAGTTTCTTAGTAACTATAAAATTATAGACTTCATTTCCTTATTGCAAATCAAATAATTATGAACATTGTCCTCATTGAGAACTTTCATCTTTCCTTATTGCATTGGCTAAATGCAAAAATTTTTAAATTAAAAAAAATTTTAAATATATTGTAGGTGTCAGACTGCTTATCACGTAAGAGATTGTAATGGAAAATCTATGTTTCACTAGGATGTTCATTAGTTGTTGGTTTCAGGTAGTTTCTATTTGTCATCTTATATAAACAATATTTTGTTTTTTATTAAGATTTTTCACAATAAATTATATTTAGATGTATAGCATTTACTTATATTTAATTTATATTTTCTCAATCATATGGCATGATAAATTTTAATAGTGGATTTCTGAATGGCGAAAAGTGTTGTATACTATAAAATTTGACATCTCACTATAAATTATTATATCGAATTTCCTTTTATAAAATTTATATATTATTAAATATATCATTTGGTTCATTTTTAGTTTTTTCATCAAATTTATTGTAATTGTGTAAGGTAATTTGGCAATATTCATTTTTTCTGTACTCTAACCTCATTTTACGTAGGATTAACTAGCACATCAGTAATGCTTCCTGTGTGCTGTGCCAGGTTGAACTGGCTAATTGAGTGATTATTTTTCTTCCCTGTCAAGTAAGTATTTTTAAATTTACCCCTCATCTATATTAATTTTGATAGTTTTTAAATTAATTTTCAATATTATAAAATTCATTGATAATCCTAATATATTACTATAACTTTTAATCTCTTTTATATGTTAGTTCAACTGCTGTAACAAAGTACCACTGACTGGCATACTTATAACAGAAATTTATTTCCTGTATTTCTAAGAGCCAGAAACTTGAGACCAGGCTGTCAACATGATTGGGTTATGGTGAGGACCCTCTTCCAGGTTCCTGGTAGAAAGCATGAGTTTCCTGTGTCTGTTTCATAAGGTCTCTAATCTCTTTCATGAGAACACCTCATGATATAATTACCTCCTGAAGACCTCACCCCCTAATACAATCTCACAGGGGTTTATGATTTCTATAGGAATAGGGAGAGCATTCAGTCCACATACCTTTTATCATTTCTAGTGCTTTTCCACTGTCCTATGTCATTAGTATTGTCACAGTGAATTCATTTTTAATATATAGGTCCTGAAAACATATACCAGACCAATATTTTATTTTAATATTTTATATGTAATATCTGCTATGAATTATTATCTCTTCCTTGACTTGTTTTATTTTACATAACTGTAATATAGAAAATGTACTCATTTATTTTCATTGAATTCTTACACACAAAAGCATTTAAAATTTATGTCCTTTTTTTCCCCTTCTATGCATAAAATTTTGTAAACCTGTTTCATAAAGTACAAAAGGCATGGGGGAAGCAGGTAGATTACATGTATAAAACCTAATGAACATTCACAGGATAAGAACATCTATATAGATATCATTCTCTCTGGGAAATGGAACATGAAGTGTACCTGAGATGCCCACCATGCACTTTTTTCCAGTTAATATTTCTTTTCTCAAAGGTTAACAATTTTTGATGATTATAAGGAATTTTTCCTATTTTTGAAATTTATACATATAGAATCATATAGTATGCAACTTTTATTTCCTGCCTTTGTTTGCTCAATACTATATTTGTTACATCTATATATGTGTTGTTACATATAGCAGTTATGCTTTTTGATATAACATGATATTCGACTGAATGAATGTTTACTTTCCTGTTTTGGTTGTTTCAAATTTATAAATAATACTGAGAACATAATATAGACACTCTTATCCTTATATTTGGGTGATTTTATGATTATATTTATGCACATTATGCACCTAAATATGGCATTGCTGATTCATAGACTGTGTTTTTGTTCAAAATTTGAGTCTTGCTATATTGCTTTCTTCTGTAATATCTTTATCAATATCATGAAGGACTTTAAATTAATTTCATGTTATATAAATTCACAAATATGTTTCCTCTACTCAAAGACACTTGTAGTCTTAAAATATAAGTCTACAAACATCATTAAGAGATTAACCAGGAGTCTATGAAAAATACTGTAAGGAGAGAAAGTAAAGATACCATGGAATATTTCACAAGGGAGAAATAGTCTACAATTGACCTTCTGGAAGCTTGGTGGAAATTGACCTTCTGGAAGCTTGTTTTTCTTTCTGCTGCATGACATATTTACTGGGACAGAGTCTATTCTTTTGGACAAGGTCTGCCATTATCAGGATTTTCTTATGGCTGTATGGATGCAAACAGTGGTATTTAAATTCTTTAGATTCACTCTTGTACCCAACACCTCCAAACAGTGCTCCCTGGTATTACAAACATCTTCTACTGACTTGGCATGTTGTTGCAATCGATGAACCAATATTTATGCATTATTAAAGAACTTGTTTTATTTACAGTAGTGTTCACTGTTTTGCACAATTCTTGGAGTTTTGTGTTCTACATTTGTAAGGACATAATGACGTGTACCTAAATACTGTTGCACACAAAGAGTTTTAATATTCATTGGAATTTTGATAGGGATCACACTGAATCTGTAAATTGCTTTGAGATCTATTGCCATCTGAAAAAGAATTAATTCTTCATAAGCTAAACACTTAGCTGGGAACTAGGATAGAAAAGAGAAACTCCTCCCTAGCTTACTTTAATTCATGTGGCAAGGAGTTTGGAAGTATTACTATTATTGTTTTGCTGGAGCAGGACAAATATTGGGAAAAAAACGGTTTATATTGTTGGACATTTTTTCATGTCTTTTGAGTTTGAAGAATGGGTTTTCAGGAACTTCATTTATGCCTATTGGTCACAAGTTGGAGGCTTTTGTAGTGGCCTGACCAGGACATGAGGAAACCTGGGGAATTCACTTTTGTGTCATCCCTCAGGTTCTATGGTTCCCAGGCAGTCTGCATCTTTCCAAATTTGAATTTTCAGAATGTGATTTAAGTTGGAATTTTTTTTTTTTGAAAATGTAATTAAGGATCTCAAGATGAGATCAGACCACACTTAGACTTTCTCCTAAATTTAATAAAAGATTCCCTTAGAAGAGGAGATTCTGACAGAGATACATAGAGGGACAGGTCATGTGAAGACTGACATAAATTGGAGCAATGTGTTTACAGGTCCAGTGACACCAAGAATTTCCCACAGTTTGCAGAATCTAGGAGAGGAAAATGGAATGGATCTTTTCTTCAGGCTCTCTAGGAGGACCAATGTTGTTGACACCTTGATTTCAGACTTCTGAAACCCAAAACTATGAAAAGATATATTTTTGCTCTTTTTTAAGCTGTCACATTTGTGGTATTTTTTTAGCATAACTCTAGACTAATGCACAAGGTGTCACAATATTTGATGTTATTTTGCTAGTAGCTGAAATTCTGCTCATTTTTGCCTTCTTTTATTCTATGCTTCCTCTTCCATAGAAGATTAACAATATTTCTATTGTTATGTAGTTGAGTTTTTCCCTCTTCTGTAGTGTATTCTCTGCTCTCAATTCCATCTAAATAATTTTGCATTGAAGATGCATTTCTAACCTCAAAATATTTAATTTAGTTCTTTGTGTATTTTTACTTTTCCTCATTAGTTTTTCATTAAATATCTGATCTAGATGGACTATTTCTTCTTGTGTTTTAATCTTTCTGTTCCATCAATCGTTATTCAGTTCATTTCTATTGACTGCCATATTTAAATCAGTTATTCCTGAATACAGAGATATTTATTGAATTCTTTAAGTTGTGAATTTTATGTTCATTAGACAGGATTTGCTATATTCATTTAAAGTTTGATGAATGTCATGTTCATTCTCTGTTACTTGAAAATGAGATTTTAAATTTCTTTTGAAATCTTATTAAGTTGGGTTTGTGAAACATTTATTCAAAGGTTAGTTTACAACTGCTACTACTATTATTTGTATTACTCAGAACTCAAAGGGAAGTTATTAGCTTGCAAGTGTCGGGTGTCATGAACTTTCATTCTATGGATTCAAGACTTCGCATTCATAAGAAGATTTAGAGGGATCCCTATGCAAGTTTCTTGGTATCTTTTCTTTACATGTATATCCACAATTATACTCCATGTCAAATTCCAGTCATCTCCACCTCTTCAACCTTATATGACTCAATTCATAAAAACATTGTTTTAATCCTGACTTCCTCTCATCCTTGGGTGCTAAACACAGTCCTGAAAGAGTCTCCAGGAAAAATCAGGGTCATTATGGTGCTCACTTCATTTCTTTTTTCTCTTCCTTTAATAACAACAAGCTCATAAGTTTGTAATCTAATATTTGAAATCTGTTGCCTTACATACTTTATCCAGTTTTCTGATTTTTTTAAATAATAGGAGCAGAAGTATAGGACCATTTACTCTACCAATACCCAAAATGATAAATCTTAGCATTATGTAATAAACATGTCAAATTATAAAATATGTAACAAATTTTAATGACATTTATAACTAATGAACTTACTAAATTTTACTGAATATGTTTTTCTTATTGTTACTAATATGGTAGAAAAATGATTATTACCTTAAAATATATCTTTCTCATGCCTTAGCCACTATGCATTCTTCTTCTTTTAAACAACAACCCAGAAAATTTGGATCTGCAAGTTGTAGTCAACTCTTTTGTCACACTTGAACATATTAATATTTGAATCAGGAAAGACTACTTTTTCCAAATTCTCATTTGTAGACACATTATGTGGGTAGACATCAGAAGGACAGTTAGTACTGCAGGAGATTGACACTGGTCCTGGTTTGTTCTTCAGTTCTTAGACTATTTTCTAAATTGTTTAATTTTTAGACATATATCTAAATTTGATTTCTTCTTTGGATTATTTTCCCCAGCATGTCTAAATGCATTTATATTAACACTGTAACACTGCAATAACTGTTTAAGTATACTTATGATTATTCATGATGATTAAATCAGTGTTCAGTTCATTGCTTATAGAATACTTTTAACATTATTTAAAAAATAATACCTAAATGATATATGTTCAAATGAAGGAAGCCAAGAATGCATCACTCACACACACATACACACACACACACACACACACACATGCATGTACACAATGGACAGATTGAAATTGATCACTAAGTTGCTCAGATATTCTCAGTGTTCTTATATTTATTTAAAAAATAATCAAATTTGTAAAAGTACTTCAGTTTCCACTATTTAAATATATTCACATGAGTAACTATTCTGATATTGTCAAAGAAAATGAGAATTTTAAGTTTAATGAATTGGTCATTTAATGTCCTTTTTCCATAAAATCTATAATAAAATGAGAAATTTTAATTATTAATGACTATGAATAAGTATTTAGTGAAGTAGGCCCTCAGGACTTTGTTCTAAGAGATGCTGGAAAATGATTCCCATTAGGATAGAGGTTTGATTACAAGAGAAATCAAGAATGACATTTATATTCCAGTAATGTTTAACATTATTTTTACAAGAACAATGTGTGTGTGTGTATATATATATATATATAGTGTGTGTGTGGTGTGTGAATGCCCATGTATACATACATATATGCACACATGTAATAAATAAAATATAGTAAAATAAATTAGTTAAATTATTCAATACCCAACTAGTGATATTGTTTATATACCATGTGCCATTCTCTCACAATCTTTACCTTCTGTCAAAATTTTATTTTAAATCTACAAGTTAAAGACTTAAAAAATGCTTAGAGACCAATTTCTCATAGTAATACATTTTTCATAATTATCTATTGTTTTAATTACTTTTTTTTTCTAAAGTGAATAATGCAACACGATTAGTTCAAAAGCACCATGAAATCAGGGGAATTTTAAATGGCCTGAAAGGAAATTATTTGCTATTTCTTCTAAAATAACAAACCAGGAAATGCTACAACCCTTTTTTGATTGGAAAATTTTACATTGTAGACTGAATTAGATCCGTACTGTTTTCCTTCTACCTAAGGATAAGAATCCAAATATGCATTGATCCTTGTTCAAGTGACTAGCATTTTTATGAATATTATCTTCACAATCAGTTTTCTCCACAATGGTTTCTGTTAGCAGTCTATCAGTCTGAAGCAAGTAACACCTAAGGAACCAAAAGTATGGCAAATAATATAAAAAAATGAGTACTTAATTACTTAGTTTGCACTTCAGATACTTAAATATGGCAAAATAATTCAAGTCATACTGATTTCTAAAAGTATGAAGTATTAAGTAATACAATATAGGGACAACTCCATTATGACTTTTAAATTAAAGATGTACCAACATAAAAGTTATCTTAGAGAAATATGTTCACTGAGATTTCATCATGCATAAATTTATGTAATAAAAATACTTGAATTATTTAGCATTCTATTTTGAATCTAGAAATGTTCCCTGGGAAGCTCATGTTTTGAAAACATGATCCCCAACTAATGAAGGAACAGACATGGAGTTGTTAGGCAATGATGAGAGCTATAACCTCATTGGTGGATTAATCTACATGATGATTAATAACTTGAATGAACTGGGTGGTAACTATAGGCAACTTGGGAATGACTGGAGGTCACTCGGGGTGTGACCTTCAGGATTTTATTCTCATTCCTGGATCCTCATGGTCTGCCCCCTCTCTCTCTCTGCTTCCTGGCTATCATTGATGAGTAGCTTTCTTCTGCCATGCTCTTCCACAATGATATTCCACCTCACCTCAGGCCCAGAACAATAGAATTAGTCAAAAATTTTCTAATATCTCTTAAATGGAGATCCTAAAATAAACTTTTCCTCCTCTTAGTTGTTCTCGTCATGTATTTTGGTCACAGCAATTGAAAGCTGAAAAACATACTTAGTTACTTCCTTGTTTCTGTATGTTGTCTTAATTCAATATGCAGTAAGAATGCTTTATATGAAAGTGGTAGCACTACGTGTTTAATATATAATATGAGAATTTTCATAATTTAAAGTTTTAATGCATGCATTCAAAAGATTTGTCTCAAATTTAAGAAGATATTTTATTTGAGGGATTAGTGTGGTTTTATGAATCTTATAGCTTGTTGTTGCCATAATTGTCAGTCCATAGAGTCAGTTTGTAATAAGGGCACTTAAATGCAATGTTTTTTGTTTGTTTTCTTGTTTACACATTTTCTGACTTGTTTCATAAGTTATTTAATATACTAATTTCCTCTTTTATCATCATGTATATCAAATTCAATGCACTATAGTTATATTATAATAAAACCTTGATTGTTAAAAGTGCCTAAATATAATATGCCAACAGATAATATAGAAATCCACTTCTAAATGTGCCTAAGAATAATGTTTTCCAATAAATATGCACCCATGTTTTATAGCTAATATCTTTACATCAAAAAACAAAGATACTATACTTTTATGGAATAATATTAATAAAATCACTGAAGGTGTTGATAAAGGTCATAATTAATTATAATGCATTCATGACAAAGGGAATGATTTACTGCAAATAAGCTTAAAAGTAGTAGGTAGGGATTTTTTTTCCCTTTAAATAGCAATCTAGTCCCAAAATGATAAATGTGTTTGAGTGTTATTTTTCTATATTCATTTACTATTTATAATAATTATATGTCTATTTTTTCTACTTCATACACTTAAAAAGAACAAGTGATTAATATTTTAATAGACTTATCTATAATTTACTGAACATTTTCTCCAGAATATTGAATTCTTGAACTAAGAAGTCACACAGCTTACTAAATTTAAGTGAGCTACAACATTGTTTGAAATGAATACACTGAGTGTAAATATTTGCATACTTAAATATTTTGGTGTTTGTTTTTCCTGAATTACCAGTTTCATTATTCACATATCTATACTAATATATATGATAATCTTCTTAGACATGTAATATTGTCGGTAAATGTGCATGACTTCTGTTAAAAAATACAATGGAATTATATTGTGATATATTTATTTTTATATCTTTATAACTTTTGGAGGACACAAATTACTTTGGGAAATGTAAACATGCACCTCTAAATATGACATTTTTATTGCCTTCTGTGTCAGATATTAGGTGACTGAAATTATCTAACAGAAACCCTACCTAGAAAGAAATGGTTTGACTACAAATCTGCCTTTTTTTGAGGATTTGTAGAATGTGCAAAAAATAAATAAATAAATAAAGCAACTGGCTTTTATTTCTTAAAGTCAGAAATCAAGTATGGAAACTTTGCACTAAGATTTTAGGAATGATAAAAAAAACCCTCAAGTAAGAAAACAATGTTTCAAAGGCATAATAGACAAAGGAAATGGAATCTACTGAGTCAGGCATTCAGTAGGCATTGAGCATCTACCATATGACCACAGGTGGGAAATTCCATCAAAAAAATTTTTTAAAAATTTGTAAGATGGCAATGATGTAGCTCCAGAGCAAAAACATTGTAATTGTGAGGATCATGCTAATTTCTGTTGAGTACCATCCCTTCCTCCTTCCTCTTCCACACAGGCTTTGGTTGCCAGCATGGGTACAAGTAAATGCAAGTTTATATTTCACATATAAGCTTGTTTCCATATTTGCAGTTCCAAATTCTCTCTTTCTCAAAATAAAGGTATAATATGTAAAGGCACTAAAAACATTTCCCAGTAGGAGACAGTACATTCATGTCCAGCTGAATAATTCAAAGAATTATTAACAACCATTACTCCATAGATTTTAGAATCTCTAGTTGACACCATTTTTATGTCTCTGATATACTTTCTCACAATCTGTACCTTTCAGCTACTAAATAAACTGAATGTACAATGGTAAAAAAAAAATTAAGCAATAATGAAAAACCTGCATACATAGTTTTAATCGACAAGTATAAAAAATAGATTCCAACTCAGCCTATATCACAGGTGAGACTAGAACACCTCATTAAAAGTAGAGAGAAACTTTAGACCTTTAATCTGACTGATCCTAATTATGCTTGTGAGAGAGAACTTCCTTGTTCTGGAATATCTATGCCTATTCCTGAGACCAGAAACTTTGTAGAAGAAAGTTAATTGGTAGAATAAAGTTAATTTTTTGTAATCTATTACAAATCTGTCTGCTTTACAAAGTCAGGGGAATTGCCTTAAAATGACAATCACCACTTCTTTGTGATATTTCCAGGAATACAGTTATCTTAATACACTTAGTTGTACTCTCATTTCAGTTTTGGGGGAGTGTTGAGTAGCACCAATTTCAGAATCTTATGTATTAGGAATATTTTCTTTGAATAAGTCCCTTGTCCTTGAAGCTTATTTCTCTTTACCTGTAGCTATAAATGTTTAACCATGCTTTAGTGCTCTTATTCTAAGTGCTCCTGTTTTCTACTTTATAGAAATCTAATTTGGGTCTTAGATTGTATTCTGCTTGATTTTTCTTTAGGACAGATAATATCAAGAGTAGAATGCAGAATTGAAGCACATAAGAGGGACCTAGGTGGGACACTAAAGGGCATCATTTCTCTGGTTTAGACTATCTTTACTATTAGGAAATTTTATGAGTTTGATGGTCACCCTAATTTGGATATCTCATCTTATATACTTTAAGGTCTATATGCATTATATTCATTCTCTGAAGGAAAAAAAGCCTTTAACAAATAAGAGCACAGGAATAAAACTCTGGAGTTGGTGTTCCTTATTTAAACTTAGTCTTTACCCTTTACTTGATGAAATAAGTACCTTGGCAAGAAACAGAATCACCTGGTGCTGCGGTTCTGTCCAATGTACCACAGTGTTTCACAAAGCACTTGGTTTGTGTGAGGAACACATAATATGTGTAAATCAACTGGTGCACATACAGGCATGGTCAGTGTTGCACAAGGGTCACTGCATGTTATTGTCATCAGTCTAACAAAGACAAGGCAACTTCAGTAAAGGTTTTTCATAGAAAGGGACATCTGAGCAGAGATAGGAAGACATGTTAATAGGTGAAAGCTCAAATTACTCAAGGAACACAGAATCATCAACAAATTAAAAGTCATTTTGGGAAAACATGTAGAAATATTGAAAAACATGACATAGAATTGAAACATTTACAGAAGTCAGGTTGTACACAAGATTTCACAAGCCACAAAAAAATGTTGTTCTATATTGCCAGTGTTTCTAAACATATTTCATCCCATCATTCTTAATGAACTACCTTCATTCTTTGGTAACACTGGCAATACTCTTTCATATGTTTCCTTTTTTGACTTTCCATGCATAAACATTCTAACCACCTTAATATGCTCTGCTCATTACACCTTTATCACCTAATCTATAAAGGTGAGGATCTTAGGTCAATCTTAGTTAAATACTGTGAGTCCATGTTTTCTCTCCTCATTACCCATGAATGTAAATGTCACTTGTTATGATGTCTTTTATATACATACAAAATCACATACTGTGTACATCAAACTGTACATGCAGTTATAGAACATTTGTTAGCATGCCTTCGAATAAATAAAACTGAAAAGAAGAAAGTTTAACCTTGCACTGACAAATTAGAAGCTAAAATTTCTCTTAGTGGCAATGTCTAGATTAGGGTTTTGTCTGGCTTGAGAACCTAATGTAACTAACTGCCTGTGCTATTTATTTTCAATATGCAAATGGTGAAAATTAGAAGTAATTTAATACTAATTATATTAAATAACTAATCTTGATATTAGAATTTGTCATTGAGAATCCAAATTATTCTCTTTACTAGTTACAAAAACATATTTAATTGTCATATTCTGAATAAAACAATGTAAGTACAATTATCATTTTGAATAATTTTGAGAGACATCCATTTTCAGAACTAATTATTCCTTTCTCATTTTTTACAATATTGGATTTAAAGCTAACCAATGTCTCTAAACAAAAAATGCATTCAGAACAATAGTTAAAAATGCATAGATGATTTTATTTTGTTAATTCTCTCTATATATGTATTAGTAACATATATATAATATATATATATGATATACCAAAATCTGTGAAGAGAAATATGAAAATTTGATAAATTCTCATTTTATTTAAATTGGAAATATTTAGGCTTTCTCATAATTTAATCTTACTTCATATTTATTGCTAATAACTTTTTAGTTAATGGTATCTAGGGGGAAATTATTTAACTCATAATATATGCTATTAGGAAAGCTAATTATGAAGTATTATAACATAGCTAGTCATATACATTTAAATAGAGATGAAGTGAAGAAGAATGACAGAACAGGTACAAAACTCTGTGATTTTAATTCAGTGTATTATTGCAAAAAAAAAAAAAAAAAACCAACTGACATGCTTTGAATAGTATACACCAGATTTGATTCTTAGTGCTTTTATGAAAATTATCATGTGACACTTATCAACCAATTATCCAGTCTACTCTCTGTATCGAAAACCTTAGCTTCTTGGACTATCCTCGTGGGCATTCTAACATATGTATTCCTCTTGGATCTGGTCACTGAGAAGACATGAAACAGTATAAAAGACTGAAGAGAGTAAGGACACAGCATTTCTTCCAATAGCCCCATTGAAACAAAGGTTGTTTTAGATTTTTTGGGTTCTATAATTTGCAGAACCTCTCAAAATTTCCTTATCTAAGCAACTCTCTACATGATGCTGTAAGTGACTGTATGTTTCCTTGGTTCCTTCACATTTGAATTGGCAATATAGCTATTATTACTAGTCCTGGGGAACTAAACTATGTCTTATAAGTTTCCTTCATACTCATACATTTAAAAAACTATTATATCCACTTTGTTTCATTCTGGCTTGACTATGTAAACATGTTTTTACTGATTAATATAGCCACATAAAAAATAATAGCATAATTTTCCCAATAATCACTTGATGGAAATAGTTTTTAATCTCCATTTTACAGATGTGTGTTGAGGTAGGTAGGGTTTAAGTCATCTAGTTGGTATGTGGTGAAATTAAGATTTGAATTTTCTGACACTAAGTAAAAAGTATCTGACACGTATACAACACATACACACATTGCAAAATTACAGTCACGTCAAGGCTATAAAATCATCTCAATAACTTTATACAATTAAAAAAACTAAAAATGAATCATTAGCATTGATTACTCTATTCTCTAATAACACATAGGAAAGATTACCAAATAAGGATATGGACTCAGAAGCTGGTTCATATTTGGTTCATAACTGGTTAAGGTTTTCTAGTGATGTTAATAATAAACTGATATGAATCATGATAAAGGGCATGATCACATTAGTCCTTTACTGATCACAGCAGATATCAGTGAAAGAATTGTGAGTGTTTCAGGGAGAAAAGTTTGGGCTGTCTCACCTGATGCACACAGAGCTGTTAGACTTGACTTTCAGGGCAGTACAAGGTCCAGCGTAGTGTAAGCACATGGACCACTGCTTATAGCAGTCTGCAAGCATATAATCTCTTTTTTCCAGAGCTTAGTTTTCCTCTGGATTTATAAATACTTAAACAGGATATGATCAATTTTAAAAGAAAGGATAAATCCTCTTAGATGCCATGCATAACTAAAAGTTGTATTCTATACTTAAGTAATGCAAAATGCTACAGAAATGTCAGTCTGCTTTCTGACAACTAATAATTACAAATAAAATTGAATTCCCAAATTCAATGTGTAATTTCTTTGCTTTTGTGGCTAGCAATTCTGATGAAATCATTCTTCCTGGGTAGCCCTGTCTTTCTCTGGTCCTCTCATCATCACACTGAGTTTGACTGTGAGGGAAAAACTCCATCCCTAATTTCTCAAATTACATATCCTACTGTGGGATTTTCTGAAAGTTCAACGAAAATACCATGGAATTATAATACAGATGATAATTTATATTTCTGTATAAGCCTTTTTAACACCTACAGTCTAGCTTTTTAAAGCCTCCTCATGCTTATACTTTTGTTTCAATATATATACAACTCCAGGGAGCAAATTAAGGGTTTCCTCATCTCAGGATGAGACTGAATTCTTGAAATAGGACTGAATCATGATTTATCAAATTCTTATTCTATGCTCTCCTCCTAGGTCTCATAAACCATGTTCAAAGAAAATTATTACAAAATATATCACCTCTAGTAGACATTAAGGATCCCTTCAACAAGATTCAGGTTTTTGTATATAGTTAGTAGCTGATGATTCTATTTGATGTCCATAATTTGTCTCAAATTGAAACATCCAAATACAACATCTATCATCTGATCCTTAAAATATTATCCTTCATAAGGTAACAGAGAAAGAAAACTGTTCAGGAAAAATAATTTTACCAGGATTTCTAGCCACAAAAAATCAGAGAAGTGATATAATAAAATAGAGAACTTGCTTTTTGTTGTTTTATCCTTCCTATTACCAAAAGTAGTAACAAGTCATCCTTGATAATACATATCCCTGCATTCAAACTGTCATCAAATTCAAATGGTCTGTATAACTTCAGACTCCATCAATTTGTTTTCTTTCTTGATACTACTCTAGTTTAAACTACTATCATCCCTCCAACTACTGTAATTGCCTAATAACTGGTTTTATTTAATCTTTTCTGTACCATTGTAAATTGTAGTCACCTATATAATCGATCTTTCAAAATCATCATTTAGATTATCTCAGTGAAAACGAATCAAAGGAAGCCAATAGTTCTTAAGATAAGACCAGGTTCTGAACAATATAAGCTCTTTTTATTTTTTTTTTCTTATTTTTCAAGTACCCTCATTTCCCATTTGGTTAAAAACTATTTCATTTCCTGCACCTCCTAGACTTTGCTCTTTTGATTGGTAGAAATCTCTCACGTGCATTGGCTTAGTAATTAATTTACCTCCCCATATATATCAGGTCAACCATTATCACTGTTTGCTTGAGGACATTTTTCATGATCTCTAACTAGAAAATGTATATACCTCCACAGACCCACTTAACCCATTTCTACTTTTATATTTACTTGAGTTATTTAATAGCTGTTATGGTTTGGATATGGTGTGTCCTCACAAAACTCCTGTGTTAATGCAGGAATTTTCAGAGATAAAATGATTGGACTGTGAAAGCTGTAACCTAACCAGTCAATCACAGTTTGAAAGGACTAAGTGGTAACTGTGAGCAGGTGGGGTGTGACTTGGGGAGGTGGATACCTGTGGATGTGCCCTGAAAGTGTGCATCTTCCCTGTGGCCCTTTCCCGCTTCCTCTCTCTGCTTAGCATGACCTGAAGAACTTCTCTTTGCCATATCCTTCTGCCATGATGGGTTGCCTCATCTTGGGCCCAGAGCAATGAACTCACACACCTATAGACTGAGACCTCTGACACTATGACCCCTAAATGAACTTTCCTTCCTCGAAGTTGTTCTTGTCAGGTACATTGGTCATAGCAATGAAAAGCTGACTAAAACAATGGCTATCTGCCTCATCTAATACACATAAATTAACATGTGGAAGGTGCTAATGGCTTGTTTGTTCACAACAGTATCTTCAGTTTACAGGATTCCAGGCATATTTGGTATCTTACATATTTTTTTGTATAAATAAGCAATAAAAGAATTCTTAGCATTGCAAAAGGATTGTTCCCCTAGTACATCATTCAGAGGTGTATAATCTCATACTGTAATCCAAATAAAACTTTTACATAATAATGTAATGATTTATTCATTTTGTTGAGCTGAATTTTCAATTTCATTATGATTTTTGTTATATCACGTATCCTCATCAATATCATTATTATAATTACTTTTATTCTACCAAAAGAATTTCTTTATGGTTTTTATTTTTCCAAATATCTATCTGCTGATTAATAGCCACATTTCATCAGTTGTTTTCTCATTAATTTATAATGTTTTTAATAAATAAAGCACATCCATCATTTTTTAATGTTATAAAAATATTTCCACTTAATAGAATTAACTCATTAGCCAGGTAAATATCAGAAATTAAGACTTATTTTAAGTAGATATTTCATTTATATTTACCTGAAGAAAACAAACACTTTATGTTTGTTATGTTTAATTGAAATATTAAAAATAAATAATTATCTCAAATTTCTAAAGGTTGATCAAATCTATAAGCACTAAGAAAATTAAAAATCATTTATCTATAAATAAAATTCCACATATTTTTGAGTTTGTATTTCAAGAAATTTTTCTTTCCTTCATCAACAGTTCACAGTCAGAAGATAGAGTCATATGCTTTTTATCCTATTTTTAAACAAAGATATTTGTTTACATAAAATTTAAAAATAAAATACACACAAATTGGTTTTTATAGGAAAAAAAAAGATTACTTCCAAGTTTTGAAGTATAGTTAACATTTTGCCTTTGCAAATTTTAGCACCACATAAAAGTAAATTAAAAAATAAAGGTATCTATAAAATTTTTTCATAATATAGCTCCCAAAATTGTATCTGTGATAAAAAGAAATGTACAATTTTATGTAAAACTATGCAAAATATGATATCAATCAGAACAATATATTATTCTTTAATTGAGCTTTTCAAGTAAACTATTTTATACTTGTGTTCACAGATATTTACCTTTCAGTAATTACTAAATTATGGAATAGTTGAGAGCATGAGTTTCAGTTTGGAGAAACCTGCTTCATGTCTCCAATAAACCATGTGACAGTTGGGAGACTTTCATTAAATTAGTCAACTTTTCAGCACTCCAGCTTCCTCACATAGTGTCCAGAGGGTTAAATGATGTAATGCACGTGAAGTGCTTAGCACATATTACATGGCAAATTAGCTGTCCAATGATATTTGAAGGCACCATTATTATTATTTTAAATGTAGTTTGTTGACAGATATGATAAATATAGAGCTACAAATGCATTTTTCTTTTTACCTAAAGCAACAATAGGTTTTTAGGCAATTAAGTTCCAACCATTTTAGGTAATTGAATTTCAGAAACAATTTGGGTAACATTTTTCACACATGTATAAAGCCTGAAATTCCATTTTGGGTCATTGAACTATGATGTGAAATCCCATTCACTATAAGAAAATATCTTTAAATTTCTTCTCTGCTGAGACAGTTTAAATTGACACTTTGGTGAAACAATAGATGGGGTTTGGATAAAATACATGGAGATTCTATGTATTCTATAAGTGGATGTGATACTGTTTTTGATCTCCCACTTGTCTTAAAACTTAATGAATATTTGTAGATGCTGGAAAAAGAACACTAGTAGAAAATGAAATCCAAATAGTGTTTAAAGTTAAAAGCCTACAATCCCTATTCCAATGTAAAAACCTTAAAAGACTTTTCTCTACCACCCACATATTTTTTAGAATATTTTCCAGAGTTAAGCGGTTTATTTTAAGCACTCCATTAGCTACTCCTTGGGCAAACAGTTGATTTTAACCAATTTTCTTCATTGAATTCTATCAGTTTCTCACTAAAAGTTAGGGAAAGGCACATTCTTTATCTTAATCACTCTCAAAGATCTAATATACTATTGATGATTTATGAAATTTAAAATATACATAGTAATTCCTATTAATATCACTTCTTTACATTTATATAATTGGAGCAGTAGCACTAGGTCAGTATTATGGCATTTTTCAAGCATGCATTCATAAATAAATAAATAAATAAATAAATAAATAAATAAATAAATAAATAAACAAATCTAATTTGAAGGTCAAATTCTTTCTGTCCTTTTTTCCATAAAGCCTCTGCACCCTTTCCTCCCTCCCTCCCTCACTTTCTATCATGTACACACACTTCCTATGGTAGTGTGATTGTAAAAAAAGCAGGAAGATCATCTTCAATATGTTGATGCAAATAATCTCACTGTAAGGTATCCAAAGCCTTCAGTTTTATCCATTATGATTCTAATTATGTCCCTGAGACTGATAATAAAGTACTGATATTACATTAAATTTTCACTATGCAAGTGTCATAAACATGTTCAAAGTCAAATGAATTATAATGCAAATTCTTGTTTAGATAAATAAAGAGAATGCAACAGTTCATCATGCAGAAATGCAATTAATTTTGCTGAATGACTAAAGATGAAAGATGAGCTGTTTGCTGATGACAACATTATGATGACACTGAAAATTTCACATCATCTATAATAGCTACCACCTGCTTTCTTATCATGTTACTAAATACATACTACCTATTATACAATAATTTCTCATAATAAGCTGCCACTATTCATATCACTCTGTGTGTAAGAGGAAATATTTTCCAGAAGTGTGAGAATGGAATGAATATGGGTAAAATTTTACTAAGAATATAGAACTTCTGTTCTATCATATGTTAAAAATTTATCGGCTAAGGCTGTAGCTCAGTGGTAAATCGCTTGCCTAGCATGTGTGAGGTCTTGGATTCAATCCCTAAAAGAGAGAGACAGAGAGAAAGAGAGAGAGAGAGAAAGAGAAGAAATTGTTTCTTTCCCTTAAGATATTTTTACTATCTGATCATTACCCTCAAATTCCTTTTAATATATAATTTTGAACCCAACATACATACTATTCCATAAATGATATATTCTGTTATATTCTATAGAATTTGTTGGATAAATGAAAGAGATTATTTGATTTTCCAGAAGTCATCCTATTGTATAATATTTAATGTATAAATATAATCTATGTATTTTTGTTCTCCATCAGAAAGTTAGAGAATTAATATGTAATAAAAATAAAAAAATAGATACAGGTTTACTCAGATTTATAGGAGATATTTCATATGTATGTTCTGGTGGCATATATTTATATATTTATCTCTTTAATATAACACTCTTCTTCTTTTATATTATATTTACTGTAATTAATCACTTCCTCCTATAAGTTCAAATCTATGTATCCATGCTTGCTTTGATTAGTTAATTGTCAAAGATAAGGACTAGAACAGAGGGGATTAGTATACTATCTAATTCACTTAAAGAGATATATTACAGTCTAGACTATAAAGTTATCAACTACCCATCGGTGGAATAGGCATCAAGGAGTAGGAAGGGAGATCTGGGATTTTAAATTTATATTTGGGAGTGATCTTATGTTTATGGTCATCAAACCCTAGTATTTTTTTTTTTTGTAGATAGGACTAAGATTTTATTTCTCAAAGGTCCAAATCACCTAATTGATATATGACAAGATATTGATTTTCCAATCAGAGATGTAAAAGTGTAGTAGTAAAAGGAATACAGAGAATAAAGATATTTTTAAATATGAACTTTCTCTTTGATTTCAAGATATACAAGTAAAATCTAGATGGCAACTGAAAAATACTGACTACTTATAGACCACTGATAATGACTGTGAGTTTCCTTCTAAGTGTAATGTCTTTGGATATATATTACATTTCTAATAATAAATAATAATAATAAATAATAATAAACGGTAAGTAGAAGAACCATACTGCCGAACATGTGCATTATCTATTTGCTTTTCTCTTGAAAATATTTAACATTGTAAAATACATCATAGAAAGTTAAAATTAAGTTGAAATCAATAATTGTGAAGAATATTTTTGATTGTCTCTCTTTTCTTATAAATAGGTTATTATCATAAACAAAACTGTGTATAGTTTATATATTATATAATTAAAGTAAATAGATGTGTACTTTTGTGACTTTTCGGTATGAATCACCTTTTTATACACGGGCTAATTTTTATATCTTAGAATAAAATTCAAATAATCATATATCTCTTTAATTTTTATGAATTTTAAAGAAACACTAAAGGGAGACATAAAATTTTATAGTGGATCAGAACACATACTTTGACATATTTAATCAAAGATTTTAAAAAATCTTACATCATAATATGTTCAAGTTTAAAAATCCTGAAAAACCAAGTTTTATATAATTGAACCTTAAATCATATTTAAGTCATCTTAGATTTTAGAATTTTTTCAATTTATTAGACAACTATACTTTCTTTTTCTTTTTTTTCCAAATGGACTTTTCTAACTTTATTCTCTTATTTCAAATAGTAAGTCCCTGAGGGTCCTCACAGCATTCATTTAAGTTTTTAAAAATTCAAGCTTGCATTTTCCAACAAATTGCAGACCAAAATAAAAAAAAAAATGCAGCTATAAAATGACTATAATCATAATGGTGACTGAATTAAATTTAATTTACTTTTACAAGATTTATGCCACATGTAATCAGTGTATGTGGGTCTTAAAAATCTTTGGTAGCAATCAAGGAAAATCATTTCAGAATATATTTAATTATCAATACTGGCCACTTGAAATACTAAAAATCCACTTTTTGTTATATTTCCTTTAAAATATAATTTAAAAACTGGCTCATTTACCATATGCCATGTGTCTAAAATTATAATAACCATTATTTCATTCCAAGGTGCTGTACTAAGCACATATATTTAATTGCTCTCTACATAACAATCTCACTGAAAGAGCATGAGAAGAAGTCTATCAGAAGTTATTAATAGGTCATTTCCATTGAACAAGCCATAAGTGATTACCAGACTATGGAGATTCAACTCCAGACCAAGTTTCCTTCTATCCCAAACTAAGCCACATAAACCGTTGATGTTCGTGGCAGCAGGAGTGATGACTGACTTCATGGAGGGCATCAGACACTGGGACTGCTTTCTCACAGGTGATAAAAAATGATCCCCAAAGAGAAATCATTCCAATTATAGAAGGCACATGCAGCACAGGTATTTTGTCAAATGAAACATACTTGTCACAACATTAGATCAAAACTGAGTGTAGAGTGGGGTGTCAGATATTTCCTTTTCTCCTTGCCTCTGATGATCCAAGGTCAGAATTGAAACAGACAGAAAAGAAGGTAATATAAAGGAGACAGTAGAATTTATGGAGGAGTAAATTTAAAACTTAAAAACTTAAGAAATGTACTAAGCAGAGTCTACAGGAGGAACCTTTAAAAGTGAATTGTCTAAAATCAGTGACTTTCCTTGCAAGTGAATAAAATTCCCTTAAAAATACACCTACTTCTGTTACTCGATCTAACAAAATGAGAATACACTACCACTAGTAATAATAGTTCACAAGAAAAATTATATGTAATTTCATATAAAAACATATGAGGAGATATAGAGACATGGATGTGAAATTAAGAAATGTTTCTTCCTTTATTAAAATATTTAAATGTTTATTTCTTCTCATATAGACTTCTGGACAAGCATTTAATAATGGGTTATAATTCAAGACTTTGTTATATTAATGGTATATAAATTGCCATTGAGAACTCTATAATTTGACCTCTGTATCCTTTTCCATACTCTCATCCTTTTGATTTTCAATACTATCTTATTTTCCGTACAACCGTATGCTTTAGTTTCCTTTTGTATATTTTTTTTCTTGCGCTAGAATGAATAACTTCTCCAAGGTGCTTTAGTTCCTTTCATGGGAGAATGCTATG
The DNA here is from genome assembly GCF_902686445.1 of Sciurus carolinensis. NCBI lineage: Eukaryota > Metazoa > Chordata > Mammalia > Rodentia > Sciuridae > Sciurus > Sciurus carolinensis. The sequence goes on along the minus strand of NC_062217.1, from coordinate 62,406,334 downwards.
AGAAATGGATTTATGGGAGCAGACGTGCTCATGAATGCTGTGTTAACATTGCTTCTAGGCCATCTCTTTCAATGGACAGTGCTAGGAAATAGATGTAAACACAGGTATACATGCATGTCTATAACTATTTATGTATGTATCTAGCTGTATCTACAGACATGTAGCATGAGTTCATACTGATGCCTGAAACTTTAATCCAGCACCAGTTTATAGATTACTTTTACTCCCCCTTAACTATTGGTAACCTACTTCCCTAACAGAGACTTGTGACTATCTTCAATTAATTTATTAATTATTTTTATTTCATTGTATATGGACAGTAATTTCAGAATCGTCAGCTCATACTGTCTTGAGAAATAACTTTAGAAACTAAAATACAGTGTTTGTGTACAGGACTTTGTCTTCTGTCTTCGGTTTTACAGTTTTCAGTCAAACATCTTTCTCCAAAGGTACTCAGGTTAGCAGATTTAATTAAAATTCTGCAGTGAGACTGTAATGCACATGATAATTCTGTTAAGCATATTTGTCATTCTAAACTCCATCCTGTGATTCTTTGACTTTCTGTTTTTTTTTTTAATTTGCATGCATTGTTTTATGATTTTATTGTAAAGTTATGTGGGTTGTCACAAGGGAAGAACATAAGAATATCATTTATAGACCACTGAAATGCTATACTGATTATTTACACTGTTTGAAAGCTTTCTGTTTTTTCCTTAATCAAGCACCACTTTTCCTAAAATCATGATAACAATTGATTTTCTATTCCTATAGTTTTTACTTTTCCTCAAGGCCACCTGACTGGTATTCTTCCATGTAACTTTTTAGGGCTTCTTTCACTTAGCAAGATGATTTCTAGATTCATCAATTTTGTGTTGATTACTAGTTAGTTCATTTGTTGTAATCATTGGATAGCATTCCACGCTATGAATGTACTCTAGTTTTCCTGTTTGTTTTTTACCTATCACTCATTCAAGGACATCTTGGGTACTTGTAGTTTTGCTTATAATAAGTAAAAATGCTATGAATATTAAAGTGCAGATACTCATGTTGTAATAAACTTTCACTAAGGTTGGACAAATACATATGAGTGTGAGCACTGGAGCATACAATAATCCTATGTTTCATTGGAGAAGCAGGTGCATTGTCTTCCAGGGTGGCTGTGCCAATTTGCAATTCCATTTGCAGTAAGAACTCCCGTTGCTCCACACATTAGACATCTTACATTGTCAGTGTTTTGCGTTTTAATCTTCCTGCTTTAATCAATATTTCCCTAACAAAAAAATTATGTTGAACAACTTTTTAATGTACTTAGTGCCAGTTCAGCCTTAATTAATTCTTTGATGACATGTGGAAGAACTTATAATCTCCTCTTGTTCTGGTATTAGTCAGTTGTGCCACAGGTCCTCTGAAGTGGCAACTCATTTTTGTTCTCAGTGGCACTAGGAATGCAGGATATGCAGGTCATGTCAATGCTCCCAAAGACGCCTGAGAGAAGCTAGTTACCCCCATGTCCTAAAAAGTCAGAACATTAGAAGTATAGTCCGGTCTTCTCCTTCTCCCCACAGAAACTAATTGCTCTGAGTTTTTTCCAACCCTTGATGTCATACTAAGGGAGGGACTATACTGAGAAGTTGCCACAAATTTTTCTACCAACTGACTTTAATGCTACTGTTGCAATATTCGCCTGGGATGCAGTACCCTCCTAATTGGTTTCTGAGTTACTTGCAAAGGGAATTGATCCATAAACTATTGTTAAATCAGTGTCTCTATGGGAAGGAGGCAATGATACTTCCTATTTCATCATCTTTTTGATATTCCAGATTAATATTTTCAGCAAATTTGTATCATGCTACCATGTCCTTCTTGACAAAGATAAATTATTCTATAATTATTAGTTATAAAATGTAATGTTTCTCTATATACTTTATAGTATATGATTGTTCATACAGAACCTTACGTAGCCCTGTCAATTTTTTAAGTAAATATAAAATTAAGATAACTTTTAAGTTTCTTATATTTTTAATGAAATATAGTATTAATATGTGATTCAATGAATTTATTATACTCAGTTTTACCTAATGGACATATATACTGTAATATCTTTACCCACAATCATCCATTTAAAAATACAGTATTGGGTTGGCATATAATAATCAAATATTGCACATAATACATTTTATCCACTTCTCTGTAAAGTAATACACTATTTTACTCAAAATTATTTTGATGAAAACCAATATTCTTGCAACTAAATTACCAATGCAAATTTCTATTCAATTTTTACTATGCTTAATGTCTTTATAATTTAAAAAGTAGACAATTTATAAATATAATAATGACTGTTAGTTGATTGATCTAAACAATAACAACTTAAGTAAAGTTATCTAATAGTTGACATTCTTATTGTTATTATGCTCAATTTTTATTTATAATAAAACTGCATGGAAAACTGTGATCACTCTGCCAAACACACAATAGATGCTCAATCATCTTAATGCAAACACTTCAAAGGTCACAATTTAAAAAACAAGGCTACACAAAAAAGAAAAATTTTGAACAAAGATGTTTTGCTTCAGTTTTGCATATAAATTAATTATTTTAACATCATAAATATAATGTCAACAACAAAATTATCACTTTGCCCTTATTAGTGATTTTGCTAAATTCCCTTCTAAATTCAAAGTCTTTTAGTCCCACTTGTAATTGATCAACTGAAGGGCATAAGCCACAGGATACAGTATTCATATTGGTATTTAACTACACAGACATCTGTTAGGTAATTAATTTAGGCACAAGTAGATCATCAAATTGATAATATAGAAGACAATCTTATGACTCAGAATGTTAACTATCTGGTCAATGTAGAGGATGCATAGAAACTATTTTTAATAAAATCACTGTATGCAGATATAAAAACAAGAAGAAAGTTTTATAGGAAACAATTTAAATGAAAAACATTAGAACTTAATAAGACAAATGTTTGGGAGAAAATGAACAATCTGAGGAACTAGATTTTTAAAAAATTTTTATATTATTTGTTAATTAGTTGTACATGACTGTAGAATGCATTTACCCATTTTGACAGATCATAAATAGAGTGTGATCTATTTTTGAGGTTATACATATTGCAGGATCAGTGAGATTTTGACTACTTTGCATATTATTGGAATGTGATAATTTTTCTGTCATCTAAATAATTAGTAATTTTTTTGTAATTACCATACACTATATATTATTGCAAAGAGAAGAGTTTCTTTGTTTTGGAATATTAAATTTCCAAATGTTTGTATTTTTTTTCCAAATTACAGAAAATTTTGCCTTGACCTAAAATATATGGGCAAAGGTAAAGGAAAAAGTCTAAAGATCATAAAAGCCAATCTGGACAAGATGGCATAGACCTCCCTCCCTATTGCCACTCACTCTTTAATACTCAAATACCACTGTGAATAATGGAAATAAAGCAAGAGGCAGTTCAGCTTGTTTTAAAAAGTAGGTGGAGGAGAAAACAATTAGGAATCCCTAGGCTGGATAAGTAATATTTAAAGAGATCCTCTTATAGCTTAGCATTAAAGCAGAAAGCCCATGATCTCCTGACTTTCAAGTTAGCAATGGAGGAAACCTATCTAGACTTAATCCTTCATCAGTTTGATGAGGATCTCTACAAGCTCTGTGGTACCAGCAGAGAATCAACCAAAATCCTAGCAACCAGTAGAACTACCCTCTCTGCACCCAGACAGTGGAAGATCAAGAAGCACCTGCAAACAACATCCTACCACAATACCACACCTAAAGGTCCTCTTCATCTTTGTAACACCAAATAATCCTTTCTCTCAGAGACACATAAACAGTTGAGCAGTTTCTTCAGGGGAATCCCACCACGAAAAGATGTCCAGCATGCAAAACATTCTTTGCCCCATGGACTGCAAAATTCCCTACCCACCTAGTAGAGATACTGGGTAGCTAGACAGTAGTAGTAGCAGTTAGGATATTGAGAAGCACTCTTCACCTCTTTCACACCAAAACAAACAAACAAACAAACAAACAAAAACAACAACAACAACAAAAACTCCACTACCAAGAGCTATCTGCCAGCCAGGAAACCCAGACAAAGCTGAATTCTTCACAATAATCACTAGGTAGCGAGGCACACTCTGTCCTTGTCAGACCAAAATTCCTTTCCCCCACCTAACACAACCCAATATCAGACCTGGGGAAATTTTCTTCCACCCTGTTTAGTAACTCATGCAGAGAACAGTGGTAAAAGCAATAAAGCAGAAACTGGATCACACCAAGCAGATCAAAACAAAACAGCCAAGATTTTGAAAATGAAATTATTATCAGATTCAAAGTCCCCCCAAAATAAGACCATGTAATAAAACTCAATAAAATGACTGAATTATAAAACAGAACCTTTAAATTGTATTCAGAATCTCCTAATTAATAGGCAAATCATCCCAAATACCTCTGAAACTCACCTGTGGTTTGAAACAAGCAGGAAAATCACAATTTAAGTGAGAAAACAGTAATCGACTGATAGCAAATCATAGATAAATCAGATATTATAATTTTCCAACAGGGTTCTTTAAGTAAACATCATAAAAATGCTTCAATAAGCAATAAAAATTTTCTTCAAATACTTTTTTATTTAGGTACAATTTAGGAAGCATGGCTTATTTATGATTGAATAATACATACCACATTTTCTTTATTCATTAATCCACTGATGGACAGATTTTGCCTGGAGAAAAGTAAGTGAAGGTTTGACCAGAACCATGAAGTGATGATGTGCTTGTACAAAAACCTTTTCACATGAAAGCATGATGAAAGAGAACATATGTTCTCACACAATAATTTCATTTTGGATCCTTCAACTGTATCTTAATGTACCCTATAACAAACATGTAAGTTCTTTAAACTCGAACTCTTCTGGTAAAGACTCATAATTCCAGTGTTCATATTTGAAACACTTCTCTTAATTAAAATTTGTATCTAATTTATCACTAAATGTTGATATTAACTTGACTGCTAAATAACATTATAGTAATGCTGTTTTAATAGTTCACATGAGGTTTTGTGATGAGAATTTAAAGCTATATAAAACTGAAAAAAATGTCAACAACATAGAGTGGCCAAATTTTAATCCCAAAGTTCCTCCAATTATGAATGAGTTAAATTTTCTTTCCTAAAGAGTCCAAAGGAATCAAATGACAATATTCACAAATGCAACTCCTATTTCCAGTCCATTTTTAGTTTATCAACCAATAGTGATCATGATTTTTCTTGTGAAATATTTTTCTCTGTTTCATTTTCACCATTTCAATAAATTGTATCTCTGCACAAGTTATCATCAATCTCCTGAACACTAAAATAGTCTTCTAACCCCAGTCTGCTCTCTGTATGATACCCATTCTCTATAATGATACTTGAAAGAGCTCTTGATATGTAAGACAAAGTCCCTCACAGTCCCAGCTGATAACCTTCAAAGCCTCCTCATTGCTCTTAATATACAAGCAAAATGCATTCATAGACCTAATTTATCTCTTAACATATTCTAACCCTGAATTTATTTCAAGGTTAACCTGTAATGTACAGTAGTCTACCTCTGCTTGGTCCTTCATTTTACCAGGTTTTGATGCAGAGAGACAAGGAGAAAGGATAAGGTAAGAATAAGACACAAAAGTGGAGTGGGAAGAGAAAGAAGGAAGTAGGAAGGAAGAAAGGAAAAAGAGGAGGAGACAAATGTAGTAATATGAGTGACTACAACACTTGAGGTATGAAGAAATTTCTATATAAGTAAAATGCTAAACAGCACACACTGGCAGGATTTAAAAAAGGCTAATGTTCTTAACTTGAAACTCAACAGATATCTGTTTGTTACCTCCTCCAAAACCAAATTTATGTAATCAACTCTCATACATCAGCAAAAAAGATGTCAGTGATATACTGAATATTATATCTCCTTGTAACAGCAGCTCCGAACAATTATTGATATTGGTATGTTGGCATCATTATGATATCCAATAGATATTCCAATGAGCTGACTATTTGGAATCTTGTCCATCTTCCTAATATCTTCATTGACATTCCAAATTAGCTCTCCAGTCCTTCATCCTTTAATCTTTCTTTAGTGGTGAAATTCTTTTTGTCTCTCTATCTCTGTCTCTCTTTACGCACACACACACACACACGCATGCACACCTTTGTTTACTGTAGAATTCATAAACATTTTCTTTGTTAAAAATTCCAAAGTAAGATATATGATCACAAGAATGTACTCAAGAATTTTCTTTAAAATATGCTAAGGAAACAGAACTACTTTTTCTAAATAGGACAACGTTAATAACATTTTTTCGAATCCATATTTTTTCCTCTCTTGAAAATAGCACAGGCTAATCATTTTCTTGAGGTATTTCCTCAAGGAGATGTTGTGATTTTGTTTTCATTGTAGTCTCTGAAATTAGGACAAATCAAAAGACAAAGTAAAAAAATGAAAAGAAATACAATGGAAAGAGAGAGGAGAAACTCAATGTATGTTCCAAAATTTTCTTCCTTTTTCTTCATAGAATGGTAATTCTAGCTTTCCAAATGACATCAGAAATCCTGTTGTCTACAAAGAGTACACAAAGAAAGCTCAAATACTTAATCTTGGTCCACATTTGTACATTTAATATTCTAACCTCAGTGATGAAGATTGTAATATATTCGCCTTTTTATTCATCAAGTTGGAAAATAATGACCATACTTTTTTTTTTCTTACTATGCTGGAGGCAATACAAGGAGCTAATATTCTTTATGATTTTGAATTGGATTCTGGACCTATTTAGTTATCTATTTATGTTCTTGAATGCTATCAGTAATGTTTGCTCAATTGGATTATAAAGGTAATCTGGACAGAAGGTAATCTGGACAGAAAAATAAAATGTGTGCTAAAAATATTTACTTTCATATATATTGGTTTACCAGCCCTATTTATGGCAAAAAAAAAAATCACTCATCCTCAAAGTCATATTTCAATGCTCTTAAAGAATATTCAATTAAATTTTGGGAAATTATCTCACAAATGCAAGCCAAAAAAATGTTGGAAACAAAAGGAGAAAAAAATTAAGTTTAAGAAGTATATTTTACTCATCTTAGTCAAATTTCCATAAATTTATCCTGTTGTTCATTCCAATTTTCTATTGCACTTTCCAAGAGTTATCTTAAATTTTAAGAATATAATTTAGCTGAAATCATATTGATATGCAATGAATGTTTCTATGCTAAGTAGGTAACCCTATAATTAATTATAAATTAATGCTTCAAATTATTCTCATGGAAACCCACTGAATAAGTCCAAATTTATTACCATTTACAATAGGGCCATTTACTTTTGGAAATATTATATAATACTATATAATTTTCAGAATACCTTGTTCTTTGTCTTAAGGTGTTAGTGAAATGACTCCTTTCTACAACCATGACTAAATATCACCCATATTAGAAAGCAATGGAAAAATTATCCAATTTTTAGATAACATTTTGTCCTTTAAATAAATGTAATAATCTTTGGATAATGCTATATTTAACAAATTATTTTGAGCAATAATCTTTGTTAGATGACAGACAGCTGAGGATGGCATGAACAAAAGGTAATAAGAATAATTCAATGAAATGGACCCACTGTGCTGACCCCCACATGCTTCCTTTTCAAGAATCAATTTACCTGTATCCATGCTTGTCTTAAGTGAACAGGCTATGTCACATTCCTCAGCAAACTACCTATCTGCAGAAAAGGATCCCACTCTCTACCTGGAGTGTTCCCTTTCCATTTTTTTAATCCCTTCAACAAACTCATTTCTGTTGCTCTGAGAAACATGTCTGAAATTTTTCTGACTTGATCACAGGAATCAGGGTTTGGAGGCCAGACTTCACATTGCCTCAGTTTCCTGGAAGGCCCCGGCTCTATAACGTTAGGAAGTCTGGATTAGAAACAATTTTAAGAAAGTAGGCCCTATGGGAATCTAGGGAATAATCTTGTAAATCATTTTAAAATTATCATTTTTTGTCCCTGAAACTTGTGTAGGAATTTGAAAAGTTATGAAAGATTAACAAAATTCTGGGTAAAATTGTAGAGAGGGAAGAGAGCCTGCTTTCCTTTGTTCAGAGGATGAACCAGACTAGATCACCCCATTCAGTTTTGACCTAATTATTCACTATCTCCTAAAATTCCTACCAAGTATAGTATACTACATTGTGAAATCTTTAAAATACTTCTTAAAAATAGGTTGAAAAACTTCATATACTTTGGAAAACCTTGTGAGTACCATTCACCATAGTACCACATTTTATTAAATATTTCTTCACACTTTCTCAGTTCAAAGATGTCCCAATCCTAAACTGCCATCAGAAACCAGTTAAACTTTTCAGTGAGGAAAGCAACATATGACTTAAACAAAAACATAAAAATTAAAAGTAATTTGCATATTGGTTAATAGAAAAAGTACCATAGTATATTTCAACAATATATTTTTGTACTAACAAGCCCTTATACCTGAATAGATGCTTTTAAAACTATAATCTTAAATAAACTAATTACAAAATGACAAATAATGAAGTATGTTTACTGCTATAAAATCATCATATGTAACTATTGTATTTAGAAATCATGCTTCTATTTATTGCAAAGACAGCCTCACATTTTTTTTTTAAATCCTTTCTATGGGTAGTGTTGTATCCATTAAAAAGAGATTTTCCTGACCCCATTTCTACTGGGCTGCTTTCTCTACAAATAGCAAAGGTCTAGTTATTATAAGCAGTACCCAATAGACCTACAGGTGAAAGGATTATTGAATATGGCATACATTTTGTTAGGAAAAGTCACAAGAGAAAAATACAGCTGTAGGGTTATTATTAAAAAAAATGGTTTTTGCTTAAAGGTAAATCACAAGTAAAAATTTTTTCTTCTCCAATTTAATTAGGTAATTCTGGTCAATTTTACATGCAAAATACTTCAAATGGTGAGGGAAATGAGCAGAATTTAACAACAACTATTAAGTTTTCAAAATAACCTTTTAAGATATCTTTGTTGGTCTTGAAGTTCTACCAGCTGGTTTTCAATTACAGAAATGTAATAGAAGGAATCATTATGGGACAGATGTATTACTGGAAAGTTTAGTGGAGTAGGATCAAAAGCTGACAAGGGGCTCTACTTAGAAGACAAAGAAAGTACAACAGGGTTGTGAAAAGTTTTATTTGAGATCATTTTCTTATCTCCCAAGGACTGAATAAAACTTTTGAAACATCAGCAATCCAAAGCAAACCACTTTTCTCTGACCTGCACTTCTGTAAGCCAAATGCTGCAGTTCAATACTTTGATATGCTCAGGGCAAAAAAAGGAAGAAGAAGAAAAGAGAAAAAAAAAAACAAAACAAAACAATAAAGGCTGGTTTTTTGTAGCAAAGAAAGAAAACTCTGTGAGATTGGAGCACATTGTTTATTCAAATGTGCTTTTTCTAGAGTATTCCTGTTTCACATACACTTTATCTTTGTAATGACAATTATAAACAGAATTTTCATTCACATAATGATTTATACAAATAGAATTTGTTATTAATAAATGATACTTTATTTCTATGTATAGAAATTGACTAAAATTAAATATATATTATACAACCCTTTATTTGTTGTTATAACCTGAAATCTAAAGACATTTTTTCACAGATAAATTGGAAAACACTTGGTGGACTACACTGATTTTCTTTCCCTTCTGATATATTTTCTTGCAACCACAGAAAAGGATCAATTTTGTTTTCTACCCTGGATCCATCTACCTATTACTTAGATAATACCTTCTGCTTTTACTATATTGGAACAAATTCTTTTAAAGATCATATAAATGAAAATTGACTTATTTACATATCTTCTGTATTGAAAAGTAAACCAAAAAACTCTTGACATAGGTGGTGCTCTCCTTATCATTGATTCCACTGCCTTACTTTCCTGTTGGCAAACTGCATTTAGAAAGCAAACTTTGTACCCTTTACAACTCTCTTCAATGCCCACTAATTCTTTTTTTCCCATTAATTCTTTATTCATTGAATTATTACTTTGGTCCTACACCACACTGAATTTCATTTGTCAAGTTCACTAGTCTTATTTCTGTTGCTAATTCACACAAGCATTTTTATTTTTATTGCAATTCAGCAAAATGACATTATTTTGAATTGCTTCCTCACCTCTCTTCTGTAGACTTCCTTGACACTGTATCCTTGTAATTCTCCGACCATTTCTTCTCTTTTATTTATGAGAGCTACATGTTCCCCTGAAACACATAACATTGATTTCTCCAGGCTCTTTTCCTTACTTCATTTCTCTTCTGTGTATACTCACTCTTCATGTCACAGGGATCCTCTCCATAACTCTACTTTCTACATACTAACAACCACCAGGCTGTACTTTCAGACCCTCTCCATCTCTCATAAGTTACATGTCTTTGATTTGCGCATAGTGTTTGCTTCTCTAATAATGCAAAAGAAACTGAGTTCATTGTACTTTTTCCCAAAAATGATTTTCCAGTATTTCGTATTTTAGAGCTGTATACAAAATTCACAATACTCATGGTATAACTATTTATACTGTTCTTTTCTCATCTCACCTGTTTTTCAGTTTTTGCCTTATGTCAAGGCCAGGAACATAATTTCTGATGCTCTTACCTCTTTCCTCACATGTGTGACTTTCTAGCTCAGAAAGTCTACCACTCTTTTTTAAAAATTTTTATTCATTGTACATGAATGGACTATAACTATCATTTCTCTGGTTGTACATGAAGTAGAGTCATACAATTTGCCTCTTAATACATGTACATAGGGTAATGATGTTTGTCTCATTCTATTATCTTTCCTTCCCCTGCCCTCTCCCCACCTCTTATTTTCATCTACATAACATCTTTCTTCCATTCTCCCCTTACTCCTCTAACCCTGTTATGTATCATCAACCACTTATTAGAGAAATCATTCAGCCTTTGGTTTTTTGGGATTGGCTTATTTCACTTAACATGATATTCTCCAAATTCATCCATTTACCTGCAAATGCCATAATTTTATTCTTCTTTATGGCTAAATAATACTCCATTGTGCATATATACCACAATTTCTTTATTCATTCATCTATTGAAAGGCATCTAGGTTAGTTCCACAATCTAGCTATTGTATATTGAGATGCTGTAAACATTGATATAGCTGAATCATTGAAGTATGCTGATTTTAAGTCCTTTGGGTATAGGCCAAGGAGTGGGCTAGCTGGGTCAAATGGTGGTTCCATTCCAAGTTTTCTATTGTTTTCCAAAGTGACTGCACCAATTTGCAACACCACCAGCAATCTATTAGTGTCTCCTGCTACTCTTGAAATTATTATGGATTTTAAGACATCAGATGACTATAAAACACTATAACATCACTGCTCTTATTCTGAGTCTAAGATAATTGTCAGAAAATCTTAATTCAAATATTTGTGTCATGTACTGGTCCTTAACATGAAATCTTGTGCAGAAAACGGTGATGACCTCATTATCTTGATTTGTGATTTGAGGTAAGAGGTTAGAACTCATGCTGTCTTTTCTCTACTCTAAAAATGTAAACAAACATGAACAGTCAACCCTCTCTATTCATGGGTTGCACATCTGCAGATTCAAAAAATACACCAATAATAATAATAATAAGAAGAAGAAGAAGAAGAAGAAGAAGAAGAAGAAAAAGAGGAAGAAGAAGAAGAAGAAGGAGAAGAGGAGGAAGAAGAGGTGCTTGGATTGAATAATGTGTATATATTTTCTCATCATTATTTATAAACAATATAATGCAACAATTATTTGCACAGTATTTTCAAGATACTGGCTATAATAACTCATCTGGAAATGATTTAAAATATACAGGAAGATGTGCATGAATTATATGCAAATACTATGCAATTTTTATATAAAAGTCTTTTGTGATTGATGATTGGGGTTCTCCTGGGGAAACAAATGCCCTGTGGACACCAAAGGAAGATTGTGTGAGACAACTCAAATATTTTATAATTTAGAAAGAATATCCAAACTTAGGAATAGAAAAGAAGGAAGGAAGCCCCCATCACCATGTAACACTGACTCTAACATAAACTTTCAAAGAGCCATGTAACTCTTCTTTTCAGGTATTACAGATGCCAGTAAATTGTGTTAGAAAATAATGATTTCTTAGAATTTAGCTCAAAGGCTCTGAAATTAAATTCATAGTGATAGCATCATTATTGTTTGAAGGCTCACTTCTTTAGTGTTCCATGACTTTGCAAATTTGTCCAAAGGCTTTGCAATTTACAATTTACATATAACTAGAAGGAATGGTGATGGACTTCACTGTCTGTAGTCTCTGGCAATCACATATCATATCTCATTGACTTGAACTTTACCAGGAATAAACTGACAAAATTGCTGTCATCATGGAAATGAGTTTTGTTAAGCCAATCAAGTTTCATCCCTACACTTGGAGTAATTCAATCCCATTAAAATGTATGACTAACTGGAAAAGGGAGAATGACAGCTTAGGAAGAAACCAGCAAATCTCCTTATGCCCTAGTGGTAACCCAATACCTACCTAAAAGTGGGCAATCACTTCAGGAAAAATGAAACGTATCAATGTACACAAACACAGACATGCATTATTTCTCATAAACAATCTGTGAGCTAGATGTTCCTCTTCTTATTCTCATTATGTAGATGAGAAAACTGAGACACAGATAATTAGGTTATTTGCCCAGAAATTCATAGCTCTTAAGTAACAAAAACAGTTTTCAAACCCTAACATTAAAAGTTTAAAATGAACGAGATTTTAGGATATTTTTTCAGTTTCAATTGGCTCAACAGATATATTGAAAAGAATTGTTTCTAAATAGGAAAATGGTTTAACAAATTGTAATATAAACTTACCTTTTTTACTTTAAAACCATGAAAATCAATGTGGTAAATCTGTATGTACTGACAAGGGAAAGACTTTTCCATGCCATAGTATTTATGAGTTGTAGGATCGATCACACACATACTACTATTCTCCTTGTGCCTGCTTTATCTTCTATCTCATCCTCCTTATTTTAGTGTGGAATGGCTTAAGTACTATTAGATTAATTTGGTGCTGGCCATCTTCCTCCTATGTAGTCAGTTTCGGTTGCACTTCTATAAATCTATACTCACCTGCACTTTACAAGACTTATTTGAAAAATTTCTATTTTGAAAAGGGACTCTTAACATGATTTGTATCATTAATTTAAATTTTGATAATCTTTGAGAATTTAGTGGAGATAATAAAATTCAAAAGCTCAAAACTCCCTCTTCTCTAATATGGATAGTTACTTTTTAAATAAAATGACTATCACCAAATTTAAAAAGTTAAAAGACATGAATTGTTCTATGAACTGGAAATTATTATCTGTTGAACAGATGAACTTATCTGAGGCTTATCATTTAATTTTACAGTTAGTTTTGTGTGTTCTTTTCTTTCTTATTTATTCATAATTGAACTGAATAATTTGAATTTAGTTTTAAATTTTTTATTTTGAATAAATATTATTTTTGAATGGCAAATAATATTTGTTTCTGCTCATGTCTTTCACAATTCTTTGGGTTGTGTCTAGAAAAGAATCAGATACCTTTGTAAATTTTACTGGAGAGTTATCATGTGGCATTGTTATTCTAAATAAAATTTGTCTTCCATTCAGTTCTTTCTTGATATTTCTATAAACATTGATTTGGGTTTTTTAAAAGCCTTAATATAATATAATGTGCAAATTCAAAGTCTATTGAAATAGACTTTGAATTTTCACATTCATGCAAAGCTCTTAATAGTGAAAACAGGTTTATTTTTATTATTTCATTAAGGATATTTCTCTGTACTGTTATTCTTCCTAGTTTTATCTAGAAATACAAAGCTTACTTATTCCACACTTAGTATCGAGTTATATTAATATGATGTGATTGGTTTTATTGGTTTATTATCTTTTAACCATTATGTCATTCAATAAGAAGTTACATGGCAAAAGAAGAAATGATTAATATACTGTGTGGCATATATTTGAGAGACAACAGACATTAAAATATAGGTGTGTGTGGGCATACACATACGCATAGTGAGATATATATCTACACATATATTGCTAACATTTATGACATGACATGTTTATTTTGTCTGGGAACTATCTTAAGTGCTTTACAAATTTTAACTACTTAATCCTTACAATCCCAGATGTTGGATAATTAATGACTTTAGAGATAAATGAGAGTCAAGGGGTATTAAATAATTACTATAGCAGGGCAGCATGCACAGGACAACAACCAGATATATAACTTGGATTTTAATTCCACAAAACCATGTTGCTACTCACATAATCTTATTGCCTTTCAATTGGGATAAAATATTTTGAGAGTTACTTTTGAAGTCTTAGTTCCTAGTCTATTTTAATTATCTAAGTTACCTTATTTGTTAAATAAGAAAATTAGGTTAAGATTTCTTTGAAGATTCCACATATTTGTATTATTCTATGGCTCAGCTTCTTCCAGTTTAATTCAGATCTATGAACAATAGTTTCAAAGTCATTGAAAGAATGCTACTCCAAATTTCACTCACATGATCTCCTTTTTAACTCCTGCTGTTTTTACTGTTTGGAATTAAGACTACACTTGGTAAGGATCAAGTTACAAGATGCTTTGTCACCATATTTTTCAGGGTGAAATTAATGTTGGATATTTATTTTCTTTCCTGTTCTCATTCTGAGAATATAATTTCTAATTAGAAAAAATTATGATGAACACTAGTGAAAATATGCACAGGGTGCCAAATGTTCTCCAGATTCATTTTCTCAGCTCGGTTTAAGACTTTAGGACACTGCGCATAGGGCTTATATCAAAACCTCCATTAATGACAACCTGTTAATTTGCTGCCTCATCAAAGCCATCTCTTCTTGTCAATAAGAGTTCCTGGTTGAAATTCCAGGAACTTATAGCTCCAGGAGCCATTTTAAGTAATTTTTCCCATCACTTGAATGCAATTGCCTATGACCTACTTATTAATTATATTGTTATTTATGCATATTAGGTAATAATTAAAATCTTACTCATGTATATGAGTAAATGAGGAAAATTAAATAAATGATTACACAAAGATACAAATCCATTCAAGTACAGCAAATAATTTCATTAGCCAAATTCTTCTATCTTGTAATGATTTTTCAACTCTGGGTAGACGTCCCAATTAAACAGGTTTTGGTGAAACAAATTTCAGTACAACATCAAAAAAATGAGCCCCTTTTAATTCATTGTGGTAAGATTTTACGTATAGCATAGTACACGTCTGAAACAGTACAAAGCATATTATTTAAATAAGTACTTGTTAAACAAACACATGGCATTTTAAGGCAATATAACATTGATTGTTAGTGCTACTCAAATTTTTCTAATATTTCAAGATTGTTGTATTACTTGGGGTTCTCCAGAGCACCAGAAACAATAGGATAGATAGATGATTGAGATATATAGATAGATAAATAGAGATATATAGAAAGATTCATTATTAGGGATTTGCTTCTGCAATTTTGAGGGCTAAGTCCTATGATCTTCAAGTTGGAGGCCAGGGAAAGCCAGTGTCGTAGTTCTAGTCCAAACCCAAGAGCTTATAAACAGGCATCTGGTAGTACATGCCCAAATCTGAGAGCCAAAGTGCCAGAAGTGTTGATGCCCAGGAATAGCAGAAGGTGGAGGTATCAGCTCAAGCAGACAGCAAATTTACAATTTTTCTGCCATTATCTTCTCTTTGGGCCCCGTACAGTTTGAATGATACTGACCCACATTGATCAGAGTAGTCTGTATACATGGTACTGGTTCAAAGGCTCATCTCTTTCCAAAATATTTAACTGACACACCTAGAAATAATGATTTCCTGAATATCCTGGAATCTCACTCCTAACAAGTTGATGCATAAAATTAACCACTACAGTACAATTTACATTTTACATGGTACTGAATGACAGGGAATAGACAGCTTCCTTGTAGGTTTTTAGGGCGTAGTATGTCACACAATAAATATATATAGGTACACATATACACAAAAATGTGTGTGTACATTAAATATACATACACAGAGAACCTTTAATCATTATGTAATTCTTACAAAATTATAGTAAAAATGAGGCTTGAAATAATAAATTGACTCTTCTAGGTTTGGCAACTTGAAAATGGCAGGGCAAGTTGGTAAAATGAAACTTTGGTGTGTCATGTACAGACCTCTGCCTACAACAGAGAAATTTTTCAAACCTAGGTTTCAAATGGGGTCCATGGAATTTCATGGATTTTGATGTACTTACTAACCCCATAGTTTTGTGATAACAATATTAAATAAAATACTGTTCCTATTTTTATGACATGTCTTTCTGTTTATATAACTATAGATGCATTGACAAATATAGTTGTACAAAAAATATAAACAAAAATCATCTATTGGAGTAAACTCATGTTCATTATAGGATGTGGGGGAAAAGGTACACTCATACATTGGTGATGGGGTTGCAAATCGGTGCCATCACTCTCGAAAGCAATGTGAAGATTCCTTAGAAAACTTGGAATGGAACCACCATTTGACCCAGCTAGCTCACTCCTTAGCCTATACTCAAAGGACTTAAAATCAGCATACTACACTGACTTAGTTACATCAATGTATAGCAGCTCAATTCACAATATTTAGATTGCGGAACTAACCTAGATGTCCTTCAATAGATGAATAGATAAAGCAACTATGGTATTCATACACAATGGAATATTATTTAGCCATAAAGAAGAATAAAATTATGGCATTTGCAGGTAAATAGATGGAGTTGGAGAATATCATGCTAAGTGAGATAAGTCAATCCCAAAAAAACCATAGTTGAGTGATTTCTCTGATAAGTGGGTGGTGATACATAACAGAGTGGAAGGGAGGCAAGAATGGAGGAAGGATGGATTGTATAGAGGAAAATGAGTGGTGGGGATGGGGGGGAAGGAAAATAGTAGAATGAGACAAATATCATTACTCTATGTACATGTATGATTACACAAATGGTGTGACTATAATTTGTGTACAACCAGAGAAACAATAGTTGTACCCTATTTGTGTATAGCAAATCAATAAAAGATAGTTTAGTGGTTTCCTTTTTATGTAGTAATGGACCTATGATATTAACTAAGATCAAAATAAGAGAATAATTATAGGCAACTCTTACTTGGAGTAATTTGTTGATAACTAATAAATTCTCATATACCATTATGCTATTGCACATGGCCAAGAAATATTCTGTTTGTGAATGCATAACAATTTTCATATTTAAATAATGACTTTCTATAATAAACCAGGTCTTCATATATTATTGCTAATTTGCTTGACATTGTGTTCTCTCAAATAAAAATTATACTAAAAAGTTTGTGTTGACCTTGGATATAGTTTTTTTGTTGTTGTTGTTTAATAAAGTTGTAAAAGTGGAATAACAAGGTGAAATTTCATAAACATTATAGAAATTTTAATGGACATAAAATTGCCCTCCCCAAAGTTGTATGTTTTTATAATTTCATCTGCATTATGAAAATGAGCAGTATATTTCTTTATTGCAAAGATCAGTGTATACTTTAAAAATAAACAGGCATATTTAAATTTTTATAAGAGCTATACTTAATCCATACTCCTACTTAGAAATATTTGACATAATTATGATGCTTTTCCATACCAAAGGAAAATCTATTTCTTTTTGTGCTCAAGTCTTGTTCTACCTTTCACAAACACTACTATTATTCATTTTATTTAGCTCCATGCACTCTAGGATAGGAACAATATTATCACTGACTCAGCACTTAACAATAAATATAAAAAACAAACAGCTCAATAAAAATGAAAACATACAAAATCATAACATATTTTGTCATTTCATGCCTCTACCAATAATACAGAAATCATAGGAAATCTCTCAATTTTCTTTAAGTCAAAAACTGCTGGGCAATTGATTTATTGTGTAAACTAGAAAATGAAAAGAGAAGTGAGCTCAGATTTTTCTGTCTAGAAGACTGTCTAGTCCTCAGTGGTGTACAGAGTCAGTTCACTCAAGTCTGTGGGAGATTATGACCTTTTCATGAATTTTACTGAAGAGTTGTTATATACAGTTGCAATTAAAAATGAAGGTACATAAACTCATAATTAAGTTAAATATTAAAAGTAAAACTAGTAAATACTCAAATCCCATGAAAACCTCATTATTTAATGTATTTTACTTTTTGAGGTTTTCTTTTATCTACATGGAAAAAAATACTAAATAACTTGTTGTTAATACACATTTTCTTCTTTTCTTTTTCTTTTTCTTTTTTTTTTTTTTTTTTGTATGTGTGTATGTTTGTGGCACTGGAGACTGAACCCAAACCCTCTCTCCCATTGAGCTAAATTTCCCAATCCTTTACATATTTTTATTATTAAGTTGCCCGGGTTGGCCTCAAATTTGAAATCCTCCTTCTTCAGTCTCTTGAGTAACTGGGATTATAGGCATGTGACACTGTATTCACCTGATATTACACATTTATGTTCAGTGACAGCATATTGGAAACTTGAACTTAGCTATGAGAGGGTGTGTCTATTCTGCAGAAAATAAAGAACACTGTTAATCAAAATATGTTTCAAAGAAACAAGTTTTAAACATTTACAAGCATATCATTGTATATACATATACATATGCATATGTGTGTCTATATAAACCTTCACATTTTATAATAGAATTGATATATATTAAGCATTTACACAAGTAGCACTACATATGTTGAAAAAAAAACAAAGTTTGATACTGGAGCAAGAATTACGAATAAAGAATATGAATGAAGTAGCATTTATATATAAAAAATGAAACAAAATCAATGTCCTAGAAGACCAATTATGATGTCATACTATAAATGAAGAAAGATGAGCAAGATAAAATTTTGTATTTGAGGGAGAGTAAACAGAGAAAGCGAGAAATTTTTGTAACTATTGACTTATTCATTTAAGTATAAAACTTGTATAATTGCCACCTCAATATTTAAAGTTCATTGTAAAGATACTTTGTATCAATGGCAAATCTAGTTTAAAGCATATAATTTTTTTCATGTCTTAAGTTCCTTAAGGCCCAGGTATAGCTAACTGTCCAAAGTGCTTAAAATTTGTTTCCAAAGGATAAATATTGTATCAATATATCTTCATATGTTACTACCAGAATTTTGTATTTTTGTGTTATCTTCTTATTTTCATTCTCTGTGGTTTATGGAGTGAAGTCATTACGTGTAAAAAAAAGAGGGCACATTTGTGTCATTAAAACATTGGTATGAGTAAAACCTCAGGAGATAGTTTATTGCAATTTTTTGAAAAGCCATTGTATTTATTTGGTGGCTTTACAGAAGTATTGGTACTTTACCAAAGGAAAAGAAAAAAATATATAACTCATAACCACTAATGTCACTAGGGAGACATCTGATAAACATGGTTGATGTTATGGCTACTCAGGAAAACAGGGAAACAATAACTAGAAGTAAAAGTGCAGATAGAGTTGGAGGACCAACTTTTTTCAAAGATAGACACTTATTCACTGTGTGAAAATTATTAAAGAAAATATAAAATGATTAGTGTGAAATTTTAGAGATGCTAAAAAGTGAGTTGAGATTAGATTTGACCTGTTTCTATTTTCATATTTCCAGATATTATAGAGTCAAGTGTACCAATGATGATCAAAATATAAAGTATTAAAATGCTAATCACTTGCAGAGATATTTCAGTCATGCTGATGAATGTAATGTACATTTCTTGAATCTCTGTTGCACATGTTTTGTATTTAGGGTTTAAAAATATGTCCTCTTATGAAAAGCCGGGTTTATTCTACAGAACGTCTAACCTAATTAAAATGTAATTCTTCTTCCATTTATATGATATACTCTATTTTTACCTCATGGGAAATTCTATTTTAGGTTTACAATATGGAATTTAACATATAACATTGCCAAAATACATTCCATAACTTTAAGATAAATTTAATTGGGAGAAATTGAAGAAAAACATACCAAAATAAAGCTATTCCATTGAGAATTTGATCCTAAGAGCCTGCCTTTGGGACATGGCCTATAAAGAAATAAAATTATTTTTTGTCACATAAGTTTATGATAAGTGACACCTTATAGTTGTTTTTGAGTGGATGCAATATTCAATGCAAAAGTCATGACTGTTGTACTTACTCCTGTATGACTTTGGTTAACTAAACATTATTTATTACCTAATGCAAAAAAGTAAAATTTCTTTTAAGCTTCATTCAAAAAACCTTTAATGTAAATGCATTTAGTAAAATTCAATGATTATTTTACTTACAATTATATGTCATCTTTAACACCTCATAGAGAGAAACCAAATATATCCCATGCCTGGCAATTAGAACAGTATGAATTTCCATCAATGTATGTTCAATAAGACAAAATTTATTCATTGTAACCAACTATTAATATTTCATGAATCAAATATAAATCTTCAAAATTTCTTAGTGAATAAAAAATAGAATTCCTAGCATGCAATGTAATTCAAATAAAACAAAGACCTTGAATATTAAATGCATATTTAAAAATTTTATAAAAAGGAATTGGAACTATGCTTAATATTTTCCTAAAATTTGGTACATAAGATCCTCTGTAGTCAAGGAATGCAAGGAATGAAAGATTTGAATTTGATATATAATGTGGAGGCCTTTCTTTTAATTTAAGAAGAAACATTTCTATGAATATCCCTACCATGATTCCATTTCCCAGACTCTTTACTGATATACTACTAATCTAGGTACTGTTGGAAAGGCAACTTGTGAGTGTAGTTGAAGTATCAAAAATAATACTAAGTTAAGGGGATTATCTCAGGAGCACTGTACCTTAAGGCAGCTCAGGTGAACTTCACTTTAGTGGCTTAAGTGAACCCTTAAGGAGCAGAGATTTCCTTGACTGGTAGCAGAAGGAGATTGAGAAATTCAAAGTACATAAAACAATAGACATGCTCTGCTTGGCTGCATATCATGTGACAAAGAATGTGGGCAATCTGTAGAAGGAAAGAAGAGTTAACAGGTAACAGAACACAAGAAAACAAGGACCTCAGTCAGACAACTTCATAGGACTGAATTCTGCTAATCAGTTAAATAATCATGGAAACACATTCTTACTCAGAGATTTCACATAAAATCCCAGCCAAATCAGCACCTTGATTTCAGCCTTGTAAGCCCCTAAACTGAGATTCAGTTGAGCCTGCCTGACTTCTGACTTATAGAACTGTGAGATAATGCATTGTATTGTCTTAAGCTGCCAAGATTGGGGTAACTTGCTACGTAAAAATGGGAAACTGGTACATTTGTTCAGCAAATTGTTTTTATGAACCAGCAAGATTGAAGACACTACCTTGAATGATATGAGCAAACAAATATTAATCAATATGATGATTGCCCTCTGAAGAAAATACCAATTAGTTTAGGAGATATGATATATAAAGATATATCTTTATAATAATATATGGAGGCACTTCAGAAGATACGTGGAGAAAAATTCTAAGGATGCAAAATACTGCTTTAAAGATTTTTTTTTTTTAATGGGAGAATTGTTTGGGACATTGGAAATACAGCCAGAGTTGGGTACAAAGACATGCTTACAAAGATAGCCCCCTAAACACTGAATCATCTGAGGTATCTACATTAATTGACATATGTGTTATTTCTACATTTTAACAGTAAATATTGTTTAAAAAAAAGGGGTGAATTGAGGTTATGTATGTCCTAATATAGGCAATATTCTTGAGAAAAGACAAATGACAATTTCACCATGGAAATGACCTGATTTGTGGAGATTCCTGGAAGAATATAAAGAAAACATAACATAAAAAGGGGAAATGAGTGTCCCCAGAAAACCAGGTTAAAGACACTTTAAATATCATGTTCAGTAAAATGCAACCTTAAATACATATGGTAGCAGTAGGAATAGATAGGAACAGATGATTTTCAGAGATATTGCAAGTTTATTTTTAAAAGAAAGATGGGAGAAATTCTCTACCTACCTACCTACCTATCATCCATCCTGTATCCTGTGTCTAGCTATATAGGCAATCAGAGAAAACTGATAAATTAAATCAACTGTAAACACATGAAAAGGAGATTTTTTTTTTTTTTTTTTTTTTTTTTGCAGTATGGAGAGTGGGAGTTTTCAGGCAACTGTTTAAACTTGCAGTGGGCTGATCAAAGAAAAATATGTGTAATATGAATGAAAGTGTAGTTTTGAATTTCACAGAGATGAAGGAACTCAAAGGTTCTTTTTGAAGTTCTCCCAAGTTATTTCTACAATTCTTAATTCTATGATGATAAAAATTTAATAAAAATTATCAAACTGAAAGACAGGATCAGGGTGGTAAAAAGGGTGTTTGAGACTTACAAATATTAAGAAGCCATGTTTAACATCCTATAGTTTCCATTTGGATCTTGAAAGACTACTTGTCAGAAAAGAATTCTAACTGAAAATTGACTGGGTCTTACTAAGATTGAATAATACTCTTATATATTAGAATATTTTATTGGACTACAATCTCTAATAAAATTATTCATCAAAAAGTTAAGCTTTAAGTTAAGGTTGTTGCAGTCCACTTATTTATTTATTTATTTATTTAATTGTAAACAAATGGGGTACAACTTGTTTCTCTGTACATGAAGTAGAGGCATACCATTTGTCTAATCATACATTTACTAGGGTAATGGTGTTTGATTCATTCTGTTATTTTTTCCTTCCCCCCACTCCTCCCACCCCTCTTTTACCTCTATACAGTCCCTCCTTCCTCCATTCTTGACTCCCTTCCACCCCCCATTGTGTATCAACATCTGCTTATCAGTGAGATCATTTGTCCTTTGGTTTTTTGAGATTGGCTTATCTCGCTTAGCATGATATTCTCCAATTTCATCCATTTGCCTGCAAATGCCATAATTTTATTATTCTTTATGGCTGTGTAATATTCCATTATATATATATTATATATATAATATATCCATTATATATATATTATATATATAATATATCCATTATATATATATATATATTATATATATATCACAGTTTCTTTATCCATTCATCAATTGAGGGGCACCTAGGTTGGTTCCACAATCTGGCTATTATGAATTGAGCAGCTATGAACATTGATGTGGCTGCATCCCTGTAGTATGCTCATTTTAAGTACTTTGGGTATAGGCCAAGGAGTGGGATAGCTGGGTCAAATGGTGGTTCCATTCCAAGTTTTCTAAGGAATCTCCACACTGCTTTCCAGAGTGGCTGCACTAATTTGCCAACCCCACCAGCGATGTATAAGTGCACCTTTTCCCCCACATCCTCGCCAACACCTATTGTTGCTTGTATCTTGATAATTGCCATTCTAATTGGGGTGAGATGGAATCTTAGGATAGTTTTGATTTGCATTTCTCTTATTACTAGAGATGAACATTTTTTCATATATCTGTTGATTGCTTGTAGATCTTCTTCTGTGAAGTGTCTGTTCATTTCCTTAGCCCATTTATTGATTGGGTTATTTGTATTTCTGGTGTAAAATTTTTTGAGTTCTTTATAGATTCTGGAGTTTAGTGCTCTATCTGAAGTATGTGTGGCAAAGATTTCCTCCCACTCTGTAGGGTCTCTCTTCATATTATTGATTATTTCCTTTGCTGAGAAAAAGTTTTTTTAGTTTGAGTCTATTTCAATTATTGATTCCTGCTTTTATTTCTTGTGCTTTGAGATTCAATGTTAAGGAAGTCTGATCCTACACCGACATGTTGAAGATTTTGACCTACTTTTTCTTCTATAAGATACAGCTTCTCTGGTCTGATTCCCAATGACGTACCTCACAGAAATAGAGCAAGCAATCATGAAATTCATCTGGAAGAATAAGAAATCCAGAATAGCTAAAGCAATCCTTAGCAAGAAGAGTGTTGCAGTCTCTTAAATCCAAATAACTAGATGCCATCTTGGCTAAATGAGCAACTTCTAAATCCCTGGGCATTATGTGATCACCAGAAGGACAAATTCCCAAAGGGGTTAAGTATCTACTCTTTCTATTAAATGTTTCAACTACCTTAAAACAAGCCAAATATCTGCTGGGCATAGAATTTCAGAAGTAACACATTTCTCATTGACTATTTATGAAGACCTATCTAGGAGATTTCTCTGGTTGTCTTAGAGCTTTGCAAGTTATCTTCCCTCCAGGATTTGCCCTTAGCATTCTTGAGTTCCAACTTTTGAATGGAGATCCTGGTCATCAAAGATATGCCTCACGCAGACTACAAATATAACATGAAAACAAGTAGCATCCCTTGGGATTTTTTAAGCACAGTGGCTACCTGCTGTATAGGGAGTCCCTTTGGACCAACTGTTTAAGAAAAGGGAATCAGTGTACATTACTGATGGCTTCAGCTGTATTGCGTATGGTAGAACTCACTGCAAGGCAGCCAGATTCCACCTCACTGCTAACATTTTCCCCTTTATAGGTGTCATTCAAAGTTCAACCAAATTGCAGGCTACGCCCAGGACAGGCAGTTAATAGTTGTGTGTCATTTTTGACTCCTGAATTATAGTCAGTGGTCTTATTATTTGGTATAGGAAACCAAAAAAAAAAAAAAAAAAAAAAGGAAAATTTATTAAGAAAGGATGAAAATCTATGGGACTATTCCATTTGGTATCAGCAGGTGAGTACTCCCATTAAAATTTATGTTTCTCATACTGAGATGGTATTTGAGATCAAGATGAACAGGCTTTCTTTGATGGTTGAACTGATAAAGAGAACAGAGTTCCCCTTACTGAATCTTCCTCATTGCCATTGCCATCATCATTCTGGCCCATAAAACTTATTGACAACCAAGGGTCCTTTCCCTGATAAATCAGATCAAAGCTCAAGGCCTTTCTAATACCACCTACTAGAAAAGCAGTTGTTGATAAATGTATATGTGCTCTTAGTAAAACTGTCATTGGGAACTTATGAGATACAGCAATATTCCCTATGTTGAATGCCAAGTGGATTATATTGAACTGCTTCTTCAGCATGGTTCACACATCATGCTTACACTATGAGAGATATATAAATTGACCTCCTACTGGCCTTTCTAACTATGTATGCCACAGCTCAAACAACAATCACTGGACTGATTAAAAGAGTTCTTGTACCCTTCAGGAATCCAACATTATTGATTCAGATCAGGGTTCCCATTTTACAGCACAAACAGTAAAATACTGGGTCCTGAAACAGCATATTCAATGAAATTTCCATCTGTTATATTACTCTCAGGTGGCCAGTTTAATATACATAGCAATCTCCTTAAATAACTGCTTTTTATTAAATTTCAGTCTGGCAGATGGATCCTTAAATGGGTCTCAGTTTTCTATCAAGCCCCCACTTCTCTAATTTTCAGACATTTGGACAGACTTACACCATGAACTAACTTTTACACGCCTCTCCACTGTCTTTTTATATGTATGAGAACATGTCTCATCTCTATATTTATGAGAATTTTTTTATACATTGGATGTTTCAATAATTCTCCTTCTAGGAATATAAATTTTCAATCATCTCCATCCCTCAAGAACTGAAGGGCAGATCAATGGTGGATATTTTCCTAGACTACTGTATTTTGAGAAAACAGTTAAAACACACCCACACTTATAAAGAAATTGAAATCAAAACAATCCCTAAAACTTAGTAATAATGTTTTTGAAATCAAAAAAGTCATGGTCAAAACATTTTGATGAACACTAGACCCAAATGGACATATGATTGGTAAGTAAACACCTGAATAGGGGCTCAACATCATTAGTTATTAGAGAAATGCAAATGGAATTAACAAGAGATACTATATACCAACATGAAATGCTAACATTAAAAAAGACTGACTAGACTACCCATGTAGGTGACAATATGAGGTTTTTAGAAAACTTAACTCTAGTATATAAATAAAATTGAGCAAATATTTTGGAAGACAACTTAGAAGTTTCTGAAAAATTTAAACATATGACAAACCTACCATTTAGTATTTTTACTAAGTAATACCAAATAACTGAAATGTATGCCCAAAGATTTGTATTCAAATGATCATGCCAGTTTTCTTTTTAAGAGTCACATACTTAGAGTATATGAAATTTTCATCAAAACATAAAAGAATATGCCAATGGTAGTATCTTCATATGATGTTATATTGACTAGTATTTAAAAATTAGCCATTGATATATGCAAAAACCTGGGTGAATGTCAAAATAAATGTCCTGATATAATGAAGACACATGGAAAAAAATTACATACTACATATTTTCATTTCTTTGAAATCTAGAAAACATCGTCACTGAAAGAAGGTCAATAATTAGGTCTGGAGAAAAAAGAATAGATTATGAGCACAAGAAAAAGTTTGAGAGTGACCAATATGTTAATTAACTTGCTACTTGATTTCATGGTCTCTATGTATGTCAAAACTCAATAAATTGCATGCTTTATGTGAAGTGACTCTATATTAATTTTACCTAATGAATTTTAAAAGGGAAAAACTAGAGAAAGGATCAATGAACTGTCATACAATATCAAGTGTTGTGATGTATCCTGTATCACTCTTCTTGCTCAGGATTGTTTTAGCTATTCTGTTCTCTTATTCTTCCAAATGAATTTAGATATTGGGTTTCTAGTTCTGCAAATAAAGTCATTGGTAATTTTATGGGAATTACATTGAATCTTTGAATCTGTATAACACTTTTGGTAGTATGGCCATTTTGGCAATATTAATTCTGCTTATCCAAGTACAACAGAAGTTATTCCATCTTTTAAGCTCTTTAATTTCTTTCTTTAATATTTTATAGTTTCTATTGTAGAGGTATTTTTCCTCTTTAGTTTTATACCCAGGTACTTTTTTAGGTTATTGTGAGTGGGGTAGTTTTCCAGATTTCTTTTTCATCAGATTCATTATTTGCATACTGGGAAACAATTGAGTTATGCATACTGATTTTATATCCTGATACTTTGATGAATTTTTTTATTAGCTCTAGATGTCTTTTGTTGGTGCTTTTCTTTGGGGAGGGGGAATGTTTTTTAGATATAGGACCATGTCATCAGCAAATGGAGGCACTTTGACTTCTTTTCCTATTTGTATCCCTTTAATTTCCATCTCTTGCCTGATTGCTCTGGGTAGTTTCAAGAACTATGTTGAATTGGAGTGGTGAGTGTGGACATCCTTGTCTTATTCCTGATTTTGGCAAAACTGCTTTCAGTTTTTCTCTGTTAAGTATAATATTGAGGTAAATACCTTCTATGCATAATTTTTCCAGGTTTTTAACATGAATGGATACTGGAGTTTGTTGAATGCTTTTTCTGCACCTATTGAAATGATCATATCATTCTTGTTCTTACCTTTATTTATGTGGAGAATTACATTTATTGATTTGTGTATGTCGAACCAAGCTTGCATCCCTGAGATGATAACACACTTGATAATGATTTAATGTCTTCTTAATACATTTTGCCAGTATTTAATTAAGGATTTTTGCATTTAGGCTCATCAGAGATATAGGTTTGAAGTTTTCTTTCCTTGCTATGTCTCTGTGTGATTTTGGTATTAGGGTGACACTGGTGTCTTAGAATAAATTTGGCAGTGTTCCCTCCTTTTCATTTCATTAAATAAGTTGAGAAAGATTTTAATTAGTTCTTCTTTAAAAGTCTGGTACAACTTGGCTAAATATCCATCTAGTTCTTGGTTTTCCTTTTTAAAAGGCATTTAATTGTTGCTTCAGTTTTATTCCTTGATATTCGCTTAACTTTTTTCAAATTGTAACTTCATATTGACATCAAAATGGACATGAAGACCAATGGGGAAGAGCATAAAATACACAGAGGCAAATCCACCTCAGTAAAATCATTCAATATACTACAAGTTGCCAAAAACATATGTTGGAGAAAAGATAGCCTTTTTAAAGAAACAGTGCTAAGAAAACTGAATATTCTTATGTATAAGAATGGAATTAGATCCTTATCTTTCACCCTGAATAAAAGTTAACTAAGTGAATCTAAGACCCAGGAATTAAACCAAAAACATTTTAACTGCTACTTTGTAACTGCTAGAGGAAAACGTAGGCTTAACACTCCAACATGTTGGCACAGGCACTAACTTTATTAACAAAACTCAAAAAACACAAGAAATAAAAGCAAGAATCAATAAGTGGAATGCCATCAAATTAGAAAGCTAAGTTAACTAAGTGAATCTAAGACCCAGGAATTAAACCAAAAACATTTTAACTGCTACTTTGTAACTGCTAGAGGAAAACGTAGGCTTAACACTCCAACATGTTGGCACAGGCACTAACTTTATTAACAAAACTCAAAAAACACAAGAAATAAAAGCAAGAATCAATAAGTGGAATGCCATCAAATTAGAAAGCTTCCATAGAGCAAAGTAAACAAGTGAAAGTGTAAAGAGAGAACCTAGCTGGGTGAGGTGGCACAGGACTGTAACCCCAGCAACTCCGGAGGCTGAGGCAGGAGGATTGCAAATTCCAGACCAGCCTCAGCAAATTAGTGAAGTAAGGTCCTAGCAACTTAGCAAGATCTTGTCTCAAAATTAAAAATAAAAAGGGCTAGGGATGCAACTCAGTAGTTAAGTGTCCCTAGCATAAATCTTCAGTAACAAAACCACCACCAACAACAACAAGAACAAAAACAAACAAAAATAAAACAAATGTTAGAGAGAGAGAGAGAGAGAGACCTACAGAATAGGAGAGGGTGTTTGCCACCTGCTCCTCTGACAGGAGATTAATATCCAGAATATATAGAAAACTTGACACCTAAAAAACAAATAACCCAATTAATAAATGAGGGAATAAACTACATAGAGCCTTCTTAAAGAAGAAATACAAATGCCAACAAATATATGGAAAAAAAGTTCAAATTCCTCAGCAATCAGGGAAATGCACATCACTCCCATCAGAATGACAGTCATGGAGAATACAAAAAACAATAAATTCCGGCAAGAACATGCCAAAAAGGTATGCTCGTGGAGTAGAACCACCATAAGACGCAGCTATGGACTACTAAGTATTTATGGAAAAGAACTAAAATCAGCATACTATAGTAATGTGACACATCAAAATTTATGGTAATGCAATTCATAGTAGCCAAGTCATAGAACCAGCCCTAGTGCCTATCAACAGATGAATGGATAAAAAAGGTATGGTATATATACACCATGGAGTTTTATTCAGCCATAAGGAATAATAAACTTACGGCATTTTCTGGCAAATAGATGAAACTGGAAACCATGATGCTAAATGAAATAAGTTAGATTCAAAGTCTGTGGTGAACTGTTGTCTCTCATTTGCAGAAGACAGATCAAAATAAGAAAAATAAGGCATGGGGGTAATTTCATGAAATATAGAAATGGGTTAAACAGAGGGAGGCTGTGGGGATGGAGATCAGGGACAGGGAAGAGAGGAATGATGAAATAAAATTGACCAAATTTTCCTATGTACCTATATGAATATACCACAGCGAATTTCATATATGTACACACCCATATACACACAGACACACACACACACACAAAGCACTAATTTAAAAAAAAAACTATAAATACATAGAATAAAGACCAGTATAGTAGAAAAAGGAGAATGGGGGAGGGAGGAGGGGAGAAATTCAAAGTGTTGTGGACTGAGTAGTACAAATTATATTTCATTCATGTGTGAGTATGTCAAAATGAATCCCAGTATTTTGTATTACTATAATGCACAAATGAAAAACATTTAAAATATCAAGTGACATAAATATAAGAAATTTCAATTTCAGAAAGGGAGAGAAATATATATTTGCAAATATGACTTCTGAGAACATTCCGTATTTATGAATTCCATAAACGACCTAATCCAAAAAAAATTTTAGTGATACAAGCAGAGTTGAAACACACATTAAACACACACACACACACATATCCCAAAGAATATCATAATAAAATTTTTAAAAATTAGTGACAAAATTATATACTGACTTTATTAGATAAAAAACAACTAACAGCAAATTTTTTGCCAACGTAGAATTGTATGCCTACAAGAATAAAACTGTAACTCAAGAAAACTATAAATTTTTTTAATTTAAAAAATATTTTATTACCAGATCACAAATACAATATACATGAAAGAAAATTTTGTTGTCAGATGAAACATGATACCAGATGCAACTGTTCAAAGAGGTGCAAAATCTTGGTAACAATAAAAATGTGAGTAAATGTAAAACATGCTTTCACTTTTAATTTCTTTAAACGGTTAACTGATTTAAAAAAAGTAACGATCTATTGTAATGTTTGGATTAAAAATTGACAATAATAGCACAATTAGTAATTAGGTGTAATTAGTTATGTGGTTTCACAGTATATGTGAAAAAATTACATTACCAAATTTGATCATGGTAAGTTAATAATGAATATTTTAAACTCTAGAAAAAGCATTTTTGAAAAGTATTAATAATGAAGCAATAAAGTTGAACAAATGCAATACAAAAGGGATTATACTTTAATTAGACAAAAATATATAACTATGTAGATGTATTTTATTTATGTAAAAACAAAATGAACAAAATTAAAATCACCTTTACATTGAAAAGTTTAGAATAATATCAGTGTTAAAATTGTGAATGTACAGGTATGTATATTTGTTTTCCATTTTATAATTGTGTTTTGTTAAATACACATGGCAAGGTTATTTGTTGAATACTCTATGAATAAATAGGGAAAGGAAAAGTAGTTGTTATGTTTTCTACTGGGAGGATCTCAGGAAAACAGAATAGAGGAAGGCGATCAAGAGGTGGGGAGAAGGGGAGAGCACAGGGAAGTACTGCAGAACAAAATATACCAAATGGTGCTATGTCTGTGCATGTGTATACCATAATGAAGTCCCCAATTACATACAATACATGATAATATATAATTATACTTCACTAATAAAATAATAACAATAGAAGAGAGATCAGTAGAGCGAGTATACCAGGGGAGGGAGAAAGGGAGGGAAAGGAAAGATAACTAGGAAATGAGATTGATCAAACTGTTACGTGCATATATGAATAATGAATCCAAATGTCATCTATAATTATCACATACCAATACAATAAATTAATTAATTAAAAAAATTTCTCACACATGTTTGAAATTTTTTTTTCTTACAATTATTTGTCATGCACTTTGGAAAATGTGCATAAACACTGAGTGTGTGAAAAATGAACGAAAGTATTATATTTGAAGAGCAGGGCATCTATTCCCAAAGAATTTCAACATATTACCTAATTTAAAAACATAATCTTTAACTTTAGGTTTTCTGAATTTGACACTTTCAATTTCTTTCCTTCAAAATTAAACATACTGTTGACATATTCATGAAGCATTTGTTTGGTTTCCAAATTTAGAATTCAGTATACCTAATGATATTCTTTCTAAACTAATTCATAAAATCTGTCCTTATTACTGAGCAACAACTTTATTTTTAAATTTTGCATGTAGAAGTCACAAAATCTAAAATTGAATGAAATGGGCACCATAATTTGAATGTTGAGTATTCTCCAGAGTGACATTACTGGGAGGTGGCAGAACTAGAGAATGGGATCTTGTAGAGGTTTCATTAGGTATTGGGAGCATGCTCTCAAAGGGGATTATAGTCCCTGGTAACCAGCACTACTGTGGAAGATTAACTGATACAGGCAATGAGCTGGACTGAGAAAATTAATTAGAAATTGAAGAAATAAGGCAAAGACTCATTTATTGATAAAAAGTATGGGCATGATGGGATGGTCCATTTCTGATGGAGACTGGGTCTAACAACAAAATGGAGCCTGCACATCATATTTATATGGGTTAAACAAAAGGGGATTTGGTGTGAAGATCTTGAGACAGGATGGAGATGTCTAAAAGAACTTGTTTGGTGCTTAGCAGGTTATGCTCACCTCCTCTACCTGTGGGTGACTGTGTTTGAACCTAGGGCTGTATGAGCCCATGGGCAAGGTGTCTGCATGATCTGAGGAATCTCCAATGGGTGGACTTTCACCAAGAATTCACAGAAAAGCAACCCTGCTGCCTTGAGATGGCTCAAACAAATCGATAATTCTTTTATGACCCTTAATGGGGGATCATGACATCCAGCTTCAGCCCTTACCCCTTCTGCTTCCTGGCCCTGTGGTGAAAAGTTTACTCTGCTGCATGCTCCCTGCCATTGCCATCAGGCACCCTTTACAGAAGCCTAAAAATATTGGATCTACCCAATCACAGAGAGTCACAGATTGAAACATCTAAAACTGTGAGCCAAGATAAAATTTCACTATTTATAAGTAATTTATCTAAAGTATTTTGTTACAGTATCAGAAAGCTGACAAATACAATAGGTATACAATGAAATTAAAACCACTGCTATTTAACACTACTATACAGAAAAAGATATAAAAACAGTGACGGTCCTCCTATATGAATATGAAATATTCACTGATAATAATAGTTGATAAAGGGAATTCAAGAGGTGATCCTCAGTTTTTATGACATTGCATAGAATTTCTGTTGCAGTTGCAAGAATTTCAGATTTTTAAAATGTAAGGATTAATTGTAATATTCTTCTTCTATACTTAAAGTATCATTGATTATTCCTGACTAGTTCATGAAAATATATATCAATCAACAATAAAGATTAACTTATATCCATCATGTAAATTCATACTGTTAAATGTTGATAGCTATAGAAGTTTGAAAATTTTTTTTCCTGAGATGTAGTAAGAAATTAGTATGAAGATCATTCACATGGAAAAGATTTTAAATCCCCCTTAATTCAAAGACAGTCATCATCTGAATAACATTTGACTGTTCTCTTCACTTTTATTTTAGAATGTAAATCTACTAAGAAGATATTTCCTGGGAGACATGGATTTTTTTGACTAATGGAATCAAATAGTTGATGGAGTAAGTATATTAATCCTAGATTATAATTTAAATATTGCAGTTGACACTACTTCTTCTAATAAAAACTTGACAAAATTTAGTAGCAGCATCATTATTAACTTACTACAACAAGCACTAAAAATTCTGGACATACAAGCATTCTAGAATATTGGTCTCAATATTTACCATCATTATCAAAATGACAAGAAAATGTATCACTACAGGTGGAAAGAAGAAAGTAATACTTGCTAACATTTTATAAAGCTTAAGGAACTGTTTAGATACATTAACTCACTCAATTTTCACCATTATCTTAAGAACTGCATTATTATTTTTACTAATATTATTTCATATTATTATTGTTAAGCTAAAATATATTAAAGTTTAGTAACTTGCCATTATAGATGAAATTAACAAATGATAGAACTGGGATTGGTATGTAGAAGAGTTGCTGCAAAACCAGTACTATTAATCATTTAATAATTATACATTATACACATTTATAATTAAAATGTGGTAGAAATTATGAAAATAAATATCATCTAGGTTCTTTATCATTGCTAGAGGAACATTAGTCTCTGATTAACGATGACATGCACAGAATAGTTTTTTCAAAACGAGTTGTAAAGTAGATTATATGATTAGAAATAAAATGTAAAGAAATTTATGTTTTAAAGAAAAGGAATATAAAATAAAGATAATTCTCATTAAATTGTTTTGTAAAAGGGAAATAAATTTTTTTAAAATTATTATAAATGTACAATTTTAAAAATCCTTTCATTATTGGCACATATTTAGTAATATAGACAATTCTTGACTCAGGAAACTTATACTTTCTTCTTATTTCTAGAATGTTCTCACTGGTTACACATCTTCCCCATCCCTACCTCACATGTTTTCTGAACTTGTTTTACTGCAATCCAATCAGGTTATATATCTTTTACTCACTTCACTTGTTTATTGTAACATTAACTTTTTTATTATTTTCCTTCTGGTTTTTTACTTAAATTCAGTATTTAAGTATACTTTTATGGCTAGAAATATGTACATATTCAGTAAGCTCCATAAACTCCATAATATACCCTGATTATTATTCATTTAAAAAACTCTGTATACTGACCAGTGTCTGAAAAATAAAACATAAAAGCAAATGTGTCATAGAATGAATTTGGAAGGGTTTCCTCATTTTCTATTTCATGGAATAATTTGAGGAGGATTGGTGTTAATTCTTCTTTGAAGGTCTTGTAGAACTCAGCTGAGAATCCATCTGGTCCTGGACTTTTCTTATGGTAGGCTTCTGATGGTGTCTTCTATTTCATTGCTTGAAATTGATCTGTTTTAATTGTGTATGTCCTCCTGATTAGTTTGGGTAGATGGCATGTCTCTAGAAATTTGGTGATGTCTTTGAGAGTTTCTATTTTACAGGAGTATAAAATTTCAAAATAGTTTCTAATTATCTTCTGTATTTCAATAGTGTCTGTTGTGATGTTTCCTTTTTCATCATGAATTTTAGTAATTTTTTATCTCTGTTCATTAGTGTAGCTAAGGGTTTATCAATTCTATTTATTTTTTCAAAGAACCAACACCATTCTAAATGGAGAAAAATGAAAGCATTCCATCTAAAAGTTGGAACAAGATAGGGATGCCCTCGTTCACCACTTCTACTAAACATCGTCCTTGAAACTCTAGCCAGAGCAATCATACAGATGAAAGAAATTAAAGGGATATGAATAGGAAAAGAAGAACTAAAATATCATTCTTTGTGGATGGCACTATTCTACACTTAGAAGATCCAAAAAATTCCACCAGAAAACTTCTAGAACTAATAAATGAATTCAGCAAAATAGCAGGATATAAACTCAATACCCCTAAATCTAATGCATTTCTATCACTGAAAGAGAAATTAGGAAAGTTACCCCATTCACAATAGGAAAAAAAAGAAAAAGAAAAAGAAAAAGAAAATAACAAAAAAACTTAAGAATCAGTCTAAAAGAGATGAAAGACCTCTACAATGGAACTACAGGACATTAAAGAAAGAAATTGAAGAAGATCTTAGAAGATGGAAAGATCTCCCATGTTCTTGGTTAGGAAGAATTAATATTGTCAAAATGGACATACTACCGAAAGCATTATACAGACATAATGCAATTTCTATTAAACTCCCAATGACATTCTTCATAGAACTAGAAAAAGCAATCATGAAATTCATTTGGAAAAATAAGAGACCCAGAATAGTCAAAACAATCCTTAATGACAAAAATGACACAGGAGGCATCACGATACCAGAACTTAAACTATACTAAAGAGCAAGAGTAACAAAAATGGCATGGTATTGGCACCAAAACATAGAGACGAATCCACATGAATACAGTTATCTCATACTAGACAAAAGTGCCAAAAACATACATTGGAGAAAAGATAGCCTCTTTAACAAATGGGACTGGGAAAGCTGGAAATTCATATAGAGCAAAATGAAATTAAACTTCTGTCTCTCATCCTACAGAAAAATCAAGTCAAAGCGGATCAAGGACTTGGTTTTTAGAACAGAGACCCTGTGCCCAATAGAAGAAAAAGTAGGCCAAATCTTTATCATGTCAGCTTAGGACCTGACTTCCTTAACAAGCCTCCTAAGATGCAAGAAATAAAATCAAGAATCAACAAATGGGGTGTATTCAAATTCAACAGCTTCTTCTCAGCAAAGGAAAACAATCAGTAACATGAAGAGAGAGCTTATAGAATGGGAGAAAATCTTTACCACACTCACCTCAGATGGACCATTAATCTCCAGGATATATAAAGAACTCAAAAAACTTAACACACACACACACACACACACACAAAATAACCCAATTAATAAATGGGTTAAGGAACTGAAGAGACACCTCACAGATGAAGAAATAGAAATGTTCAAAAAATATATGAAAAAAATGTTCAACATCCCTAGCAATTATAGAAATGCAAATCAAAACTACTCTAAGATTTAATCTCACCCCAGTCAGAATGGTAATTATCAAAAATACAAACATCAGTAAAAGTTGGCAAGGATGTGGGGGAAAAGGTATACTCATAATTGCTGGTGGGGCTGCAAATTGGTGCAACCATTATGGAAAGCAGTATGGAGATTCCTCAGAAAACTTGGAATGGAACCATCATTTGACACACCTATCCCACTATTCAGTTTATAACCAAAGGACTTAAAATCAGCATACTACAGTGATGCAGCCACATCAATGTTTACAACAGCCCAATTGATACTACCTTAACTATGGAATCAACCTAGATGCCCTTCAACAGATCAATGGATAAAGAAAATGTGGTATATATACACAATGGAATATTAGTCAGTCTTAAAGAAAAATGAAATTATGGCACATGTAGATAAATGGATGGAGCTGGAGAATATCATGCTAAGTGAAATAAGTTAATTGTGCAGAGGGGAGTACAGAAGGGGATGGGATGTGGGGGTTGGAAGTATGGTGGAATGAATGGACATTATTACCCTGTATACATGTTTTATTACACAACTAGTGTGACTGCACCATGTTCAGACAGAGGAATGAGAAGTTGTGTTCCATTTATGTACAATGTGTCAGAATGCATTCTACTATCATGTATTACTAATTAAAACAAATTTTAAAAGAATAAAAAGAGAAAGAAAAAATAAAATGCATAGTACAGCTTCTAAAAAAAAGCAAATGTGCCTTCAATAACCAATAACTCATTTATTGATATTTAATAATATTACTGTTCTTAAGATTTGATAATGTTTATTTTACACATATTTCTTCACATGAATAATTCTTGTAACTCAGTGATATTATCATTACCTCTTTATTACACAAATAATGATCTTCCAAAAAGTTAAAGAATTGTGAAAATAATAGAAGTAATGAGTAGCAGGACAGTATTTGAATCTAAATTTATGTTTCCACTAATCTGAAAATTTTCATATTTGTCATACATTGACCCTTTTATGCCTAGAAAGTAAGAAATATTAATTTTTTGGAAATACTGCAAATTATATTTTCTGTGTGTTTGTAAATTGAAAAATTGATTATAAAATTCAGTCAGGCAAGGTGGTGCATGCCTATAATCCCAGCAGTTCAAGAGTCTGAGGCAGGAAGATTGTGAGTTTGAGAGTGGCCCCAGAAATTTAGGGAGGCCCTAAGCAACTTAGTGAGACCCTGTTTCAAAATAAAAAGTAATGAAATAACAGAACGAGACAAACATCATGTCTTTATGTTCATGTATGATTACGCAAATGGTGTGACTCTACTTTGTGTACAACCAGAGAAAATACCGTTGTACCCCATTTGTGTACAATGAATCAAATAAAAACAAAACAAAACAAAACAAAAAATAAAAAATAAAAAGTAATAATTATACAGTACAAAAGAGACTGGATATGAGGCTCAGTGGCTAAGCACCCCTGGGTTCAACACTTGTCCAAAGGAAAAAAAAAAAAATAGACGCAGGACAAATGACCAAGCATGACCAAAAATCTTCTGAAGACTTGGTATACACATATTTGGGAAAAAAAATTGGAAAATGTTGCAACTCAATACATCAGAATGAAATAATTAGAAAGTGATCTGCACAATGAGCTGATATGGCATATCAATGAAAATAGGACAAATATTCTCAGTAAAGCATTATGTATGTTCACTGTCCTTGTGAATACTTTATAAAAGAGCTAAATACAAACCTAGCAAAGCATAAGTAATGAATAGAAGAAAATAGAGAACATAGGAAGGGAACTCCCATGAAATAAAAAGACACAACATTACCACTTTTGTTATATTAAATAATAATAAAACATTTCAGAAAACACTGTAAAATGTGAAGAATCCTCAGAGTAGGAGCAGATGTAGCAGTGCATATAACTCTTTTCTAGGGAAGATGTTTTTTTCTTTCAAAATAAGCAGACCTACTGAGTTTCTCTGAAAATAGCAAAAGAAAGAATTGTATTTCTTATAAAAACAACACAGAGTAAGAAAACTGGACACTAGTTCCTTGAGATGGGACTGGTGGGTATTTGATTCATTTTGCTTTATTGACATAGGCTTTCATTGCTATAAACTCTCCCATTAGTTCCACTTTTGCTATATCCCATAGGTTTTGATATGCTATGTCTCATTTTCAGTTGTAACAACAACAATACACACACACACACATACACACACACATATAATTTATTTCCTTTCTTTTTTATCACTTTGGTAATTCTAAACTAAATTGCTTAATCTTTGTGATTTGTATAGTTTTCAGAATTTTTATTGTCATCAATTTCTGGTTTCATTGAGTCAGAAAAGACAATATCACTTTTAATTTGTTGAGACTTATTTTGTGTCCTGGAAAATTCTCTGTCCTGAAGAATTTTCTATATGCTCATAAGAAAAAGGTGTAATCTGTAGGTGTTGGGTGGAATGACTCCAATATATGTTAGGTACATTTATTCCACAGTGAGATTTAACTCTGCCATTTCTTTGTTGCTTTTCACCTAGATAACTTATTATTAAAAGTAGGGTGTAAAAATCACCCTACTTTATTGTTGTGTTGGAGTCTATCTCTCTGTTTAATATTTTATTTAGAGACAGAGTCTCAATGAGTTCCTTGCTTAGGATCGCTCTGCTGAGACTGGCTTTGAACTTGCCAATCTTCCTGCCTCAGCCTCCCAAGGCACTGGAATTACAGGTCTGCACCACCTCAAGTCTATTTTTAACTGATCTAACTTCTCCCAATTTTTTTGGATCCAATTTACTTGGAACATCATTTTCACTCCCATCTTTTAGTCTATGTGCATCCTTAGAGTTGAAATGCATTTCTTGTAAGCACATACAATTGGTTCTTTTTTGTATTCATAGAGTCACTCTATACCTTATAATAGGAGAATGTAATTCATTTGCATTCAAGGTAAGTATCAATAGATAAGGCCATCTTGCAATTTATTTTCTAGTTTGTTCATTTTTTTCTCTGTCTTTCTTTTCTGTGTCTTCTA
The DNA here is from genome assembly GCF_902686445.1 of Sciurus carolinensis. NCBI lineage: Eukaryota > Metazoa > Chordata > Mammalia > Rodentia > Sciuridae > Sciurus > Sciurus carolinensis. Next base: position 62,367,342 of record NC_062217.1, on the reverse strand, counting down.
CAGTCCTCCTTTGTGGTTATTTTTTTTTTCTAGTAGTTTATATTGAGTCCTTTCTTATTACTTTAGATTTATCTATTATAAAATTTTTGCTTTGGGTTTATCATGAGGCTTACAAAAATATTTTTTGATTATAACAAACTTTTGAAATGATGCAGAATTAACATGATCATATGATAAAAAGAAAGAACTAAAGAGAAAAAAATATACTATGGTTTGCATAATAGTCACTAAAATACTCATGTGATGAAGGTTGGCCACCAGGGTGACACTACTGGGAAGTTCTTGAACCTTTTAAAAATGGATCCTCATGAGAGGTCTTTGCTAGCATGTCCTTGAAGAGGAGAGTGGGACCTTTTTCTTTTTCTATCTTTTGTTTCCTGGTCATGAAGTGATCAGTTTTGTGACACCACACATTCTCTGCTTTTGCCATCCTGCACCCACACCAGATGCCTCAAAGTAATGGTTGTTCCTGACCATGGACTAATTAATATCTCCCAAACTGTGAGCCAACATAAACTTTTTCTCTTAAGGTGCTGTCTCAGACATTTATTATACTAACAGAAAGCTAACACAATGCACTCCAATGCACTCCACTATTTTTGATATTCCATTTTACATTTTTCTATAGTGCCTATATCAAAACATATTAACATAGTATTTTTAATTTAGGAATTTTTTTATATTCATACTAAGTATATGAATGATTAATAGATCATATTTACAATATTAGAGCATTCTGAATTTTTCTAATTACTCTTACTGGCAAGTTTTATACCTTACAATTTTTTTCCACTTAGTCAATAATTCTCTTTCTTTCAGTTTGAAGAACATCCATTAGCACTTATTATAGGACTGGTCTGGTGGAGAAAGAGTCTCTAGTTTGTCTGGAGCATCTTTGATCTTTCTTTCATTCCTGAATGGTAGCTTTGCAGGGTATGATATATGTGGATGGCAGGGCTTGTTTATGCCCTCTTCCTTTAGTATTGTGAAAAATGTGTACTGCTCTTTCTTGGCCTATGAGAATTTGTTGAGAAGTTTGCAGTCAGACAAGTTGGGACACACTTATGTGCTATTTGCTTCTTTTTCTTATCACCATGATAATCTTTTCTTTATCTTTCATCTATGAACACTTGATTATGTCTTAAGGGTAGACATAATAGATAGTTAAATCTGACTGGAGACTTGTGACCTTACTGTGCTTAATACTTTTATCCTCTCAGTTTTTGAAGTTTTCTTTTTCCTATGTCTTTGAGTAAGATTTCCAGCCCTTTGTCATTCTCAAGCCTCTCTTAGTCCCAAATATCCAAATATTTACTCTTTTAATGTTGTCCCAAGTTTCTCATAGACCTCTTTATTCTTCTTTTTTATTTCTCCTGTCATTCTGTATTTTCAAACAGCCTGTCTTAGGGCACACTACTTCTTTCTTATATTTGATCTATTTATTTATTCTATTTAATTTTAAATTTTATTTAGTGCATTTTTCAGCTTCAGGATTTCTGCTGGTTTTTAAATTCTTCTATCACTCTGTTAAGGTTCTTCATTAGAGTTTTGAATTGGTTTTCTGTACTTTTCTTCTCAACATAACACTTTATTATATTTCTTGTTCTCTGGCTTCTCCATTCAGTAAACAGAAACTGTCTTTTCATTATGTTCTTTTCCCCTTAACCTACAGTTAGTTTAAGAAAGGCTTAGTTCACAGAATCTATTATGAAAATAGTTTTTTGCTTTTACATTGCAATTTAACTATTCATAAAGTCCTAAAATGTGGGTTACAATGAATAAGTTTTGAAAATAAAATGACATCTTTTTATATAATCTATTTTGTAAAGTACAAACTATATGATGTCTGAGGTATTTATCCAAATCTTTTTTTCTCAATTTTCCTCCAATATTGCATAACCTCTTTACACCATCAAAACACATTGCTTCTAAGCACCCATTTCCCAACATTCTGATTACCTAAGCATACTGTTGCCCATCCTTTTAAAGGCCAACTCTCCTCTTTCAGATTCATTTTCATTCTTACCTGTAAATCTGTTTGTATCTCCTTTACCTGTATTCTTGGGCGTGTTAGCCATCACAAGAAGGTGGGCCTGTGACTTCTCTCCCACGGTGGCTGTCAATGCCTTCCTAGGAGCTACTACTTAGAAAGGAAGACTGGAAGAATGTATGTCACAGGTTGATTGAACAAATGTCTACCTACTGGAGCTCTCCAGTAAATCAAAAGTGTCCAAGATGAAGAAACAGAAAATGGTGACAGAGTTATTTTGACTCTGGTGGCCTGTTGGGTCCACATTCTTTCCCTTTCCTCTCCCCTCCCCTTCTACATCTTCTCTATTTTTCTTTTCGGTTTTTTGTTTGTTTGTTTGTGTTTTCATTTCTTTTCATTTTTGGATTGAATCCAGAGTCTCATGAATACTAATGATGTGATGTACTGAGCTACACCCTAGCCCCATCTCTGTATTTTCTTGAAGATTGTTGAGTTTTCTTAAAATAGTTTGTTAAATACTCCATCTGAGAGTTTTCCCATCCTGGCTAATTTCTGTCATCTTATTTAGATAGATGTGGTCATGACTTCCTGAAAACCCTTAATCCTTGTTGGTATGCAGTGTCATTTGAGCATGGAAAGAATAAGTATTTATTCCAATTTTTGTAATCTGGCTTTATTTGAGTTTGTCTTCCAGAAATTCTAAGCAGACTGCTTTTCTCTGAGTCATAGTCAGTTCCCTTAATTGAACACTAGATGGTGACCTAAGCCCAGGTTTGCTGTTAGTCTATTTTGATGTATCTTCACTGTTTCTGTACTAGAGGGCAATCTGAGCCCAGTTTTGGCCCCAAAAGACAGTTGTGTTGTACAGCAAGAGTCAGGAATACTTAAAAAGAATAATGAGTCCCCACAAATCCCTCCCTGAATCCAGGGTTAGGCCTCTGACATCTCATTTACCATCACCATTATTTGGTGAGACAGTAGGGATTCTTCCTGACTCTGGACTCATGACTCAACTCTACTTCAAATAACCCCAGATGGTGTTGGCCAGAAAAGAAACCCAGTAGATGGGATTAAGAATCACCATGGAGGTAGAAACCCCAGGATTCTATGCTACCCTCCCTGTTCACCATGCTGGAATGCAGTGTCACACCCTGATCCCATAGCCTGTCAAGACTAGGACAGCACTGGTATAGATCGAAGGCTCAAACTGCTACTGGCTGCCTGCTCCTGAATTAAACTGATGACCCAAGACTGCTACAACTCCTACAGATAATGTGACTGGAAGATAACTCTACTAACCGGGGGCTGTGTGTCTCTGCTGGACACCTAGGCTGCTTCAGAGGCCCTATCCACAAGCAGGCAGGAAGAAAAGGCCACAGGGATCTTCACACTGGTAGATTTTACCAACTTAGAACTGGATTCCAAGGCAAAGTCCTGTGCTAACTACCCGGAAATATTACAGTATTTTAATATTCCAGTGTCAGGACTAATTTCATTAAGCAAAAAAGCTCTTAGAGACAAAGTTTTCATAATCCTAGTTTATTTATCCAATGAGAATTTATTAAATACCTATATTATGCCATTTTCCCCTTTTATTTAATTTTTTTTTTAGTTTATGAAATATAGGCATTGTCAAGTCAAATGCCTCTGTGTATGTCAGAGATAAGTTTCTAATTAAACACTAAATAATCTTGGTGGTGTTTGTACCAGTAAATTTTAATATTATTTGTTTGAAAATAGTAATGGACTGATGAGAATAATTCTGTCAAAAGTGATGTCTGGTCAAAAAATTAAATGAATCTTAGTCAAAAATTACATTCTGAGGTGTACAGTAACTATTTACATGTTAAATCAGTTTTTTAAAAAAATTAAGAGGAAAAATAGGGAATTATTTTGCATTTCTGTATCATCTTAGAACTTAAAACATGTTGTTCTGTGCTATGCCAAATTTTATCATTTCATTTGTTTTTCTGAAGTATACTTTAGCCTTTTAATTATAAATCTCAGTTGCTCCTTCAGTGTAACATGTAATATAAATGTTTTACGAGTTAATCTGAAAGGACACAAAAGCTGAAGTAATTTAAAACCCTATATTATCATGCAAGATTTATAATGTACCTATTAGGGGTCAGTGTCACCTACAAAAGGCCATGTAATGAATCAAGGAATCAGGAACCTAGTGCTTTAAATTAAAATTGCCAGAAATAATTTTCATTGCTTGTGGGCAATGGATGTTTAAGTTTGCTAACGTAGCAATGATGGAATTAAAAATGACTAGTCAATTGAAAAATCAATACTATCATATGTAAATACCTAATCAAACCTTAGGAGTTTCTGCCCTTGGAACTTACAATTTGGCTGGGCACAACTCCCAAACATGTCATTTAGTAAAGAGTCCCAAAGAAAAATCTTTAGAGCTCTTCACTATTGTCCTGGCCTTCTGAAAATCCTTGTCTAGGGATTGTTGAACAGCCTTATTGAACAGACAAATTGAAAAACATACATACATTCTTATCATTACTTGTCCTCAGGTTTATCACTATTAGAACATAGCATGTTAGTATCCATAGAAACACACAAAATATCGAAAACAGCATTACCTGTTAAAGCCTAAAATTGAACAACATGAATGCACATCATACATATAAGAAAAAGTTCTGAGGCATTTATAAAATAAAGATAAACTATACGTTCAACCACATGCACAGATATTTCATTTTGTAAGGAACAGCATTTAGCCATCAAAGAATATATAAAGTATGCTTCCATATATAATATCCAAATGATGCAAAGATAACTTATAGTATGTCAAAGGTATGAATAGCTATAACATGTACTGTTGTTTTATGCATATTTCTGTATTTGAAATAGTTTTTTTTTAAATAAAGTATTAAAAGGTTCTGACAAATTCTAATACGTCCATGTATTTAGTTTCCTCATGGCTATATCTTATTGAATGATACAATATGGTCAGAAAATCCAGTATCAATTAATAAAAGAACCTGAATACAAAATGTGTTAAGGAAAAATATATCATTGGGATTTCTGAGGCTAGGTAGGTGTCATGTTTAGTTTATTTGATGCTTCTTTATTATCCCTGGTTATTCTAGTTCTTTTGTCTCTGCACTTTTTCATCCATGGTAGCAAATGACAAAACCCCTAACAAGTGGGGCCCATGTTGGCCTTACTATTCATGTATTCTCAGAATCGATTACTTCTGTGAAACATGTGCTACTCTTCACAAAAGTAATAAAAAGAAAAAAAAACCTACTAATTAAAAACTTTTGAATCCTGTTACTACTCTTAGCATTAAATCCAAGATCCATAAATTGATGCATGTCCAACAGAAAACTCATCTATAAGTTACAGACAACCTGGCACAATAAAATGTCTCATTTGGAAAAGAAAAACAATAGTGGAATTAGACACTCAAGACTGCTACAATGTAGCTTCAGTAATAGACATTTATTGCAAAGCTCATATGATTTTCTAGGGAACAAAGATAGCAAAGTTTGGAGTTTCACAAATTCTGGATTGAAGATAAGGGAAATGTTGCCTTGTTCATTTTCTCCTTGCACATATCCGACTTAGGATGGAGAGGACCATTCTTTTAGAGGCTATACTTCTGTAGGTAATTCCTGATGGTGAGCATTTAGGGACAGTTACATTGCTTCAGCAGTGCAACTGTCAAAGATTTTGTTGGCCACCCTTTGGGTATCTTTGGCATTATAGCTCCCTTAACACAAAAGATTTCCTGGCACAGAGTATCAACACCATGAGGGATATGGAGGGTTACTATTTTGAGAGCCTAGATAAGAGTGGGATGAAAAAGGGAGGCAGACCAAGGTATAGTCCCACAAGAGTGTTAGAATGTTGAGAATTTGAGGAGTTTACACATAGAAGGCTAATGTCAGAACATACTCAGGGTAAAGAAGGTATCCAGAAGGGCCCAAATTTCAGCATGGGTTGTCAGTTCAGAGAAGTGAAGAGAACATCCATTAAGAAAAGGGAGTAGCAACAATGAGAAATCTGTTGCACATGAAAAGTATTATGGGTAAATCGTGCATCCTGGATTCATATGTTAAATCCATAAGTCCTAATGTTTCAGAATGTGACTGTATTTAGAGATAAGGTCAATAAAGAGGTGAAAGTTGAAATGATGTCAGCGGCATGGGCTCTAATCTGATATGACTGGTGTCCTTTAAAGAAAAGAAAATTTGGAGATAACTGTGCACATACGCACACAATTGTAGTCCCAGGTACACGGTAAGTGGGGTATGAATACTGCTTGAGCCAGGAGTTCAAGGTCAGCAGGGTAATATTGTGATAAGTTGAGAGAGGGAAGGGCTAGGGATGCTTGGGTTCAATCCCCAGCACCACAAAAAAAAAAAAAAAAAAAAAAAAAAAAAAGAAAAGGAGGAAAAAAGGAAGGAGGACAAGGGCATTATTCTATACTAAATTTCATCACTTAGGGAAAAGAAACAGAAGAAAGGAAAAGAGAAAACGCAAATTTTGTTGAAGATATGAAAACCGGGAAGACAATATAAAAATGTAAAGACACAGGAAGAAGAGCCATTTACAATCCAAGGAAACTGGCAAGAAGCAGATTCTTCTTTTGCTGCCCACAGAAGAAAACTCACAGACACGTGGATCTCAGACTTCTAGCTTCAAGAATCATGGGCATTTGCATTTTTTAAAGTCATCAAATTTATAGTATTTTATTATGGAATCCTTATAAGTCTACCATAGGAGTAATAATTAAGAAGTAAAATATATTAAGAATTATGGAAATCAAGTTTCTCCCAGTCGGATAAGGGAGTTATAAATATGGGAAGTAAAAATGAAAACAAATGTAATAGTATGGATAAGAATTTGGAAGGCTATTATGAATTCTTATAGTTCTGTATATTTCCCAGAGTTAAAGGGCCGAGAAACAGCAATGTCATACCTAAAACCTACAATCAAGTTAGCAAATACCATCCTCCAAATTTTTTTTAAAAATAAAGATAAAGAGTTCTTTTCAAAAAATGGTTGATTGTAGCTTAGTGTTGGGGAAAGACGATGATGGATAGGAAATATTTTCTTGTGTGCCAGAAAGTGGAAAATTTCTCAAAGAGTGATGAGGACATACTGAAGGGTTCAAGAAGTCAGCTTGGAGATAGTCCCACAACTCTTATCTAGTTAATTCTAAGCATCTGTCAAATACCATGACTATTGCCAGTAAAACCACGAGAAAGCTGTAAAGCCATTAAGTATGTGAATGAATAAACTGAAAGTTTAATGATTAAAGGCACATCTATATAGTTTCAAAGTACTTATTCTGAAAATATTTTAATAAAATCAGAAACAGAGTAACTCTGCAATGGAGAAGTCTATTACCATAATCATCCATGATAGAACATACCAGAATCATGTAATACTGAATAAGATGCAATGGGAGCACAGCATAACTTCTAGGATAGTCCTGCAAAAGATGTACAGTTTGGATTTAATCATGAAGAAACACTTTACAAACCTTCATTGAGGAATATTCATAAATAATATCTGTAATATTTAAATGAGTCAAGTTCATGGCAGTTAACCAATTATGGAAGTGAGTTAACATATAGAAAGTTTATTTGTCAGTGCCTGATCTGGAACCTATATTTCAATGATTTATGAATATTAATACTGTATGTTTTATTAAGGATTTTAAATTAATGATTGAAATCTACTATACATTGTATTACTGGAACTTAAATATTTCCCTTCAGTATTGCATTTTGCCTTGTCTTATTCAGAAGCAATTCTAATTTCATGTTTATTTTTGCTTCCTCAAGATCAAATACAGTATATGGAACACCACTTTTATGAAAAATTGATTTTTATAGTTATAATATTCCATAATATTCTTGAAACTCACTCATGGACTTATACTATTTTATTTTTTATTTTATTGTGATGGTAAAATTTGACACTAGATCTATCCTTTTGGAAAAATTATTTGTGTGCAGTAATACAGCATAATTGATTATAGATAAACATGTTAATGCTTGATTTAATTTAGGTATGTGGACTTGTTTAGGTTGTACTTTAATTATGCCTTTAAATAAACTATAAAATAAATCTAAAATGCTAATAGATATTTGCTTCTAACAGAATAAGTGGATCACAGGTATACCTATTGAGTAGTATTACTAATATAGCAAAATTATTTCTGCTTTGGACCAAATAAATGGTCACATAGACTTAATTCTGAAACACAACAAAACATCTAAAGCAGTCCATTCTTTAGCCAGTACATGGTATGTGACCTATTTATGATTAACCAGAAATACTAAATAGAATAGCAAAGAGGTAACATTTTGGTGATCTGAAAATACACACACACATAGGTGTTATGCATATGTGTGTGTGTATATAGTAGGTTGCAGTGGATAGCAATATCAGCCCTTAACTCCTTAAATGTGTTGATTTATTTGATAATTTAGATCTTTCACTATAAATTAAAGTCCAGAAACCATTTAAAATTTGAAATATAAATCAAAGTAAAATTAGAATGAACTCATCATTCCAGATATAATATTTAATTAAGTAGAATTAGCATATATATGAATATTATTAGAAGTACTGAATATTAATTAAAAATAAGGTAGAAAATTTCACTTTTTATATAACCACTTTGACACATGTCTAAAAATAAAGTTTCACAGTCATAAGAGAAAAGAAGATATTATGTTAAATGTTTCAATTCCATGTACCACCATTTCACTGCTTCCTTATACACAGAAGAGTTAAGAGTACACCTTCAAAGTGGGAGTGAGTGTATATGCATTTGGTTCATAACTTTATTCCCAAATTATTCACACTGGTCATACATCACCAAGGCTACACCCTCAAATATGCTAAAGATTAAGTCCATAAGAAGTTAAATTCTGAGTATTTTCCATTTACTACCCATTTTAAGAAATTTTAAACCATATTAATAATTTTAAATTGGAACAATATATGCAAACTAAATATAAAAATTAACAATTGAAGCGTTATTTTAATTGGTTTAATAAAAATATTTAACTTTTGCCTAAAAATTTAAAAAATGATTATTTATGTATCCTGTTTCTTTCCTTTCTCTGACAATTGGTGGCATGAGCAGGAAGTAATGGAGCCATAGAAGAGGCCACAATAGCACCAAGAAGTCAGTCATAGAGTTTGAAGTTAAGAAGGTGACTAGTTCAGATGTGACTTAGAGGAATATCCAGCGAATATGAAGATAGATTGAAGTTCATAGAAATCAAAATTCTCATAGAGAAGCACTTGACAATATTTAAACAAAAACTCTAGCAAAAACACAAATAATACTACAAAGAGGAGAACAAATGAGCCAAGAAACCCTGAGACTTTGGATTGAAATGAGGGGTACTAGAAAAGACTCAAAGTAACATTGGTAGGTTGGTAGGCAGACAGGTAGTTAAATAGATATATAGATGCACAGACAGAAATAGAGACAGAGGTATTCTCTCTACCTCTGTTTCTCTCTCTGTTTCTCTCTCTCTCTCTCTCTCTCTCTCTCTGTCTCTTTCTGTCTCTCTCTCTCTCTCTCTCTATATATATATATATAAATACACATACAGATAAGGATATAGATATATAGATATAGATAGATGTGTGTGTATCTCCAACTGTTACTCACCAATACAAGTTTTATCTAGCAATTGCTATTTGTTATCTTTTTTCTCTGACACAGAAAATCTTGGCTATCATAATCTGCAATTTATTTAAGTAATAAATAATAATCTGAAATAGTACAAAAAATGCTTACATCCATAGGTAAAACACTAATTAAAATATAGTGGCACAGACAAATGTCCCCTCCCACTGCAGATGTACACCAGTGCTGAGCTCGCCAACCCCCCCCCCCCACCCACTGCAGACAGATGCCCATTGCTGAGCCTGCCCCCACATCAAGGTCAGATGCCAGTCTCTGAACTTGCCCGCCTGTCCCCCTACTACTGAGGGACACTGCATCTGCCTCTGTGTTGACTCCATGCACCCTCACTGGGGCTCCCCAGCTGCTTTGGAGACTGGTGCAGGCATTTTGAATTATTCCTGAGGGCGTGGCCATCATCATTGGAAGGGCAGCTCCCTTCCTGAGACACCTACAGGAGACTGGAGGCCCTTTGACAGGTACTTCTTTTACTCACTTACATCCTATAGCCTTCCCCAACCTCTTGTTCACAACTAGAAATACTGTAAATAGTAATTGAACTCATCCTGTTCATTACAATAATGTTAAAGCCTTTATAGGGGCTATCTGGTTTAGGGCTACATTTTCTTTGTATTGGGAGCTACTGGTATTAATCTCCCCTTCAAAGGAGAGGTAGTGGAAAACTGCAGAGTCATAATAAGCCTGCAGAAGGGGGGGGGGGGGCGGAGACTTCAGTACTTCTGATCTTCACTGCTAGAGGGGAATATACAGAAACAATATGAAAAAACAGGTGAAGAAAATGACCCTAACAAACCAAGATACTATTGTGATAGAATCCAATGACAGCATGGTGGTAGAAATGACAGAAAAAGAGTTTAGAATCTGCATAATTAAAATGATTCATAAAGCAAAAGAAGAGATAAGAGAGCAAATGCAGGTGATACATGACCATTCCAGTAAACAGTTAAAAAAGCAAATGCAGGAAGCAAAAAACACTTCAATAAAGAGATAGAGATTCTGAACAACAACAACAACAACAACAACAAAAAAAAAACAACAGAAATACTTGAAGTGAAAGAAACTATAAACCAAATTAAAAACTCAATAGAAACCATAACCATGGAATAGATCTCATGGAAGACAGAATCACAGACAATGAAGACAAAATATTTAATCTTGAAAATAAAGTTGACCAGGGCTAGGGAGATAGCTCAGTCGGTAGAGTGCTTGCCTTGCAAGCACAAGGCCCTGGGTTCGATCCCCAGCACCCAAAAAAAAAAAAAAAAAAAAAAAAAAAAAAAGAAAATAAAGTTGACCAAACTGAGAAGATGTTAAGAAGTCAAGAATGGAAACTCCAAGAATTATGGGATATCATGAAAGACCAAATTTAAGAATGATTGGGATTGAGGAAGGCACAGAGATACAAACCAAAGGAATGAATAATCTATTCATTGCAATAATATCAGGAAGTTTTCCAAATCTGAAGCATGAAATGGAAAATCAAATACAAGAGGCTTACAGGACACCAAATGCACAAAATTACAACAGATCTACACCAAGCCTTGTTATAATGAAAATGCTTAACATACAAAATAAAGACAGAATTTTAAAGACTGTGAGAGAAAAGCATCATATGGATATCAGCAGATTTCTCAGCCCAGACTCTAAAAGCAAGAAGGGCCTGGAACAATGTATTTCAAGCTCTGAAAAAAACATGGATGCCAACCAAGAATTCTATACCCAGCAAAACTAACCTTCAGATTTGATAATGAAATAAAATATTTCCATGATAACCAAAAGTTAAAAGAATTACAAATAGAAAACCTGTCCTATAGAACATTCTCAGCAAAATATTTCGTGAGGAGGAGGTGAAAAACAACAATACAAGTCAGCGTAGGAAGGAACTACCCTATAGGAAAAACCAATCAAAGAGGAAACCAAGTCAAGTTAAAAACAAAAAATAAGTCAAAATGACCAGGAATACAAATTATATCACAATAATAACCCTGAATGTCAATGGCCTAAACTCAATAATCAAAAGACATAGACTGGCAGATTGGATTAAAAAGAAAGACCCAACAATATGCTGCCTTCAAGAGACTCATCTCATAGAAAAAGACATCCACAGACTAAAGGTGAAAGGAAGGGGAAAAACATACCATGCACATGGACCCAGTAAAAAAATCAGGGGTCTCCATTCTCATATCAGATAAAGTGGACTTCAAACCTAGGTTAGCCAGAAGGGATAAAGAAGGACATTTCATACTGTTTAAGGGAAGCATAAAACACCAAGATATAACAATTTTAAATATTTATGCCCCAAACAATGGAGCAACTATGTATATTAAACAAACTCTTCTCAATTTTAAGAATCAAATACACCAAAACACATTAATAGTCGGGGACTTTAACACAGCATTCTCACCACTGGATAGATCCTCCAAATAAGCACTGAACAAAGAAACTATATAACTAAATAATACAATCAATGATATAGACTTAATGGATATTTACAGAGTATTTCACCCATCATCAAATGAATACACTTTCTTCTTAGCGGCTCATGGATCCTTCTCCAAAATAGACCATACGCTCTGCCACAAAGAAGCCATTAGTAAATACAAAAAATAGAGATACTACCCTGTATCCTATCAGACCATAATCAAATGCAATTAGAAAAGAAGGATAAAATAACATACAAGAACTAATCCTACACCTGGAGACTAAATAAAATGCTATTGAATGATACAATGATAACAGAAGACATCAGTGAAGAAATAAAAAATTTCTTAGAGGTAAATGAGAACAATGACACAACATATCAAAATCTCTGGGACACTATGAAAGCAGTATTAAGAGGAAAGTTCATTGCATTGAGCTCATACATTAAAAAAATAAAAAGTCAACAACTAAATGACTTAACATTCCATTTTAAAGCCCTAGAAAAAGATGAAGAGATCAACAACAAAAATAGTAGAAGACAGGAAATAACTAAAATCAGAACTGAAATCAATGAAATTGAAACAAGAGAAACAATTCAAAAAATTGACAAAACAAAAAGTTGGTTCTTTGAAAAAGTAGTCAAAATTGATAAACCCCTAGCCACACTAATGAAGAGAAGGAGAGAGAAAACTCAAATTACTAGAATTCATGATGAAAAAGGAAAGATCACGACAGACACCATTGAAATACATAACATAATTAAAAGCTACTTTGAAAATCTATACTCCAACAAAATAGAAAATGTCAGAGACATTGACAAATTTTTAGAGACATATGAACCTCCTAAAATGAATCAGGAAGATGTTCACAATATAAACAGATCAATTTCAAGCACTGAAATAGAAGAAGCCCTCAAAAGCCTACCAACCAAGACAAGCCCTGAACCAGATGAATTCTCAGCTGAATTCTACAAGACCTTTAAAGAAGAACTGATACCAATACTCCTCAAAGTATTCCAGGATAAGAAAAGGAGGGAACCCTTCCAAATTCATTCTATGAGGCTTGTATCACTCTAATACCAAAACCAGACAAAGACACATCAAAGAAAGAAAACTTTAGACCAATATCCCTGATGAACATAGATGGAAAAATCCTTAACAAAATACTGGCAAATCACATACAAAACTATATTAAAAAGATAGTGCACCATGATCAAGTGGGGCTCATCCCAGGGATGCAAGGTTGGTTCAACATCTAGAAATCAATAAATGTAATTCATCACATCAATAGACTTAAAGTTAAGAATCACATGATTATTTCAATAGATGCTGAGAAAGCGTTTGATAAAATACAGCACCCCTTCATGCTTAAAACACTAGAAAAATTAGGAATAGTAGGAACATACCTCAACATTGTAAAGTCTATCTATGCTAAGTTCATGGCCAACATCATTCTTAATGGAGAAAAACTGAAAGCATTCCCTCTGAAACCTAGAACAAGTCAGGGATGCTCTCTTTCACCATTTCTATTCAACATTGTCCTTGAAACACTTGCCAGAGCAATTAGACAGACCAAATAAATTAAAGGGATACAAATAGGAAAAGAAGAACTAAAGCTGTCACTATTTGCTGATGACATGATCGTATATTTAGAAAAACCAAAAAACTCCACCAGAAAACTTCTAGAACTACTTCAGAAAAGTAGGAGGATATAAAATCAATACACATAAATCTAATGCATTCTGTTCATAAGTGATGAATCCTCTGAAAGAGAAATTTGGAAAACCACTCCATTCACAATAGCCTCAAAAAAAAATAAATAAATAAAATATTTGGTAATTAATCTAACAAAAGAGGTGAAAGACCTCTACAATGAAAACAACAGAACATTAAAGAAAGAAATTTATAAAAACCTTAGAAGATGGAAAGATCTCCCATGTTCTTAGATAGGCAGAATTAACATTGTCAAAATGGCCATTCTACCAAAGGTGCTATACAGATTCAATGCAATTCCAATTAAAATGTCAATGACATTCCTCATAGAAATAGAGAAAGCAATCATGACCTTCATCTGGAAGAACAAGAGACTCTGAATAGTCAAAACAATCCTGAGTAGAAAAAGTGAAACAGGAGGTATCACAATACCAGACATTAAACTATACTACAGAGTAACAGTAACAAAAATAGCATGGTATTGGCACCAAAATAGAGAGGTAGACCAATGGTACAGAATAGAAGAAACAGAGACAAAACCACATAAATACAGTCACCTCATACTAGACAAAGGAGCCAAAAACATGCAATGGAGAAAAGATAGCCTCTTCAACAAATGGTGCTGGCAAAACAGGAAATCCATATATAGTAAAATGAAATTAAACCAGTATCTTTCACCCTGCACAAAACTCAACTCAAAATGGATCAAGGACATAGGAATTAGACCAGAGTTGCTGCAACTAATAGAAGACAAAGTAGGCCCGAATCTTCATCATGTTGGCTTAGGATCAGACTTTCTCAACAAGACTCCCAAAGCACAAGAAATCAAAGCAAGAATCAATAAATGGAATGAACTCAAACTAGAAAGCTTTTTCTCAGCAAAGGATACAATCAAGAATGTGAAGAGAGAGCCTACTGAGTGGGGGAAAATCTTTTCCACACACACTGCAGATAGAGCACTTAACTCCAAAATTTATAAAGAAATTACAGACCTTTACCCCAAAAATATGAAGAACCCAATCAATAAATGGACCAAGGAACTGGACAGATACTTTACAGAAGAAGACATACAGGCAATTAATAAATATATGAAAAAGAGTTCAACATCTCCAGTAGTTAGAGAAACGTAAATTAAAACAACTCTAAGATTTCATCTTACGTCAATTAGAATGGCTATTATTAAGAACATGAACAATAGTAGAGGTTGGCATGGATGTGGGGAAAAAGGCACACTTGTACATTGCTGGTGGAGTTGCAAATTGGTGCAGTCATTCTGGAAAGCAGTGTGTAGAATCCTTAGAAAACTTGGAATGGACCCTCATTTTGACTAGTTATCCCACTCTTTGGTTTATACCCAAACGACTTAAAATTAGTGTACTACAGTAACACAACCACATTAATGTTTATAGCAGCTCAGTTCACAATAGCTAGATTATGTAACCATACTAGATGCCCTTCAACAGATGAATGGATAAAGAAACTGTGGTATATACATATAATGGAATATTATTCAGCCATAAAGAAGAATAATATTATGGCATTTGCAAATAACTGGATAGAATTGGAGAATATCATGCTAAGTGAAATAAGTCAATCCTCAAAAGTCAAAGGCTGAATGTTTTCCCTGATAAGTGGAGAATGATATATAATGGGGTTGGGAGTGTGGAGTGAGAGAAGAATGGGGGAACTGTAGATTATGTAGAAGGAAATGAGAGGGAGGGGCGCTATGAAAAATGGTGGAATGAGACAGACATCATTACCCTATGTATATGTATGATTACATGAATGGTATGAATCTACATCGTGTACAACCATAGAAACAAAATGATGTATCCCATTTATGTACAATGAATCAAAATGCAGTCTGTAAAAAATTTAAAAATAAATAAATAACTTTTAAAAAATACAGTGTTTGTGTGCAATTCCTTTTAACTTCATCATTAAAATTCAAATCAAATCGCTCTTTTACAAGACTTACCTCAGCTACTTTTTAACTCCTTTGTTTTACTGTAGTTTTCTTTACTTCGAATCTATGTATTTCTGTACATTTCATTTCAGGATAATTGTCAAACTTCACCAATTCTCTTTATCAAAGTCTAATATTAATTATGACTTTAATTAATTTTCCAGCTTCAATTAATCTATCTTCTGTCTATCTATCTCTGGTCATTCAATTTGGTTAACACTTATTTCTGAAATGCTCATGAAACCAAAGAAATATTCAATATCAACTTATATAAACACATATAGATATACATTGTACTTTTGTATTTGGTTAGAGTGTCTCCTTTTTTCTTATTATTTGAAGTCACAATTTTTCATCTTGAATGGTAAGAATTTTTTACTACTTTGGTATTAAGAGCATTTCTCCAAAAGCTTTTTGGAATCCTTTAGCCAGAAACTAAGGACACTAACAAAACAGGTTGATTTAGATAAGACACATAGTTTAGTATTACTAGAATATTTTTCAAGCAGAGTTTGAATTCTGGTTTCACTTTCATTTGAGCACAATCTTATGGTTAATAATCCTCTGGGGGATTTTCTTTATATTGAATAGTCTTCACCCATTTAGTCAAATACTTTCACCCACTATCATTTTGCTTTCTCATGCCCTCATCTTTTAGGGTCCTTTTCATTTTGTGTGCCTCTGCATCCAGCTTCCACTTTTGCTGTTTGCCAGGCATGTTACCTCTTTGCCGTGTCTGGATCATAAAAGCACACTCCTCAGTTCTGGAGAAAGCTACATGAGCAAAAGTCACATTCAAGATCAACATAACCCTTCAAAAAAAATTTTTTTTTCAATTGTTTGACCTGTGTGAAAATGCCTGTAATATTACCAATTTTAAAGCAGAAAGCTGTTCTGGAAAATATAATTTTTCTGTATCTTAAAGTATTTTGAACTAGAAGCTTTCTGAAAATACACAGTGTGCCTCATTTCCAAGTGTTTTTTGTTGCCTTACTGAAGTGCTATAAAATAAAAATCCCAACTATTCTTATGGCAAATTGTTCATACAGCCTAATATAAATAAGGCTTTAATACCTTTTGTAAATAAAAGTTATAACATTTCAGGAAAAAATAAGTCTGGAATATTTTAATAAAATAAGGATAATCAGATATTTATATATATATAAATATATATTCATATATATTTAAAAATTGGATAAAATAAGGGTCTTTTCCTAGAATTATTTAAAAAATCTGAGCATAATTGGAGGTGTGCCTTCTTTTTCTTCTAAAAAATTTTAACAGAAGTTGGAAAATATTTCTCCCTGGTCCCAAAACGAGAGGTTATTCTAAAATTGTTACTACATTTATGAAGTGAAAAATCTTGTATGTTTAAATATTATAATTCACAATAACAATATAACACTAATACACAGAGACATACACACACACACACACACACACACACACACACATGAAGAATGAACTGGCAAAAAAGAATTTTAGAATGCGATTCTGAAAGAAATTTTAACTTCTTATATGTAAGAAGTAAAATTGGAAATTTGTTTTTATTTTCTTATTTGTGTTATCTACATAAGATCATTTAATATTTTTCAAAAACCATGTTACAACCCAGAAAGTATATGAAAATTATCATGTTTCAATACAAAATAGTGCAAGAAAGGATGCACCAGAAAGAGATGATAAACAGAATGGAATCAACACCAGACAAAGCAATGCAAAAGAATGGTAGTGAATTTGAAGACATTAAAATCAAAATTATTCAAAAACAAACACAGCAGTGAAAATAAACTAAAAAAATAGCTGGCATGCACATTTGTAATTCCAGCAGCTAGAGAGCCTGAGGTAGGAGAATCACGAGTTCAAAGTCAGCCTCAGCAATTTAGCAAGGTCCTGAACAACTTGGGAAAATAAAAGTAGAACCCACTGTGTTACCTAAAGAAATCCAATTTATTTATTTATTTTTATTTGGGCAGTTACTAGAGATTGAATTCCAGGGCACTTTATCACTGAGCTACATTCCCAGACCTATTTTGTATTTTACCTAAAGACAGGGTCTCACTGAGTTCCTTAGCACTTCATTTTTTCTAAGGCTGGCTTTGAACTTGAAATCCTTCTGCCTCAGCCTCCTGAGCTGCTGAGATTGCAGGCATGCAGCACCATGCCTGGCAAGATACCCAATGTAAACATAAAGAAAAAACATTTTCAAAAGAAATAACATGCTCACATCAATAAAATTAGATCTCAAAGATCTATATCTTTATCAAGCAAAATAAATTGGACAAGAAGTACTTGTAAGAAATTAAAATGTAATTTCTAAAGGATATAGCTATAACTTTCTCAAGAGGGCATAATATAGATTAAAAATTGATGGGAATATGAAGAAAAACAGATAAACCCACAATCATAATCATACTTAATACCTCCTATTCATAATTAACATAACAATTTTTTACAGAGACTGCATGTTAATAAAGAACAAGACCATCTACCAACTTAGGAAATTATCAATTATAGGAAATTTCATTCAACAAGAGAAGAATGCACACTTTTTTCAGATTCTCATAGGATAGTCATCAAAATATCATAATATATACCACATTTTCTTTATTCATTTATCTGCTGAGGGGCACCTCAGTTGGTTCCATAGCTTAGCTATTGTGAATTGAGCTGCTCTGAACCTTGATGTGGCTGCATCATTGTAGTATGCTGAATTTTAACTCCTTTGGATATACAATTAGGGGTAGTATAACTGGGTCAAATGATGGTTCCATTCCAAGATTTTTCTAGAATCTCCATACTGTTTTCCATAGTAGTTGCACCAATTTGCAGTCCTACCTGCAATATGTGAGTGTTCCCTTTTCCCCACATTCTTGTCAACATTTATTGTAATTTGCATTCCTGATTTTTCTCATTCTGACTAGAGTAGGATGAAATCTCAGTGTAGTTTTAATTTGCATTTTTCTAATTGCTAGAGATGTTGACCATTTATATACTTTATGGAATTTGCTGGGGATGGAACTGGAGGCTATCATGCTAAATGAAATAGGCCAATCTCCAAAAACCAAAGATCAAATGTTCTCTCTTATATGTGTATGCTAATGTTTAACAAGGGAGGGGGTGGGTGGAGAACAGAAGTTACCATAGATTAGACAAAGGGGAATGGAGGCCAGGAAGGGGTATAGCAATAGGGAAGACAATGGAATGAATCTGACTTTACTGTCTTCTGTACATCTATGAATACACCACAGTGAAATTCCACATCATGTAAAACCACAAGACTGGTAATCTAATTAGAATAAGATAGACTCCATGTTTGTATAAATATGTCAAAATATACTCTATTGTCCTATATAGCTAAAAATAACATACAAGTTTTAAAGATATAATATAGATCATACAATAAATTTAAATGAATTTTAAAAATTTAAATCAATTAAGTATGTTCTCTGATCACTATACAATAAATAAACTATAAATAATATCAGCATTTATAGAAAAATTTATTATTTGCAAACAGAATAAAATAAATCTAAATAATTCATAGGTCAAATATCAAATCTAAAGGAAATTAGAAATCATTTGAATAATTATTTTGAAGCAAATTTTAATTCAAATTAAACTTATTTTGACTGATAAGTGAAAACAGTACATATTAATGTTTTGATTTAAATAAAATACAAGGTAATAATTTGTGTGATGCAGCTAAAACAGTGCTCATTAAGATATTTATAGCATTAAACTCTTATATTAGACATAAGAGATTTTTCAAAACAAAGACCTTATGTCACACCCTAGGAAACTCAAAAGTTAAGTTGTAGGTGTGAGCTACAAAAGGAGAACCCCAAAATGGAAATGGAATATCAAGTAAGAAAAAATGAAAAGGAAGAAGGAAAAAAGGAAGGAAGGAAAAAATGGAATGAAGGATGGGGAATAAATACAAAATTGGTTGAGATTAATGAAATTAATAAAATTTTGACCAGATAATTAGGGAAAAAGAGAGCTGCAATTTGTAATACCAAGAATGGAAATGAATGTTAAATTCATATGTACAATCACACATACATGTTTTGTTAATTTTAACAAGGATGTTAAGACAGTTCAGTGGTGTTGGAAAAACTGAAGGGCCATTTGAAAAAAAAAATACTTTTCCTTTTACATCTCACCTTACACACAAAATAAATTGATATTTATCATTCATTTATATATATAACATTCACACACTATACATTTCTGGAAGATACAGGAAAATCTTAATGATCTTAAATTTGAAAATTTTAGTAGTGACATCAAAAGCATAATTTATTAAAGAAAAAAAATTAAATTTCATCATAATGAAAGAATTCAGCTCTTTAAAGAAAGCTTTGAAAAGGAAAACCCGACTCATAGAGTGGAGGTAAAATAAAAAAATCTTGCATCCATAAAATCTTTACAAATGCAGCAAGAAAGAAAGCAATTTTTTTTTTTTTTTTTTTTTTTTTTACTTAAACAAGCACATTAGTTAATTCAACAAAGGGTTCAGACGGATAACAAAGGACAACATGGCAAAATGCTTAATATCATAGATTACATATTTGGGAAACAAATTAAAATGCTGAAGTGGCTAGATTTAAAAGTCTGACTGTAATGAGTATTGACAAATTAAATTTAAATAAAATAGCAACACTACTGGTGGTAATCCAAAATGATACAGTTACTTTTGAAAACTTCTAAGCACTTTGTAAAAAGTTCAGGATGTCCTTACAGTCTAATCTAGTCACTATATAAGTAGGCATTTACTTGATATAAATGAAAGCATTTATATAGAAATTTGTACACAAATATTTATAGCAGCTTTATTTGTGGTAGGCAAAAACTGGGAAAAATCAAAATACAAACATGAGAATAGATAGATAGTTACATAGTTATTAATGAAATACAATTCAGCAGAGAAAGTATACTAGTACAGACAAGCTGACCACATAGGTGAATCAATATATAGTGATGCTGAAACAAAAAATCCAAAGATTAGATGATTCCATGCTCATAAACTGCTAGAAGATTTAAACAATATATGGTGGCAGAAATGAGACCCACTGCTACTTATAGACTGGGACTTGGAGTCATGGAAGGATGGGAGGGAGAGATTAAAGAAGCACAAGTAAACTTTTGAGGGTGATGATAATGCTTGTTTTATTTATTGTGATGGTTTTATAAGTGCCTATTTTTGTCAACATTTATCAAATTGTCTACTGTAAACATGTGACATTCAGAGCATGTTAACTCTATCTCAATGAAGCTATATTTTAAAAAAATGATACAGTGAGGTAGGAACATGTGGCATGCTTTCTCTCTCTCTTTGAATATCTTAGTAAATTACCCTATAATAATGAAAAGACTCAAGTCTTGCATTGGTGTCATGCTCATGTACTAACAATTTAACAAATCCTTCTAGTAAGAAATGTATAATCATTGATTTTCAAATAGGAATCTCACAGACTCTCAATAGAATGAGCAAGTCTTCATCAGCATATACCTATCCTATTTATTTGATGAAATAGAATGTATTTGTCTTAGAAATTAAAAAACTTTCTGCCTTTCAACAACAATTTCACTATCCCTAAGATTACTTAACTGATAAAATTCTGATAATATCAATATGCAAGGTGTTGCAAATTAGTATCTTTATGTAGTATCATGTTACTATTAGTAACTAACAACTTTATGCATATGTTTTCATATACATAAATGCATATCTGTGGAAGTATACTATGTCAATAGATAATTAGATAAATCTTACTCCTACAAGCAAATAAGCTAAGCATTCAGAAAGGGCCCAATATAAAGATTTATGTGTATGGAGTGATAAGGTTCAAAGTAGTTTTAATTTCCCACATAAGATGCTCAATTCAAGTATAATTAATGTACTTAGGCTGTATTTTGCCTAAGATAAGGTTGATGATCTCCAAGGAAACAAAACATGTTAATGTCCTAGTAATTTTATAATAACTTCTCCAGACATTTCATGTGCAATAAAAATAAAATAATGGAAATTCATATGGCTTTTAACACCTGCATATTGACCTTTACCTTGAATATCTACTATAACTGAAACTCAGCGGTCTGTGACATACTTAGGATACACAACCAATGTGACTTAATGAGGTCACATTAACCTTAATGTGCATTTACAACAGGTTGAGCCCCCTTTCTACCTGACTGCACAAAGTTCTTCTTTTAACAATTTATCCTACCCAAGTGTCAAAGGTCTCTCCAGTGGATGCTTTCTTCTTCCCACTAATCTTCCCTGGTTCTTATTTAACTAACAAGCTGACTCTCTGGTTCTTTAATGCACTATCTAGTTACAATGAGTAGCTTTTATGATACAAATAAAAATGGTCATTAAATAGTTAAACAGGAAGCCTGAAATCAAAGAAAGCATTTGATCTTATACCATGAGAAGTATATTAAAGTCAAGGACTCCTCTGGAGAGGCGTTTTTTTTTTTTTTTTTTTTTTTTTTTTTTCCTTCTCCTTGCTCTCATGTTCATAGAAGAAAGAAACTTTTTATTCTGACAAAAAGAAAGAACAGTTAATATAATTTTTGTCAGTGCTGTGAACAACTAAGAGGTCAGAGAGAATCAGTACAGTAGCACTAAGAGAGATTCAGAAAGGCATTCCTTGATTCAGGGAACTTAGATGGAACAGGAAGGATTGAGGAAGATTTGCACAGAACATTTCTAAAGTAGATCAAATCATCTTATGTTCCAAAATTGTGTGTATGTGTTGCCTATGCATACACATTGCACATGTATATGCATGTCTGAGTACATTAGGAACAGAATTGAAATAATTTTCTATATACAAAAAAAAACTGCAATTGAAAGATTGAGAACTCTGCTATTTGAAATAACAGCAAAAAAATAGAAAATATCAGTAAACATAAATTAATTGTCATATAAACTAGAATAATCTGACAGATAAAATAGCATATAATTTAATAACAAGTATTAGCTCCAAATGATACCTACTTACATAGCTATAAGATTGTACTAATACTTGTCTGCATTTATTTTCACTTTGTTCACATTTTTTAGTTCCCTACCTATCACTGCCATGACTGTCTGCATGAAGAATATATTTCCCCACCCCACTGATTCTCAGCTAGCCACATAATTTGTTTCAGCTAATGGGCTGAAAATGGAAGTGGCATATAACATGTATAAGCTATAATGTTAAATGTCATTACATGGTTTGATTCGTGAGTGCTATCCAGAACCATTCCTAAATGTCAGCCTTCTGCTCTGATAATGGCATAAGATGTGAATCTGAGTCAGGTCCAACCAAATGTAGCCAGGAAATCCCTGGTCAAGCCCAGTAGAACCACAGCCAAAACCATGAAAGAAGTCACAAGAAAGGAATGAACCACTGAGATTTGGAAGATATTCCGATTACTGCAACAGAAGCTTTTGAATATACTTTAAAACAAATGCCAGAATAAAATATGAGTACAAAGCTTTTTACAAATTAAATTTTTGTAATGGAATTATTCTAATTGTTGTCATTGACATGTACTATTAAGCATATTGTTCATCATTTACTCCAACAGTTAAAAGCATATCTATACATGGATACTTTTCTGTGCTTATTTAATTTGGCTTGTCAATGTGGTGTCAAAGAAACAAATTAACAAATCCCTTCAAACTCTGTCAAGGAAGGATGTACAAATTCAGAGAAACCAAGTAACTGCTCATAGTCAAAATGTTGGTGCCATGGGTGGGCAGGTCAAGTTGGTAATCTTCTTTACTGTAAAATAAAATACATTATTAGCTGTATTTGAAATATCCTATAATACACATCATTTGATTTCAAGCTCAATTTACAATGCGTTTTATTGATTCTTTCCCTAAATCACTGATAAAAATAATTCCTAAGTTGGCATGTCTTTATACCATCTACTGACAAACTGCCTAAAATATTCAGATATTAGAATGAGAAGAATGCTAGCTCGTTATGTAATCTGAAAAAAGATTTTTCTCATATCTCATATATATATTTAAAGCTTATACTGAATTATTTGCATATGAATCTGATGCATAAGATGTAGTTTATATTATTTGTGCACAAGAACAATCTCAAAACTGCCCATATTTCCACCCAAACTGAGTGTAACTTTTTCATTAGCGCTAAACTTACTAGTAATTTCCAAAATGGTCTAAATAACATTGCCCCTCCACATTAAAAAACTAAAATTTAAAATAAGCAAAGAAAATATTAAAGAAAAAGAAACTGACTGAGATAAAACATATTTGAAAAGAGACCAATTCATGTGTGTGTGTGTGTGTGTGTGTGTGTGTGTGTGGTGTATCTGTGTGAGTGCTATCTTCTACCATTGCTCTCTTGAGGCATATAAACTCTGTAAATAATGGATTTACAGGTTGGTGAATCATATTATTGCTGAGATCAAGGACTATTAACATTATGCATATACTTAGCATCATTAATCCCTAGAAGAAAATATCAGGGATTTAAAAACATTACAGTTAAGTAATCTATGTTCTTTTAATTTCTTGTTGGTTTTTGTTTACTTTTCTTTGAATTTAAGTCCCACACTTTATGTAATTTGCTTAGCTGCGAGTTTAAATTATCTGATCTATTTTTTCTTTTAAGTGTTTTGCTTTTCTGTGTTAAATTTTTTACCATCTATATTTAGCTTGATCTATAAATAGTAAAAGTGCTGACTGAACTATCTCCAAGGAAAATGAAAAAAAGTGGACCTGAAAATCAGTGAAAAAAGAGAAGAATTTTAGCTGTTTATACTTATTCTTACAACAGTATTTTAGCACAGAAATGTTGCTAATCAACAAACTGTCCTCTGAAATAATAGGATATGAAAATATTCCTTGCAGAGACTAAGAACTCCTGATAGACGAACAACTGACAATTGCACAGTTTAGAAAACCCATAGTCTAGATTCCTTTCTTTGATTTTATAGGACAAAAATAATTCATTCCCAGAAACCTGAAGTTCATATAACTGGGTTCCTTGGTAGATATCAACAAGATGTCCTGATTTTAATGCAAACGTTATTTTCTATTTAGAAATAATGTTTGGGATTGATTCATGCACTCAGAAAAAAAAATGTGGCTATGCATTCAGGATAAGATTTTGTATTATGAACAGATTCATTTTAGCTTGTTAATGTGTATAGGAGAAACAGAATGAGTTTTTTAGAAGTAATTTTATGTTACACTTTTTTAAGTCATCAAACTTTTAGACCTATAACAATTTGAAAGTCATCTGTTTCAGTCTCACAAAAAGAAAAAAAAAACTGAATAAATTGAAAATTATCTTTTCTTAGATCTGTTAGAGAGTTAAGAGCAACGGGCAAATTGCTGCTTCCAAAGCTATACAGATGGGTGCATAGAGAGAAGCACAGCTCAAGACAGAATCTGTTGTTGGAGCTGGCAATATTTAAAGCATAATAATGATCATGATAAAGATTAATAATAATAATAATAATAACAACTCTTAGAGACCAAGAATGACAAACTTGAAAGATAAAAAATCCTGGTAGACATAATATCAGAGGAACCTCCATACTTTCATGAGTTTGACAAGCAAGATCCTCACAAAGATCTTAGGGTGAATATCAGAGTAAAACCTCTAACAGTGGGAAGTTGAGAAGTAACCATGTTGTAATAAACCCAGGGTATGTGGTTTTCCTCTATAAGATCTTCCCACCAGGGAATATATTTTCCCAGAGCCTAATTGATTTGGATTTTATCAGAGCATAATCAACCTGGAAAAGAGAAACACCTAACTGCATTCTACAGGTGGATATTCATGACACCTTTATTTTAAAATGCCCAAAACCTGGAAGCACTAATTTCCTTCAATAGGTAAATAGAACAAACCATGATACATGGGATATAATTTAGTTAAAAAAAAAAAAAAAGAAATGAGCTGTTGAGTCATGAAAATATCTGGAGGAATCATAAATGTATATTGCTACATAGAAGAAGGAACTCTGAAAGGCCACACACTGTATGACAGTTTAAAAATTGCAAGGGATAAAGTGTCAAGAAAAATTTTAGTCAAAACCAAAGCAATAGTGGAGAATGACTGAATTCAAATCTGCTGAATCAAAAAGTCAGGAAGTTTTTTAAACACAAGGAAGTTCTATTAGAAAAATACTGGAAGGCATTTGGGAAGAGGTGATTCAAAGATTGTGTTGGGCTCATTCAGTTATTCCTGAGTTTGCAAAGATTTTTCTCTGTGAAAAGTCTATGAAAATTTGGGCAAATCTCTGTGCTTATCTATATTTGCTAATTGATGCCCATGGAAATTAAGCTCCTACCCTTCCACAGAGGCTAAGAAATTGAGTTGCTGTCCCCTTCCATGTTGACATTTCACAGATAGTTCTTTGGTAAAGACATATCCTGGTTTGTAAAACTGACAACAGGCTGGAAGAATATTTATATCTATTCCAAGAAGGCAGAGAAAGGATTGGCAGTTACAAGTTTCCAAAGTAGATGTTGTAAGAAAAGGAAGACTGTCAGAGTCCTAAAGGAGCTTAATTAACTGAGGTGAGTGTTAGGATGTGTTGGTAAATTCCAACTTAGGAAATTGTGGAAAAAGAAAAATGATAGAGATATAGTATAAAGATCACTGGTTTCATACTGCTTTTTCTCCCAAGAGTAATTTAATATTGTCATTTCCTGGGTTTCATTTAGTCAGTTCCATTTCTAGATTTGTCATACATTACTTACTTTTAAATTAAAATTATCTATCCTTTTATCAGTTTTGAAAGAAACTATATTATCTTGAGTAAACCTGTTTCTGTCTACAAATTATGGATTGATAAAATCAGAATTTTTTTTTTCAAGAACTGGCTATAAATTTCTTCAAGTAAGTTGAAGATAAATTGCCAATCTGGAAAAATACTGACTTCTTCTAAATTTGTCCCTACTGCATTCATGCAACTACTCCATGTTATAATGATAAATATATCCAGACAAACATTTCAAAGCATGCATTCCTTGAAATAAAAAAAAATTTAAGAATTGTAATACCCAGATATAAAACATATTTTTGATAAATTGTGTTTGCTGTTCTACAGAAAAAAGGAAAATTTCTGTCATTACAACTCCCACATATTGGTAAGAAAACCACCCAGAAGGCTACCAAGACTGTGGCTTGGAAAGGTAGTTCCATGATGTATTATAAATGTATTTCAAGAGATTAATTGAGAATTTATTGACTTTTTTCAAAATATCTTTATTTAGAAATAAGATTAAAAGGAAATAATTTTAGAAAATGTCAACTATATATTTAGTAAAAATTTCATATACAGATTGGTTGTTATCCTAAGATTCATACAAATTTATAAGTGATGTGTGTTTTCAAATGTGTGTGTTTTCTTCTTAGTTTATAGCCATTAGAGAAATTTTATACATATACACACAATGTCTCACTACATGGTAGGGTCTCTGGACTGCTGCTAATTTGAAAATTTAAGTTATGCGTCTTTGACAAAATATTTTAGAGCAATTTTAAAAATGCAGATAAATTCTGTTTCACTTTTTATGGAATTTTGATAGAGTAAAAATATTTCCCATAATTATAATAAAAGAACTTCTACTTCACATCTTTTCAATTTTATTTCTCTAGCATTTTTTATTTTATTTTATTTTAATTTATTTTTATTTTAATTTTTATTTTATTTTAATTCTAAAGTATCCATTGGTCATCAGCAAATTGTAAATAAGAAAAAAATAAAAATAAAAAACCTTAACTATTTGGAGGGTGGTTGTTTACAGTATAATTTACCTCCATCTGTCTTGCAGACTTTTGAAGAACAGAGGCCCTGGAGTCAATTTCCAAAGTTCAGATCCCAAGTGCCTTCTTCCTTTCTATGAGGCACTTGGTGGTTATTAACCTGTGTCTCTCTCGTGATGTATGTGTGGTATTTAGCTCTGTGCCTGACATATGCTAAGTGATCAACAAATGTCAGTAGCATTTATTATTGTTATTCTCTGAGACAAAGAAAATCTCTAATCTCACCTTCTCCTAAGAATCTTCTTATTTAGTTCTTCATCCTGATCTAAGAACAAAAGCAAAAACAAACAAGTACCTCAACAACAACAAAAAATAATTACCCCCCATGAATTGTCCATAATTAACTTTGAGTATTAAAACGAGAGGCAAAAGTATAAGTTGAAATACCAACTCAGGGAAGAATACAATCTTGAAAATTATGACTCCAAGAAAGAATACAGTCTCATCTATGCAATAATCATGCATTAAATCATTAAACACATACAGTTATCAGGTTTTTATTTACATAATTAATATTATATTTAAATGGAAACAGGAATGCTTTCTGAATTCACTTACTTATATCTATCCCTGGCATCTCATGAAATGTATAGAGGCATCTCAATGAAGATTTATTAGCTAGGTAAATAAAGAACAAATTGAACAGAGATAAGTTTATAGATGCTTTTTTCTTTACTTCTCCTTTATAGCTCATAGAATAATAGAAAAGGGGCAAATACTGAAAACTGAATTCCATCATTTTGGCAGTTTTTTCTTAGTTTTCAAACCATCATCAAAAATTTGTGTAAAATTATTTTAACGTATCTTGTAGCCACTAAGAAATTTATTTTCAGCTTCCCAAGGATAGGGGATGAAGAATTAATGATCCCTAATTCACAGATGTGACAGATTTTCAGATCTGCTTGATACAGTCAACTCAGTTGCAGGCTGTTTTACTTTTCCCTTTTGGCAGGAGTCTAGGAATGATCTCTGTCATCACATTACAAGTAAAACCTTACCTCCCTAACCAATGGTTTGCTTGCCTTTTGATAACTCGTGATCTACTAAGCTTCAGTTTGTGCTCACCTGATTTGATTTTTGGCTGCTGAGATGTTCTCATTTATCTCTTTTGCTTCTTAGTTATTTGAAATGCAGTTTTAGAAAGGATCTAGCATTTTATATGTTTTTAAAAATGTGAGTTCCAAATATTGGCAAGGATGTGGGGAAAAGGTATATTCATACATTGTTGGTGGGACTGCAAACTGGTGCGACCACTCTGGAAAGCAGTATGGAGATTTTTTAAGAAAACTTGGAATGGAACCACCATTTGACCCAATTATCCTACTCTTGGGTTTATACCCATAGGACTTAAAATCAATATATTACAGTTATTCAGTTACATCAACGTTTATACAGTCCATTTCAAAATAACCAAGCTATGGAACCAACCTAATTTCCCTTCAACAGATGAATGGATAAAGAAAATGTGGGGTATATATACAGTGGAATGTATCTAGCCACAAAGAAGAATGAAATATGGCATTTGCTGGCTAAAGGATGGAACTGGAGAATAGCATGCTAAGTGAAATAAGTCAATCCCAAAAATCCAAATGCTGAAAGTGGTCTCTGATATGTAGATGCTAATTCACAATAAGAGTAGGGGTCTTAGGGAAGATAGAAGTATTTTGGATTAGACAAAGAACAATGAAGGGAAGGGAGGGGGAATGGGAATAGGAAAGATAGTAGAATGAATCAGGCATTACTATCCTATGTGAATTTATGATTACACGACCAATGTAAAATCAGAAGAATGAGAAGTTATACACCACATATGTATATTATGTCAAAATACATTCTACTATCATGTATAACTAATAAGAACAAATTTAAAATAAATAAGAGATTCAGTCTTTCTAATTCAGCTCACTTGACTATAGTAACCTGAAAGCCTTATTACCACTATTATACATAATACATTACTTGGCATGTAAAATTATTTCCCAACACATTTATAAGTATGGGAACATGGCATTTTCCAAATTTTTACAATTAATTTAAATTTTACCTGATTATCTTATTAATAATTCCTAACAACAAATTAAAGGGTGTTAAAATTAAATATTGCATAAAATAGATAAAAACACATGTTCAAAGATCTAATGCATTTGAAATTATATGAAAGTGAACCTTTGGTTTAGTTGTGTCATAACATATATCTAGTGTGTAGTTCATCATCACAAAAACTGAAGAATGAAAGTGTTATGAGTAACTCCTTTTTAGATGTAAACATGTTGCTTGTTGAATTTTCACTTATGATATAAAATGCATCACTTCATGTTACAAATGGAAAATAATATTTAAGTACTAAAAAACTTATACTGATAGTACTAGAATATATTGGAAATTATTATCTTCCAAATTAACAACTGAATTACAACTCCAGAAAACACACTGGAAAATAGCTTTTGAATCACTGCTTTCTGCTGATGGGCAGAATCACAGCCTCTGGGAGAGGAGTTCCCTGTGTTTCCCCTTTGCTAGCAAAACAAAAAAAAAATTCCTATTTCCTTTTTCTCAAAAAACCAAACAAACAAGCAAACA
The DNA here is from genome assembly GCF_902686445.1 of Sciurus carolinensis. NCBI lineage: Eukaryota > Metazoa > Chordata > Mammalia > Rodentia > Sciuridae > Sciurus > Sciurus carolinensis. The sequence continues at coordinate 62,337,149 of NC_062217.1, read as the reverse complement.
AACAAACCAGAAAGCCACCAAAACCAAAATTATGCTACCAAACTTATTTTGATGCATATAGACAGACTCAGGAATCTTAAATTTGAAATGTACAAATTCTTCCTATATTTTCCCCAGAACCTAAACGTCATAAAAACAAGTTTCATGTATTTTAAGAAATACTGAAAGGGTGTTTTGTTTTTGACTTCGTGCCAGTCAAATTTAACTGTGGTTGATATACTAAATATACATTTCAAACACATCAGATCTTACCAGGAATTCCTAGTCTATTAAAATTATTGAGAGAAGCTAGTATATTAAGGATATACAAGTTATGTAATGTTTTCTGACTAGTTGGAAGTCCAAACACTTCCAAGTAAATACAAAATGTAATTTAATATATTTCTCAGAATATTGAAGTATGCCAATTTTATTCTAAATGTAAAATTTGTTATATTTGTATTAATTTGAATATTTAAATATCTGATACAAGACTTAACAATGTGAGAAATTTCAAGTTACAATCAATGACATTGAATAATTTTAATAAAGGAAAATAGTTAAGATCTTATATATTTATACCCTGCCATTTGTATTATGGGTGAATTCCTGTTTCAGAAGGAAAATAAAAGGAAAATTTAATAATGAGATAAATTTGTCAAGTTACTTGTTGTAACTTGACAGAGTAGAATAAGGGGAAACATATCTATGTCAACATCATGCATATGTATGCATACCACAAATAACTTCACTAATCATTAACTTCATGGTTTTCCACTGATATGTAGTTGAACCAATTTTCAAATATTTTTCAAATAGCATTTATTTTTATTCCAAAATAGGAGAATTCACTAACCTCCATTTCCTATAGAACTTGATATTCAATTCTGTTTAGCTGAAAGTTGGAAGTTAGGAAAACTAAGAAAAAGTTTCTTGAACTTTGATATTTGGCAGATTTTGATTGTGTTGCATAATGGATTCCCAATAACAGTAAATGACACAGTTTTATTCAAAATTGCTTGTCCTCAGACAACCATGGAGCATGGTGACCCCAAAGGATTACATGTTCAAGCCCTTCCACTTGACCCCTTTTCACATGCAGCATAGTATTTTGGGGGAGTACATGCTATGCTCTGAGCATCGAGGTTCATGTTTTCATCAGATTTTCTAGAAGACCTAAAAACATAAATAATATTTCTAAATTATCTTATGAAGGCTGATGAATCAGTAAAAGTGTAACTTTCTCTGTGATTTTGTATCCTAATGAAGTATAAATGTTTTATGTTATGATGCTAGAATACCACCTTAGAGTTCTAATTCAGGTTTAGGGTTAAAGAATAGTGGAATTAAGATATTTTCAGTTGGGAAGAACTTTTAAGGGGCATGAATTTACATATTTATTGAAAACACATAACCTTCAGTGGAAGTACTTGAGTACATTGTTTTCTGTAAGCAACTCTGCAGTTTGTCATGGACTTTTGCTTTAATTTCATCATTACCATTACTATTCTTTGGCACAGAAATGAATATAGACTGTCAGACAAACCTGGGAGTTTTGAACTGAGAGAACATTTACTTAACCTAAATTTCCAACAATACAAAACTAGAGACAGAAAGGAAATCAAAATAAAAACAAAAATTACAAGTCACTCTTCTGTTTTAAGGTTGGTTTTTAACATTTCACAGTCTTAACTTTTAGAAAAATATTTAATAGACGAAATTCCGGGAAAGCATTATTACATCTGTGAACAAGTTAACTGAACTGTTACATAATATTTGCCTTAGCATTTTAAGTGGTTCCCTAAATAAGGGAATAAACAGGGAACTATTTCCTAATTTAGAACAGTATCAGGAAAAAGTTGGCCTTAGGCAAAATCACAATCTGCTGTCAGTTCTGGCAGGTTTTATTTATTTATTTTTTGACAGAGGTATTTTTTCATTGTTTAGTATCTTCTCTCAAGAAACAAATTACAGTCTGAATTGTTGATAACAGTTTTGCCCTTGGACAGTGTCTTTTAGTAATTTAAAACTAATGGTCATTCCACAATATGAAAACTACTAGGAACTATGATATACCCATATCCCAGAATTTTACTCACAAGCGCATCAATATGCAGTATACTTCTGGGGAAGTTTTATGAAGTCAGAGGCCTTTGTATGTACTGTGAAAAGATCTCTTAAATTGTGACTGTTAATGGAAAAGAGAAGAGGAAAAAGAAAACACTTAGGAGAATTAAGAAAACATGAGAGATTTGGTATGGGTCTTTGAGTTGGTTATGGGAAAGTGCTTGCTCAGAGCCAGATCTATCTTTCAATGCAAGGTGTTGGTTTTTAAAATTGTATGTATACATAATATTAATAACAATGAAATAAAAAGATAGGTAGTGGAGAGTAGGGAAGGGACAGTAAAGGTCGACAGGAGGGCAAGCCACTTATGAAATGGAAAAGAACCAAAGTAATGCCATTTTGTTCTGACCTGACTAGTTCATTGTATGCTTGCTTATAATGTTTTCCTTTCAGCCTCCTGACAGCTGTATCTATGTTGACAGTGTAGTAGGACCTTCCTGTGTCCCTGACTATAGTCCTGAAATGTATAATCAAATCAATTCGCTCATGTAATCAAAATAACTGTCTCTACAGGGTCTTTCTGACCTATATGTGCTTCAATTACTCAATTATTCTTGTGGTTTTTGTGGGTTTTGCTTTTATAAACTTTGTACTTCCAAAATTCAGGTGATGGGAGTTCTTTGAGGCATAGCTTGCTCCCAGTCACTGCTTGCCTGACATGCTCATTAAAGAACTCTTTTATCCCTTTCAAGTTGGCTCAGTATGCATGGTGGTTTCTAACTCTTGCAAACTCTGCAACAATTTTAACATGCCCCAACATGTTATAAGACAGTTTCTGTTTCTCAGAAAGGGTGTAAGTCTCTATTTTGCCCAAAGTGACTACATAATCCATAATTTGGTCTCCACCCACTGGGGACAATTGAAATATCAAAAACAAATCAAGAAGCTTATCAACTTCTCCTTAGGTGCCTTTAAAATGAGGAGCACTGTGAGGCTTACATGGCACTCTTGCCCTTCTTTTGCTGGGAGTTCTGAATCTTTCACTTTCCTTTTCAATAAAATTCCTGCTCACCTGCATACATCATCAGCATTCAGAGTATTCAATTCTTGACTCCATGGAACATGCAGCCAATGTTGACTTCCACAGGTAAAAACAATACATACGATTTAGGTGACTTTTTTGAATATATAGCATTCATGCTAAAACAATTCACATTGATCCGTGGTCTTGTGGGGCTCAGACCATGGGAAATAGATTTGGGATCCCAACAGATGGAAGAAGATGTGAGGCAAAGTTGGGACAGTAGACTTACTTTATTTGGAGGTGGCAACAGCCTCAGGCCCCCATCTTTACATACTGAGTGCTTCCATAGGTCTTTTCTATGTGCAGGCTAGACAAAGAAGGCACATTGCCAACAGGTTACATAAGTGGGTGATTGCTAATGTTTATGACCTTGAATACATACACTGAATCACAGTGTTCATGACCTTGGTTACTGGACTAAAAATAGCCAGCCAGAAATGTGGTGAGGGAGCCTAACAATAGTCGTCTTGACCTCCTTACATTCATTTTCTTCCTGAACACTGGACAAAAATAGAAAATATTGAAAAAGTGAAAGCATCTGTCTTAGGGGCTTCATTTCCTCTTCTAACAAATCTTGCTCTGCAACTTCTGTGTGACGAAGCTTGTTTCACTTATTTTATACCTCAATTACTGGAAGTGATAGGTGAAGGATTTACCGTGTGGTCACATTTAGCTTTTAAAGGAGAATGGAGGGACTGGTTTCCCACCAAAACTCAAACAAGGAAGGCATCCCAGTAGTAAGGAAAGATAGGAAAGCAATTATTTTCTGGAAATCAGCAATCAATTTGGGGAACAATTATAAAATTTGACTTAAGTGTTTAACAAGATATTCCTCACTTTGAAAGATTCTACCATGTTTGAATTTCAGTTACCATGTTTTAGTTTATGAGACCAGTTCCCCAACTAGCAGTTCAGTTTTCAGTTGTGCATGAAGGCATATGCTATAAACTTTGCTGTTAAAAGTTCAGTTCACAATTTACTACATAAATAAGAGATGAAAATAAATGCCCGTGACTAATTACATATTTTCTTTCAAATTCTGTTGGTGATGAGTCACTTCACATGTTATTAGGTTCATGCACAGACATCTAAGTATGCAGCTTCACTGCTTCTTTGTCTTCTAATGAAAAAAACTCACATATTCTTTTATAAAAGTAAAAGCATCAGATGAGGGAATTAGCCAATATGAAAATGAAGCAACACATGAAAAAGTGGTAACACTGGAAGTAAAATTTCAATGTACTTGTAGAAGAAATAGTGGATGATGGGCTTCAGGATCTCAGTGAAGGTGAGCTTAGTGACAACAGTGAGAAAAGTGGAACAAAAATAATGACAAGATCCAGAGGAAGTGTTACAAGCAAAAGATTTCACATGTAAGAGCATCTCATACATCTTTCACAACATTAAAAGATCAAAGGATAAAATATTAAAAGCTGAAATCACAATGTGCATTTAATTTTCACATACCTTTCAGTGTCTATAACTCTAAAACAATTTTATAATTTTTCTTTGATGTTAGTGAACAGTGCAGGATATTTATTTGGGAATTGTCTTAATATTTCCTCAGGATCAGGTATAGTTTTTGTGGTTTTTGCAGGACTATATCAGAAGATGGAGTGAGTAGTTTACAATTCATCATATCTGCATGCACTTGATAAATATTGGTCCCTTTACTTACCATAACCTCAATCATATCTTTTTGGTGATGTTTGTGAACTTAGTATTTTTGCCATTTATGATTAAAGATACACATGGTGAATCAACATAATAATCTGATTTTTCTTCAAATATACACCCTTGAGTTACACCTCCATTGAGGTATGACTTTTTTTTTTTTTTTTTGAGACAGTGCCTAAGTTGCTGAGGCTGACTTTGAACTTGCCATCCTCCTGCCACAGCATTGAGAGTCAGTGGGATTACAGGTTTGCACCACCATGCCTGGATGAAAGGAAATATTTTTGTAGTGAATACAAAATCATTTTTTTTCTAATTCCATCATGCCTTTGCATTAATTGCTATTTTACCATGAGGAAGAGATTTCTTTCCCCTTATTATTATTATTTTTAATATATTTGTGCATCTGTTTGCTGTTTACATTGTGGTGGATTCATGTTTTCTTATTTCATTCTGTGAGTGATAATTCATTCCTCTCACTTTGAACTGAGCGATGCTTCACATTGATTCCTGACACAGTAATGTGTCCTTTAGACACGGCCTCATCATTCCTACAGCACATTCTTGCTTTCTGTCATGGAACATTTTCCCATGTGCGCTGTGTATTTCAAGACCCAACATTCACTCAACTAGCAACGACCAGCAAGTTCTTCCCATACTTTTCAGTCCTTTTCATGAAGAATTATATTTGGAAGTTAACATTTTGGTTCTAGTTGTTCTCATTGCTACTGTAGTGTTACTGTTTCTAGACTCTAAGTGGACAGAGTTAGGAATTATATTTAAATAACTCTATGTATGTAAAAACACATGTTCTCTATTAAATTCTGCCTGTGTCTGTCTAGCTATTTATCCATCTATTTCTACATATATACATCCATGGGTTTATGTTGATGTGGAGTCAATAAGCAAATATTCTTTACCTTTCCCAAAATTTTAAAGAATTTTCAATTATACCATTTGTCTATATTATACATATTTTCCAGTTTATTATTTTATGTTCTTTATGTAAAAGTATTTTATTTTTATTAATTCAACTTAAGTCATTATAATCTTATTCCCTTCAATTTTTTGAAATTTATAAAAATCATTTTCTAATGCTGTAACACTTCCACTGAGTATGTATTGAAAAGAATTGGAATCAACATGTTAAAGACATTCCTTCAATTCATTCACAATTACTCACAATAGATAAGATACGGAATCAATCTGAATGTCCATCAATGCATGAATGGAGGAAGAAAATATGGCACACACACAAAAGTAGCATACTATTCAACCTGAAAAAAGAAAGAAATTCTGTCATTTGTAACAACATAGGTGGAAACAGACTGTTAAATGAAATTAGCCAGGTGCAGAAAGACAAATAACAACATTTACATATGGAATCTAAAACAATCTTTCTTATAGAAATGGAGAATAGAATGTTGATTACCAGGAGCCTGTAGGAGGGCATGGGGGGAAAATGGTGTCCAAAGTATAAGAAGTTTCACCTAAAGAGTGAAACTTACTTAAATAGTAAGTTTAAGAGAGCTCTGCAACATGGCAACTATAGCAGTTACTATGTATTGTATTGTTGAAAACTGTTGAGAGTAGATTTAAGTATTCTCAAGAAAGAAAATTAAATATATGAGGTAAAATCATGGATATATTAATAATCTTTATTCGTCCATTCCACAACATATACATATTCCAAAATATCATTGTGTTACAGAGCTGGGGACTTCATAGAAACTGAGGCAATGTAAAGACTCCCCTCTTCAAACCTAGTTCTGTTCATCAAGTCAGAATGATTTCAGACATTTGCTCAGAGTAAGAGGAATGAGTTTATTGAAGGGATAGAATAGGGAAAGGGACACTCTCAAGGAAAAGAGTGGGATCTTCTCAGAGAGGAGAAGGACAACGTGCCTCTCCTGTACTCCAGTTTTATTGGAGATCCCAGAGAAGTTTCCAGAAAGTTCTTTCCAGGTCCACTTCTTGACTTTTGACTGGCAGCAAAGTACCCACTGCCATGGCAAGTCTAATCACTTTGGCCCATGCTGACCAGTTCTAATTGGATTTTTAACCACATATTCTTACAGATTTTATGGTTAGGAAAAACTATCTTTATCTCCCAGTGTTTCAGGATCTAGTAACAAAAATCTCCTGGGTTCCTCCCATTCACATTTTTTTGGGCCTAAATTTCACCTGCAGTTGAGCAGGTAGATTGCTGAGGAATGTGACATATTCTGTCCCCACAGGCCAGACAAGGTTGCAGATAAATTGCTTCTTAAAAGAGAAAACATGTGGGGGTTAGCACAGTGGGTCCATCTTATGAAATTATTCTCTGAACCTCATGTTCCCACCATCCTCATCTTTCCCTTCCCCAACAATTGTACAATTTGTACATAGTAAATGTACAAAAATCTTTATGTACCAATTAAAAAATAAAAACAAAACAAAAAATATATTCTACGTGGTCATATTATAAATTACAGCAATGTTAATTCTAGTTCTTACATGATTTTAGTTTTTATTTTTTTACCTTAGAGAATAATAATCAATTTGAGGTAAACTACTGTTTGCAATGTGAACAGTATATTTAATTTTATCTATATTTTTAAGAGGACTCAGTCTTTAGGACTCTTTTTACGAAGTGATGATTTAGAGTATTGTACCTTTTGAAATTGAACTCAGTTAAAATTTCCTTGAAAATAAAAATCAATTTTTATTGGAAAATAAAGTTTCCTGTATAATCGTACCATCAGTAGATAAGAACATATTTCACCACACAAGTTTACTATGAGTTTCTAGTTGAACTCTTCTGTAGAAGAGTACACTAAAGTGCCTATGAAGATGTTTCATTCAAATTACTCTGTCAATGTTAAAGAATCTACCCATGCAAATAGGTGTGGTCACAATTAATACATTGCATATTAAGTTAATGTTCTTCCCCTCTAATTATATTGAAAAACAAAAATCAAATTTGACAATTCCAGAAATTATATTATTATTTTTAAATAGAGGTTTTAAATATAAACTTACCCTGTATAAATATTATAAAGAACATCCAAATTATCTTCCAATTACAGAGGGAAATAAACTTATGTATTGAATGCATGATTTAAAGCCTTGCTAAGGTCAATAGAATAAATACATGATAAAATATTGATTTGCTGATATTAAGATTTACAAGTGACAGTGATCATTTTCCAAGTTTAGTGATCAAAACAAAAGAAGCCATAATTAGGAAAAGAAATTTGGCTTAGATGCACTCACTGGTAATTAATTTAGTTAGTTATTAAAATATATTTGAAAACCTGCTGTGAACCAGGCCCTGATTTTGACAGAAGCAATGCAAAAATGCATTCCTACTTGAAGAAATTGAGAGCTTTCTAATAATGTGATTCATAAATGGTGATTGACTCATCTGGTCAAGTGAAAACTATTAGATAATTTATAACATAATACCTTGAAATATTTTCTAAATAATAGTCTCCCTTGTTCTTTCAGTTTTTCTTTATCTAATATATTATTTATTAAACCCTCTTTCCAGAAAAAAATATCAAAAGTTTTTAGTAAAGCTCAGGATGATGACCTAGTTAATAATACTATATTGTATATTGAACATTTACAAGAAGTGTAACTACCAAAAAAGGTAACTGCGAGAAATTGACATGTCAAACTAACTTTGTCTGCAGTAATCATTTCATCATGCACAGGTATATCAAAACACCAACTAGTACACCTAAAATATTTGTATTTATTGAAAATTTATTGAAATTTTACCTACATATGACATGTCTTCTTTCTCACCACCCATTATTGTCTTTTGCTGGCTTATCTCCCATTACAAAAGACCTTGTTTAGGTGCCTTTTCACATTCCACAGTTGCAGTTACCTGAGAGCAACTGTAATTCCAAAATATTAAATGAAAAATTACATATGTAAACAATTTCTAAGTTTTAAATTGCAAGCCATTCTGAGTAATATGAAATCTTATACCATTGTGCCCCCCTTTCACTTGGAATATGAATCATCCCTTCATTTGGGGAAAAATTGAAAGCATTCCCTCTAAAAACTGGAACAAGACTGGGATGCCCTCTTTTACCACTTCTATTCAATATGTCCTTGAAACCCTAGCCAGAGCAATTAGAAAAAAGACAGAAACTAAAGGGATAGAAATAGGAGAACAAAAGCTCAAACTATTCCTATATGCCAATGGCATGATTCCATATTTAGAAGACCTAAACGGCTCCATCAGAAAGCTTCTAAAACTCATAAACAAAGTCAGCAAAGTAGGAGGATATAAAATTAACACCCATAAATCAATTGTGTTCACTTGAACAAGAAGTTAGGAAAAGTGACCCATTCACAATACAAAAAAAAAAAAAAATCTTGGGAATCTATCTAACAAATAGGAGAAGGACTGCTACAATAAAAACTGCAGAACACTAAAGAAAGAAATTGAATAAGACCTTAGAAGATGAAAAGATCTCCAATGTTCTTGAATAGGTGGAGTTAATAATGTCTAAATGACTATACTACTGAAAGCACTATCCAGATTTTATGCAATTCCTATTAAATGTCCAATGATGATCTTCATAGAAGTTGACAAAGTAGTCACAAAATTCATTTGGAAAAGGAAGAGGCCCAGAATAACCAAAACCATCCTTAGTGAGAAAAATAGCCAAGGATGCCTCAAAATACCAGACCTTAAACTATACTACAGAGGTATAGTAACAAAAACTCATGGTATTGGCACCAAAACATACATTAATACCAGTGGAACAGAATAGAAGGCACAGAGACAATCTCTCATATATACAGCTATCTCATCCTATACAAAGATGCCATAAGCATACAGTGGAGAAAAGATAGCCTGTTCAACAAATGGTATTGAGAAAACTGGAAATCCATATGCAGCAGAATAAAATTGAACTCTTATCTCTCATCCTGCACAGAACTCAACTCAAAGTGGATCAAGGACATAGGCCTTAGAGCAGAGACCCTGTGCCTAGTAGAAGAAAATATAGTCCCAACTTTCTATCATAATGACCTAGGGACAGACTTCCTCAACAAGACCTCTAAAGTGAAAAAGTGAAATCAAGAATCAATAAATGGGATGGTATCAAACTAAGAAGCTTCTTCACAGAAAAGGAAACAATCAAGAATGTGAAGAAAGAACCTACCGTATGGGAAAAACTCTGCCTCCTGCACCTCAGAAAGATCATTAATCTCCAAGATATACAAAGAGTTCAAAATCTGAACACCAAAAAAACCAAATAACCCATTTAATAAATGGGAGAAGGTACTGAACAGACACTTCATGGAAAAAGAATTATGAATGGTAAACAAATATATTTAAAACATTCAACATCTCTAGCAATTAGAGAAATGCAAATCAAAATTAGACTGAGATTCCATCTCACCTCAGTCAGAATGGCAATTACCAAGGATACAAGTATCAATAAATGTTGGTGAGGATATGGGGGAAAAGGTACACTCATATATTGCTAGTGGAACTGCAAATTAGTGCAACCACTCTGGAAAGCAGTATGGAGATTGCTCAGACAACTTGGAATGAAATCATAATTTGTCCCAGTTATACCACTGCTTGGTATGTACACAAAGGACTTAAAATGAGCATATTACAGTGACACAGTCACATCAATGTTTATATCGGCTCAATTCACAATACCAAAGTTATAAAAACAACCTAGGTGCCCTTCAGCAGATGAATGGATAAATAAAATGTGGCTTTCCAGCACTTCTGTTGAGAAATCTGATGTGGGCTCTATGAGCAAATTATGATGAACCTTTCTTCCCTCTCAACCCCATAGGTGTGAAGACTGTACTCTGTAGTGTCCTAGGGAACAGCATTATTTTATAGTATCATAAGGTGAGGTGCTACCATACTTTTACACCAAGAAAATGGAAGAAAATGTAATTGAATACCTTGAATGCAGATATATGAGCCTTTCAAAGATCAAAGTTATTAGAAATATTTAAACTTGAAATGACAAGTCTATTGAATTACTTTAAAATGCTATATTTTTCTCTTCATACTGCTTTCATACTGTACCAGAAATTTTGATATGTTGTATTTCTGTTATCATTTGTTTCAAAGAATTTCTTTATTTCTTGTCTTATTTCATGATCCATTTTTTAAAAAAGAGTATTTTCAATATCGATGTTCCATATGGTTTCTACTTATATGTTTCTATTTATATATGGTCTCTATTTATATGTTCTATATGTTTCTATTTATATTTATAGTTTCATTTCATTATGATTTGATAGGATATACAGAATTATATCAATTTTATTTTTTATTTGTTAAAACTTAGATTGTCATGTAGAACGTGGCCTATTTTTTTAAAAAAGTTTCCATTAGCTGTTGAAAAAGGTAAATATAGCTGTTTTGTATGAAATATTATGCAGTTGTCAATTTCTATTGCCTGGTCCACTCTTATGAAGTAAGGGGCCCACTCTTATGAAGAGTGGGTAGAGAAGATGGTTATGGAAAGAGCCCATGGTTTTTGAAAAGGCAAAGAAAGAAATAGGATATTAGTAAAACTATGGAAAAGCTACCTTGAAGGTTCATTTGAGGTTGGATGATAGAAGCAACTAGCAATGCAAATTAATGCTCCTCAATTTCTGTTTAATATGAGAACACTTTTTGTCAGAATAAACTTTCCCTCATGTCTCATATCTGAAAGACAAATGTAGAAGTGTTCTATTAGAAAAATGGTGATGGAACTTAGAAACAATGTCTAATCCTCTTATGGTGAATTCTGAGATGTGTTCACAGAATCTGAGAGCACTGAGGGACAAGTTATAGACTGATGGAACAGAAGTAGGGGACACAGAAATGGAGATGATATAAAGAAATGAAAACATTGGTGTCAGTGGCTGCTGAATTACAATATGTCTAAACAATCTTTCTTTTTTATGTTTATTAATTTCCACTATTTTGATTTACTTCTAATGTCTGATTTGGTCTTGTTTCTCATTTGCTTGGGTACACTTCAAAACAGATTTGTCCATTTGTGAGGTCTGGGGGGTTGTTTTTTATTTATTTTGTGTCAAGCATGTCTTTTCTATTACTTTTTAAATTTTTCTTTTAATTTTTTACAGAATGCATTTTGATTCATTGTACACAAATGGGGTACATCATTACATTTCTATGGTTGTACACAATGTAGATTCATATCATTCGTGTAATCTAGACAATCTTGATTTGGTAAATAACACAACATTGACCCCAGGTTAAGGTCAGATGGAGAAACAGGTGACTATCAGAAGTTCCAGTAAGAAGTCAGAATCCATCCTAATAAATCATACAAAGAAAAAAGGAACATGAAACTCTGAGGGGATCCTTGTAAATACTACAAAGATTCTGGCAATCAAAAGTGCCTCACAAAACAGTGTCGGTCAGGAGGTTAATTTCACATTATTGACTCTGATCCACTTTTATGCTCCTATTGGGTGCAGATAACTGTGTTATTGTTGTGATTAATGTATTTATTTATTTACTTTCCGTTGTGTGAGGTGAGAGGGAAGAGGAGAGGGATTAGAACATTAGATTTTGAGAATGATAAAATATGTCAACTATTGACAGTACAACTTGGAAGAAAACAAAATATATAGGAGAACTTAGCACTCTCCAAGAAAAGGATACAAGAGTTATTTATGTAATTCTGTGATTTTTACCCCTGAACTCTATTTATGTGGTGAATTACACTTAAAGATTTGTGTATTTTGAACCAAACTTGCATCCCTGGGATGAAACCCAATTAATCTTCTTGCACTATCTTCTTAATTTGTGTTTGTATTACAATAATTTGAGGAGGATTGGCAAGAGATTTTCTTTAAAGGTCTGGTGGAACTCAACTACAAGGACATCTGGGACTTTCTTTTTTGAAAGGTTTTTAATAACTGCTTCAATTTCATTGCTTAATATTGATTGGGGTGTTTATATCTTCATGGTTTTGTTTGGGTAGATCATAAGCTTTTAGAAATCTTTTAATATATTGAATATTTTCTAGCTTACTTGAGTATAAATTTTCAAAATAATTTTTACTGATCCCCTGGATTAATGTGTCTGAGTTGGTATCTCCTTTTTCATTTCAAAATTTTTAATTTGGGTCTTCCCTTTCTTTTAGTTATATTTGCTAAGTGTGTATTAGTCTTGTTTATCTTTGCAAAAAACAAACTATTCCATTAATCCTATATATTGTTTTTTTATTCTCAATTTCATTAATTTTCTCTCTAATCTTAAATATCTTTTGCCTTCTACTGATTTGGGAATTAGTTTGCTTTTCTTATTCTAGGGCATTGAGTTAAGGCATAAGCTTTTTTTATTTAAGATTTATGTGTGTGTGTATGTGTGTGTGTGTGTGTGTGTGTGTGTGTGTGTGCATACATATGCGCCTGTTTCTGTGTGTGTGTATTGGGAATTTTATCCAAGGGTGCTTTACCATGGAGTCAAATCACCAATCCTTTTTGCTTTTATTTTTATTTATGTTTTAAATTTTGAGACAGGGTCTTACTAAGGACCTCACTCAGTTGCTGAGGCTGGCCTCAAACTTGTGATCCTTCCACTTTAGCCCACTAAGTCTCTGTAAGCCCTCAACATTACAAATTTTCTCCTTAGAATATTTTCATGTTGTCCTAGTGATTTTTATATATTATATCTCTGTTATCATTTGCTTCAAAGAATTTTTTATTTCTTATTTCTTTTATGATCCTTTTTTTTAAAGATCATTTTCACTTTTTTATTTGTATATTTTAAAATTTTTTACAGACTGCATTTTGTGGTTCCTATTTTTTTCTTGCTGTTGAATTTCCTTATGATTTTATAGGATGCATGGGTGTATACTGATTTTATTTGATGTTTGCTAAAACTTCCAACCCATCATAGACTGTGCTCTGTTTTAGAAAAGATTCCATGACCTTCTGTAAAGAAGGTAAATTCAGTTTCTTTCTCATGAAATATTCTGTACATGTCTATTAAGTCAGTCTGATTTACAGTATTACTTAAGTCCCTAAATCTTTATGGATACTATGTTTGAATGATCTATTGATAATAAGGGTGTCTTGAAATCTCCCAGTGTCATTGTATAGAGGTGTCTCTGGGATTTAATGTCAAAATATATTTTTAATGCAATAAGATGCACTGATATTTAGGGCATATATACTTACTATCATTATATTTTCTTGAGTTATTGTTTTCTTTATTGGTATATTCACCTTCTTAGTCTTTTTTATTATTCATTGCTTGAAATCTCTTTTGTCAGCTATAATAACAGCTACTCCTGCTTGTTTTTGGATTCTGAGTGAATATTTTTTCATTCTTTTACCTTCGGTCTGTTAATATCTTTGCCTATGAGATGAATCTCTGGCAAACAGCATACAGTTGCATCATGCTTTTGATCCATTCTGTTAATCTCGTGTCTTTTAACTGGGGAGTTGAGAACATTTATGTTCATTGTTATGAGGTGATAAGTGTTTGTGATATCCTGTCATTTTGATTTGTTTGCTATGTTTAATTCTATATTGATTTTTATTTAGATGATTTGTTCTTCTATGAGTCTTTATCTATTTGGGAGCTTGGCAGTCTGTTTTTGGGTTCCTCTGTGTGCAGTTTATCTTTGAGTATTCATTGTGGTGCTGGATAGGTGGGTGTGAATTCTTTCAGTTTATACTTGTCAAAGAAAAGTTTTTATTTTCACATTAATTTTGAAACAGACTTTAGCATTTTACCTCTTTCTCTTGGTTAGTGTGGCTAAGAGTTTATTATGGTTTGGTTGTGAGGTGTCCCCCCAAAAGTTCACAGGTGAGACAGTGCAAGAAGGTTCAGAGGAGAAATGATTGGGTTATAAGAGTCTTAACCCAATCAGTGATTTAATCCCCTGACAAAGATTAGCTGAGTGGTAACTGAAGGGGTAGAATATGGCTGAAGGAGGTAAGAATTCAGGTGTGGCTATGGGGTATATATTCTGTATCTTGAGAGTGGAGATTCTCTCCTTGCTTCCTGATCACCATGATGTGAGCTACTTCCCTCCACCACCTTCTCCCATCATAATGTTCAACTTCACCTCCAGTCCTGAGGAATGAAGTCAGCTTTCTATTGACTAAGACCTCTGAAACTGTGAGCCCTCAAATAAACTTATCCTCCTCTACAATTGTTCTGGTCAGATGTTTTAGTCAAAGCAGTGAAATAGCTGCTGACTAAAACAGAATTTATCAATTTTATTTATTTTTTCAAAAAACAAACCTTTTGTTTCATTGATTTTTTGAATTTTTTTGTTTCGATTTCATTGATTTAATGTCTGATTTTAAATATTTCCTGTCTTCTACCAATTTTGATATTGATTTGCTCTTTTTTCCTAGGTCTTTCAGGTGTCATGTTAGTGATTTTATTTGGTGATTTTCTATTCTTTTAATGAGTGAGCTCAATGCTATAAACTTTCCTCTTAGAACTATCTTCATAGTGTCCCAAAAATTTTGATATGTTCAATGACTATCCTCATTTACCTCTATGTATATTTTTTATTTCATCCCTGATATCTTATGCTATCTATTGGTCATTCAATAGTAAATCTTTAGTCTTTTGTTAGAGTAACTTCTATATTTCATTATATTGTTGATTTCTAATTTCATTGTATTATGATCTGCAAGAATGCAGGGTATTATCTCAATTGCTAAGTGTTGCTATATATTTGCTAAGAATTGCTTTGTGGCCTAAGATATGGTCTATTTTAGATAATGATCCATATGCTGCGGAGAAGAAAGTGCATTCAGTCATTGAAAGATGAACTATTCTGCATGTGTCTGCTTACTCTAGATTGTTAATAGTATGTTTTAGTTCTGTAACTTCTTTTTAGGTTTTTTTTTTTTTTTTTTTTCTTCCTGACAATCTATCCATTGATGAGTTTGGCATGTTAAAGTCTCCCAGTATTATTATGCTGTCTACTTGATTATTGGTCCATTTGATTATTGAAATTGTAAAGGTGTTTTTGATGAACATATATGCTTCATTATTAGGGGCATAAAAAAACCAATTTCTAAAATTCATGTTGAAAAAGGAAATATTACCACAGACATCATTGAAATTCAGAGGATAATCAGAAAGTATTTCAAAAACTTATACTCCAATAAAATAGAAAATATTAAGGTCATCAACAAATATTTAGAGACATATTAACTACCTAAATTGAACCAGGAGGACACAGAAAATTTAAACAGATCAGTTTCAAACAATGAAGATGCCATTAAAGCCTCCTAACAAAGAAAAGCCCAGGATCAAATGGATTCTTAGCTGAGTTCTACCAGATCATCAAAGAAGAAGTAACACCAGTACTCTTCAAATTAGTTCATGAAATAGAAAAGGAGGAAACCCTTCCAAACTCATTCTATGAAGCTAGAATCACTTTGATACTAAAACCAGACAAAGACATATCAAGGAATGAAAACTACAGACAATATTCCTGATGAACTTAGATGCAAAAATTCTTAATAAAATACTGGAAAATTACATAAAAACCTTTTTAAAACTATAGTGCCCATGATCAAGTGGGATTCACTCCAGGGAAGCGAGATTGTTTCAACATACAGAAATAAATAAATATAATTCTTCACATCAATGAATGCAAAGACAAGAATCACATGGTTATCTCAAAAGATGCAGATAAAGCATTTGACAAAATTCAGCCTCCATTCATGTTCAAAACACTTGAAAACCTAGGGATTGTAAGAACATACCTCAACATTGTAAAAGCTATATACATTAAACCCAAGTCCAACATCATTCTAAATGAAGAAA
The DNA here is from genome assembly GCF_902686445.1 of Sciurus carolinensis. NCBI lineage: Eukaryota > Metazoa > Chordata > Mammalia > Rodentia > Sciuridae > Sciurus > Sciurus carolinensis. Next base: position 62,320,539 of record NC_062217.1, on the reverse strand, counting down.
ATCTGAAATCATTCTCTCTAAAAACTGGAACCACACAGGATTGCCCTCTTTCTCCATTTTTATTCAACAAAGTACTTGAAATTTTAGTCAGAGAAATTAGACAAAGAAATTAAAGGAATACAAATAAGAAAAGTAGAGCTCAAATTATCCCTGTTTGCCAATGACATGATCCTAAAATTTGAAGAGCCTAAAAGCTCCTCCAAAAAACTTCTGGAACTCATAAATAAATTCAGCAAAGTAGAAGAATATAAAATTGACACCTATAAATCAATTGTTTTCCTATAAACCAAAGATGATTCAACTGAAAGAAAAATTAGAATAATTGTCCCATTCACAATAGCCTTAAAGGAAATAAAATACCTGGGAATAAATCTAACAAAACAGGTGTAATATCTCTACAATGAAAATTACAGGATACTAAAGAAAAAAAATTGAAGAAGACCTTAGATGATGGAAAGATTTCCCATGTTCTTGAACAGGCAGAATAAATATTGTCAAAATGGCCATACTATGAAAAGTGCTATACAGATTTAATGCATTTGCCTCCAATGATACTATTCATATAAGAAAAAGCAATCCTGAAATTCATTTGGAAAAATAAGAGCTCCACAATAGTCAAATCAATCCTTAGTGAGAAACATGAAGCAGGACACATCACAATACCAGACCTTAAATTATACAAAAGAGCTATAGTAACTAAAACAGCATGGTATTGACAACAAAATGGGCAAGAATACCAATGGAACTAGAAAAGAAGACATAGAGACTAACCCACATAAATACAGTTATCTCATCCTAGGCAAACTCACCATAAACATACACTGGAGAAAAGATAGCCACTTCAGTAATGGTACACCTCATATAAAGCATTACTCTCCAAGATATGTAAAGAACTCAAAAAACTTAACACCAAAAAACCAATACCCAATTAATAAATGGGCCATGGAACGGAATAGACATTTCACAAAAGAAGAAATAAGAATGGTCAACAAATATGTGAAAAAGAATTCCAAATCTCCAGCAATTATAGAAATACAAATTAAAACTACACTGAGATTCCATCTTACCCCAGTCAGAAAGGCAATTACCAAGGACAAAAGTATCAATAAATGTTAGCAAGAATGTGCAGAAAAAGGTACACTCATATTTCATGGTGGAACTGCAAATTGGTGCATCCACTTGGTGTCTTCTATTCTGGTATTCATGTCTGTTTTGGTGCCAATACCATGCTATTTTTGTAAGTATAGCTCTGTTGTATAATTTAAGGTCTGGTACTGTCTTCTGCTTCGCTTTTCTCTCTAAGGATTACTTAATCTACTCTGGTCTCTTATTTTCCAGATGAATTTTGTGACTGCTTTTCCTATTTCTATGAAGAACTTCATTGAAATTTTAATAGGAATTGCATTAAATCTGTATAGCACATTTGGTAGTATGGCCGTTTTGACAATATTAATTCTGCTTACCCATGAACATGAGAGATCTTTCCATTTTCTAAGATCCTCTTTAATATTTTTTTGTTAGTGTTCTATAATTTTCATTAAAGAGGTCTTTCACCTGTTTTGTTATATTGATTCCTGGGCATTGTGAATAGGATAGTTTTCCCAATTTCCCTTTCAACTCAAAAACTTAACACTAAAAATATCAAATAACCAAATTAATAAATGGGAAAAGGAACTGAACAAACACTTCACAGAAGAAGAAATATGAATGGTCAACAAATATATGTAAAAATGTTCAACATCTCTAGCAATTAGAGAAATGAAATTAAAACTACACTGAGATTCTCTCTCACTCTAGTCAGAATGGCGATTATCAAGAATACAAGTAACAGTAAATGTTGATGAGGATGTGGGGCATGGGTACTGGTGGGAATGCAAATTTGTGCAACCACTCTGGAAAACAGTATAGAGATTCCTCAGAACACTTGGAATGGAACCACCATTTGACCCAATTATACTACTCCTCAGTATACACACAAAAGACTTACAATGAGCATACTACATCAATGCAATCACATCAATGTTATAGCGGCTCATTTCACAATGCTAAGGTATGGTACCAACCCAGGTACTCTTCAAGAAATGAATGGATAAAAAAATATGGTATATATACATATGGGAGTACTACACAGCCATAAAGAAGAATGAAATTTGACATTTGCTGGTAAATGGATGGAAGTGAAGTCTATCATTGCTATGTGAAATATACCAATCCCAAAAAACCAAAGGTGGAATGTTCTCTCTGATGTATGGATGTTCACACACAATAAAGGATTGGGGAGGGAAGAATAGAAATTCATTGGATTAGACAAAGTGGAATTAAGGGAAGGGAAGGAAATGAGACTAGGAAAGGCAATAGAATGAATAAGATATAAGTTTCTTATGTGCATATATGAATAAATGATTAGTGAAATGCTGCATCTGTACAACCACAAGAATGGGATCATAAGTTCTATTCATTGCATGTATGTCAAAATGCACTCAATTCTCATGTATATCTAAAGGGAACAAAATATATCATAACAATTATACCACTCTGGTGGAGGATATTGAAAACAGGGAAAATTGTATGTGGGAGGAGGAGAGGGTGTTTAGGAAATCTCTTCACTATCTGTTTAATTTTGCTGTGATCTAAAACATAAAATATAATCTATTTTTAAATAGAAAAAAGTTATTTGAAAAACTATATTCACACCTTTATTACAGTATAATTCTAAAAGTGTTCTATTTTATCATTATTATTATTATTCTCTTACCATACCTAATTTATAAACTAAATTTAATACATATATAGGATATAACATAGTCAATGTAGGATTTGGTACAATATGAAGTTGACGCATCCACTTGGGGTCTCAGAACATATCCACTGTGAATGTTGAGGGACTACTACAATTTTTCTCCTTGGGATCAATATTAAACTTTTTATAGATAATGTATTGAACCTTTTTAATCATTTTACTAATCTCTGCATGTTCTCATGTTGATCATGTGAATGATCACTCATGCTGTTTTCATTCAGTTTTTCTAATAATAAATTTTAGACAGAAAATCTAAGGAGAATTTGTGATACTTAACTACTGCAGTTTGTATGAAGAAGGGAGAAGAACACTTTAAGTAAGGCCAAACTTGGGGGCAACCCACTCTGATTTCATAATTGATCAAAATTTGGAGTAATAGAAGATTTACTCCAAAAAAATTCTTAAGATCCTATGGGTTTCAATCATTCAGACACATACAATGATTCTTATACTCAGAGTGAGTGGAAATGTGCATTGTAGAATTCACAGATGGTAAATTTCAAAAGCGTTATTTTAAAAAATGTATTTGATAACCTAATATGAAAGAAGTCTTAACAGTTGTTACAGAGACATCCAGGAAATTTACAGTTCTTTGTATGACTTTGTCTTTTAGAATAGGTAGTACATATCCAGTTGTGGTATTTGAACTGTTGTGGTTCAAGCTACTCTGGAGGCTGAAGCAGGAGGATTTTGAATTTGAGGCCAGCCTAGATAATGTAAAGAGAACCTGTCTAAAAAGTGAAAATAATTTCAAAGAGAGAGAGAGAGAGAGAGAGCAAGAAAGCGAGAGAGAAAGAGAAGCAATCTGGGATAGATAGCAAGTAAATTTACTGAGTAGTAAAATAATTTCCTCCTCAGTGACAAGCATACTGCACTAATATTTTTTCATAATTTTCTTCATCATTTTTTTTTTCTACTGAAGATTGAACATTGGGGCTTCTAAATGCTCTATAAGCCCATGAACTTTGTCTCCCAATACAACCAAGCTAAGTCAAGTCTCATTATCTCACTAGAGCACTTGTTATAGGCTTTCGTCTATTTTTGTACTCTCCATTCCTTACTCTCCATTTCCCCATTCTTCTGCTGGAAAGTAAAGAGAGTCTTCTAAAAATGTAACTTGGGCTTTGTGATTTCTGTTGGCAAGGACTCCCCTCAACACAGCTGGGAAAGTTCTAAATTTTATATCATGACCTGCAAAATTTTATGTCATTTAGTCCGTAGCTTCCTCTTCAAATTCATCTTCTCATACTTTTCCTTTGCCCACTACACTCCAGGCATTCTGGCAATATGTAGGTACTGTATGCAACTGGGGGCCTTCAGAGGTGCTCCTGCTCCAACTGAAGTACTGCCTCCCCTCTGTTCCCAAGTTTACCTGCTGAAGACATAGCAAGTGCAAGATTAGGTGACCTGAAATGATTACTCTACCAAAACCATGGTAGTCTTCACCACTGAAAGTTCAGTATACCAACTTTCATAATAGGATAATATTGCCACGAATATGAACATCTGGATTGCTTAATACAAATGCTGTATTATTCTTCAGTAATTAGGAGTTTTAATTTTTTATATTTCTGCTCTTTTAATTTTCTTGATATCCTATGGTGTTATTAAGAAACCATGTTAAATTTTTATCATGACTCACAGAGAAGTTTTAATAGGAATATAAATATGATTTTTCAGTTAAAAAATAAATGTTTTTTACTCTGTGTGTGTACCACTGTGTTGCCAGCTTTATTTTCTGAATGAAATAAATATGACTCAACAAAGAAAGACACTAAAATCTAAAAATATCATTAAAAAATAAAATAAAAACTATGCTTGAATAAATTATATTTGTAAGATTTGTGTATGATTTTATACATAAAACCTTTGTAGTATCAAAGTAGTGTTCTTTTGTGTTATGATTTTTTTTTGTAAATATAAATTGAAGCTGTCATAACTATTAAATATAAACTTTTATTTTCACATTATGACTTTTTATTTTAAAATATTTCAATCAAACTTACAGAATCATCAAATGAGCTCTTCAATCACTATCAAGTAACTACCATGATCATATTTATGATTGGTAAAATTACCCTAATAAAAAATGTTGATATGCTTAACTTCAGTAATGAAAATTATATTTACTGTGGTGTTTGGAAAAACAAATCATTAGAATTTCCTAGCAAGCACTTGCTATTTTTTCAGCAAATAAACATGGGAAAAAGGGTAGAGAGTTTCTCAGAATGGGAAGGAAATTCTCTGGAACTTCAGTTTTACAGTTATTCTCTCCTACATACTTTTTTGTTCTTTATTTGTTTGTTTTAGGCAACTTAATTTATAGTCAATAGTGAGTTAGACTGAAGCATTAGCAATCCCTGAACCGTTATATAGATTATACTGATAAAAACATTATAATAATTGGTAAACTTTCTTGACTAAAGGCAAAATGCCTTGTATGCTGTCAAAAATATAAAAAAGGAAAGTCACATATTTTGAGGAGACCAACTTATTTTTTGCCCAAGGCCCCATTCCATATTATTTAGAAATACATGCAACACCTATCTTATTTATCCTTGAGGCATTTTACAGTCAAGAAGTAGATTTGGCACAAAGGATGGAAGGGGAAAGAAGAGAGAATCTATTTGTGTCTATAACAAAATAAAATGAGTAGAAATGGAGTCGAATTGTTGTTCTTATGGATGTGCTTTATATATATATATATATTTTTTTAATTGTATAGGTAGATTTGAAAGAGCTCAGCTTAGAGAAGAAAAGAAAAAATATAATTATACTTTTATCTGACTGGGAAGAGAAGGTCATTTTAGTTTTCTGAGGAAGTCACAGAACAGAATTAAAAAATGACTAAGTGCTAATACAAGTTTATTCTCTTCACTGTAGTTGGAAAACTTGACTACCTTACAATTTAGATATTAAAGGATAATACCAAGGATGCTGAGCTATAGAGTTTTTAAATGGCTTGTTCAGCTGCAGCAGTGTGTAAGAATAGAGTTATTTTATAAGTGGGGCTGGGAGAGGACAATACCTATGTATGTGTGTGCTGAAGAGGAAGTACTAACCTCTGGTGGGGGTAAAGGTAAGACACGCCAGTGACTTACATTGCATTGTTGAAAGCTGGAAATTCCCCTAGAGGTTAGATTGCATGCAGACTTAGTTTTTTGACCAATGGAAACATAAAATATTCCTCAGTAAATTTGTACCTGAGTTCCTTGAATCTGAGATGTTTCCAGGCATCTTAACAGTTCATAATGCAAACATGAGATGTGTTTAATGTAACCAAGCAAAAACACTGAGGCCGTGGCAAGCAAGACTTCATGGATCTCTACAACTGTTTGCACTCTCTCTCTCCTCCTATGCTTAATCTTTTACATTTATTTAATCTTTATTTCATCTTTGCATCCTGAGAAACTTTGTGAGTAATCTCAATTATCCAATCCTATATAAATCAACACAAGCAGTAAATCATGGGAAATGTAAAACTATAACTCAGTCCTCTTTGTATAATAAACACATTTGATCAATAATTCTTGGGATATGTTAGTTGTGATGTTTAAAGAATAATTAATTCATAATGATGAAACATTGCTTTTCTCTGAAAGAAAGTATATTAATGATAGCATACCCAAGCTAAGTATGTATTTTCTGAATTATATACTGAAGGAGTGTATTAATAATCAGTGCTTATTAAAATGCATAGTATCTCTCTTAAAGATGTGCTTAAATAAATTCCTCAATATTTTTTCATAAAGTAGTTTCTTAATTTGGATTCTAAATATAAAAGGGAAGCAAATGGGTTAATTTTCAAAACTCTTAAAATATTTTGAAATATTATTGCTAGAAATTCTATTTTATTTATTTATTTTATATATGTTTTTAGTTGAAACTGATTTTATTTTTTTATTTATATATGGTGCTGAGAATTGAACCCAGTGCCTCACACATGTTAGGCAAGTGCTTTACCACTAAGCCAGGACCACAGCCCAATTCTACTAATTTAAAAACCAATTATAGTAATTTTAGTGGATTATAAGTGGAACAAAACTTGGATTATTAATTTTTTCAAAAAGTATTTTTATGTAAATAGTAAGATATTTCCTTAAATAACTGAAAAAGTGCTAGATATATAGAGTAGTTATTAACTAACTAAATTTTAATTATTTTAAAATTAAGGTATTCAAATATTTTACTTAATTGGACATCTGCTCATTTCATTAGTTCTTTTATAAATAAGCAAGTATTTTTTCAAAAGTTTTTTTTCACTATATAACTTATAGTAAGTTAGCTGTGATTTCTCAAAGAATGTAAAGTTAGATTAATATTGCATGGGAAATATTAAATGTAAAACTGAATAACTTTGGGCATTTTACATAGCTCTGATACTATAAAGAAACATGAAATAGTAAATATTTGCAAGTAAATGGGTTAAGAACTGAATAAAAACTTGGAATAAGGAAAGTTGAATATTTGCCTGAAAAATAGAAAACTTTTGGAATCAGTTTTGAAAGAAGTTTTAGATACTTGGAAATAATGTAATAATAAAAATGTAAAAGAATGTCAATCAAAACTTAGAACCAAGAACTTAGCAGATAAATCCCTAATCAAACACTCTCTGCAAAGGGGACCACAGTGCTCCAAAGAACAGTGGTGTATAGAAAACCTTTTTATTCTGAATGGTAGATAACAGTTCAATTTCTTATTTCAACTCATTTTATTTCTAGCACTTGTGTGTCTTTTTCCTGTAATAACAACCATCAGTTATCCACTTAATATAAAATTCTACCTTGAGGTCATGTCTAACTCAATGTAATTGAAAATAATTCCAGGTGTATTGGAAATTTCAGCCCAGACAACAATTGCATCCTGTGAAGAAGAATCCAATTCCCCCAGGCTGAAGCCCTGAGCAGCCTGAGGCTTAAATACAATGAAGGATATTTTTTCTCCCCTTTGTATTGTTTCTTGCTAAAATAGCATGCTTGTCAAACCCTTCTAAATGTGTAGATCGATAGACAAGCAGAAGGGCTTTCAGCTTGATGTGTCACGGAGGTAGACAGCATCAGCTCAAGTCACAGTTCCCTACCTTGGCATATTTGGTTTCAGAGGTATCAAAGCTCATTCGTCTTTTATTGACATAAACAGGAACAAAGGAATTTAAAGCTTATTGGAAAAATAAAAGACTACAAGAAAGTATGCTTGTTCTATATGTGAAAAGATTCTTGTCTGCTCTAACCGGAATTATAGGACTAATCATACACTTTTGTGAATTTGAAGTCTTTATAGGAAGAGTAGGAAAAACTTCAAAATGTTAGCTATCAAAAAAATGAATGAGACATTATTAACAATGACACCTAGTGGTGGAAGGGCATTGCCATAAAAGCTTCTTTTAAAATGTAGTCTCAATTAATTGACCCTATCTGGGCTTAACATGCATGGATTGTTTTACCTTATGCTTCAATGGAGTCCTGAATATTTTAAAGCAGTTAGTGTAGGCTGCACATTGCTTTTCAAAGTGCTATCTGTGGACTGTCTGCATCACAATAACCTGGAATACCTGTTTGAAATGCATAAATGAATCTCTCATGGTAAGGGCCAGAAGTACCCGTATTTCAAAAGGTCTGCAGATAATTATAATATGCATGAAGTTTGAGAACTACGGGGTTAGAAGAAGGACAGAACGTGTGGTGGGAGTGCAAATATGTGTGCTACATATGTAGAACTTAATGTGAAATTCGTATTTCATTCTGAAGTATCATATAGCTCATTTGTGTGCATGCATGTACAAGTCTGTTACCACCTACAATAAAGAAAATAATGATGAAGTTTATTGCTACTGCAGTCCTTAAGGAACTCACCATCACACTGAAAAGGTGAATGTATAAAAAAATTATACATTTATGTAAACAGAACAAAGGAGTAACAGCATCTGTAAAACAGGAAAGCTTCATATGGTTACATTTGATCTAATTTTCAATGACTGATCGGCAATCTGTCAAGTGATGACACATGCAGAAAGGAAACAAGATCTAGAAAAACGAACATAAAACTCTTGGCAGGAATAATCCATCCTACTGAATAATAAATCCCCAGAATGAACTGAATATGGTCTATAGAGCTATGAAGTGAGAAGGAAGAGAGATGAAGCTGCAGACTGAACTACTGCCATTTTAGAAAACCTGAATTTTGTCAAAAATCCAAAGAAACCCTTTTATTTATTTAAATAAATATATTAAAACAGATGGTATGAATTAGAATCTCAAATACTTAGGTTTATCCTCAATAATTCCTCTTTTCCTAGAGGTTCTTAAGGAAATTACTTTGAAAACTGATCAAAGCCAGACTTTATTGCCAATAAGAGTTGTAGTTAAATTTTAAATAGTCTCTTTTGGATTTCACAGATTTTGGAAAATTATTGTTCTCTATTCTGGAAGGTCACTGTATTCTAATTTTAATCTCCAAATAATAATGATATCCATTGTTATGTGTGGGTTGTGTTTTCCCATATTATTTTAAATTAATCACTGTTGAGTTAGTATGAAGAGAGAGGACCTATGGGAAGTGACTAAGTCAGCAGTCTAGGGTCCTTCTAAGGTCCTTAGAAACGTGATAAAAGAGATTCAAGAAGTTGTCACCTCCTCTACCCATGTGTAGATAAAGTATTCAACCCATTCAACCCTTGTGCCACCTGAGAAAATCACAAAAGGTGCCTTTGGTGATGCAGGAAGTGAGACTTCACCAGACATCAAATCTGCCAGTGCCCTGATCTTGGCCTGCTCAACCTTCAGAACTGTGAGAAATACATTTACATCATTTGTAAATTATCCAGGATAAGGTATTTTGTTATAGCAAGCTGAACAGAGTAAGACATCTATTAACTATTTTCAATATTTTAAAATCCCCTAGAAAATAGAACACCTGGAAAATATTTGCCACGAGGTAGAGCCCTTGCTCACCATATAGAGGAAATCAAGGAAGTACAAAATGTGCTTGGGTAAGAAATGGAGTACCAGCAAATAAGAATAGGATGAAGTGTAAAGATGGCAGTTAGATAACAATGACTTCTGGAAACTTCAAAATGTAGCCCCGATTTTATTTGGTTTACCTGAAAATAGAAAGGCCCTAAATAAATTGAAATGTTCAAAGTGTTACAGACCTGGTACTCTGAAAATGTTATGTTTAATGCATTAGATGACAAATTCTGATGTTTATTGTACCGAAGAGAATGAGGTCAAATTATAGCTGACATTTGAGAAATGGAAAGCAATTAATATTAGGCCTAATGAGGAAAAGCAAATTGCTAAACTCACTGTGGTATATAAGGACCTTGCAGGGTATGACCTGTATGTATTTTCCCCCACATTCTGCTTTTTAAGATTTCCAGTTACGTTGTGTAAATTTGGAATTTCTTTCTTTTGTTTTTATTTTTCGTGGTAATGGGGATAGAACCTAGGATCACTCTACCACTGAGTACATGTCCAGTTCTTTCTCTTTTTCATTTTAAGATAGAGAGGGTCTCCTTAGTTGCCTAGGTGTCTTCAGATTTGAAATTCTCCTGCCTCAGCCTTCTGAGTGCCTGGGATTACCATTGTCAGCCTGGCTAAATTTCTGTTCCAATCCAACTTTCATCATTAAGATATTTTATCAAATAGCACCTTTACTGAGAATTCTTCCCTGTGTGTTATAAATCAGCTTCAATTCCTATTCAAAATCTATTCTATAGCCTTTATCATTTGGAACTGCCATTGTAGTAGTATAATAGACATGACTTTGAAAAAATTTAGGAAAATAGTCAAATTGTCAAGAAAAATGAAATAAAAATTTTAGAAATTTCAAAAGTTTTTTGTTGCTATTGAATTTCTTCAAATTAAGAAAAAATATTGTAATACATTCCCATCAAAATAATTTTAAAGAAAAAATATTTTATATATTAGAACAAAAAATAAGGATTAAAATGAGATTAACTTTGTTTTTGCTATTAAAATCTTGACAAAATGCTAATTATTATTATTCAGTGGGATAAGAAAAATATAAGATACCCATAATCTAAATCAGTGGTAATGTCTGATCCAGAACTTGCCAATTGTAAATAAAGGATATTTATTATCTGAAATAAAATATATAGTACTAACATACCAAAAAACAAAAACAAAAACAAACAGTAGAGGCTCCTCAACAGATGCTCAAGAACCTTTGATAAAAATTCAGCATTTATTCTGGGACAAACAATCAAACTGGTGAACAGGAAGAACATATAATCAGTGGTAATGTCTGATCCAGAACTTGCCAATTGTAAATAAAGGATAGTTATTATCTGAAATAAAATATATAGTACTAACATACCAAAAAAACAAAACAAAAACAAAAACAAAAACAAACAGTAGAGGCTCCTCAACAGATGCTCAAGAACCTTTCATAAAAATTCAGCATTTATTCTGGGACAAAGAAACAATCAAACTGGTGAACAGGAAGAACATATAAAATTTATAGGAATCTCTAAAAAAAAAGAGAAGGAATAAATAAAATAAAATGTCAAATATCAAATATCCACTGATATGCAATTAGTTAAATAAACTGCTTTAACCATAATGTGATCTATACATTTATATGCAAAATTTGATGGATTATATCACCATCATATTCTTTTGAGATTCTGTAACAAAACACAAATTAGATAACTTATAAACAAGAGATATTATATCTCTTTCTCTGGAGGCTGGGAAGTTTGAGATCATGCCACCAGCAAATAAATGCCTGGAGAGTGCCCACTTTCTGGTCCACAGGTGACATTTCCTCCTCTGTCCTCACATAATGAAACAGGTAGGGATCACCAGAGGTTTCCTTTATAAGGACACTAATCCCATTTGTAATAACTCTTCCCATATGATTTAATTCCTTTCCAAACCCTACCTCCTAATGCCAGCACATTGGAGGTTAGGTTTCAAGAAATGAATTTTGAGAGAACACAAACATTCAGACCATAGTGGTCACAAAATACTGATTTAGAATGATATCTAAGATATATTTTTATGGAAAAGAGACAGTAAGAAGTATCTGTCTAAAAAGGGGGAGAAGAAAATATACACCTGAAGACATATGGACAATACACATAATTTTGAAAATATGATCATAATATGTATATTATATAAATGAGCATTTTAGATTATTTACATATAAAGTTAAACATTATATAGTTTATACATAGAATTGGGATATCACATATATTTTGCTTTCATCAAAATTTAAAAAGCGGTATAGTGGAAGGGGATAGAGAAATAGCAAATATTTATATTCTTATTTGAGTAAAGCAATGAAGAAAATAAAACATTTTAAATAATTAAAGATATTAAAATAGGGCTTGGCTATTAAGTATTATAAGTCTTACAATATGCATATTTTTAAAAATACTGTCTTTTGTTACATAAACACAGTAAATATTTGCTGACAAAATAGCAAAATGACTGGAATCTACTTTAAAATAGTTGAGGGAGAAAAAAAATCTAGAGTTCATAGTTGAAAAAAAGTTTAGGAGAAAACTGATAATTGGTGAAGTTGAGTTGGACATTAGGATCCAATATGTTATTTACCTTAGTGTTTTTTATAATTTCTGGTATGAGAAAAGTATTTTAAAGATTAAATAAATAGAGAACCTGTTACTGGCTTAAGACTTAAGAGTCTAAATGACAGAAAATGTAAAAATATCTTAAGTTTGTCAGAAGGTTCTGAATGTCCTTGAAACATATAAATATATTTTATAATAGCCTGTTTTCCATAATTAAACATATATACACAAACTATAAAAACACGAAGATATTTGATGAAATACTGTGGCAGGCAGGACCACCCACATAACCCAAAACATCAGGTGAATTAGTCCTGGACTGACAGATATTGTCAAAAATTGTCATCATAAAAAAAGTCAACTGCAGTGAAATTGATGAGGCAATTCACCAGTATATTTTCAGTGGTTGTTAATTTTATCTGAAAACACCCATATTCAGTTCATGAGCCCTCTTTTTTTTTTTTTTTTTAAACAGGGTACCTAGTCATTCACTTGTGATAATTCTTGATGTAGACTCTCGATATACAAAATAATAAGGTTTTAAAAGTATCAGTACATGATATCTGGTATTTATATTTATGTAAATATTTTTATAACATAATTTCAATGACTACCAGTTGAATTTCAGGCATTGCTTTTGGCAGGAGGATAACACAATGAACTCAACAAAGCCTCTTTTTATTCAAAGCATATGGTGTAGAAGAGCAAGTTAAGCAATGTATAAACAGCCACTGGTAAACTCTAGGAAGAAAACTACAACAGGAGAAGAATACTACAGAATGGTGGGAGCAGGTTTGGTGGGAAAGGTGGCGAACTGTCATATGTAAGCTTGTGAGTTCCAGAGGGATTTCATATAAGGGGATAGTGTTGAAAATTTGAAGGGGCATGACAATCTTTCAGGGTGAAATATTTTCAGGCAAAATCTCAGAGATGGGAGCCACCCTGGCATGGTTGATGAATCAAAGGAAGGCCAAAGTAAGATGAGGAGTGGGTAGTGGTGAGATAAACTCTCCAAAGTTCACATCATGCAAGAAACAAAAGATAACTGCTTTGCTTTTATACCTACAGTGAGGATATTAAAGTCCAGAAATACTATGATGAAACTTACTTTTAAAATAAACATTCAATTTTTAAATAATTATAAAAATGATTATAAATTCATAACATATTTTTACTCCATTTATTTTCTCATTCTCCTTAAAAACTTGTTCACAATCCCTACTCTCCTCCAACTTGCAATTTTTCCTTCATCATCATGATTCATATGAATAATTTCATTCAATATCATACTTAAACACCAAGACTATCTGAGCAGAATTTGGGCACATATGTTTGCTTGCATCTGTCATCATGAACTCTGCCTATTTTCTATTATTCTGTATTTGTGTTCAGTATTAACAAAAGTTAAATCTTCCATCAGTATTCTGGAGATAACTTCACTTTCTGTATACTGAAGTATTCTGCTTTAGAGACTTTTATCTCTGTCTTTGACATCATTATTGCATAATCCCTATTATCATATTAACTAATTTTCTTCATTCTTAAAAGCACATGAGTATGGACCCCACTTTTCCTTGTATTCACTACTGTAAATCTCTACTTTTCTTCATAGTAATAGGAAGAGTGGTCTTCCTTGACTTCTTTATTTTTCTTTCTTTCCAATTTGCCCTAAAATTCATTCCAATCAATATATTTCACAACTACCTCCCCAACATCCCACTAATGATGATGACTTGATGCAGCAGTGGAGGTAGTGAATGTAGCCAGTTTTTTATTTCAAAGATAAAGATGATCAGATGTTGATGTTAAGAGTGTACAGAGTTAGGCATACTGCCAGAATCCCACAGTCCAATCTTCTCTCTTCAGAGCACACTAAAGACTTCTGTTCCAGTAATGGTGTCTTTTTGCCTAAAAACTTTCTCTAATGAAAATTTCAGAGACCTTAAAGGAGTCCTTATCCCATGCCTTACTGGAGATGGTACACAAATGCTTTCAGTTCTCTCCCTTATATGTGTGATAACTCCAGCACCTGATTTCTTTAGATTGCCTTAACTTCCTTACTCTATGTCACTGCTATACCTTCCAAATTAATTCCTGGCACTCAAATTCCTCATCGTCTATTTCTGGGAAAATTCACAAGAAGATGCAACATCTTTTTATCTGACCATATAGAAGAATAGAGATGCTACTTATGAAGATAGTAAAGACTACTGGATATCGGCTTGGTGGAAAGGGCTTGAATAATGTCTTCCATGTTGAATATGTTGAATTTGAACATATAGGGACATGATAGGCTTGAATTTTATTGGTGGCACCCTGTTGAGAGATGTAAATTGTGGAGTCTTCATTTGGTAAAGGGATATAAAGGGAAAAGGGTCTTGGGAACTGAGTTCTGAAGCACCTTAATTTGAAATCAAGAATTTGGTGACAGTTCAAAGGGGATAATGAGGAAGATTGACCACTGGAGTTTAGGTGAACAATTAGACTTCCTATCCAGCACCCAGGTTAAAATCATTTTTTAAGATAAAATTGTTAATGCTTTCATATTTTGTTCATAATCAAAATTAGGACTGCAAAGTAACTATTGGACTTAACACTATGAAAGTCATTGTCAATACTGTCAAGTGATTTGAAATAAAAATAGGTTGAAAGGAAAATAGAGAAAATGAAAGCAGTAGCTGTGTTGAAACATTTTGGGTAATTTTTTAAAGGATAAAAAAGAAAGGGTAATAAACCCAAGATGATATAGAGTACAGGGAGTTTATTTTTTGTTTGGCTTTATTTTGTTTATTGTTTTTTTTTTTTTTTTTTCATTTTGAGAACAAGAGAGATAGAGACAGAGAGAGGCAGTGCGAACACATATTTTAGGAAGATTGTGTGACTTAATACAGGAATGTGTGAACATTTGTAGAAAAGAAATGGAAAATTTTCTTCTACTGGTTACTATTTTCCAAGTGAATTAAAAATTAAATTTGACAAGTGGAAATGATGATCAGAAGAACTCTTCAGTGTTTGAGGAAAAATAATTCAGTCTAAGAATTTGAGAGTAAATTCAGAAGAAATAAGATATGAGCAAGGCGGAGAACAAAATTTTCTAAGTTATAATGAAAAGAAAACTGGGGGGTTATCAAAGGAGTATATTCAGAAACTATGTGATCTAACTTGGTAATTAAAAGGAAATGAGGCTCTGATGGACATAAGGTGCAAAGGGGATAGAATGGAGAGACTATATTTTCAGAAGAGATGACAGTATCCTTAACTTTCTAGAATTAGAGAGAATAAACTGGAAAGAGAATATATTAAACATAAGTTTGCTGCCATGAGAATTAAAGCTTTTTAATATGTCATACAAAAATTCATTCATATCTTGGCAATACTGAAGCTCATTGTATAAACTTCTTCTAAATTTCAAGTAATATAGTTAGCATCCTAAAGGGACAGGAATGGGGCCCTGAGGGAGTTTGCATGTAAAGTTCCTTGGAGTGGAGGATCACTTGAATTTCTATGATAGGGAGGACAGCAGTATTTTCAGTTTAGAAATAGTTACTGAACTTATTGCACATTGCTGCAGCCAGAGTAGAATACATGAAGCACTATGAGATTAAACGATGTTGGAAGAAGGCTAGGAAAAGTCTCGCCAAAGGTTTAAAATGGTGTGCTTGTCATGAGAGTGTAGACTGACAGCCTTGACAGCTCCAGATCTTGTATGGGAAATCTATTTACTTCTACCTCAGCTGTCATTGCCGGCTCAGCCACTTCTCTGCTGCTATAAACTCCCACTTTCTGTGAGACATATAGACTGGCAGGTGAAAAAAACCGGGATTTAGATATTTCAATAAAATAATGAAAGTTCAAAGCAGTGCATTGGCAGTTTTGTTTCTAAAGACACTTTTTATTGCTAGGTTTGGATTCAGAAATGAGCTCGTGATAGAACTGGAAGAGAAACAGCAATGTATTTTATAGGTATCAGCGCGCGCGCGCGCGCGCACACACCCACCCCCACCCCCATACACAAACACACACACACACATTTGAAATGATCTGTTATCCATTATTTATTTTTTTTCCTCATGTGTAAGAAAATTAGACATAATTTTTAGTCTTTGTTATTTGGTGACTATGTTAACTTCAGGTTAGTTTTATTATAAAGACATCTACATAATAAACTCAAGGAGGATGGATAATTGCAAGTAATAAACAAATATTTACAGACTTCTTTGAATTTTTTTTAAAGTAAAGATATTAATGAATATATACATGAATCTTGAGGTTATATCTGATCTGAAAACAGAAGCTATTTCAATACCAGCATGAAAGGGAGGTACTATTATCAACGTGTCCTGTGCATTCCAAACTTCAGATAAACAAAGAATTTTACTTTTTCCAAGCAATAATATGTTATTCTTTAAAAAGGAAGTTAGGTAATAAAGGAAGTGAAACAGTACAGAAAGTTATGAATATAGAAACCTCCAAATATTTTTATAGATGATGTTTTTGAGTTAAATCATCCCCTTGAAAGTTGTCAATTTAAAGATTTAATGAGTAATAAAGGTGATTTAGAGGGTTATCAGACACATATTTCATTAGAAAAACTGTGTTATAATTAATATATTAATAATTAGCCAGCAAAAGTTTTACCTGGAAATTCAGAAACATATTAACTACAACTTCCTGGAATGAACAGGAATTATAATAAACATGAAAACAACTTAACTAAGGTCCTAAAAATTAATGTTTTAAATGTGTAGAGAAAATTTACAAATTAGTCAAACTATTTGTCTACTAGATATATCAAAATGATCTTACTCCCTTCCTTCCTTTCTTTATTCCTTTCTTATGACCTTCATTTCTTCCTATTTCTTTCTTCTATTCTTTAAGCCTACAATATAAATAGCTCTAAAAAGTAGATTTTCAGAGTGAGCACCAGAGATCTGTATTTGTTTTAAATGCATGTTCACTGACACTAATCAATACCCCTATGTGACTTTCTTATAGTAAAATATCAATATAAGCCCCTGTTAAAAACAAATAGGAAAGCTATGCTTTTTCATGAGAACTACACCTTTTGGGGGGAAACTTCCTTAGTTATATCATGTTGTTAGATATATAGACATATTTTGTAAATATAAGGTAGAAATGATGGGACTACTGATAAAGCAGGTATATGGGCAAAACAGCTTCCAGTATATTCACCACATTCATACTTAGTTGCATACTTAGTTGTAGGCACCTCATACATTAGATGAATAGATGGATGGATAAATGGAATGAATGAATAAATGAGCCAATGGAAATAAACAAATCCTTGTTACCAAAGAACTTACTGACCCAATGTCCCATCTGTTTTTTCAAGACCATTAGGTGTTCTTGAAAGAATGTAGAAGTTTTGGAGAATGTAGCTATTTTATTTTGCCTCACAATTACTTTTTCTGTTTTAAAAGTTAAATCTCCATTGTATCTACTGGACTCATAATGGACTGTGTTAATAAAATTTCCTGAGGCCTATTGCAATTATTCTGGTTACCAGGGCCATTTTCAATCTAGTACTACATCATATATAACCCATCTGAATACAAGGAGGCATGGCTGAAGTTGTGCTTTCCCTACCATCAAAATATCACCAAACACATGGTTTTGTCAAAATCCATCAACAACTGTGCTGTGGAATAAATAGTTAAAAGTTTGTTTTGCAACATTTGAGAACTATAGTTGTGTTTCTCTGGGGCTATAAATATAAATCAGTGTTGATTTTTTCATTATTAGCATTTATTCAGCATCTATTCATGCAACAGAAACTATATCATACACATGTCTATGTATGAGTATTTCAACAATACCTTTCAAATATGCATAGTCCATATGCCCTGGAAATAGATTCTAAAATATTCTATGTGGCACCAGAAAGCTAACAAAATAACATGTGAAAATAAGTACTATTTCACTTACTCTATTAACTATTATATTTTTACAGTCATGAAATCTTAACAATGGAAATATACCAAGTATCTACAAAAAATATCAGAAAGTTACATCTTTTAAAAATTATACAGTATGACTTGAGCAAATAAACTTTATTTTTACTTAAATATACAAAAGTTAAATATGCAAAAACTATTTCCTTAGGCTCTTAGTGTAATAGATTTGTCTTGTTAAATATTTCTTTAAGTAATTTTTAATTGACAACATATGCTAAACATCACAGAGCAATGTGTGTGAAGCACTTCGCAACTGTCGGAGTGGCTTAAAACTAATTCCTCCTCACGATCTTTGCTTCTTTTGTTTTGCAGTGTGCTTTGTTTTTGTCTGTCAGATTCCAATATCCATATTTTATAGAAACCAGGTAATTATAATGTGTAATTCTAAAGGACATGATTCTAAAATATCTTGCTTTAATAATAATCCACAAATTGATGACTACTAAAGTAGTGAATAAACCATTGATTACATACATACTTACTTGGTTGTTTATGTGAAATCCAAATGAGCATTTACATAAGAAAAATAGACCTATTTAAACGTGTCATTGTGAACATAAGGAAGAACTTAAATTAATAGGGGGAAATTTATGATGTATTATTTTTGTTAAATTATAGTATAAAAAGTTTCAAAAAGAGTAATTTTACATCCTATATGTCCCAGCTATAATAATATTCTCTAGGTAGATCGCATAAGAAAAATGATAAAATTTTTCCTTAATTCATAATTCATATACCCATTACTTTATCGAAAATTGATATACCTCTTCTTGTTGTCTTAGTCTGGGCTACATGCAAAAGATACCTTTTCCTTACACAGGGAAAAAATATTAACACAGGAGAATTTCATTGAAGAATTGAAGAATAATTTCTACATATCCTACACTAAGGGGTGTTTTATTTTTCCCTAGTACATCAATATTTTATTTATGTCAGTAACATACAAAGTTCCTCATCTTTCGTACCTCCCCTCACTTGTCAGTTAATCTGCTTCATTATTCAAGCATTGATGTTTCTTGCTAGGTCACTGCAATTATCTGAAAATTAGGTAAAAACCATTTATGCTGCCTCTCTTTCTCTTTTTCTCTCACAGCTATGCCAAGTTGACTGTCCCTTTCCAACTACCCATTTGTCCCTTTCACATCTCATTCATGTCTTCTCTCCTCCCTGGCAAGGTATTGGCTTGGATATATTCCAGTAGTTATGTGGGATATAGCTGCCCAGCTGGCTGAATGGCATATTAAACATAATGAATGCCCCATTCTAGAAGACTGCTATAGAAACACTCAATTTCTATTAAGAATATTCACATTTTCATCAGAGCCATTAGTAACAGGTTCTATAAAGAGAATGGGGGAAAGAGCTGTGGTAATTCTCATGGAAGCAGACATAGAAGAATAAGAAAATACTCAGTTATTGGTAAATACAATAGAATAAAATAGCAATAGTAAAAGGGAGATAGTATAGGAAAAGATAGTTGAATTTTACTTATGCATATATAAAGGAACTATGAATAATCATAAATTTTTTGAAATAGTTTTATTAACTTAGGTAAAATCTAACATTTTTAAAGAGGGTATTGTTGATTAGCCAACTGGAAATATAAGATTCATTTCAGTGTCTTAATTCTTAATTTATATTTTTAAATATTAGATATAAAAATAGGTTCTTGTCTAAAATATTATAGTTGTATTCTAAGTGTTTTAATTACATTTCTATTATATGCAAACAAAACACCAATGTTAAGAACAACTGATTTGAAAACTAAGTATTAATTTTCCCTTTTTAAACAATACTATTATTTTGAATTCTGAAGCTAAAGTTTAGAATTCAAGAAATTTTACATATTTTCTCTTTTTCTTACAGAAAAATGTGAAGGATTTGATCAGGTCATTCTGAAGTAGTTCTTTCTCTGAGACTGAATACAGGTTAACTCCAGGTTAACTCCACTATATTGTTTACTCCTACAGTCCCATCTTGTGTGAACAACTGTTATAGTAGCACAATATTATATTTGATAACAATTTAATAAATGCTTTTCTCAGAAAAAAATTGCAATTCAGCACAATGAACAGAGTTAAGAAAACTTAACACTAGCATATAAAGTTTGATTTGAACCAAGCTTTCAGTAATACATTCTCTAATACATTTGGAAAATCCTGTGTATTACAACATTATATTCCATGAAATACTTTATCATAATGTTGCTATACTTGAGTTCAGAAGCTTGTCTGCAGATAACACTAATACCCAAGAGAACTTTGTGGAGAAAGAGAGTGGGTTTTCTTGAGAGTGCTAACCACTCAACTTACAAGAGATATGAAGTAATGCCTCAATTCCCTATTCTCTTCTCTTGGGAAACGGGGAGCTGTTACATGAGGAGCAGGTTAGGAGTTACATGCAGAAATCAGAAATTGGTGTTTCTCTGGGATATTGAATCTGGAGGTCTGGTGTTTTGACACTGACCAGAGTGATAATCTCATAGTAATGTCCTATTTTTATCTTGAGGGCAAGATGCTCCACAATGCAGAGTAAAGGGGACAGGAATAAAGCAAGATGGAGTCAAAGATGACAACAATCTGTACACCATAAAAAAAAATCCAAAATCAAAAAAACAAAATTTTTTTGAAAAATCCAAAATCTGCTTCCATAACAAAGTGGACTATTTTAAAAATCTGATTATTTTTGGAATTACTAAGATGGATAACAGTTCAAGACAGGATATATTATGAGAAAACATATTTAAATACAGAAAAGTGAAATAATCATTCCTTGTGGCCTTAAAATCCCAGGAAGATTGATAGAACCCAGAACCACAATGGACAGAAACGTTACATAGGTTTCTGCAAGTAAACCTCCTTAAAATAGAGCAAGCTTGTTCAAAGAGGGAAACTAATTATCTGTTAAAAGTGACTTTGCTGTTCTCCATGCCTAGCTGCCACCTGTTAGCTACCTTATTCTCATTCTCTCTTCTGCCTGTCATCTGCTCACATACATTTGATGTATGTATAATCTAATCAGGAGCTTTCTTAAGTTTAGTTCCTGCATATGTGACATTCTAAGAGGCATATATGTGTGTATATATCTATCTATATATATATATATATATATACATATCTCCATGTTAAACCTTTGAAAAGTATTGTAGTAACAATGTAAGCTTTTATTTTCTTTAATTTTAGTGAACTATATTTATATGTAATGAGGGAGTTGATTTTGACATATTCATAAATGCACATAACAGTTTTTTTTTTTATTTCAGTCCATAGTATTTCTTCTTTCCCTCTTCCCTCCCCCATCCCCTTTCTCTCCTCTATTGGTCTTCCATCTAATAATTTATTTATTTTTAACTGGTGCACTATATATATGTGTGTGTGTAAACTTGAAATGCATTACTAATCAACTTCCTTCCCCAGTTCTTCCTTTTATCTCCTGCTACTCTACTGATCTCCCTTCTGTTTTGTAAGATCTCTTCTTTGTTATTGTTTTTTAAACAGGAAATGAGCAAGGCAGCATTACATTTTTAAAAAGAAGGAAAAAGTTCTTGATTTTTCTTTACCAATATGTCAGCTCACTGTTGTCCTTTTTCTAGCAATTGCTTACTTCCTGACCTCCTTGTTCAACTTCCTTCTCCTTTCTCTTCCTCTTATATCATTCCTCCTTTTTCACTCCCTTTCACTCTCATTCTTTCTGGCGTGCTGGCATGTGATTTGCTCTATCACTGGCGCCTGTACAGTGAAGTTTAAGTGGTTTTCTAGAAGAGAGAAAAATTTTCCTCTTTTCAAGTTGAGGGAAAGGATGGATCTCAAATATTTATATTTCCCTGTAATATTCTTCTAATAGAACAGCACCAGTACACATCCAAAAACAGGATGGTAGCATTTACTTTTGTACCTAGATCTTCTTCAGACCCACAAAGCAATAAGTTCATTATTATTTTTATTATCTTTTCCAACTGTGTTGTGCCTACTTTTTTCTTTGTATTTTTGTAATGCCTCTGAACATAGTGTTACTTGACTTCTGATTATCCTTCAATTCCCTTCCTCTCTCGGGAAATGTTGATTTCAGGAAATCTGGAGAAATTCTAGAGAAAGCAAGCTGCTAATTTTTCAGTCCTCCTAACTTCAGTTTCTAGCATCCACTTGTAAGGCATATGAAGTAATGTTAAAAGATTTATCTGCCCATCCCCCCAAAAGAATGGATACAATGTCATTTTTTAATCTTATATACAGAAAACTGACCAGTGGGGATTTGAACTGAGTCAAAGTAAGAAACCCTGGCATGACTTTTAATTCCCTACTTGCTAGTGATGAATTTGTTCTCAGCTCTGCCATTTGATCTGTCTTTCACTTTCTGTCTAGCAGTACTGAAAAATATCTTTTCATGCTCTACAAAATTAGCTTAAACTTTCAGTTGAGCAAAAATGTTTCTACCAATTAAATTTTTTCCTTTCCAAGCAACTTATAATTTCTGACTTTTTGTAGTATAATTTTCCCAAATGTAAATCCACCAAATTTTATGGGCTTAGCACAATGTGCCCAATTGTCTAAATATATGTGCAAACATACCTTCCATGTTTATAGGGAAATAGTTTATATGCTAGAATTAAAAAAGGGGAAAATATTTAACATTTTGTGTGGCTTTTCCAGGATTGTCAGTTATACCAGAATCAAACTATAGGTGATTGATGCTCTGATTCAATAAATAATTCCCAATGATATAATCTCCAATTGTTACTTACTTTAAATCAGTTTTAACCTGTCACCTCTGTGGTATTTTAGTAGCGTGTTCAAACTACAGGAGAGTAATGCATTAATTTGTACTTTTCCCCTTCTTTATCAACCCTTATCTTTTCTTTCCTTAAGCTTCAACCATCTATTTTAAAATGTTCTTCCTGTGTTTTATTTCTTTGTTTCAATGAGATCCTGTTGCAAAGAACAAGGAAGAAATTTTATCATGCTTAATGTCTTTCATTGTATTTGATTTTAAAAAACTATAATTTTGTTATTGTTGCTGTTTTATTATGCTAGAGTGATGGGCAAGCATTGCTTGTAGAACCTCAGAACAGAACTGTTTGATGGAATATCTTGGGAAACTACGAAATAGACACAAATCTCCATGCTTCTAAAAAAGATGTCTATTTCCCCAAATGCTATGGGACAATTTTTTGCAAGGATGGATAAGAATTTCAACAATGAGAATTATTGACAAAAGATCTGAGGGATTATCCTAAAATGTTCTGATGTATTTAAAATGCTCAACTTTCTTTTCTTTACTTTGGGAGTCCCATTCTGGGCTATTATGAATTTTCCGTTAACCACTAATGATGGAGATCAAGTATAATTTCATTTAATGAAAATCTTAATATGCAATATATCTTATGTAGGTTATTAAGATAAGATTTATGACCACCAAATAAAGATTTCTCAAAGCCCTCATCTTCTATACTGTATAAACTTTGTCCATAGGCTTTTTATGATCTATGGGAATAAATATCTTTAACCAATTGTCCCATATTTTTAAAAAATTCTTGCTTATTCAGCCACTAGTGAATCTATCTCCAGATAATATAACTGGCTTAGAGTCCTGGATGATTCCACTTGGATCTGCACATATTTTCTCCACTGTAAGTGAAATACTTAAATTGCTTAGCTATTAGGGGTCCAAGAGTTCAATATTTATCCAACTTGTAAACTCATAAGAAGTTTCTTTTAAAATACTAAATGAAGATTATTTATACAGCACTGAGAAGGTCTAATTCTTTCACTAATACAGAATCTGTATGTAATAACCCAGAGTGTTTTCTTCAATTTCCCTCCAGGATTATCATGACACCAGAGGTTAATATTAACTTCCTGGCATAATAAGTCTCATAATAATTTTAGAGTCAATAATTATTTGTGGTTATTCATTTTAGCTAAATACTTTTAAGGTGAGCTAAAATGTACTGCATATTAAGCTCAAAAATGTAAGGTAAATCATCATTTTCCCTTACATCACAAAATAACCCATATTTTTGAGAGGCAACCTCAACCTAAGTATATCAAGAATATACATAAATGATTTTAAAATCTTTATTGAATATTGTGAACTGATTGTGTCCCACCAAAGCAATTCTAAGATAGCACTTACCCCAAATATGACTGTATTTGGAGTTAAGGCTTTTAAGGAGGTGATTGAAGTAAAAAGAGGTTGTAAGAGTGGAGTCCTAATGCAATAGAACTAGTGTCCTTACAAGAAAAGGATGAAACTTTAGGAGGAAATGCACACCCAGGAAAGACCATGTAAAGACACAGCACAGATATTAGCTGCATTGGCACATTCATCTTGGACTTCCATCCAAGAATAATTGTGAGAAGTAAATTTCTATTATTTAAGGCATTGAGTCTATGACATTTTCTTATTGCACCCTATCAGACTAACAGAGTTGGATGATATTTTAAAAAAACACATAAAAATCTAGAAGTGACTTTGGAATTGGTTAATGGAGAGAGGGTTAGAGAAATAAAATTGCTCACCATTAAACTGAACTTTGACCTGTTATTTGGTTTTTAAACTCTGCTATCTTGCTTTGTAAAATCATCACTTCTTTCATTCATTTTTGCCATTAGGTTGAGATCCACAATCCCAATGCAACTCTGTTCACTATATTTTCAGTACTATTTAGTTATAGTGCTAACATTATTATTTTACTTACAAAAGAGTATCAATAATACAATTATAACAACAAATATGCAAATCTAATTGATGGAAAATTCATTGGACATGGTAACCATATTTTTGAGAGGCAACTTCTGGCTAAATTCAGCCAAAGTACATCAAGGATAAGCAGAAATGACTCTAAAATCTTTATTGTAACCATTGTTCACATGCATTTTATGATCTACAGGAATAAGTATTTTTAACCAATTATTCCATTTTTTGAAAAAAATTCTTGCCTATGATGGTAATATAGTCACTAGTGAATTTATCTGCAAATATGTATCTTGAATTCCCTATAAAGTTTTGAAAAAAAATGCCAAAGAACCTAGTCACAGGAAAATAAGTTTGGGGCTATTCTTTAATAGACAATTGCAATGTTTTTGTAACTCCTAAGGTCATAATTATTATTAAAAATGTGAGAGGTGTCTTTAAATATAAAGACCATAAGTTAGCACATACCTGTAATCCCTGCAATTTCAGAGGCCAAGGCAGGAATACCTCAAATTCAAGGCCAACCTAGGCAATGTAAGCACACTATCTCAAAATAAAGACAAGGGCTAGTGATGTACTTGGTAGTAGAGCACTTGCCTAGCATGCAAAAGGCCCTGGGTTTATTCCCCAAAGCCACATAAAAAAATTTAAAAATACTATATATTTTGAGTTTTCTCATCTAAAACCACCAACTTATTTACCTCTCCTCCTCACCTATATCCCTGCGCTGGGAATAAAATCCAGGGTCTCAAGTATGCTATATAAGCTCTATCACTGAGCTATACCGTCAGCTTCCAAGCTACTTATTAACCATTTGAGAGCAAGAGATTGATTTCATCATTCATGGAAACTAATTTATGTAGCAGTACTTGAATAAATGATTTAAAAATATAACTTACAGCTTCATTTAATTATGTAGTGTTCTTTGCTTATCTTCTTGTAAAATAATTAACAAAGAATTTTAAGCAAAAATAAAAAAAAGAAATGATATAAGATGACAAATTGTGAAATGTTTATGGTAATCAATAATTAAAGAAGGGCAAACTAAACCAAATTAGAAAATATGTTTAAGAAGTAATACTTGATAATACTTAATGTCTGCAAAGATGAAGAACCAGGAAATGTTTATAAATAGATGATGGTTTGTTTTTTAATTCAAAAAATATAGTTTAAGAATTAGGTGGGCAGGAGTCCTAAAAATATGAAATGAAAAATAGAGCAAAAAATTATTGTGCAGAAAACACTTTGGTAGAAATACTTTTTTATCATATATAAAAGTGGAAGTAAATTAAATGTCCAAGGGCAAAATAATAGATAAAAATTAGTAATTTATTCAAAGAGTGTTAATGTAATTATGACTAGTAATCTTAACAGTAAAATTCTTGTGTAGTAAGCTTAGATATAAAGTTAAATTCAGAAAGCTATTTATACAATTGGATAACAAATACATAATAAATACATAGACATTATAAATGGAGAAAGTTAAGGAAATCTTAAAAGTTGCATTATAAAATGTCATCCCTGAGTAATATCACCAATTATTTTTGGTTGGCCTTTCTTATTGTTTAGGTTTTTGTAAACAGTTGTAAAATGTTCATGTTTACTTTGATTAGGAGAAAACTTTAAAGAGTAATTTTTAGAATACTATGATTAAACCTAAGTGTGGGATTTGTTTCTAAACATTGGTACATATACACATACACACATTTGTTTCCCATACTTCATTCTTTCAGGAAACGGTGGCGAATTTAAAGTTACATTTTCTTAGAAACCCTTAATTTCCTGGACATGCTCTTTCTATTGAAACTTTTGCAATGGCTGTGTGATTTCTCAAAATGACATAAAATGTTTACAGGACCTAGTGATAAACTCACAAGTCAAAGAAAGGATTGAATGATTCTCAAAATATACACCATTAAAATATGACTATATAATTTATCATCCAAATCTTCTGTTTAGAGTAAAATGAAGTAGGCAATGCTAATCATGGTGCTGGGACTACTTGGGAGCAGAGCAGGCTGATGGTTGACCTCTCATAAGAGCACAAATTGGGGCAGAAGCATGAAAACAGGAACGTAAAGCGTGTTGCAAATTAAGTGTTTTTAATCATTTTTTTCCTGTTTTTAATGTCAACCACAGCTTCTCTGTTTATGCTTAAAATCATACTTATTATAGTAGAAAGTATTATTTTAATTAATTTGGTTAAAAAAATATTCCCCTACTAATTCACAGCAAAGGAATTCTGTTTTTTTTTTTTTTTAAATCCTGGTGGTTCTCTTCTCATTATATTATTTTGTAATTTTACCTTGTGTATTAGGTATACCTGACCATGATTGACACTATAGGGTACATACTTTAATACAAAATATTTTAAACAATGTTATACATCTTCAAGTTTATATATTTTAAAAAATCTCCTTAAGAATAAGAAAGGGCATTTTATATTTCATCAAAGGAGTGAAATGTTGAAACATTTGGAAATGTTCTGAAAAAGGTGGATTATTATAGGTGGATTGAGAAGCAGTACAGTTCTGTCCTTGTCTTCGGTTGTTAAAACTTATCATTTAACTTGCAGAGCAAAAACATCAGACACAAGTCTAACTTAACAAGTATTATTGCCACTGATTTTCTCAGGAATGGAAATACAGTGAATGAAAAATCTAACATACATTGTTTTTAAATGAATTTTAGCTTTCTTGTAAAATGTGTTCTCTGGGGGCATCTTACTCAGTTTAAATTATAATAGTTTGACTGCTGACTGTTACTGCAGCAACTTTTAAAACTGTATGTGTTGCTATAAATTGCCTGTGAGTCAGATTCATTGCAAGGTGAGGAAGGGCATTTTGAATGTCCTATCTGTTTTTCTCATCTAATCCAAACTTAAAATAAGCACTCAGGCATTTAACTTGCTGCATCTAGCTTTAAGATAAATAACTACCATTTCTTTCTTTAAGAAGTAAATGCAAGAAAAAAAAAACACATGTTTCTATTTTAAATAGCAACATTTTCAGGATTAGCTAGCATTTTATATAACCTTGTGGAAAGTGTTCTGATTAGCATTGACCTTACTTTTCACATGGTGAGAATTGTGCTAGCCAGGTAGGAAATGAAGTCTCAAAGGTAAAGTTACAGGTCAGTAAAGTCAAGCATTTAATCAGATAATGGAAGCCTATGTCATTAATAAGTGTGTCATTTGCTTCAATAAAAGCATTACTTTGAGAAATCAAATCAATCCTTCTAATACCCCACATAACTCCCACTACTCCACCCTACAAACTTCCCTGATAATCTGTTTCCTCTATTGGCTTCTTTCTCTGATCTCTTATCAATACTGTCTGCATAGTCCTCATTTTTCCTTTAATTATAAAATTATGTTGTATTACTATATGTTTATCTTAAATATTCTTATTTTGCCTAGTCAGATTATAAGCACTATTAGGATTATAAATGTGTCTTACTGCCAATTCTTGTGAAAATAGATTTCTAAGTTGCCTATTAGCATTATTACTGCCTAATGACACTAAATTGCTTTAATGAACAAAGACACATATGAATGAATAAGAAATATGGAATATAACTGAAAATTATGCAGTTATAATACACATATTATGAATAAATATTGATGAGTAAATGAGTGAAATGAATAACAATTTAACTATTCTTCATTTTAAAAATTTTAAGATATATAATCAAACAAAAATGAACAAAATTCAAATTCTTAAGGTAAGACTTAGAATTTTCCTGCTCATTTTCTAAGTTTTACAAGATCTATATAGTATATACATATATTATAGTGAAGCCACAGAAATGGCAACAGAGTATTATGAACAATTATAACCCCCCAAACTAGATGACCTAGAAGAAATGGAAAAATTTCTAAAAGCATATTGCCCACCAAGACTGAAGTAAGAAGAAACAGAAAGCCTGATCATACCTGTAAACAGTGAGGAGACTTAATCAGTAATCAAAAACCTCTCAGGATAGAGAAGCTCTGGACAGACGACTTTACTAGTGAATTCCACCAAATATGTAAAGAATTAAGACCAATTCTTCTCAAATTCTTCTAAAAACATGAAGAGGTGTACACATCCAAACAGATTTTATGAGACTAGCATTAACTTTATTTCAACTCCAGACAAAGACATCACAAGAAAAGAGAATGACAAGCCAGTATTCCTATTGAACATAGATGCAAAAATCCCTAAGACTCAGGTTCAGCATCTCTAATATGAAAATTCAAAATTCAAAATGTTCCAGTATCTAAAACATTTTGTGTTGTCATGGTGGCACAAATAAAAAAATTCCACACTTGCTCTCATGTGAGAGGTCACCGTCAAACACAGATTTACTAAAAATATTATATAAAATTATCTTCAGTCTATGTAAGGTTCATATAAAACCTAAAAACTTCATTTTTATATGTATATGTCAGCTCTAAGATATTGCATGTGTATATATTTTTTTAAAATTCTGAATTTCAAAAATTTGAAACACTTCTAGGTTACAAGCAGTTCAAAGAAAAGATATCCAAACTACATCAGCAAATTGAATCTAATGGTTCATGAAAAGGGTTCTATACCATGACCACGTGAGCCTTATTTCTGAGATGAAGGAATAACTTCACGTATAAATTCAACTAGTGCAATCACATTAACAGAATGATAAAAATCATCCCAGGAGATGAAAAGCATTTGACAAAAATCCAAATCTTTAATGATAAAAATCTCTTTACAAGCTTATTGTCAGAAGACAATAAGACTATATGAAGAAGATAAACTTATATCAACAATGAAAAACTTTCAGTTTCTGAAAAAAGCAAGGATACCCAGAAATGCCACTTCACTTCAACATAGTAAAATAGTCCTAGTCTGAGAAATTCAGAAAGAAAAGTAAAAACATTCTGCCAGTTTTTCACCTCTGTGACCAAAAGACCTGACAAGAACAATTTTCAAGGAGGAAAATTTATCTGGTGCTCACAGTTCTGAGGTCTCAGTAAACAGACAGCCCATTCTGTTGCTCTGGGCCCAAGGTGAGACAACATCATGGCGGAAAGGTGTGGAGGAGAGAAGTAGCTCAGGACCTGGCAAACAAGAAGCAGAGAGAGACTAAGCTTAGCTCACCAGGATAAAATATATATCACTGCCTACAATTACCATCCAGATAATCATTCTAGTGGATTTGTGTGCTGATTAGGTTAAGGCGCTCAAACCGAATCAGTTTGCATAAACTTTCTTGCATTGTCGTACACATTAGCTTTTGGGAGACATCTCATACCTAAACCATGCACTGTCTAAGTTGTAACAAGACAAACTGTCCCTCTTTCCAGATGACCTGATCTTATAGAAATGTATACAAACTCAAGGACTACATGCATAAAAGAATACCCCAGTAATTGTTAGAACTAATAGATGCAGTAAGGTAGCAGGATAGAAAATCAATATGCAAAAAGCAGTCATGTTTCCATATGCTAATAAACTCTGCAAAGGAAATTAGGAAAGCACTTCCATTGATAATAGCACTGAAAGGAATAATATACTAAGGACTAAGAAAGTGAAAGACTTGTACAGTACAAACTATAAAACACTGATTAACATAACCAAAGAAGACACCAAAAAAAGACAAACACATTGAGAAATTTGAAGATGCAATGTTGTGGAAATGTCCATAACGCTCAGAGATCTGGCATATTTAGAGGAATGGTAAAAGCAATTCTGAAATTTCAATGGAGCTACTAAAGAATAGTCAAAGCAATCAAGAAATAAAGAACAAAGATGAAGGCATAACACTTTCTGACTTTAAAATATTTTACAAAATGACAGAAATAAGAAAAAAAAAAACATGGTAGTGACATGAAGATATAACAATAGTCCAATAGTCCAATAGAGCTAAATAGAGAAACTGTAAGTAAAGTCACACCTCTGTGGTCAACTGATCTTTGACTGGGGTGCCAAGAATACTCAATCAGGAAAGGATAGTCTCTCGAAATAATATGGTGTTTAAAAAACTAGATTCACACGTGCAAACAAGTAAAAATAGACCATTTTTTTTTTTACATCATACACAATATCAATGCAAAGTAGAATAAATACTTAAAACATAAGACCCACAATTGTAAAACTAGTAGAACCAAATGTAAGAGGAAAAGTCCACAGCATTGATTTTGGCAACCTTTAAGGAATGGGACATCAAATTATAAGCAAAGACAAAACAAAAACGCAAAACCGAAAAAAAAAAAAAAAGCCCCATATAAACAAGCCCCATAACCATTTTGCACAGCAAAGGAAGCAATTACTAAAGTGCAATGTCAATATACAAAGTTGAAGATGATATTTGAAAATCACACATCTACTAAGAGGTTAATTTCCAAAATATGTAAGGAACTCATACAACTCAAAAGCAGAAAAACTAACAACTAAATTAATGAAATAAGCAAAGGGATTGACTATATTTCTCCAAAGAAAATATACAAGTGGCCAATGGATAGAAAAAATATGTTCAACACCATTAATTCTAAAGCAAATTCATATCAAAACTGCTATGAAATTGCTATACCCTTTTGGATGGCTATTACAAAAAATAAATAAATGAAAGATAAGAAGGAAATGAAGGGGAGGGATGGGAGAGGGAAAGATGTGAACTGAGAAAGATATTGTTACCCTGTGTATGTGTGTGATTACATGAATGGTATGAATCTACATCATGCACAACCACAGAAATGAAAAGTTTTACTCCATTTGCATACAATGAATCAAAATCCAGTCTGTAAAAATAAAAATAAATAAATAAATAAAAATATGTGCTGAAAAAAAAAGTGCTGGCTATGACAGAGAAATTAAAACAATCTACACTTACAGTAATGATGCAGGAATGGTAGCATTTTCATAGCTGCTGCTACATAAAGCCATATGAAGTTTCTCCAAAAACTTAAAAGCAGAAATATCACCATGATCGCACAATCCCATTTCTATGTGAATCACAAGAGGATCTCAAAGAGATAATAGCACACCCACATTTATTGTAGCTGTTAATAAAAGCAAAAAGTGGAAATAGCCTAAATTTCATCAACAAATGAATATATAAAAAATAAATGTGAAGAAAAGGATGGAATATTATTCAGTCCTGAAAAGGGAAGGGGATTCTTCAGTATGTGACAATATTTAGGACTTCAAGAACATATCCTAAATTTAGTAAACCAGTAAAGAATGTCAAACACTTTTTGCTTCGACTTATACAAGTTATCTAAAATAGTAAAATTCTCAGAAGCACAGAATAAAATTGTTGTTGTCACAGATTGGGGATACATGGGGATTTTCTAATAAAAGAATAAAATTTCAGTTATGCAAAATGAATACGTTCTAGAGATGTGGTATGAAACACTGTGCCTAAAGATTCCATAGTGCATTGTATACTTAAAAATCTAAGAGGGCATTCCATGTTCTAAGGTCTTATTCAATTTCTTTCTTTAATGTTCAGTAGTTTTGATTGTAGAAGGTTTTCACCTCTTTTATTAGATTATTGCAAGTATTTTTATTTTTTGAGGCTATTGTGAATGGGGTAGTTTTCCTAATTTCTCTTTCAGTAGATTCATCACTGATATATAGGGATGTGTTTGATTTATGGGAGTTGATTTTGCTGCACTCATTTATTAGTTCTAGGAGTTTTCTGGTGGAATTTTTTGGATCTTATAAATATAGAAGCATGTTGTCA
The DNA here is from genome assembly GCF_902686445.1 of Sciurus carolinensis. Lineage (NCBI taxonomy): Eukaryota > Metazoa > Chordata > Mammalia > Rodentia > Sciuridae > Sciurus > Sciurus carolinensis. The sequence continues at coordinate 62,287,808 of NC_062217.1, read as the reverse complement.
ATTTTTTTCTTTTCTTTTTTTTTTTTTGGTTAGGAAATACCTTGTTGACAGGTCAGAGTTTAAAAATATGTATACACATATATAAAAAACACTTCTGCCTCTGCCCCTCCCCTTTGAGTGGGTCTAGGCAGCTCCTTCCTGCAGGAATAGGGGAGAGGATCATCTGGGCAGTGCCCGTTTTCTCAAAGGAACCTGCCCTTCTCTCCCAACAGGTCCCTGCCTCCAGTTCCAATGCAGGGGTCCAGGTGGTGAGCCATAATGGGAAGGAAGGGCTCCTCCCCAAGTTTCCATCCCACCTTGGTTGGGTTGCAGGTGTGAGGGGCCTCACTGAACTCTTTAGGACTCCCCACCCCTGGTGGATTGTCCATGCCAGAACCGTAGGTGCAGAAGAGGAGTTGGGTGGGCCAGTCTGATCAGTGCTGTCTCGGTCTAATGGCTGCTCTCCCTGGAGGATGCCTAGGGCTGATTGCTCTAAGGCTACAGAGTCCTGACCTTGGCTCCTCCAGTCCCTTATCCCCACCATATTTTGTTTAAAAAGAAAAATAAAAAGAAAGATAGAAATTGGGAGAGGCCAGGGGGTAGGGGACAGAACATAGGAGAGAGACAAAGGTGGTCAGTTGGGGAGGGCTCCCTGACTATCCCTGAATGTCTCTCTGACTGTCTCCCTGACTCAGTTGTAGTCAGAGTCTGAGGAGTTCCCTGAGGAGAAGGAGCTGGAGCTGCTGTTCTCTGACTCATTGTCTTCATCCTCATCATCAGCCTCAACTTCATCCTTATCCTCCTCATCCTCCTTCTTCTCATACCCATCCTTGCCCTCATCTTCACTGTTGGACTCAGAGGAGTCCCTACCATCCACAGAGGAGTTCCAGTTCTCATCTTATTCCCCTACTTCTTCTTCATCCTCTTCATCATCCTTCTCAGACTCTGACTTGGACTGCAGGGTGGTCCAGTTGGATTTGGAGTTTGTTCCTGGCAGCTTGGTCATGCTCTAACATTTGTTGGAGGTGTATTCTTTATATGCTGCATGGTCCTGGGAAGACAGACTCTTGACTCAGAGGTCCAGGTGCACCTTGTACTGCTTCTAGTGCTCCTCAGCCATCCTTCTGGCTCTGGAAATGCACTGCTAGTGGCTGCCTATTTCCACCATGCGCTCTTTCACTGGCAGGCAGTTCAGGTCTCCACTGGACAGTAGCTCCTGGGAGAACTTGTGGTAACCATTCGCAGGAGGCTACTTGGGTTCTCCCTGGAGTTTCTTCTTGGAAGAATTTGTAGTGGATGGAGGTGTGTCTGCATCCCACTGAGCTCTCTCTCATATTGCTTTTGGTTTTCAGTGACCATCTTAATCCACATCAGAGCCTCCTTCTTCTCCATGTTGTTCCAGGTCATCTCCATGCTTTCAAGGCCTTTACACTATCCTTCTTTAAGTGGACCAAGTCATCACAGATGACATTCTGTTGCCAGACTTCCTCAGCTTTCTTGGGCAACTTGGGCAGCTTGCCCCATTCCTTGCGCTTGTCACTCAGCTTCTTCTCTGAGTGCCACCTCCCTGGCCTTGAACTTGGGCGCCATCTTCTCCAACAAGTCATTCCACATGTGGGCTAGTAGGCGGGTCATCACACTCTCAGAGAGCTCCAGCCTCTCCCCCTGCAGCTGCCATGCTTCTCCTCAGAGAAGATGTACACTGTGGGGGACACCTGCTGCTTAGTCTTCTCCGAGCCGCACTTCCTGCCTTCCTGGGTGACTTCTTGGAAGTCCGGTTGGTGGCCAGCTTCTTGTTGATGTTCAACATCTTCTCCTCTCCCAGTACCTGCTGCTGCTCCTCCTTAGGCAGGCTTCTGAGGAAATGGAGTAGCTCCACTTCATGATCTTTCTTTTTCTGGTTGTACTTCTTGTGATAAGCAAGCTTCTCCTTCTGGGTCAGCAGATTCTTCTGCTGGTGGCATTGTTCCATGTGCTCTGTACTGGATTCATCCTTCATGTTGGCCATGAGTTCTGTGCACGACAATGCAGTACAGCTTTTCAGAGATGGCTTGGTGGGTTGCCCATCAAACTTGTCCTTGAGCTGGCCTTCAGACTCAGTAAAGGTAGACTTGGTGATGCTCTCCTCACTGATGTTCATTTCAGGGTGCTTTTGAACATTGTCACACATAATCTCCTCTTACTCCTAAAACTACTCCAGGGTCTTATGAATTCATTTCAGTTTTTTTTTGTCCAAGAGCTGAAACCACTTTTTCCCCAGGGAGTCCTTCATTGCCATCATAGTGGCATCTGGCCACACTTTGAGATGCCCCTTCTCATGAGTGTACCACAGCTGCTGTGGGGTTTGGAGCTTCACAGGGATGTCTGACTTCTTGGCATTCTGGATAAAGTCAGGGTCATCCTCCCTGAATTCAGCCAGGTTCTTGAATTCCTGTTTCTCCCTCTGAAAGTCCTGAATATATTTCATCATCTTCTCTGGAAACTCCTTATATTTCTTGGACAGATTCTTGGTCAGGTCCAGGTTGCTCATCTCAGGTTGGATTTTGCATACTTGCCCCACTTCTATGGAAAAGTGAACACAAGAGGTCAGGGGCTTCTTTGGAAAGTCTGGGTATTTCTTGAATTTTCTTCCTTTATAAAGATTTTTAACAAGTTCTTGAGCATCAACAATCAGTTCAGCCAACATATGGAACTTCCTCACCTCATTAGAAATCTCCACCCACTTGAGTTTGCACAATTCTACAGAAAAATCTTTAAATGCTACTTTTTTCCTGGTTCATGTGTAATTCAATGATTTTGAAATTGGAGCGATCATCGGATGGAAGGTTGTTCTTCATGCATTCCAGCAAAGTTAGCATGTCTTCCTGGGACCAGTGTTCTTAGCCTTTGAGGGTGACCATTTCCAGGTATGTGAGGCAGTGGGTTTCATGTAACTAAATGAAATCCATGTGTAACAAAATGAAATTAAACCCCTATTTCCCACCCTGAAAGAAACTTAACTCAGAGTAGATCAAAGACTTAGGCACTAGAACAGAGACCTCTACTTAATAGAAGAAAAGGTAGACCCAAATCTTTACCATATTGGCCTAGGATCTGACTTCCTTAAAAAGATTCCTAAAGCACAATAAGTAAACTCAATAATCAATAAATGGGATGGATTCAAACTAAAAAGCTTCTTCTCAGCAAAGGAAGCAATCAATAGTGTGAAGAGAAAACCTACAGAATGGGAGAAAATCTTTACCACCTTCACTTCAGATAGAGCGCTAATCTCCAGGATATATAAAGAGCCCAAAAAATTTAACACCTAAAAAAATAAAAAAAAAGAATCAGTAAATAGGCTAAGGTACTGAACAGGTACTTCACAGAAGAAGAAATACAATCAATCAATAAACATATGAAGAGATGTTCAATACCTAAAATTAGAGAAAGGCAAATTAAAACTGAGATTTCATCTCACTTCAGTCAGAATGGTTATTATCAAGAATAAAAGCAATAATAAATGTTGGTGAGAATGTGGGGATAAAGACAAACTCATAAATTACTGATGGGACTACAAATTGGTGCAACCACTCTGGAAGGCCTATGGAGTTTCCTCAGAAAACTTGGAATGGAACCACCATTTGACCCAGCTATCCCACTCCTCAGTTTATACCCAAAGGACTTAATATCAGCATACTACAGTGACACAGAAAAATCCAGCTACATACATGTTTATGGCAGCTCAACTCACAATAGTTAAATCATGGAACCAAACTAGGTGTCCTTCAACAGATTAATTTATAAAGAAAATGTGATATATATATATATATATATATATATATATATATATATATACACACACACACAATAGAATATTACTCAGCCTTAAAGAAGAATGAAATTACAGCATTTGCCAGTAAATGGATGGAGCTGGAGCATATCATGCTAAAAGAATTAAGCCAATCCCAAAAAACCAAAGGCTGAATGTTTTCTCTGATATGTGGATGCTAATTCACAATAAGAGATTGCAGGGGTAGAGAAGAAGAGAGGTAATTTGGGTTAGAGCTGAGTGAAGGGAGGGAAATGGATGTGGGGGTAGAAAGTATATTAGAATGAATCTGATATTAGTACCCTATGTACATATATGACTACATGACTAGTAAGATTCTACATCATGTACAACCAGAAGAATGAGAAATTGTACTCTATTCATGTATTATGTGTCATAGTATATTTTACAGTCATGTATAACAAATTAGAACAAATTTTTAAAACAGTAATATTCCAAGGAAAAAACTCCAACAAGGTAGCTTTCATGTTAAGAAACCATTATAGGTCAATAATTGGTTGAGATAAGATGGCATTGTATTTCTTTATCACTGGAAGAATATAAGAAAGCCAAGAAAGTAAGAAATCAGGTTTTTTGAAAACTAGTTATATGTATAGTAAAATTCCCTCCCAAATTCACAATCTTAAAGTTAGAATAAGTCAAAGTGAACCAAGTCTTACTATCTTGGAGGTCTGTATACAGGCGTGAACTGGGCATTAGATATCTGCACTCCAGTAGCATTCATTTCTAAAAGTATCTGACAAATTTTGGTTGAATGAATGACATTAGATATAAGCTTCTAGTTTAAAGGAGAAAGGAATTTGTTCTACAAACAGCTGGGAAGAAACTGTCTTCACAACCAGTTGGATGAACTCCATTCAGAAAAAAAAAGTCATCATTCAAGAGGGTTACAAAAGTTAATTTTCTTATAATGACTGATGATAAATTAAGCCAGGCACTATCAGATAAATTCCATATAGCACGGACTGAACATTTGAATCCTATTAAGGTCAGTTCTCCCTGTTTAATACTATTAGTAATGGTTTCTGATTCTATCAGTTGGATACTTCCCACTATGAGGCACCATCATTTCAACATATACCTGCAGAGGTCACAATGGGACACAGAATGAGAATCACTGAGAGAGTTTATTGATATAGTCCAGACAAAGCAATGCTGTCTTTTATTTCAACTCACATTTCATTGGTCAGAAAGAACCAGCAAGAATATATCTGAGGTATTGCTCATAATTCAAATGAGAGTTTATACTGGACAATCTTTAAAATTCTTTTCCATTTTTATAAGTGAATTTTTAATTTTTAGTAAAAGATTGAGCTTTGAAATTTAGATTAAAGAGGAGGTTGTCATAAGCTGATAAGACAGAATGAGATGAAATGAAATGAAGAAGTGAGGGCAAGAAGGTCACTCAACAAAGGTTTCTCAAGGAATTGAAAGACAGAAGCATAAACAAACTTCTATTCCATTTTGTTCCACAAGAGAACTTTCATTTAAACAATTTATAGAATGACATATTTGTAAAAATATACTGAATTAATGTAAAATTTAACAATATTAAAAATTGATTGCCTAATAAGAATGAAATGTCCTATACCTTTATGATATTGAATGATTGAAAACATTTATAAGATATACTATCTTATTGTGATTTTGAGATTCTGTTAAGGTTTTGTTTAAGTGTATTTAATTCAAAGAAAATTCTGAAAAAGTTATTTTTGATATTTTTGTCACTATAGACCATTATGAATCTATTTATACTAAATGGTAAGTAATGTGAATGTAAGTAATATAAAACCAATTTCTGATCAAATGTATGTATTTGATAAAAGGAGGGGTCTAATTTGTTAATGGTTGTTTCATTAAATCTTCAAAAAAATTGAAGTTGCAGTATTAGACTAGTTTTAAATTGTCCCTGACTTTAGTTTTGACATGATATATGATATCAGTGTTTGGATATGTCTTTAGTACATTTATGGAAACTTACTCAAATGCTTCTCTCTCATAAATGTGGCAGCCCTTTCCAAAGCAAAAGGTTAACTGTTTTTCCATCATTGCACTTTCAATTCAATTATTTTATATCTTAGAAGGATGCAGGTAGGAAGATCTCTTCATAGCCTCCAGAAATAAATCAAGAAGGTCAGGCTTGAAAAGTTCACAATTATATTGAATATATTGACATCTAAGAAAGAATAATGGGATGAAATAATGAAGGCTATAACAATTATAATGAAGAAGTCAGAGGATTTTAATAGTAATCACAGCATGTAATGGAAATAATTCAAAAGCAACTTCCTCCTTTAAACTATAAAATATTACAATAATCAAATTCACTCTGTCGAGAAGAACTAAACTACATATATACATACATACACAGAGTGAGAGAGAATCAACATTTCTATATAAACTCAGAAGAATATTGTATCTGGATCAAATTTAGAGAAAAAATCCACTTCTCAAAACTTAATTTCAGTGGAGCAATTGGATGAATAAATGCATCAATTTTTATAATAAAAACTTTAGACTGTATAAAATCCAAACTCTTATTCCATTGTGCAATAAGTATGTGGATACATATTGCAAACTAGAAAATATGCTAAGGCCTAGAGAGCATATAAAGAAGGATAATGGTAAGATTTCTAACTTGGCAGTTTTACCAGTCCAAACAGCATAGGCATATGTGTGCATATGTGACTATATATACGTGGTTGTATAAGGGTGCATAAACATATGTATGCAAAAACACCAAAACATGCATATGTGTGCACTCGATCATGTTCATATGTATAAAAACACACACATGTGTAGGTATGTTAATATAGTCTTACATACACTCATGTACTTGCTATGCTTCTTGTTATATAGTGAGGCATTGCTACTTATGTGAAAGACGTTGCTGCTAATGTGATAGCATGACACTTGAAAATGGATCAGGAGACATAGTAGACTGAAATCTGCTGAGAATTAAGATCTTTGGAGGAATACTTGATTTTCAACATTTCATGTCATAAGATAGTTGTTGACTGAATACAATATTTTTATAAAAATGGGACAGGTCATGTGAAAAACTGCTAATAACATATTAATGTGTAATTAAAAATTATTTTACCCCCAAAGCAACATACTATTAAAATTTTGCAAACACATTTCTTTTGCTACTTCCATGTGGAGTGTTCCCTCCCTAGTCCATTTCGTATGCGCTCTCTTCCTAAAAAACAACTGATTATTTCAAGGTTCACTTTGCACCAGCGAATTCCCTATTTACCAAAAAATGTGTATTTCACAGAGGGACACTTATCACCCAGTACAAGCTGCTTTGCAGTTTATTACCTTGAATTAAAATAATCAGATTCACTCTGTTGAGAAGCTAAACTACTTTGTGTGCTATACTGGTGAGGGGTTGAGGAACCTGACTTTACTCCCAGTTTCTATCTTGGAATAATAATAAGAAACTAATACTGTTTCTTCATGTTCAAAGTTATTTTAGGGACTGATATTCAAATGCATGTGATATATAATAAAATTCATATTTCTTAATAAGTGGAGTGATTACATAATTTATAACCAAAGTGGGCTAATTTAAGATGTAATGTAGGTGCTTTTAATTAGGATTCTTAGGAAAATTAGGAAGTATGATTGAATTAAATAAGTATTCAATAAATATGAACTATATTGATGATGATGATAATAATGTCAGATTTTAAATGTTCAACTTGAAAAATATTCAAGAAACATGAAATACGTCTCTTCATATTGATGTGTATGGGAGTATTAGTGTTAATCAAACATAAACTTTTTACATATATATGTATACTAATACATATATGTATACTAATACATATATACATATATTTTTATATGACTTTAGTAAAACAGTTTCTCCAAACATTTCACATACTTTCTCTATGATATACAGATTTTCTTCTGTATATTTTAGGAGTAATGTAAGAATTAAATGTACATGTGTGTAGATAGATAGACACATATCTAAGTATCTGATAAAGAAGCATTCTATAAGTTATCATTACTTTCTCTATGGTTTTATTTATTTATTTATTTGTTTTTTGTGGTGCTGGGGATTGAACCAAGGGCCTTGTGCTTGCGAGGCAGGCACTCTACCAACTGAGCTATCTCCCCAGCCCTTTATTTGGTTTTATATGCAACATATTTAAGCAGCATTTTCTAAGAATCAAAGATTTACTGTAATTATGTGTGGACCTACTTGGCTTAGATTTTTATCTTTAATGATAATTAAAGATAAATTTAGGACTGGGGTGTAACTTAGTCATAGAGCACTTATGTGGCATGAAAGTAGGCCCTGAGTTTAATTCCCAGCATAGCATAAAAACAAATAAACAGACCAAAAATGATATTCAACTTTACATGCTAAAAAAAAAAAAAAATCCAAGAAATACCTGTGATTTGTACCCTTTGCTATAGTATAAAATCCACATGTATTTTAGTAAGGTCTCAATTTAAGTATATATATATTTATATATATATATATATATATATATATATATAGAGAGAGAGAGAGAGAGAGAGAGAGAGAGAACTACAAATGACATTCAATATATGCCAGCATGATTACTGAGTAGATATATGGATTTATGTACAGAATTAATAAAAGCTATTCCATCTATTTGACTAAGTAAATGAGAGTAGGGCAAATGTACTCAATGCCCTACTTTTATGCTACCTACATGAAGATTCTCAAAAAAAAATAATAAAGTGATAAATAAAAGTATCTAAATAGCCGTGCCAAGTATTTTGTTTTAATTCCTCTAATTTAAATACTGGCTTGTATTTTGAGATCATTTACATAATTACACCCTGTTTATAAGAGTGCTATAGGTTTTAGAGTCTATATTTTACTTCTATGCTTAACCAGAAAAAATGTTACACAAACTTTCTTTTTTTTTTTTTTTTTTGCTTTGCATTTTGTCCTTTATTATTATCAGTTCTTAGTTGCTTTCAGAACTAATGTGGTATTTGGTCATACCATGTTTTCTTGGAATCTTGTATTAATATTGAAATACAATAAATACAGTTTTCTTTGTGCCATAATTTTTAAGTCTGCTTAATTTAAAGAAAAAAAATAAAATTTTTGTTCAAATATATAATCTGAAAATTTTCCAGTTGTTGAAATAAATAAAACATCCTGTCTAAAATTTAGCAGTTCATATCTTGTGCAAAGTTTGAATTAATTTCAGGTTAGTGACTTTGATATTATCTAAACCAAATGTGTAATCAAGGTATAGGAACAAATTTACTCCATTGAAAATACACTTAAGAAGCCAGTCGCAGTGGCCCACGCCTACAATCCCAGCGACTCCAGAGGCTTAGGTAGAGGGATTGCAAGTTCAAAACCAACCTCAGCAACTGTTTTAGTCAGTTGTTTTTTTTTTTTTTTTTTTTTTTTTTTTTTTTTACTGGCATGACTAAAAGAACTGAGCAGTACAACTGTAGAGGAGAAAAAGTTTATTTGGGGGCTCTCCATTTCAGAGGTTTCAGTCCACAGACAGCTGCCTCTATTCCTCAGAACTCTAGGCGAGGCTGAGTACCGAGGCAGAAGAGTGTAGCAGAGGAAAACAGCCCACATGATGATCAGAAAGCAGAGAGAGAGAGAAATCTCTGCTTGCCAGACACAAATTTATACCCCAAAGTCACACCTCTAATGCCCCACCTCCACCAGCCATACCCAACATGACTTCAATTACCACTCAACCCCATCAAGTTATTAATTCACTGACTGGGTTAAGGCTTTCATAACCCAATCATTTCACTTTTACTCTAAACCTCCTTGCATTGTCTCACTTATAAGCTTTTGGGGGACACCTCATATCCAAATCACAACTTAGGTTCTAGGCAACTTAGCAAGACCTTGTCGCAAATAAAAAATAAAAAGGACTGGGGATGTGGCTCAGTGTTTAAGTGTCCCTAGATTTAATCCCTGGTACCAAATATACACACACACACACACACACACACACACACACACACACACTCATACATATATATGTAAGAAATTTACACGCTCTAATGCCACATGTCCAATGGACCTATTGTAGTATTTGTCTCTTATGATAAATAGTTGCCAAGTTTAGATTTATTAATAGCTAGCATACATTGTTTTAAGGATCATAATCTTCCACGTAAACAAGTTTGAAAAAGACACTTATAATAATTGTGTAGAGGTTAGAAAAAAATCTCTGAATCAGTAATCTGTTCGTGTGTTCTAAATGACTAAAAATCGTGGGAAAACATCAGTGATATATTGAGAACCAGAACTCAGTCACTTGTAACAGAATCAGAAACACAGACAATTCTAAAACTGTGACTATTTTTCTTTTCTTAGCTACAGTAGCTTTAACGATTGTTAAATTTACCATCTTTATCAGCATTTGTATTAAGGTGATGTTGGTGCTTTAGGTTAAGCATCTGGAGTAAATGCAAAGCTATGAACTCAATAGTATTTTTAATAATGCATAAGTTAACATGCTAATTATACTTGGTATTTGCACATCCTCCTAGACTATAGAAATAGCTGTCTTCTCTTTAGATTGCTGACTTATGTGCTTTGTAAATATAAATACTTATTGGCTTTAAATACTACTTTAGGTTTACAGACTTCCTAGAGACTTAAAGAAGGCTTTATTGATTAACTCTATGATGACCACTGGCTACTATGTGCCACTCTTAGGGTAATTAAAGTGCAGTGAAGCAAACTGACAAAACTATAGGACGGATAGTGTTAAAAAGAATAAATAAGAAAATAGATAACCACATATGTATTGCCTGAAGAAACTTTAGTACAATTAGTGTAAATTTTCAAATACCAAAAGCTTTATGGAAGGCTTTTTATAATCTCTGTGATTTACAAAATCCAGTGCAAAGCTATTCTGTTCTCTTCAGACCTACTGGACTGATTATATAGAACAACAATATCTTACTGTCTTGTTCTAGAAATGCAGTTATCTTCATACTTGCAATGCTTTTTAGACAAACAGATGGTGAAAGTTTCACTTCTTTTTTCTTGCCCTCTATTCTGGAACACAATGCTCACTTGTGTCGAAAAAACTTCTTTGGAAATGATAAAGAATAGAGAACACCACAATACTGACTAAAATGAAAATAGTTTTACTTATCTTGTTTGAAAATTTAAACAGGAAATAATGTTTTACAATAAACAACCAAATACAGCATAAATGTGCATATATAGTTATATACACAGATGCAATCATATGCTCATATAACCTTTTACATTATAATTTGCCACTTAGCAATGATATTTCTACTTACCCAGCCTAGATCTTCTCATTCTTCATCAATATATGTTCACTCCACTTTATTATTGTGTGATATCTCCACTGGACCACAAAGTGTTTGATTAAACATTATTCTGGGGGTGTCTGTGAGAGAGTTCCTGGATCATTTGAATCAGCACACTGAATTATGTTGTTTTCCCCAAAGTTCAATGTGGATGGATTTCATCCAATCCAGTGAAGGACCAAAATAGTACAAACGAACATAGACACTCTGTCTTTGAAGTGAAATATCAGTCTTCTACTTTCACACACAGTCTTATCCAGGAACATTCATCTTTGGCCCTTCTGGGAATCAGGTCCTTCGACTCTGTCTAAACTACATCATCAGCCCTTCTGGGCCCAACTTTTCTAATTGCAAATATTGGAAATTTTCAATCATGTGAACCAATAACTTATAATATCTACATCCCGACTTCTTATTGGTTGCTTCTCTGGATACCCAGACTAATATCCTGACTTAAAGATTCCATAGATTTCCACAACTTTAAATACCATTTATCCAATGATATCTCTCTAGTTTGTATCCCAGACAGGTGTTCTTCTGTAAACTTCAGTTCTTACTCAACTGCTTAGTTTACATCTCCACTTTGGTGTTCTAAAAGCCTTTTAACATGTCCAGAACCAAAGACCATGAAGGCCTTCTTCCTTCATAATGCTCTATCTGAAATTTGATCTACTTTTTCCTAGTTCCTCTAGGCCAAAGTTATCAATGGCATCATCTCCTTTTCTCATGTTTCATATCCAAAACCTTAAACAAATGTTTTAACAATAAATACAAAACCTATCTGGAATTGAGTCAATTTTACTTCCTCCACTTAATCCCTTGTCCAAGAAATATTTATTTCTCTGCTATATTACTGCCAAAATCTCCTAAATATTTGTTCTTCTGTTCTTTCCTTATTGTATCTACTCTTACTGTGGCAGCCTGAAAAATATCTTCAGGATGTGTGTGATCAAGTTTCCCTTCATTTCAAAATTCCCAGTAGATATCGATAACTCTCTAGGTAATTTGTTTCAATTTACCACTGGAAAAACTAGGGAAAATGAGGGAATATACATACAAAGTTTTTGAAACAAAAAAGCTATAGAAGAATTTAAAGCAAAGACCCCAAGAAGAAAAATTTTCAAGGCTTGAGTTTGCCATTTGGAGTAATTTTTCCATTTTCTTTATTCTAGATATGGTGGAGAAAAAGCACAGAAGCTAAGCAGGGCTTTCTACAGGTTAACTAAGCATATGGGTCAAAAATTAAGAGTTTAGTCTTACCAAACTAAGAAATGCTGTTATAATTCCCTTGCTTCAGTTATAAAATTGAAATCTGTATTGGAGGCAAAAAGATTTAAAGAATCAAATAGATTCTTGAAGGCACTGAAGCACAGCTTTGAATGATCTCAATTTCTAATAAGAGTAAAATACTCTGTAATAGATTACGCTAGGGAACCAGTCAGCCACAAAGGTAAATATCTTTCAAGGACAATGATTTTATATGAGTAAGTTATCTTTAAATTTTCTTTTTATCTAATATTTAGAACTTAATAAAAAGTAATTTGGCATTTCAGAAGACAATATAATGAAAAATGAAAAATTAAATAATGGAAAAAGAGATCTTGAGGGAACCTCAAAAATTACAGAAATTGAATTAAAAGAATTATGCTTGTATGCTCAAAATATTATTGAAAGTTTTAGTAGAAAGAGAACTAGATATAAAATAGTCAAAAGGAAATTTTAGAAAAGGAAATTAACTACTGAGGCCAATACATTTGATGGAGAAATAGCACATTGGTTCAGGTGATAAGATAGTGAACTGCAATGCAATTTAGAAAAAAAATTGAAGTGAAGCACACTAGTAAGAAAACAAATATAAGCAAATCCACGAGAAATGTGTGATACAGATCACTATAGGTGACTTAAGTTCCAAGAAGTGGAGACAGATATAAGGAAGAAGACCCAATATCTAAAGAGAAGAGGACAGATGATTTTACAAAATTGGTGATTATCAAGTGATTAATAGAGCTATATTTTAGCTTCTCTTCTCTTACCAAGGGCATATTTAAGCTTGTGGTCATATATAGGTAAACTATTTTGGAAAGCTATCCAGAGACTTGATGTAGAAGTCTTGAGTTGATTTCAATAGAAAGGAGAAAATTTCAATCCAAGATATCTTGTATTTACTGCTTATCACTGGGAATATTTAATGATCAGTCCTACGAGGGGTTTTATGAGTAATCTTAGAATCCCATGCTTCAAACATAGAAGTAACAACATTTAACTGCTGCATCTCTACACCAATTGTTCAAAATTGTTCTGGAAGTGATGGCCTTCACAATTTCCAGCATGTACATAGGCCACCATTCCTGAATGACGGTTTGGGAGTTACCCATGTGGTAGCAAAGAAGAATTTCTAGGTATAAAGAAAGATATTTGTGGTATAGTGTGAAGATTGCCAGACTATGACTATGAATAGCTCATTGCTATAACAATAGAGCAAACAACAAAAATAATACAAAAAACAACTTTCAAAATTGGTAAATTTAGCTACCCAAACAAAAATACAAAGCTAGTAGATACTTATCAAGATGACTAGAGAATGGAAATATCAAATATTGTTAAAAGATATGGAACAACTATTGATAAGGGTACAGACTGACAAATTCTTTTGACTATTTAGAAGTAAAGTTTTGTCAATTCTGTAACATTCTGCCATTTTTGAAAATCATACAATGTATTCTGTACCAAATACTATTAGATAAAGTTTTCAGTGTTAGCCATCAATTATAAAGTTTGTAGGAAAATTTGTATGAGACGAATTGATACAGCACATTTAAGAAAGAAAGGCAATGAGCCAGTCATCCTATCAAATCCAAACATATTACAAATTTGTAATTGTTAAAATGGTGTTGTTTTCCATGCTTAAACATATTACCAAGAGAAGAAAACAAAAGGCGGATTTTAAAAACATATATACTTATAAATTAAAATTTGGTATACTGTTGCATTAATGTCATAAATAGGGAAGTAACTAATTGATTATTGGGTTAAAATTAATTAACTGTAAGAAGGACAAACCCCTGGCCTAATTGCCAACATATTAAATATTAAATACATAATTTAAGACTATATGTCACAAAAAATTCTTAACACAACGACATAAAGAATAAACCAAAAAGGTGGGAAAAGATTGGCAGTATCATACTGAAAAAAAATTAGTAACAAAAGCTATCATAAGAAATACAAAAATATGTGAAAGAGTAAAGTGTATTTGCAAAATATATAACTAAAAATTGATACTTCGACTATAAGAAACCTCTGAAAATAACAGACACACACACACACACACACACACACACACACACACAGAGTGATCCTTCATTAACAAAGCATTGTTTTCTATTTTATCAACTAAGAGCAATATTTAGAAGTAAGTCTAAATTCAGACTTACTTTATATTTAGAAAATTTTACTTATATTCAGGAACAAGTCAATTTGGACTATTCACAAATGTAAGCCTAGTCTTGTATCACATATTTTTTTAATAAAATATGAAAATGTCAACATAGTATTTAACATTTTTTAGTATTTTTTTCCTGAAGACTGCATTTACAGAAATCTATTAATTACGTGTTAAAATAGAGGTCCATGTTTTAATAAAGATACTTTTAAAAATCCTCTTCTTTGATCTGGACCACAAAACTGAGACAACAAAGAAAAGATTGCCCCTTGGAAAGTGTCTCACGACAGGCGTGCTGTGCTACCACGGTGGCTGTAAGGAGGACCACCTTGCAGAGTGTGTGGCAAAGACAGTTAACCTGTGAAGCATAAGAGGAAGTGTCACCACAGCCTCAAGCCTTAATGACCCAATGCCACCAGTACTCCTTCAATGAGGTTTTTAAAATTTTTACGATTTCAGTGTAACTCCCTGAGAAACAATGCCTCAGTCCGAGAGGGTGGTTGTGGCAACACCAACAACTGAAAGATTAGCCATTAAATGGAACTTCTGGATTTAACAATATTTCTTAAAACGCATGTGTGTGTTTGTATGTGTATATTTATCTTTGGAATACTTTGAAATATTTTCTATCATATGATCCTACATAATTTAATTTAGAGACCAATGATCATATTCAATAAAAGATATTGAAATTTGACACCTAAATTATCTTAAAATTTTCTGCTATTTTTATTTAAATTTAAAATTTTAGTGATTATAACTGTTTATCACTAAGCATATTTTTCTATTGACCGTAGTCAAAAAACTGGAAAAAAAGAAGAGTATCCATTAGTTGGTTAAGTGACTACATGAAAACAAGTTAAGAAATGCTTTTTCTTATCATCTTTTTCTCATGGCTAAATCTTCAAAATACTTAATGCATATTAATATGTCAATATAGTGTCTGTAATATTTGATACCTAGTTAGCATTTTTATTGAACTCTTATGTTAACATTTTCAGAAATAGACTGTTATTAATTACCAATTTAAATCCATACTTTGATACCATGGTCACTATTAAATGGGTCATTTCAGCAGTAATAGCTCTTCCTAAGAGCAATACTTCAATTTCAGCAGATTTCAGTGTTAATAATTAAAGTGTGCATGTTCCACAACCTATTTGTCATAGTAACTAGACAGCATAAGACATTAACATGATTTTGCTCTTGATGAAAGACACCATTCCATTCCATCGCTATTTTCATAGCATTACACTTCTCTTAATCTAGTCTAATTAGAGGAAAATGGTTATTTACCTGTCATGTAAAAATAATAATTTCATATCTTAACAGCAATCTGGGGAGGTATGATTGCTAAATTTGCTAGTTGACTCTGTAGGTAATACTGCATATAATTTATTGTAGTTGTTTCATTAGTTCTGCAAAATCTACTACCACTGGCATCATTATGGACTAAGAGCGCTCCTCTGTGTATATTCATCTTCAAGAAATCTGAAATGTAAAATGTGCATATTTCTTCTCTTCTTCTCTTATTTTCCTACAGAGCAACTTCTTCCTAAAGAGATAATTAACAAACTGGATCAGCAGGTTATGAAATAGTAGCCCTGAGATCATAGTTTTGTCTTGATTAGTCTAGCTGTGGGATTTAAGAAAATTACTTACCTTTCATGAGACATAATTTTCTCTTGAGTATTATATAAACAGTTATCCTCTGGCTTTAGAATTTGATAGTGCTATACTAACTCTAATAAAAGCTAGAATTAAAAATTCTCAACTCTAGAAAATGTACTTGACTACATATAATAAACATCATTATGTATTATATTCATGGAATGTTTTCTTAGTTACAACATCACTATTCTAAATATTTAAAAGGAACTGAATATAGAATAGTTTAAAATCCATCCTACAAAAATAACTATTTAATATCTTATAAGAAAAGGATAGAAAATCTATGAAAGTTGGTAAGAAGGGTAAAATAAGACTGGTTTATCTCCTCAAGAAGTTCATAGCAGGACGCTGTGGCACACACCTGTTATCCTAGGTACTGGGGAGGCTAAGGCAGGAGGATCACAAATTCAAAGCCAGCCTCAGCTGCTTAGTGAGACCCTGTCTCAAAATAAAACGTAAAAAGGATTGGTGATGTGGTTCAGTCATTAATTGCCCCTGGGTTCAATTTCCCAGTACAAAATAAGATAAAATCACACTATAGGCTTTATGTAGAGGAAAATAATTTTAAGCTCATACGTCCAGCCTAGTAAACATATAATTCTCCATTGTAGAATACTGCTGTGCCACAAATAAAAAGGCAAATTAACACATTATCTAACCCAATTACCAATGCTTTGTTAGATCTATGATGCACACACTATACAATTCATGATCTTCTAAATCTATTTGAAACCATTTTTATGGCATATTAATCAAGCAATCAGTGAGTCATACTAGAATACCATGAAGTCAACCACCATGAAATTTTAAATCAGATCTCTAAAGGTAGAAAATCTCATAGCTTTTGGAAGGTTACTGTAAGAATGTAAAATTTTACCTATTAATAGTGGAAGAAGGCAATAGCATTGTTTCCAATCTGGTTTTATGACTCAAACTGACATTCTAAGAGAATTATCGTTTTCTCTATATATTGATTCTTCTCATCCAGGTATCTCGTTAGAAGCTGATGTCAACGTAGTCATAGGGTGGTCTTAAATGGTCTAACACAATTTTTTTCAGCCTCAGCACTATCTACAATTTTTTTTTTAATTTTATTTATTTATTTTTTTTACGTTTACATAGGGTAATGATGTTTATTTTATTTTTCCCCTCCCCCCCACCCCTCCCACCCCTCTTTTCCCTCTACACAGTCCTTCTTTCCTTCATTCTTACCGCTCTCCTTAGCCTACTCTAAACCTAACCCTAAACCTAATGCTAGCCCCTCCCACCCCCCATTATATGTCCTCATCCGCTTATCAGCGAGATCATTCAACCTTTAGTTTTTTGAGATTGGCTTATCTCACTTAGCATGATATTCTCCAATTTCGACCATTTGCTTACAAATGCCATAATTTTATCATTCTTCATTGCGGAGTAATATTCCATTGTATAAATATGCCACAGTTTCTTTATCCATTCATCAACTGAAGGGCATCTAGGTTGGTTCCACAATCTGGCTATGGTGAATTGAGCAGCAATGAACATTGATGTGGCTGTATCTCTGTAGTATGCTGATTTTAAGTCCTTTGGGTATAGGCCAAGGAGTGGGATAGCTGGGTCAAATGGTGTTTCCATTCCAAGCTTTCTGAGGAATCTCCACACTGCTTTCCAGAGTGGCTGCACTAATTTGCAACCCCACCAGCAATGTATGAGTGTTCCTTTTTCACCACATCCTCGCCAACACCTATTGTTGCTTGTGTTCTTGATAATCGCCATTCTAATTGGGGTGAGATGAAATCTTAGGGTAGTTTTGATTTGCATTTCCCTTATTACTAGGGATGTTGAACATTTTTTCATATATCTGGTGATTACTTGTACATCTTCTTCTGTGAAGTGTCTGTTCATTTCCTTAGCCCATTTGTTGATTGGATTATTTGTATTCTTCGTGTAGAGTTTTTTGAGTTCTTTATAGATTCTGGAAATTAGCGCTCTATCTGAGGTATGGTTGGCAAAGATATTCTCCCACTCTGTAGGCTCTCTCTTCACATTTCTGATAGTTTCCTTTGCTGAGAGAAAGCTTTTAGTTTGAATCTCTCCCAGTTATTGATTCTTCCTTTTATTTCTTGTGCTATGGGAGTCCTGTTAAGGAAGTCTGATCCTAAGCCAACAAGTTGAAGATTTGGACCTACTTTTTCTTCTATAAGATGCAGGGTCTCTGGTCTGATTCCGAGGTCCTTGATCCATTTTGAGTTGAGTTTTGTGTAGGGTGAGAGATAGGGGTTTAATTTCATTCTATTGCATATAGTTTTCCAGTTTTCTCAGCACCATTTGTTGAAGAGGCTATCTTTTCTCCATTGCATATTGTTGGAACCTTTGTCTAGTATGAGAAAATTGTATTTATTTGGGTTTGTGTCCATGTCCTCTATTCTGTACCATTGATCTACCTGTCAATCTCACAAAAGAGGTGAAAGACCTCTACAATGAGAACTACAGAACACTAAAGAAAGAAATTCAAGAAAACCTTAGAAGATGGAAAGATCTCCCATGTTCCTGGATAGGCAGAATTAATATCGTCAAAATGGCTATACTACCTAAAGTGCTATACAGATTCAATGCAATTCCAATTAAAATCCCAATGATGTACCTTGCAGAAATAGAGCAAACAATTATGAAATTCATCTGGAAGAATAAAAAACCTAAAATAGCTAAAGCAATCCTCAGTAGCAAGAGCGAAGCAGGGGGTATTGCAATACCAGATCTTCAACTCTACTACAAAGCAATAGTAACAAAACGGCATGGTATTGGTACTATCTACAATTTGGGATGAATATTTCCTTGTTGTGGAGGGTTTTGACCTGTGTTTTATAAGATCTCTGGCCTCTGTCCACTAGACGAGAAGAGCACTGTACTCACTATAACAACCAGAAACTGTCTTCAGATATTGCCAAATGTCCCACCAAGGGGAAAAATCACCACCAGTGAAGACTCATTGATCTAAGGACAATCTAAATATTTTTTACAGTGTTTGACTTCGAAATGAGCAATAACATGGAAGAGGGCTTCTGGCAAGATTCTGAGGGAAAGTTTTATCCTTTTTTGAGGTGGGTATTGAACTCAGGGGCACTCAGCCACTGACCACATCCTCAATCATACATTTTATTTAGAGACAGGATCTCACTGAATTGCTTAATGCCTCTCTTTTGCTGAGTCTGGCTTTGAACTCATGATCCTCCTGCCTCAGCCTCCTGAACCACTGGGGTTACAAGTGTGCTCAAGCTTTATCCTTTCTAAGGAGCACAGTGGGTGAGCACTATTTCTTTGACTATTGGGATTTCTGAATAGGGTACCTATAACTACTAAAGTCATCATTCTACAAATCTGGTGATGAGGTCACAAATATGGATGGCAAGTGGATTGTTGGAAAGATCCTGGAATACTAAGTCATTAGGTAGCTGAATCAGTCATAGCTCAAGTTCATCATTTGCACTTTTTATAAAAGTGTGATAAAAGTTTTGTCCTTAGTATTTAGCTAACACACAAAAAAATGTTTAAATGTTACAATAGGGATGCATTATAAAATTTGCAGTGGACTTTATAAATGTTTTCTTTGATTTTTTCCCCCCTCTGGTGGTTTAAAGTCTTAAAAATCAATACCAAACTACCTATTTTATTTTTACTTTATTTGGACTTTGTGAATGTACTGAAGTGAGAGAAATACGCTTACTATCAAGGGTCAAGCTGATTAATATTAACTTGAAAATCCATGACTTATATATGACTAATTTAAGAAATATTTTCTCTTTAAATTATGAGGAACAGCAAATAATAATTTCAGTTAAGACTGATAAGGTTGCTTTTTAATATTTGCTTATGATGTAAAGGTTATTTTTTCCCACAGTTTTGAATTTTTTTCCCATATGACATCTGTTTCCAGTCTGAATTCAAGGTTTGTAACTTACTTTCCTGGATTAGTTCTACCATGTATTGTTGAAATTCAGATACATCACAAGCCAGTCTACCATAGCAACATGAATCATAGACTTCATGCTTTCTAAGCTTAAAAAACGAATTTTGAGGAAGAAGAAATTCCCTTGTCTATTGAGTAAATTGTGACCTTTAACTTGAAAGAAATATTCTCCTCACTGTTATATTTTTTCATCTTCTTTATCCCAACTGAATACAGAATAGAAACATTTACTTTTCCTATTCCTATAAATGAACTTTTTGCTTTTGAATAAATTTTTTTATTTTATTATCTCATCAAATTATTCTTTTATAAAGAGATTACTACTTTATCACCTAATTGATGCTGGAATCTAACATGAAATCTATGAAAGTGAATATCCAGAGTACAATCCCTTCTTTTTCATGCCTTGCCTCCATTAAATATGTTTGCAAACTTGACATGTTCAAAATACAAATACAAAAGAATCCAACAAAATAATCTTAACTTCCTTGGTAATGTTTGCTTGAAAATCTCTTATGAAGGATAAGCATTTTCAAGAATTAACATGTAGAGATTTAAAATTGCTGATGTTTAAATTGTTACATCCATTCTGATTCTGCATCCTATCTTTCTAGATTATACTCTTTAATATGCTAACACTATCAATGTTTTGACACACAGGACTTCCATGAAATGATGGTTCCATTTTTCACTTTCTCCCATCTCTGATGACCTCTCTTCAATACATAGTGTACATTATTGCAGTGATGATAATAATGCCCTTCTACATACTGTCAGAGTCCTTACCCCATCTCACTTTGTCATACCTGCTTGGCAAAATCAGTATCTTACTAATATTTGGTATTAGGCTACTTTGGCTCTACACTTACCCAGCCAAATGTTAATAAAGAGAACACAGAACCACCCTATCAGTCCTTTCTTCAATCGCCACTATTGTGAATTTAAGAGAACACTGAATGCTGCCTAACAACTATATTACATTTATATATTATATTCTTTACTGTACTTAAAAAATTATTTAATATTCTCTTGTTTTCTCAAAATTTCTGCACATATTCCTCTATCCTGCTCTCAGGTGATGATGTCATCTCCTACTGCCCCACAAAAATGAAATAGAAGTTTCCAAAAGATACACCTATCATTTCTATCTGTAACAGATAGGAGCCCTTCACCATCTTCAAAATTGCTTATTGCACAGCCTTGCATATCTAAGTTTTTGGAAAATTTATGCTTTTGGTTGAATAGGCCCAAAACCCTGAAGTCATTTGTGAGTCCTTCTTTCTCACTCCTTATTACATTCTTCGTGATATACTGTTGAATGTATTTTTTAAATGCATGTAGTATTTGACCCCTAATTATCATTCCTGCTTCCAAGCTCATTCTCTCATTATTACTGAAATAACATCTGGTATACTTTTATGCTATATCCTCTTTCCATGTATCCTATTCTGAACTCAGCTGCCATACATGTTCCTTCAAAATTCTTTCTTGGACTCAATGAGTTAACCCAACTTCTTTTTAATCATTGGTTCCTATATTTTTAGTCTTTTTTCTTTTGATGATGTAAAATGTCTCCTTTAATTTTTTTATTTTTCTTTCAAACAACTGTCTCATTGAGTTCTTTGTGTTTGATCATGAGATTTTTCTATTTTCATTTCTCTATTTGTAATTCCACAGCACACATTTGTAGAAAGAAGTATTTTATTATATGCTCACATTTGTGAAAGAAGTATTTTATTATATGCTTACAACTTTGCAGGTCTTCAGCTATCTATTTGTTGTTAATAAGTATTTTCTTATCTAAATTATCTCTAATATCAAGTAATACAATTCAGTGCTTCATCTAAATTTTAAATGTCATAAAATATCTTAAATTTTATTCTTTAGCACTATTTTTTGAAAACTTAGTATGTCCCAGTATTGTGCTGAATTCTGGGAATATATTGATATATATAGTGTTTATTTCCTATAGGATAGATGTTTTAATAATTATAGTAAATTATGTGATAAATATCCAGACTTGGGTATTTCAGTGAGGGTAATGAAATAGAGTATAATGGAAGTTAATTTTTTTCAAAACGATGACTTTAAAATGCCACACTAAAGAATGAATAAGACTTCATTTGGCACATAGAGGAAGAAGAGGTAGAAAGGCATCATGCACAGGTAGCAAATAAGTAATATTGTATTGGAAAGTGTCACAGTGTGCAGGAGATGAAACGTGAGAGGCCGGCTACCCTATCACACATCTGTTCTCCAACAGCATTCCAGACTGCACAGCATAATGGAAATTCTTCTTTCTATGTTTCCTATCGAATTTCTTTATTGTATTCAGAGATAATAGCCTGCGTTTCTTCTGTGTGAATATTTTTCTGTTATCTATTACACATTACATTCATTTATTTCAGATCACAGCTTCAACACAGCAGATTTCTGCATTCACAATGAAACACATGGCCCTTCCCATAATCTTTACTGTTAATGCTCATAATTAGTCACTTTCTGCTTAATGAATTCACTAAGAACTAGCACTTTAATCACTGCAAAAAGAAGTGCCTACAAATAACCCAATGCAAAAGGGAAGAGTTGCAAACTACAATCATTTTAACTGATGAAGAGGGCACAGGGGAAATACAATCCTCATAAGTTATGAGTAACTTATTCCTCATATTTCATTGTTTTATTATCATTAATTCAATAAACAGCAATGACTAAACTGTTACAAGTATATCATATCATAATTGGATCTATGTTATTATGTAATATCATCCCAAGCTACATATAAACACCTACTTAGATAGCACCTGACAGAATGAAATTACCATTTCTTCACAGGAAAATAAGAGCCTAGAAGGGAAATTGCATTATAAAGTTTGTTTCTTCTGTTCTGCATCCCCTAATAATGGGAGGTTCATATCAATGTAGTCCTTACTAAATGTAAACTAAGATAGGTGGCCAAAGGCAAAATAATAGAGTGTTAATTGGGAAGTGATCAAAAAGCTTGAGTTTGATCCAAAGTACATCTGTTATTATAAGAATAAGCTTTGGTGAATAATTGATAATTTCTAAAGATTTTCTATTTGTAGTGATAATGATATAATAATGATACACTACTACTACAGATAATAATAGTAATAATAATAATTTTATCACAGCATTTTTTGGACTCTACATTTTACTTTGTGGCACTTGTTTTTTTTTTTTTTTTTTTTTCCCCTCTCTATGTGTCTGGTCCGTTTTCTGCCTGCTTTTAATCCTTTCTTGGGCCACCAAAATATGGGAGAATTAATGCCATATAATGCAAATATATCAATTATTTTTAAATGTGGATAGAACACTATATATATATATTTATGTATATGTCATTGTTCAAATGTTTAATACTATTTTAAGTCGTGCATGTTCTCAGAAGTTTTTCACTAATGTGGATACCAAAAATTTTTAGGGTCTTTTTTGGTGTAATCTTTTATATTGCTACCATTTTCAAACTACTGTTGATTCCTCTTTCACAATTCGTGTATTAGATGGGTTGCATTTGTAAATTACATTAAAAATTTGGTGAACCACTGGAGTAAAGAGAAAATGACACTGAGAGATTACACAAATTTTTCTTCAGACTCTCATAAACATCATCTCTAAAATAATGATTTAAATTAATTAGGAACTTTAATTGATTAATGCATTTTAAAAGGAGATATACAGGAAAAAGAGTCAGAGAAATATTAGAAAATGTATCATACCAACACAGATACGTTAGTGTAATACAGAGCCCAATTATAATTAGAAGATTTATAAACAAGGTAGAAGATTTTTATTGACGTTTTAAATTTGAGGGACCTCTCAGCTTGATCAACATTCTTCGTTCTTTTAATTCTCAGTTTCTTAAAGTACAATCATCTGCTAGTTTCAGGAGATATGTTTGTTTAAAATCCTTATGTCTTGTAAAGTTGACCATAAGACAAAAATTTGGAAAACAAACTTGTCTCTCGTATACATTGTGACAAGTACCTGTTGCTTTTTCCTAATGTGCTATAGACTAGCCATTGCTTTGTTCTTATTTGCCTATTATTTTACAAAGAATAGTGAGATAATATTTAACCTTCACTTCCTTCTTTCTCTCCCTCTATCCCCCCTCCCTTCCTTATTTCTTCCCTCTTTCTCCTAACTTCCTCCCTCCCTCTCTTCCCTCCTTCCTAGGACCACTCTCACACCCTTAGACCTTTAGGAGTCTAGCCCTAGTCAGCTGAAGATCCATGGGTATTCCAATAGACCTAATTACATCATTATGATCTCAGACTTGTCCTCCTCCTTGGATGATGCTGTGTTCTCTGGTGGTGTCGGCTCATCAAGCTGGCCTCCATAATTATCACAGACACATCTTAGCACTCATACCATAAACATTTAATGTACCTCATAATTCTTTTTATGGCATAGAAACATCAGACTATAAATTTGTTGTTGGATGAGACTACTAAAACAATCAGATCTATGGGAATAGGTCTATATATTTGTTTTTTCCTTTGCATCATGCATATTCTGTCATGTGAATTTTTATGCATTTTTACATATAATACATGTAAACCTCATGCTCTTTAAAATTGAATGTACCTAAGAAGACAGATTTGCATTGGAAATGATGCATACATTTTCTGGCTCACTGATTGGATCTTCATCTGAATGAAATAATCACTTTTTTTTTTTTCAGAGTTTTACAAAACTAATAACTTTTTAATTTGAGTGAGAATGATTGGATAAAACTAATTATCTCTTTAAATAGTAACATACTCTTTATTTCTAAAAGGAGACATAAGTAGTTTATAGTATTTTTCTCTTACTTTCCTTTCCTAGTTTTGAGAATTGGACACATTCTTTAAATGTTTAAAAAGAAAAGAAAAACAAAGGATTATGTAGTTAATTAGGCAAGTAATTGAGATACATGCTTTCAATTTCATGGCTCTAGAAGTATTTTCTGTTTGACAATTTATCAACTGTTTATTTATTTATTTACTGTGGTGCTGGGGATTGAACCCAGGACCTTGTGCATGAAAGGCAAGTACTTGACCAACTGAGCTTATCCCCAGCACAACTATACTTATTTTTAAATTCAATGACTTTTTCTAAACATATGAAGAATATTTTTTTTCTTTTTGTTGTTTTGTTTTGGTATTGGGTATTGAACGGAGGAGTACTTTTCCACTGACCTATATCCTCAGTCTGTTTTAGTTGTTCTTTTGAGACAGGGTCTCACTAAGTTGTTGAGAGTCTCACTAAATTGCTTAGTTTTTCACTAAATTGCTGAAACTGGCCCCAAAACTTGTGATTTGCCTGCCTCAGTCTCCCAATTCACAGGGACTACAGACGTATGCCACCTTACCAGACTTTTCTAAGAATACTTAGACTCTTTTCTCAAAATTAAACCTACAGTTTGTGATAATGAAATATAGGCAACAGCTTCTACATTTGCTGAACGGTTGATGAACTTTTGCCATTTGTTGTCCAGTTCATTTCCAATTAAACTCATAAAGTTAAGAAGGTTTTATTTAATGTATCTTTTTCCATAGTATCTAGCAATTCATTTGTCCGATAAGAACTTGATTAACTATTTGAAGCTCTAGTTGAATGACTGGCTAACCAACAGAAGCTCTTCCCTTAAGAATAAGCCTAGAATTGAAATGGGTGCAGAATGGTAGAGTGTGTAAACATTGTAGAAGAACAAGTCAAATATGTAAGGTATTGAGGAATAATTAAAAGTGCCAGGCAATATGCCTAATAAAATTTCTGAATATAAATATACTTCAAAAATATTTCCACATACTCTATCAAATTTAAAATATAAAAATTATTTTTATATTCAGCAAAACCTGAAAAAAGTGGTTTTAGATATCATTAATTTATATTTTCATTGTGAGACTGAAAACTTCCCCAGGCACTCTTCTTATAACCTCAGATATGTGAGTGAACAAAAACGTAATTCTTACTTCTTGGAGCTTACATTTCAGTCATAGTAGATAAAAAATACATAATAATTAAAGAACTATGTCCTGTCGATTAAGTTAAGAAATGCCAGGGGATAAAATAAATAAGTTTAAGGAAATAAGTAGAGATGTGCAAAAGTTTCAAAAGTACAAAATAGATAAACATCCAATAAAAATAAATATATTTATGTGTACTCTAAGCACAATGTGCTCTTCCTTGTTTTTATTTATTTTCCTTAATCAACTGATTTTCCCCTCAAACTTTCTAAAAATTATTGTCCCCATTGAAATTGTATAATTTCACCTTATGTATTTCTTATTCAAGTATGTTATTTGGACCTACACCTATCAGGAAATACTTATGTGTATTCTATCCCACCATATACCCCCAAGAGTTTAGCTCAGTCTCATCTCATGTTTCACTAAATTAGTCATAAAAAAATAATTTTCATCTTCACTCTAAGTGACTACCTCTCATTTACTTTTTTTCTCTATTTTTATAGTGTATTTTCCCCATCTCTCATTATTTTTACGTTTTCCATTGACTTCTACACATTTTTACATTTTCCATTGCCTCCTCTGAGACACTTTCTCCTCTAAAAAAATTGGAAAGACGTCCAAATTCCAAAGACTAACGTATAAATCATTGTCTTCTCTCCCTCTGTCTCCATCTCCATCTCCAACTCTATCTCTGTATCTCTATCTCATAAAGGGAACTATCATTTGAAGTTTGGTGTCCCGACCCGCGGACATCAACGCAGGATGGCGAACCTAAGAGAGAAGGAATGAAAGGACAAGAGACACAGGGAGTGACAGCAAGACAGGAGTTCTGATCAAGCTGCAAATTTTATTGCTCTCATGGGTATTTATGCTGAGGGAATGAGGGGTATGATGAGACACAGGCTGGTTGGCTGTGTTTTTCTTTTGGGATCCTGATAAGGTGCAAGTTCACGCCGGCTGAAAGGTGAAATCCCGGAAGAGAAGCAGGGGTGGGCCATAGGCAGAACTATCAGCCGGGAGTGGGGAGGGGGCGCACTCCGGGAATCCGTCAGCCGTCAACTGCAGGGTGCCTGAGTCAGCTGCAGGGTGTTTGCACAGGGGAGGCAACCGCAAAATGCTCCCTGGGCTACTGCTTATCGTAAAGGTCAGAACGTCCTCAGAATGAGAACTTCTTCTTGGTCCCTGACAGTTTGGTGTGCTAGAAATGCTTGGAAGGATATGGGATGTGGGAAACAAGGATGCTTATTCATGTCATGCTCATAATAATTATCTGTAATATGCACTTCTTAGTTTTAGGTAAACTATTTTTAAATACTAATGGTGGCTAGTGAATCATTTCATAATCCAAGATCCATGGTTTCTGCTATTGGAATTGAAAAGAATGGTGAATTTCTAAGATCTTCCTAAACAAAACAGAACAAAACCAAAAAGAACCTTTTCTGACTGAAATCAACCAACTTTATGACATCCTGATATATTAAAAGGCTAGTGGGAATAACCATTCCACAACTACAATGTCACCTAAAGGAGAAGAATGGATTGAAAATCAGGCATTTGCCTCTGAGACAACAATTATTGTTTTAAAGACCATTAATATATCTCAACAGCTTATTGACCTGCACTGTAGATCTCCTAGAGTCTTGGAGAAGAATTAAAACTGGTCTCACAGTAATTTCTACTACTTAAGATTTCTGGATATAGATTTGCATATTGGACATAAAAGTTGCTCCAAGTAACTTTTTTATCATATTTTTCTCCTTACATTTCCAATAAACTTAATTTAGAAATACTGTATTTGGTTGTGTTTAAGGAATAGTAATTATATGAATAATTCAAGATTTATGAGATTATTTTAAAATTTATAATACTGATAGTCCATTGTTACTAAGAACTCTCCACTAAAAATTGAAGCATACATTTTACATTAATTAAATCAACTAATTTTCACACATCTCTTTGACTTGGAAATACTATTGTATTAGTTTTTAGATGAAGCATTGAAGTTTGAAGGATCAAGGAAAGGTACCAGTAAATAACTGACTCCAAAGTACTTATCATCTTTCCCTTAATTTAATTTAATGGCAATAATAAGTATATATATATATATATAATCAGATTTAGTTTTAAAGTGAAAGCCTTAAATTTACATTCTAGCCTCCACTTAAATTTCTGAAGTTAGCATCTCTATATATTGATCATATCTATAAGATGATAAAAGTGAATATTCAATATTTATCTCTGAAAGCCTCCAAAGGTAAATTTTAGTTCAAATATAATGAACAACTACAACAAAAATTCATACCATATCCAGAGAGGAATGCTAACTGTGGTGTTTTGAAATAAAATTTGAAAAGGGAAAAAATATTACTAATATATGTTCCACCCTCTTTAAAACAAATGAACCTCACTCAAGTCAGAACGGCAATTATCAAGAATACAGCAATGTTAGCAAGAATGTGGGGAAATAGGTACACTCATACATTGCTGGTGGGACTCCAAATTGGTGCAGACACTCTGGAAAGAGGTATGGAGATTCTTCAGAAAACTTAGAATTGAATCACCATTTGACTCAGTTATACTACTCCTCGGTTTATACCCAAAGGACTTAAATTCAGCATACTACAGTGATGCAGCCACTTCATTGTTTACAGCAGCTCAATTCACAATAGCTAAACTGTGGAACCAACCTAACTGCTCTTCAACAGATGAATGGACAAAGAAAATGTGGTACATATACATAATGGAATATTACTCAGTTTTAAAGAAGAATGAAATTATGGCATTTTCAGGTAAATGGGTGGAACTAGAGAATATCATGCTAAGTGAAATAAGCCAATCCCAAAAAACCATAGACCAAATGTTTTCTCTGATAAGCGAATGCTGATCCATAGTCCCGGGGGGGGAGGTTGCAGGGAATAATGAAGGAACTTTGATTTGTACAGAGGGAAGTAAGAGGAGGGGTGGGACTGTGGGGATGGGAAGGACAATAGAATGAGGCAGACATTACTACCCTATATACATTGTATGATTATACTACTGGTGTGACTCAGCACCATGGAGAGTCAGGGAATAAGAAGTTATGCTCCATTTGAGCACAAAGCAACAAAATGCATTCTACTGTCACATACAACCAATTACAACAACAACAACAAATCCCAAATGGAAATATGGCTGATCAGAAAGTATGATAGAGATAAATTCCCTAAGGTTTTCTTCCTTGTTTACATATTGGCAGTGTATAAAACCATGGTTCCAAAGTTCTGACTAAAATGCTAAGACTTTCCTTTTCACCCTTTATCTTCAAATGTTTTTCTACATCAATTCAGATGATGCAACTTCTACAAATGAGCAAAGAACAGAAGAAAATATAATGTACCTGGCAGTATTGAGAACAGAGCAGACATTTAGGATTCATGGTCAAGCTAAATTATCCTAATGGATTATGTAAATTTCAAGAAAGAAATAATTTCAGTACTTAAGGTAAAGCAAAAGGCAAATTACTTCAAATAATACAGAACTCAAGACTTGCTTATCCCTCCCTTCCACAAAAGTAAACGCCAGGTATTAGGAATACCATTAGAAGCCACAGGGTGTAGCTCACTGGTCTAACCAGCACTTGTTTAGCTTGCACACAGACCAGGGTCCTGTACCAGACACACACACACACACACACACACACACACACACACGCACACACACAGACATGCACAATCATTCATTGAAAAATTACTACTGTTCTTAAATACATAGGGGCTCCTGAAACAATGGTTACTGATATGTGGTGTGATGAGAATCTACTTAGCCTTGGTTTTAAAGAAAGTAGTATATTTTAGGAAGAGCCCATTTTAAAGTTATGTCAGTATAGAGATAAAAGAAAATTTATGTTCTATAGAAGG
This sequence comes from Sciurus carolinensis, assembly GCF_902686445.1. Lineage (NCBI taxonomy): Eukaryota > Metazoa > Chordata > Mammalia > Rodentia > Sciuridae > Sciurus > Sciurus carolinensis. Next base: position 62,257,744 of record NC_062217.1, on the reverse strand, counting down.
ACAGTGTCAGAAAAACAGCAGAAATAACATGTAATGTCATATAATATGGGCATTCTATTGAATGCGACGGAAGCTCTAGTTTCTCTTTGTTGTATTATGAGCTTTAGGAGCTTTCCTTCTACTCCAGGTTTACTAGGAGTTTTATCAGTAATGAATGCTTGACTTTCTCAAATATTTCTTGGCTTCTGTAGAGATGATTTTTGTGTTCTTCCTGCTTTGATCTGTTATCATTTACAGAGATTCATTACATTCAAAATTCTGATTTTCTAGATAAAAATTTGGAGTAATTGGTTCATTAATCAGGCAAGTGACAATATCTATTATATCTGCACATTAGCTATGTGAAAATATTGCTTTAAAAATTTCCCTGTATTTCTCAAAAACATGGGTGCCTAGCCTATATGTTAATACACATACTTTCCGTGGTGTCTGTCCTCTCTGTTAGAGTGGCAGTTTCTCAAATATGCCACAATGGTTCTCAACTCCAATTGTGATCAGGGTTCAATTTCTGAATCACACACCTAGATTGAAATATAAATGCTGCCAATTTTATAATAGCAAATTGTATTACAAATATTGGTTAAGACACTCAGAGCCATAGGGAACCCTTTCCAAAGAAAGTCTAGTATAACTTTGGTTGAACTATTTCCCTGTTTAAATCAAACTTCTCTCATCTCATTATATGTAGTTTTTCCTTGGAGAGTATACCTACAGTATATTTAGAAACGAAGATTATGTGGTGACATAATGTCCATATTTCTGCAAATCTGCAAGAATGGTTAAAAAGGGAAGAGGAAACTCATTCCCCATAAAATCAACTTCAAGTTTAGGATGGAAAAATTTAAGCAGACATGCAAAATATTGCCTGTGAAATGTGCAACTTTGTCTTGGTATCAATATGATTGATACCAAGTTATATGCAAACATTTCTAAAACTTATTTTTCCTTTGTGAAAACTCCCAGAAAATTTCTGGACTTTTAAAAACAGATAAAAATATTTAGAAATGTTTTCAGACATACTCACTACTTACCTAGCCTAATTAGACTCCTCATTGCCATTGGTTTATGGTAGTCATTGTAGCATTTTTGTTTTAGCACAAAATTTTCACTAAGAAAAATTAGGCAAATAAAATCACTTTAAAATGAGTTTAAGACATTTCTGTTAAAATTCTGCATGAGAGATAAATTGTCAGACTCTACCACATAATTATTAATAATCATAAATAATATATTACAAGAGTTTCTGCTCAGATTTCTTTGTTTTTTTTAGTAAAGGCTAAGATATTAAACTATGTTATGTATAAGAATGCATAATCATTTAAGCAGCAAAATATTGACATGTTTAAGTAACATTTAAATTTTAAAATCATACCATACTTGGCACTCTATCATCACATTAAAGGTCTGTAATAGCATGTGGACAACAAGGCCAGTGTTTTCTCATATGTATTATCCATTATTGTAACCTGAGAATGTTAGTCACATATAACAAGCTCTCAGTATTCTCAGCTATCGATGCAAATGTGACATTAGTAAGTGTGGAAAAGCTGATGAAACAATCTGTGAATAACGCAGAAATTATTGTGGTGACAATTTTTAGTTGTTCACTCTGGCTGTACATAAAATGTTCTTTCACAGCATAGAAGCATTAAATTATTGATTATTTTTCAAGAATTTGAAACTTTGATATGCATACTATTAAGAAATTTCAAATAAAAGTTGGAAAACATTATTTTCCAAGCATACACAACGTTGGTTTGTTAAGGGCCACAGATAGCTCCCTTGGAAAGGATGTTTTTATATTCTCCTGACATTGCCTGCGGCCAAGGGTTTCAGTGGGCAATCACATAGTTTATAGCTTGAAAATATCCATAGAAGGCAGTGCAGCTTTTTATTGCATTCTGTCTAACACCTTGCCTCCATTAAAAAAATGATAAAACAAAACTGAAGACCAAGAATTGAGTTACTGCTGATAGAATTGAAGTTTCTGTACCAAGCACGAAATGTTAATTTTTCTATATTAGCTTTAAACAATATTTCAAATTTTTATGCACAATCTTTAGAAAGTCCACAAAGCTGCTATTACTATATTAAGAAAATGATATAAAAACAGTTTTGTTAAGCTGTTATTAGAAAAGGTATTTATTTCATAGGTTGGTGTTAACCTCCTCCCAAAGTTCATTTACTTGTACCTTAAAGATCAGTAAGATTTATTAAATGTTAATGTTAATATTCAAAATTGAAATCTGTTACTAATGTTAACTGTGGATTCAAGTTAGAATTGCTTTGCTCTGATATGTTCCCACCACCCAGTGTTTCACAATACTGCAAGGCTGTATATATCTACACAGAAAGTGCATCCAACATCAGGATGGAAGCTCTCTAAATTTGGGAAAGTCTCCTTTGTTGTATATAGTTAGACAGAATTTAAATATTCTTTAAGGTGGGAATGAAATTTGTTAGGAAGCTATCAAGCAACTCACACAATCATTATGCAGCATGGAAATCCATGAAAAGAACAGAGCTAAGATATCTCTTGTTGAAGATGAGAAATATTTGACAGTTTAAGCAAAGTATTATGATCACTTCCAATTATTACTGTGTGTTTTTATATCCTTCTAGTTTCATCACCAAGAGTTCTCCTATTTTTGGTAACAGGCTCTTTTTTTCTTCTTCTTTTTTTTTTTTTTTTTGAAGACTTCAACTGGAATAAATTAAATAGCTCCCATTTTTTCTCATGTTCATTGTAACCATGTGACTATATTTTAGCTGATTACATAACAGTGAACATACTATACAGGAAAATTTGGAAAATGCCTTTCAGGATGCTATCTCATGTCTAGTCATTTGTTGCCCTTCTCCCCTTTTTCTGTCCTTCAGCATGAAAGACAAATGGGATGCAGGGAGCTCCATCCATTATGATAAATCAACCTTAATTACGGAAGCCATATGCTGAGGCAGGCAAAGCAGAGGGCATATGATTCCTGGAGTTTATCGAGCCACCATTCTAGGCCCAATCTTCTACCTCTGAACATTTTTCATTTTGAAAGACAAACCTTTCTCTCTTTAAGCTTTTCTTGGTTCAGGTTTTCTGATATACATTCCTACCTGTATCCTTGTCAAGAGTCAAGAAGAATCCAATTGTGACAGCTTTTGTAAAGTGGCTATCCTTCCTCTTCTATATTATAAAGTTCCTTTGCTTACAGTCCCACTTAGACTGAACATAATCAGAGACCAAGTGTATTTCAAATTAAATTGACAAAATTGGTATGCTTTTAAAATAATGTGGGAATACATGTGTCATGGGCCAAATGACAGTATACATACAATATATAGAGAGAGATATATGAAGATTAGAGATATCAATATATCTATGTAGACTATAGTATGTTTGTGTTTGTATGTGAGAAAGGAGTCCTTGTGTTTGCATGTCTTTTTTCCAGAGAAACACACATATAGACTGTATTCTTATGTTATCTACAAATTCTTTATTTCTTTATTTATCTATTTATACCAGGGATTGAACCCAGGGGTACTTATTCAATGAACCACATCATCATCACATTTTTTTAAGCTGAATTACTTTATTTATATAAAGAGAAGGAAAAAAAAATCATTTAATGTACATTTACTGTATATTCCAAACAAGTGAAAGGCACTGGGTAGGCAGAGAGAAATACATAAATTCTTACCATACTAATGGATACAATAACACACAATACTTTGCAACACAGTTTTGTTTTGTTTTTTTAAGTAAGTACCATATTTTATACACAGCTAAAACATTAGTTGGGAAATTCATTTAGAATGAAAATGTCACATCAAAGATCATTAAATCTAATTCCCTGATTTATGGTTGTTAGGGAACCACTGAAAGGAGGTACATACTTCATAAGCGAGTAGAATGTTTCATAAACCTTTGTAGGAACAGAACCATTGAAATGGCTGCCATCATTTCATATCTAAGCATCAGTCAGAGCAAGCCAGGGTTAGACAAATCAAAGCACAAGAGCCCATCACATTTTTTTAAAAATTACTTTTATTTTAAATATTTTAAAAATTATTTTCATTTAAAAATTTTTTTTATCTTTATTTCCTTTTGTTACAGGGTCTCACTAAGTCTTTAAGGTCTATGTTGCTAAGGTATGCTTTGAACTAGCTATCCTCCTGCCTCAGCCTCCCGAGCAGCTGGAATTACAAGTGTGTACCACCTCACCAAGCTACAAGTAATCTTTAAATGGAACAGGGGAAACTGATCAATAGAACAGACCTGGCATATTTTGATTTTTCTATGTGACTTGTAATCAAATAAGTTGAGGAACAACACATATAATGCAATGTCATTGTAAATGGAGCTAGTTTCATTCCAAGTTGAAATACTTACTGGGTAGTTCTTTACTGGGTAAAGAATCTAAATTTCTTTGACCTTAATTATATTCATCTCTAGAGGCAGATTAGTATTAATTTGAGTTGCTGTGAAGATAACAAGATATATGGTTATTAGTTACATTAATTATTTGCAAGTGAGAGCATCCACTTGTGCAAGTTTAATTCAAAAAATTATTTAATTTTATATTAGGCAATTCACAGAAACTCCAGGAGGACAGATATTTGCAACCACAGACTACTGATTTTAAAGATAAATTAAAAAAATATGTGAGAGGTTGACTTCTTCCTGTTCAAAATAGGAGAAGTAAACATATTAACTATAGTCACCATGTTGTACAATTGATCTCATGAACTTTTATCTCCTAATTGACATCTTCGTTTGAAAAGTAACAAGAGAGTTGTACACAGTAATTTTTATGTCAATTTAAAAATAAACATATGAGTCAAAAATCAAATCTCAAAAGAAAGAAAATAAGGGTAGAAGCTTTTTCTCCTCCATTTTTATTAGAGCATTTACCTTAGAATACTTTCAATTGTTTAAATATTTTCTCCTCTCTTTGAAATTTATATGATTCCATTTGAAATCTATGAGGATCCAGAGACTCAGAAACCATCTCTTTGAACTGTAAACATCAAGGAAGATAGCACCCTATTTCCCAGTCTCTGTGGCAGAGTAGAAACCTAACTTCAATGGGAACCTTGCTCTAACTTGCAAGCCTACCTCCTGTCATCAAGATATGACCAGTTTGTTTATCCTCTGGATAGAGCCAATTAACTGATATAGATTTATGCCAATTACCAGGTAAATCTGGGATGAGCTGTGTAGGACAAATGGTGCTGTTAAGGCCTCTTACTTGAGGACTAGTTAGGTTTATCTTGAAAATATGTACGTAATAAGATCAATCTGCTGTTCTTGGGTGAGATTTTGGTCTATTTTTATAATCTTTAAGCAGATTGCCTCTGAAGTGTATCATATTTTACTACCTTTACAAAGAGGTTTTTCAGGTTGGAAGAACATTTTATTTTTAATTACATTTCTCCAACAATTTACAAGAATAATTCTATTGAACACACATGAAAATCTTCAGTTAGCGGGGCTAGATCCAGAGGAGTTGAGCCCTGAATCTGTGCCCTGGAAGGCTCTGCAGCAAGCTCTGGCACCATGCCCTGGGGAGAAGCCTGAATCTACTACACTCACAGGGAGAATTCTTCAACTCCTCTTCTTGAACAAGCGTATCACATTGGTAAAATTTGAATCATGTTTCTTAGTTCTAGCTGGAAGAATAAGTTTTAGGTTCCTAACAAGGAAGCAGAACAAAATGTGGTCACCTGAGTGTTCTTTTTTTTTTTTTTTTTTTAAAGCAAAATGTCTCTCCTGATGTTCACTATTTCACTGTGAAATGAAAACACCTGCCATTCTTTGGAAATTAATTTCAAAAACAAATGAACAATAACAAAAATGCAACTAATAATGCATATATAAATTTGTTAGATGTTAATGCCCCTTTGGAACTCCTTTTTTCATTTGTGCTGTCAGAAAAAAGACAACAGTCCCAAAACTCTCAGGAATCATACACTGAAGAGTATACCCACCCAAACTGCCCTGGACTGCTTAACTGGCACTGTCAGGTGTAAAAAAAAAAAAAAATTCTACTTATGTACCAATATTGGATATTGGGTTCTTTTTTATTTTGATTGCATATCCCATACTCCAACTAATACTAGTTTAGTATTCCTATAAAAAAAAAGTCCTAAAATATGTAGCACTTCATTAGCATTTAGGCAGTAAATGGCAAGGTAGCAGGTATAACAGCCTGAAATGACCACAAGTACAACTGTAAATTGTGCAGGAAGAAGTTACACTGAGGAAGCATCTTTGGGTATTGTTATGTCACAGGATTGATTGAAAGCAAACAAATCAGGAGCTTGAGTAATTTTTTGGAAGTTGAATTGGCAAAAAAAAAAAAAAAAATAAGCATAGATAACAGAAGCCTGTGGTTATTTATTTCTTAAGGTAAACCTCAGCTCACCCTGCCCCTGCCAATCTACAGCTGTAGGAATGGACTATGAATACTGTGAAGCCCCAAGAAAATCACTTTTCTTAACATCCAATTTAGAAATGGTAATAAATAAAAAAAGTAAAGATGACCCAACGGGAGGGGAAAATACAGGAACCACAATGATACAAAGAGGAGTTACAAAACAGCACTATAGAAGACCAATGGGCTACTGAGAAATAACTACTACAATCAACTCTACTCTCAAACTCAATCACAGAGAGTAATACCTCTGTGCTCTCTTGCTCTCTCTTGCACTCTTCTCTCTCTCTTTCCCTCTGCACATGCACACAAAGAGTACTAAAGAATATGTGGATACCAAAATAACTCAGGGTTCTGTACTAAGCAAACCATAACTGCACCTGAATATTTTGAAGTTTTATGGGTGGTACTTTGCCTAGAGGACATTGGTTCTGATGGCAAAATGTAGTAAGCAGTGAAAATACACCAGTAAAAGGGAAAACAAATTACTATTATTGTCATATTCTATCCAAAAGAAATAATTCAATAGAATTCTTCATAACCAAGTATTATTTCTATATAATGCATGGTTTTCAAATTTTGCTCCTTTATGTCTACTTTATGATTCTGAAAGTACTTAAAAAATAAGACATTATTCCCAATAGTTTCACATGGTAGCTGTGATACATTTTCAATATATTCATATTTATGTAATTATAGATTAATGATACATCTAGACATAACAGCTATGAAGTGTGATGCTATTTATTTTTAATTGGCTATGTGGACAATAGGAACATAAAGTACATAGATTTTTTTGGCTATTATGAGTAAGACATGATCTCAAATATGTTGGTAGCAGTGTCATTAAATGAAAGAGGAAATGCTCTATTTTTTGGATCTATGACAAATAGAACATCTTCTGAGATTCTGCTTTTGCATTAAAGTCATATTAGAATAAATACCAAGAATGTTGACCAAATGCTAGTAAAATGATTATGTTCAATGTCGACTACTTCAAAATTTACATAGATGCATGTCAAAAGGTAAGCCATATAAAATTACTTTTATATGAAGAACAAATTTTAGCCAGTGACAAAAACAAATTAATTTTGAAATTAATGTTCTTCATAGTTACTTACTATAACCTGTTTATTATTATGACAGTTTCCAGGAAAAGTTTATAAAATAGATCTATTCTTGGCTATTCTTCCTTTAAGCACTATAAGATAATTTAGAAAAAATAGTTCATATAAATGAAAAGAAAGTCCATGTGAAATATTCAACAAAAAAGGTGACAGGACAATAAAATACAGATAATAAAGAACAAGGAAATAAAATTATACAAATGAAAGAATTCACAAATAAACTTCAGATTAAATTTTACTTATAGAATCTCAATTATTCAAGATTCAGTCTTGATTGAAGACCTGCAGTGATTTTTTGTTTTGCTGTGTTTTTTTTTTTTTTTTTTTTTTTTTTTTTTTGTGGTGCTGGGGTGGAACACAGAGCTTGCACATGTTAACCAATGCTCTACTGTGGACCTCTTCTCCTGGAAGGAGGCCTACATGGCATTCTGTCAGGAGACAGACATGCCTTTCAGGCCACTCGGGAACTAGGGATCTGCCCTGTCCCCTGGAAGGAGGCCTATGTGTTGTGCACCTTTCAGGTCACCTGGAGACTAGGGCCTCATCTTCTTTTCCTATGATCTGTGAACAGTGTGTTGTCCTGTGGTCTGTAAGACAGTCCTTCTGTGGTTTGTGAAATGGCCCTTCTTTGTGTTAAGTGAACAGATGTTCCTCTGTTTAGTAGAACAAGGGCAATGGAAATTTACCATATAGTCTGCTGAATGGACTGGTAACTGCTTACACAAGTCTTGACCTTTGAGAGGTATGGCAAGCTTAACTGAAAGCATATGAAGGGCAGTGTTAAATGCAGTAAAGGCAGAAGCAGCTTCCTTTGTGACAAGTGCTCTGTCTCCCCAGAATAAAGCTCTTCTCCGCAGATCTTTGCGCAGAGACTGAGTTCCTTTTCTTATTGTTGCTTCGGTGTTGCAGACCAGGAGAGTGCAATACCCCGGTGACCCTTCAACATTAGAGACTAAGGGAGTGCAACAAGTGAGGGACCCTCTGGCGTTGCAAACTAAGACAGCGCAACACTCTACTGCTAGTTAAGCTACCCTGACACCACCCAAAGCAGTAAATATGTTGAAAAAAAAATATAGAATATGGTATGGTTCTGTGTGGGAAGTTGTCTTTATTTAGCAGAATCAAACTAGGTGTAGCCACGTGATGCAGAGGCCTAGCTTCTGGGAACTGCCAGGAAGTATGGCGCTTCATGAAAGTGGTTCCCTGTCTCTTTCTGGAATTTTCCCCTAAGAGAATGGTTTCCCTAACTCCACCCTATCCTGTCCATCACAGAAGAAGCTCCTCCAGTCCTTACCTCCTTTACCTGTATTATTATAAATAAAGGAGAGTTGGGCAACTCTATGTTGTTGTTGTAAGAGTCCAGAACTGGTATGGCCAGACCTGTTATGCCCCTTCTCTCATAAAAAGAGTATTGGCTCGTGTGTGTTCATAGAGTAGAGAAGTTTTTTGGGTAGTAGGAAAACCACCAACATACTTCTCTGGCAGTTTACCATTTCTCCCTCCACACAGGACATGGCAGAGAGGATCCTGACAGTTCTGGATATTCATGTAAGCACCATAACAACAATTATGATATAAGTAATCATAATTTATATGATAGATTCTGAATATTTTTGTAAAGTTTTCTGCAAAGGTGAGATATAATGTAAACTTCCTATGGTGGATTCATGATTATTTCTGAATATATTCCATGTTCTACAAATTTTATTAACAACTCAAATTGCTATGGACTGGGCTGGGGCTGTAATTCAGTGGTAGAGCACTTGCTTAGCATGTAGGAAGCACTGGGTTTGATCCTCGGCATCACATAAAAATAAATAAATAAAAATAAAGACATTGTGTCCATTTACAACTTAAAATTTTTTTGTTATAATTGCTATGAACTCAGCAGACATTTTTGCCAAATTTATTTTACTGAAAACAACAAAGTAAAGTGATTCAAGAATAATTGTCTGACAAAGAATATTGTAAACAGAGCACGATTTATGATATTTGATTGTTCTTCCAAACACTAATTATCCATAGCAAAGGACCCAAACATGTGAAAAATAGTTATAATTTTTAGTTCTAATTTGAATAATTAACTGACATTCAACTTCACAAAGGCTACAGATTTACATGTTTAAAACTTTTATTGTAAGGAAGGTAACATTACCAGTTTAGGGACTTAGAACACATTTAACAAATTAACATTGTACCGAAGATTCTCAACTTAGGGTAGTTTGATCTATGAATTTTTGACTTCATGATGGTGTGAAACTGATAAACCAAATTCAAAATTCCCTAGACTTAAAAATCCTGTGTTTTGATCTTTTCCTGTGCCAGCTTTATGTGACTGTATTCTTTTGATGCTGGACCACCACAGCAAGCCACAGTTCCCAGTCATTCACTCCATCAGGAGGGAAAACACCAGTACTCTGCAGTGTGGTGTGTTGCCAGCATTTTGGGGATATAGGTGTTCAACAAAGTACATGAGGTGGTCAACATTTTATTATTAAATGCAAAAAGTATATATTTTATAAAATAGGCTTGTTTTAGATGATTTTACTTAGCCATAGGCTAATGCATGTGTTCTGAGCATGAGTAAAGCTGGTTAATCTGAGCTGATATTCAGTTAAGTGTATTTAATGCATTTTTTTCACTTAATATATTCACAATGAAGGATGGATTTATTGGAGCATAACCCCATTATAAGGTAAGGAACCTCAACAAATAACTTTTCAGTTATCTGTAGGTAGAAAACCTTAAAATAATTATATGTAATTAGATCTTTTATATTCCTGTCCTAGACCCAAACAAATTTTAAGGAAATTTTTATGTCATTTAAGGTAGTTTTCAAAATCCCTGACCAGCAATATTTTATAACTTTGGCAAGTGATTGATTGCTTATGCTTCATGTTTTTCTACTTTATGTATGAGGTCATTTTTTTTTTCAGTTGTTCTGTTCCTATCCCTTGTTGAATATTTTTTTAATTACTTTTTATTTACTGTAGCAACTAGGTTTCCAGGAACTGTGAAAGGGAAAGGACTTGGTGCCTGCAGATGCCAGACTTTCAACCAAATGCAGTAACTCAAGGATATACTGAACTTTCTTCCTTAGGTAAAGAATGCAGGTGCTCAAGGTAGAGGACATGTGAAAAGAAGCTGCACCTGATAACAGCCTCCCACTATAGATTCTCCACTTCTTCCTTTTAGTTCCAGAATCCTTGATCCTCATGCTCATGAGACCCCAGATAGAGTCTCATTCTATTGGACCACTGGTTAAATACGAGCAAAGGCTCAGGGAGTAGAGGACACTGCAGTCTCTTCCTTACAAGCTCATGCCCTAGAATCCACTCCTCTTTTCCCTAAACAGATACATATTTGGATGATTTGCAGGGATTGATGGTTTCCCTAGGAAACATACAGGTCTCATGTTGAACATGTCAGAGTTATCTTATGGCCCTGGCTCCCTCTACTTTGAGTTGCCATACTACTGCCAGCAAGCATAATCCTGCTCGCCACTCGGTGTTGTAAATAAAGTGTAACTGCGAGGTAGCCATGCCCATTCACGTAGTTATTGTCTACTGTTACTTCCATGCTACAACATCAGAGTTAAGTATCTACAACAGAACATATGGCTTTTAGATGAAAACTTGCTAATCTCTGCTCTAGATCATTATATAAGAAGAGACATGTTTTATCCAAATCATTGTGTCCTGAGTATATTGGTTTAACAGATTATTACTTATCTGAATTAATCATTCCAAATGATTCTGTCATTTCATAACTTAACAGTGGCTAATAGACTGCCCTGCCCCACTGCCAACACACAAACACACACACATACACACACACACACATATATATATGTATGTATGTTTGTTTACACACATATATATGTGTGTTTATATAAATGTATTTATATATATATACATATATAGGCATGTCATTGAATTCAAGTTTTAGAATACTACAGGAAGACTAAATGTCTAGAGGGCATTAAGGCTAATGGGTGTTAGATGACAGTTGTTGCAAGAAATGTAATTATTTAATAGCCGTTGTAATGCTGGAGATAAACACTGTGAGAAAATGTTTTTCTTGAATTTAAGTTTACCTAATTAAAAGAAAATATAAGAGTATTGAATTCAAGTTTCAAAATACTCCATTACCTTAAGTGAAGACTAAATCACAACACAGAAATTAAAGACAACAATAGCAACAACATATGATTAGCAAACAGTGTACTAGAGTTCTCAGGGATTTGCTACACTTATTCACAAAACTGTTTAAGATAAACCATTAGAGAAAAGGAGCTTGCTATAGAGTAGTACTTAGGTGGATTTCTTCTTAATGGTTTAGGAGGAGTGTATGACACCCAGGATATTTCTTACTATTAGTTCTGTTATATATAAAATTACTATTTTAATAAGAGACTTAGGTAATTCAAAAGCCTTTTCGATTGCCTAATTCTCCAGCTTCCAACCAAGTAGAACTATTTATTTCAAGTATATTCATGCTCATTGAATCATAAATGCTAACACCCATTGATTTAAGAATAAAATAAAATTCTTTCTAGAAAACTGGTTAAGACAAAATTGATCTATAAGTGTCTGTGTCTCTTTTAATATCTGTGTACTCCAGAAGGAAATTGTCTTGAAATTTTTGAGTTATGTTGGTTTCCTCCTCAAAGTGAATCAGGCCAGCACATCGACCATAGCTATGTCAGCAACTGTGAGATCCACAGTGAAGCTAGAATGGGTCGGGTGAAGATCTACGTGATAATGGGTGTGGACTAACCAGAAGAGCAGCACTTCAGATGACTGAGGTAAGACCTCTCCATCCTACTTGTGAAGCTCATCCAAATGCTGACTACATCAGTGAAGACTGGTCAGACCCACAATAATTTAGTTCCAAGGAAGAAGACACTAATTCAACAGAATAGACTTTCCATTCAGTTTGAAGTAGAAAAGTAGGAACAGGGTGAAAATTCAAAGTACATGATCCAGATGCAGTAACTGAGAATCCTGTGAGTCCTGCAAATACAATTTAGAAGATTCATATTGACAGCAATATTTCTCAGTAGCCATAATAACTACAAGGAATTGCATTTACTGGCTTCTGTAGTGTAGATACTGCACATCCATTAAAAACATTGTCGTTAGGTTGATGCTAATTAGAGGTGGTGGAACATTTAGGAGACAAGAACTTATAGGAGATCCTTGGGATATTGACAGTATGTTCTCAATGGGAATTGAGACCCTGTATGTGTGTGTGTGTGTCTCCCTCTCTCCTTCTAGTTCAAGATATGACCTTTCTGTTCCTCCAGGCACTTCTGGTGTGATGTTCCACCAACCACCACCCTCACCAGAACTAGTTATTCCAGTTGCCATATCTTTGAATCTCCAAAACTGTGAACCAAATAAATGTTTTATCTTTACAAGTTAGGTGCCTCTGGGATTTCATTGTGGTAACATGAAGCTGACTAATACATTAGCACTTCAGGTTGATAAGATGCCTGAGCTCCTTGCTCCATTGCAAAGCATGGCATTATTCCAAAACACCAGAATATACTCAGAACAACTCTGTGTCAAATAGTCAATTGGAATCATAAGGTTCTTTCCTAAACGTTATGTAATTATGTTTGTCTTAAAGAGAGTCAAATGGTATTGGCCAGTATACAATTCAAAAGATAGTCATAGGAGTTCCTGATCTTTAGAAACTTAAATCTTCTCTGTGTGATACCAACAGCAGAAATGCAGAAACTCCAACATATACTAGTGGAGATACTGCATATTCTTGTCAGAAATAGCTTTGGGAGGCAAACTTTATTGATTCTTTAAGGAACAAAAAAGATGAAATTTTTCATGTGAAAAAGAGAGTATAGCTAACGTTAAGTGGTTATTTGAATCGCACCAGTGAAAATTCCACTGTAGATCTCCAAGTGCCCACTGCAGTTGCTACCACCCTGTTGTTCTTCCAACTCTAATTTCAACCCACCTGCCCACCTTGAATCTTCCTTTGTTTATAAATAGGAGTTCAAATCCCTTAGCACTCCAGAAAGGAGACACAAACATCAAAATGGGATCATCTCTGAGAACTAGAAGGATGAATTTCAGAATTTCCAGAAAAGTGTTTAGAATTTCTCTGGAAACTTATTTTTTTGATTCAATTCTACTGAAGTGTCCAAACCTATAAGAAAATCACTTAATGTCTCACATGAATCGTAAAAAAAAAAAAAAAAAAAAAAAAAAAAAAAAATCTGTATTTTGTTTGTTTGTTGAAGATTGAACCCAAGGGCATTTTAGCACTTTATCCCCAGTCTTTTTATATTTTATTTTGAGACACAGTCTTGCTAAGTTGCTGAAGACCTCCCAAAAATGCTGAGGAGGGTCTCACACTTGCAATCCTCCCACCTCCGTCTATAAAGTTGCTGGGATTATGGGTATGCATCACCACACCTGGCTCCTAAAAAGAAGCCTTCAAAAAAAAATAAATAAATAAGGAAAAGAATTTTAAAACTTTAAAATATTTTAAAGAATTGTTTATACACCACCGGGAAAAAAAAGGATGAAGAATTTAAATGAGAAGAAATTGCCCAACTAACTCCAGTTTGAATTGCAAGGAAGTTAAAGAAATCCTCTGTGTCAGTGTAGGCTTCACTGAAAATTAAAATACCAGTTATTTGATAATACATTACTATTGTGTCCCATGAGCAATACCAGGATTATAAATATGACAACAATGCTGAGTTTAATGCGCACAGAACCTTCCATACCAGGACTCAGACTGTAGCTAGAAGATTTATCACATTTGATGTACAAGGAAAGAATTTGTTTCCAGTTCATAAGAGAGTCAGATTGTTTATGAAGAAGTCTTATAAGAACATCCAAACCTCAAGCAGTTAAGTCACGATTATGGTAAAGAAAAATATGTGTCTTTTCAATAAAGTGGCCCAGATTAAGACACATAGATTGCCTGGCATGGTGGTACACACCTTGTAATCTCAGCAACTTGGGTGGCTGAAGCATGAGGATCACAAGTTCAAGGTCTGCCTCAGCAATTTAGTGAGACCCTAAGCAATATAGCAAGACCCTGTCTCAAAATAAAATAAAAAAGGGTGGGGAATATGGCTCAGTGGTAAAGTGTACCTGTGTTGAATTCCCAATACAAAAAAAAAAAAAAAAAAAAAAAAAAAACACAGATTAATATAACCAGGAGGTTAATTTAACCAGGTGGTTAATTTAACCAGGCAAAAGGCAGTTAATAGCAATATGACTTTGCTTTACCCTGGGATGTAAAGTTGCTAAAAGAAGCAAACAACTAAAATTAAATCAACCAAATTCATGTGTTTCAAAATATTTTAGAAATGTGCTGACAGTAGTGACTTTTATATTTAAATATAATTTGCAAACAAAATATCAGCCGATTTTACTTTTATGATGAATACTTCAAACTCAAAACAACTCAGAAATCCTCTATGTAGAATAAAAAAAAAAGTTTCTTTGAGATAAACAGTTTAGAGATTATTCAAAGATAATCAGAAAACAATCCTACCAGGAAGAAAGTTCAAGTGAGAATAGCACATGTGTCATCCATAAAACATATGAATTATTCAATAATAAGATAATGTAGTAAGTTTATGTTGGGTATGTGTATATCACTAGAAATATTTAGCCATACATCTCTTCATATTTTCATTTTGAGGTTGAATTATAACATGTTGACAATATTCTGGGAGAGATATAGTAATAACTGGTTTATTAAAGATAATTTGAATTAGTTTTTATTTAGTATGGCAATAATCTAAGAACCTTATTCCTCCTATTATAACCTTTGAAAATATTATTTTTTTCCATCTGCCTGATTCTTTGCCTGCCTAGTTTTAAATTATTTTATCACTAATGTACATTTTTCAGTGAGATTTTTGAGTGTTAAGAAATTCAAATTACCACCTTTCCCAATCTCCTCATCTTTAGCCTTCCCATTCTGCCAGTGCACCTGGATTCACTATTGTCTAACTTCCACAAGACACTATTTGCACTCAGGAAAGAAAATGTCTATTACATATCCTATTTTGTACTCAAAGTTTCAAAATGTGTAATAAATCATAGGAACATGTACTTATCAAAGGAATGAGAGAATTAATAACACTTTGCAGTTCACAATATTAAAAATTTTAAGATTGCAATTTGCATTAAGCTATGCCATTAAAATTTTCTGAGTAGAAATGACCTTGTAGAAACATTCAAGATAGTCTCATGATGCATTAAAACTTTATTATAATTTTATTTGTAAATATTTAAATTAAACAAGTCAAATTTTGAAACCATGGATATAGTAATTAGTATAATTATTTTAAATGGAATTCCTGTTCTAGAGATTTACCTCTCAAACTATCTAGTTCATATTGTCTTCTTGTAAATTAACAGTAATAGAAATTCTTATTGTATTCCCTGTAAATATTCACATGATCAGAAAAAGAGTAAAAATCTTTTGAGATATAGGAAAAGAAAACAAAAACTACTCATCTGTTTGACTTAAGATTCTAACATTTATTTAGTAAAAAAAATTTTTTTTGAATTTTTTGTAAAATGTCACAGAGTGAACGATGCTAAATACCTATATAAAATTTGTTAAAACTTAATTATTTTTATTTTATTTATTCATTTTAGATACAAATTTAATTAGTAAACACAAAGAAATTTATAAATCAGTTACTATTAGATAATATCAATAGACATTTTTGTGAGTACTATTATACTATTTATCATTGTTACTAAAGTAATTTTTAAAAATTTGTATTATTTTGGCAAATTCATTCTCACTATTCTGCTTTGGAATATAATAAGAACCATTAAACTATTCTTTTATTAAAGAAGCTTTAGATTCTAGAAATATCTTCATAGGATAATGACTTTCCTGTACTTGAAACACCAAACAATTTTTAGCACACCATAGAAGTCTTTTTCCTAAGTCTGAACAAAAGTAATGCTAATGAAACAAGTTCATGCAGAAGGTTATTTCTGCATAAAGCTGCATATTAACATAAGACTGTTTGTATAGCTAAGCAAACCTCTATAGGATTATTAAATGGCACAGTTCTTTGTGAAAATAGATCAAAATATAGTAATACTTTTCAACGGAAAGCAAACTTAAATAGATTAACGTAAATAGGTTAACTTACATGTATGATACAGCTGCATTATTCCCAGGCAAAATAGTCATTATAAGAATAAAGCAATTTTTTCAGAGTGCATAAGAATATAAATGGGAAAAAAGTGTCATTTGTAATTTTTTGTTTTCAAAATTCTAAATGTCTAAATAATTTACCTTTGATGTAGTTTTCATCTTTGTTCTGAAAAAAAATTAGGGGCATTTTATTGTAAAAATTAAACTAAATAAGTGCCATTATTTATAAAGTTTGCCCCAAGGAGTTACATGTTTCTGTACATTAATACAAAAATTGCAATAATTTTAAGCAAAGTGTCTTCTCAAGTTGTATTCCTATGTTTGTTGAAAAATATGAATTAATGCATTCCTATGCTTAAATTCTTTCAGAACTCAGATTTTCACAAAAGCATAAATTCCTGATTACTGAGGTAAGATGTGAAAGCTTTTCCATTCTTATTGATTTAATTGAAAATGAACTAAAGTGAGCTGGAAGCAGCTGAAAGGAGACATCCCTATTATGTCCCTCAGGTAATGCTGTTTCAAAAAACCATCCAGACCTTGGCACTCACTGAAAGTACTTCATGATCTGCTTTTGTTGTTCAGAGGACAAAGTAAAAACACACTCTGGAGGAATAGGGAAAGATTTCTGCCATGCTGGGGATAAGAGATAAAATGGGAAAAGATTTCTATTTCCCAAAATAAAGTGGAATGCTAACTATCATAGGTTAACTTCATGTAGATCATGAAGGTTATCAACAGCAGGGGCTGAACACTGGGAGAATGTTCAAGCACAAGACCTCTAATTTATTGTTCTGAACAAACATAACCTCAAACACAGTAATTTTCTTAAATACCTGAGAACAAGAGAGAGAGTGATAATTTTCCAGTAATTAAGGGATATTACTCAGCATTCAGAATCTGACAATTATTTAGCTCACATTTTTTCAACCTGTGCTCCAAAAAAAATTTAGAAATTTAAGTCAGTATTACTGTTGAAAATAAAGCAACTACGAGGATAATAGTGACATAAGAAGAATCTGTAACGATCAAGATTGCCATATAAACTACAGGATGCCTAGTAAGAACAGTGACAAAAAAAAGTTAATTGGCTAGGTCCTAAATAATGCATTTGACAGTTAACACACACATAAATACACACAAATCTTTCATATTTTTCTGAAATTAAAATTTAATTATGTGTGTTAGATTGGTGTTTGATAAATCAAGCATTCTTATTGAGAATGCCTAAGAAATAAATTCCAATAAGTGTAACAAAGTTTCTTCCAAATATTTTCACATTACATAACAGAATATGGTTATATATTTAACACATTTTAGTTAATGGGAGGGAGTGCTTGTATTTAGACATAGCAAGCTCGGGACTTCACCTATTTCAGGGCCTAAACACATCAGTAACACATCAAAGCCCACTGTACACTGCTGAGACTCTGCTCTCATGACTGCAGAACACAGAGAAGGAAGATACCTGATTTGTTTCATGTACACATATGACTTCAATTCCCCAGTCACAGAATATCAGTTGAGAACCTTGAGTGATTTAACATGCTTTCAAATATTTTTATCTTATCACTGCATACGAAACTTTGACAAATATTTAATAGAGCAGAATTTTTGGGACTGGATAGATATAAATTTGAATTTTGGTGCTTCCATCTATCAACTGTGACCTGGGAAAACACACATGACCTATTTTGATGTGTTTCCTTGTGTATAAAATGCATATTAGAATTATCTAAAAAGAATTAAATTCAAAATATATGTTAAATTATACTTTTAATTCCTTATACAGGCACTCATAAGTGAAAAGTGTTTTCATTAAATCTTATGGCATAATTTTCTGTGTGTCTTATTTTTAAATGTTTTATGCCACCTAGAATGATTCCATTCCCAATGTTAGACAAGTATCAATTAGAACTCTCAGCTTAGATGAATAGTATTCATATATATTTCCTGAGGAATATGGATTCTCTAAGGTTTTCACTGAATTGTGGCAATTTCTCATATTTCCCTCTGTTGGCCACTAACTTCCTTTATTGTTCCACTATCTTCCTTAGAACTATTTTCCTGAAGGTATATGTAGTAATGGCATTGGCCTTTAGTGAGGGGTGGATAAGAAGCAGCTTGATAAAGAATGCTTTTACAAATCAGATTCATTCACCACCTAGTAACTAGGACCCTTGAGTGACATTATCTACCTTTCTGCCTACTAAGTATATAAATATATATTTATACTTAGTGTATATATATATATATATATATATATATATACCATACTGTATACACAGTTGTGTGCATATATACCAATATGTGTATATATGCATGTCCATATAACAGAAGTAATCACATTCATTAAACACATTTATTCTAATGATTTATATTTTCTTTATAGGTAATGTAAGTCATACACATTGATGTCTTTGTGTCTTTGTATCAGCATTTAGACAGTGTGGAACATATGAATACACAGAGACTATGAGTAATTGAGCTTTGTGTCCCAATGTGTTTTGATGTTTCATCTATAAAGAGAACATTTTCCTGGGCACATGGACTACAGAAATAAATTTTACTTTTTCTCCTTAGCCTCACTGCCAGTTATGTGTGGTCACAGAACTAGTGTCACATCACAGATTTAAAAGAAACCTCTGGAAGGGGGTTGCCTGAGAACACTTAACAGCTTCTTTCTTCACTTCTTTTTCCATTGCCACTTTGAAAATAAATGCAGTTGTTCTGGCCTATGAAAGTGAAGGCCACACAAGTATAATTGAACAGTGAGGGGAAGGAGCCCGGGGCTCTATCTTTTGGTGGCATCCTGCCTTGGTGGCATGTCACCAGATGACTACATAAGTGCGAATGAAACCTCCATCTTGTTCAAGTGGCAGATATTGTATGGTCTTGTTCCTCATGGAAGATCAACATGATTAGAATTCTAAATAATTCTGTAGAAACCTCTCCCAAGGCACAAATTAAAATAGTCTCTTTTATAGACAATTCTATTCCAGATAAAATTGCAATATTAAAATATGTATTTCAATTTTAAAACAAAGATTAAACACTAGATGAAATATTCTAAATAAATACAGTGTATAATAGTGTTGTATACATGCAAATGTCACACCCTGCACAGGAAGTTTTAAATGCTCTTCAGAGAGCAGGGATTGAAGGTTAG
Organism: Sciurus carolinensis; assembly: GCF_902686445.1. Classification (NCBI taxonomy): domain Eukaryota; kingdom Metazoa; phylum Chordata; class Mammalia; order Rodentia; family Sciuridae; genus Sciurus; species Sciurus carolinensis. The sequence continues at coordinate 62,237,849 of NC_062217.1, read as the reverse complement.
GATGCCAGTTTTCACGTTCTGACTCCACCTCTTTTTAGAATGTGATGTTGGTCATATTATTAACATTTCTATACCTCAAATTTCTTCCTCATAAAATGAAGATAAAAATAAATATTACTTAAATGTTTGTTATGAGGACTCAAAGCAATTAATGAATGTAAAGCATTTAAAATAGCAACGGCTATTCATGACAAACTTGCTGTAAGAATTAAAGGTGTCAGCAGGCTTGGTGCAGCATCTGCTATTGGGGAGGTTCAGGCAACCTTGTGAGATCTTATCTCAAAATAAAATTTAAAAAGGGTCGGGAATGCAGCCCAGAATAAAGCACCCATGGGTTCAGTCCCCAGTACTGCAAAATGATGATAATGATGATGATGATGATGTTGTTGTTGATGATGATGATGATGTTGTCCTTAGTTTTGTTTTTCAATCAATAAAATACAGGTCAAAAACAAATGGAAAAACAATTATATGCTTTGGAACAGATGATTTGCTAAGGCGTTTTAAGTATTACAGTACTTATCATTAAACACATTAATATAATCAGTTATCATTTATAGCAATGGAGGAACTAGGATTTTGGGGAATAATTTATTCACCCTATGTTTTTGATTAATAGAGATAAACATTGATTCACATAGTTATATATGCTTAATTCATTATCACCAAGGCTCATGTTATTGTCTACAATGTTTGAATACCTCCAAATACTCTTTCAACTTACATTATCATCAAATTAGTCAGGTGCTTTGCTACTAAATTATGCAGATACAGAGATCTGCAATAGACGAAATCTCTAGAATAACTGGCATCTTTTACATTTCTATGATGTCTTATGATTGCTTAGTAAAGATACACAAAAAGCAATAAGTAGTCACAGATAATAAAGTGGTCCAAACACTTTACTCCTCTTACTAATATTTCGAATACTCTAGTACTACACCTATCAAGATGGTCTCCACTAGACAAATTTGACTTTTGTTGCTGTAAAGAGATCTGTCACCTAAAATCTAACCCACCAAGCAAATTTACAAGTTAATAGAGTTTAGGGATTTGGGACTACTTCTCTTAGCAGGTGGTTTCACGAGGCAGATTCTGAACTCTATCCACATTCCTTTCTACCAAATTCTTCACAATAAAACTAATAGGAGCACAGCTAATACATTTCAATGGCCACAGGAATTCAAACAGAAGAAACTGCCTGAGGCAATGCGTTTTTCTGAATGCTGCCTTTTTTCTATATCTTTCAAAATGTTAGTCACAAGAGAAAAATATTGTCCTTCAAATTGTTCTGCAGCATTAGAATTCTTCAAGCTTAATGCTATAATGTTGTCAGAGTTGTTATTTCTAAAATGTAAATAGGAAACAGTAATAAAAAAGCAGTTCAATCAAAGAATGAAACAAGCAATATATATTTGTATATATATTGCTTATTTATTTATACACATATATGTTTTGCTGAACAAAAAATAAAACATTGTACACTGACAGGAGACTCATGTCGCACATTCCATGGTCACTGAAATAAAACACTGCTGTATATTTAATAATATAATAATTTGCAAACAACTAGCACTCATTTTTAATACATCAAATCCTTTAATGTGTCAAGTACTCTGTTAATACACTAGTTTACCTGGCTACAGGGAATTATAGGTTACTGAAAGAAAGAGAGTTTACTGAGCAAACATGTCACATATAACTAACTCCACCTTGAGAAGATATGAATGGTATCCTAGGACTGGTGTTAATAGATTGGAACTTGCTGTAGGAATAAAACAATGCCAGGCATCTATATGGAGCACACACATATGTGCACACACTCACACACACACACACAAGAAAACAAAGATGTATAAGTGAATTAGTTATATTTAGACAACATTAAGAACTTATGTTTAAAAAATGTCAGATATGCTTAGAGCAAGAATGCTTTGGTAAATCAACAGGTAAGTGAAGTAAGGCTACATTTTGCTAGGTAAATCTTACACAGTAGTACGTGTCAAGTATTACTTTAAACATTTTATATATGGTAACTCACAAATTCCCACAATAATCCTTTAAGGTATGTCAAGGAAAAGTTACATCAAAAATCAAATGGGGGAAATGAAGATTTTATTGAAGATCATTACAATAGGGAAAAGAGACTGGACTCTACTGGAAAAAAAAGGCAAGTATAGTTTTTAAGTGTTTAGATGTTACTAGTGGGAAAGCACTGAAGGAAGTTAGGGGGAAGCTTGTTTCAGGATATATGACCTATGTGGGTAGTAACTGGCACTAATTGGATTTAGGGTCTCACCCTTCTGCAAAGAGCGGGGAATAAAACCCTTCCCCCTTTTTAATTATTACATTTAAAGGGATGATCCCAAGGTCTCTGGGAAAGACATTACTGAGTTGCAAAATGAGTAAGAGGGTAGGAAAAGATTTACATCTTCAAGAAACACAGAAACAAGGGAAATCAGACCACTATAGTTACAAAGTAACTTGTCTAAAGTTTATCAAGCTGGTCAAAACTTGTTGGGTAACTTGGTCAGGGATGTGCTGTTCTTTCTCCCCATTTTACTGATGAGAAAACCAGACATGAAGATAAATAAATCGCCTAGTGCTGTTATCATTGGGGTATCCAGTTGGGGTCCAGGTCCTTGATGTCCCAAACAAAGAATTGAGCAAGACACACAGAAGAAAACGGCAAAGTACACATTTATTGAAAGTGAAAGTGAAAGTAGCACTCCATAAAGTAGAGCAAAGTGTGTTCAGTGAGAGAAAGAGAGACACAGAGAGAGGGACTCAAAGCCCTGATGGCTGGAAATTCTCGTTTTATATGCTAAACTGTGAGGTGTTCTCTTCCCTATACAGACCTGAATGAAAATCTTACCCCATTTGCTCCCATTAATTACCTTATGGTACCTGATTAGAATACTGTCCGATTTTCTCCCATTGGTTACTTTAGAATACCTAATTAGAATATTGTTCACTTTATCTCCATTGGTTATTTTAGAATACTGAACTTGTGGTGGAAATTATTGTAGGTGATAAGTCCTCAGTGAGGAGCTATCATGGTAAGGGGAATTGCCTAAACAGGGACATAAGGTCTCATCTCCCTGTTTTGCCCTCCAGTGGTATTTTCTTCTGCTCTGGCATACCTTGGTATTCCTGAACTCCTATCTAACAGTGCCACATGGTTAGTGCATGATAATTCAGGTTTAAAAAACCCAAGATATCTGGTTCTAGAATTTATTCTTTAAGACACTGAAATAATCACTAAATGCTATTGGGGGGCACTCTTAATCATTTTTTCTATTAGCCATTTTGCAGCTACTAAGAGTAAAAAGAAAACTATGTGTTAGAAAAACACCTCTGAAGTTTTAGAATTTAGATAGGAAAGTATTAAAATTCATAATGTTTTGGTGAAGAATTGTGGATCTTTCATATCACTGTAACTCAGTTGTGGGTGAAAAAGAGCAAGGGATCTGAATTAAGATGCTGGAAGTTGATCCATGAGATAGTTCAGCTTGGAATTACAGATGGAAAGATGAGTATGCCTTTAAAATGAAACGGGTGAGATCTATCTTAATTCATTCACGGTGTTTGGAATTTATTCATTTAGTGGTACTAATAAGTGTTTCCATGGTAGAAAACACTATTAAACTCACTTTAATCCTCTCCTTTACTGTTAGCGTAGGACATGTATTTTTCTGCTGTTTTAAACCCAATCTTCTACCTCTAGTTCGACTTTCATTCCCTCTGCCTTACTTAGATTCTCATACCTGACATTTCACCTTCTTTCTCTTCCATTTTAACTTATTCTAATAATTAGACATTTGCTCTTGAATTATGAATATGTTCAATATTTCCCTAAAAGAAAAATACACATAGATACCCTTACCTTGACTCCACATTCTCCAATGGAATATAATATTCCTTTCATCGCATATGAGATGAGATAGCTATATACCTAATATGATTATTGATACATATCCATTTACTCATACCCAACTCACTTTTCAACTTATTTTAATCTGCCTTTAATCTGCCCCAAATCCTGCAGATAATGAAGGATGTCCACGTTCCTAAATTAACAAAATTTTTAAAACCTCTCCTGACTTCCTCCTAGGAGGACTGAACATTCTGAAAAACTCCAATAACTTTGTACATTCTCTTCCTTTTACTTATTTATTTTTTTCTGTATGATACTCTCCTTTCATTTCAGTTTCCTTTGCAGGCTTGCATTTGTTTGTTAAATCTATTAAATAATGAAAATTTCTCAAATTCTATATAAGGAATTCTTATTTTGCTCAATATTTTCTTCCTCAGAGACACAAATTGACTTTGGGTTTTAAATAGTAATCATGCACAAACACATTAGAAATTTATATTCCAGCCAGGTGCCGTGGCTTATACCTGTAATTACAGCAGTTTGGGAGGCTGAGGCAGGAAGGTCACAAGTTTGATGCCAGCCTCAGAAACTTGCAAGACTGCAGCGACTTAGTGAGACCCTGTCTCAAAATAAAAACTAAGAATTGCTGGGGAATGTAGCTCAGTGGTTAAGTGTCTCTGGGTTCAGTCTCCCAGGTAAAAAACAAAACAACAACAGCAACAACAACAACAGAAATATACGATCCAAGCAAAATTTCCCATGACTTTCAAATTAATACACCCCACCAATAATTCAATCTTATCTCATTCTTTAAATTAATATGACAAATTTTATCCCAAGTCCAGACCTTATCTATTGTTTACAATCCCCTGATATCACAACTTATTCAGACATGAAATTTAGCTGCATCTATAACCCTATCTCTTCCTACTTACTACACCCCTTCACACGTAAAAGATCCTTGTCTCAATTGCTGTCACTTCCAATGAGAAAGTGGTAATCACTTGGGTCACATCAACTGCCTAAATGTGAAGGGTTTTCATTGTTGGGTTTTGATTGCTTTTAGTTCCCATATCCTAGCCATGAAATGCATAGTCCAAATCCTTTCAGGGTCATTTTTTTTTCCTCAAAATTAGTCCATTCAGTGAACAGAAGCATATTTTGTTAGACACAGGGTTGACTAAGTCAAATGTATATATATGCTATTGCCTGAACTATTCCAGTACAAATGTGGTTGCCCTGGTGGATATTTCTAGTGTTTCAGCATAAGTAGATCTGTCCACTATTTCCTCTCAGCGTTGGAAAAATCTATGGTAAGAGGTAATATCAGATACCAGATGATACAGAGCTGGAGATGTAGCTCAGTCATTAGAGTGTCTGTCTGCCTCACATGCACAGGCCCTGGGTTCAGTCCCCAGAAACACACACACACACACACACACACACACACACACAGGTGTTATAGAACAAGATCAGAGATTAAGTGACCATGGGGATCAGTGACCACCAGTTCTTGCAGTCTTGCCTGAAGAATTTCAAGTTAGTCACACACAATAGCAGGTAAGAATGTATTAGAAGAGAAAGGAGGAAAAGGTAAAGAAGAATACTGTCAAGGGAGAAAGTAGGTCCTCTCAGAGAGGACCTACCCTCCAGTTTTATTGGAGGTCCCAGGAAGGTTCCAGAAGCCCCTGCCTAGGTCCACCTTTCAACATTTGACTGAAAGCAGGATTGCATCAGACTCTTAAGTCCCCAATATGCATCCTCTTACCGAAGGAGGGGAAATTTCACTATTAAAGTGACATGCTAAGATCCAAAGGCAATTCTGGGTCACCTTGGCCTGCACTGATTGGTTCTAATTTCCACTTGTTCTTATAGATGTTATGATTGGGGTCTTTGCTTCTAATTGTTCTGTTATGCTGAGTTTTGGAGTCTTGTCTACTTAAAGATCATAATGCCGGGTACATTGTGTTCTTATCAGCAGGGTCAGGTGTGGTTGGATCTGCCTTTCTCCTGCAGATAGCAGTTTGTCTGCTGAGGAATGTAGCATATCCTATTGATTTAAGCCAGATCAGGGTCAGAGTGACCTCAGGTAAATTGTGTCTGAAAAGAAAGCATGACAATATATAAGGAGGGGGCGTGGTGGGGGGAAGAGAAGAATGAAGGAACTTTGGATGGTGTAGGGGAAAATGGGGTGGAAGGGGGTGGAGGACAGAAAGATAGTAGAATGAAACAGATAATATTACCCTATGTATACGTATGATTACATGAATGGTGTGAATCTACATTGTATACAACCATAGAAATGAAAAGTCGTACCCCATTTGTGTACAATGAATCAAAATGCAGCCTGTAAAAATAAAGGATTTTAATAAAAAAAAAAAAAAAAAAGCATGTAAAGTCAGCACAGTTAGTACCAGTCTACAGAATTATCCCCTTAACCTCATGTCCCCACTACTCACGTCTGCTATGGTCACCAAGTGGAAACTCCAAATATTTGCACATATTCAAAAGTGGGGAAGAATGAAAGACTTAGACAGCCTGACTAATCACCAGCACCTCAGCAAGCTTTACTGGGATATGTTCCTGTAGCATTGAGAGAAGTTAGTTACTTTTTTTCAGATAGAATTTCATAAGTAAATATGTTTTTTTAAAAATGTAATTATTTTCCTTGTCATATATATATTCCAAATACATATATAAGGTTGAAACAATAAAATAGTATCTGCCCTCACAAGTCTTTATATTTCCACTGAATTCTTCAGATTTAATAAAATGCAGTATAGATTTCTTGTGAGCACATTAAAGAATGTCAATAAATTAGCAAATAGTTTATTAATGGATTTGAGATTTTGAATATTTGTTGTTCTATGAATACAATGTTCAGAAAAATAAAGCTATATGCAATTAAAATGTTCAGCTTTGTATAAATAAGATAATCATAGATAAGATTAAATACGAGAGTGAATACAACATTTCTAATTGGGCATAGTTCTGTGTTTGAATCACAATTTGCATACATATGTATGCAAAATGACAAGGTTACTCAAAGTTGAAGGTTTTAAGTATAAACATCAATACAGATGATTGAGGGAAGGGAACCTGAGACAGCTAACTGGCAGGAAGATTTGTTTTCTCCTGGTTTTTCTGATACTGCTGCATCTTGTAGTTTTCACAAATACTAGAAAAGGCGGTTCAGGTGGACTAGATTGAGTTACTTCCAAGTTTCAGGTTTTCTGTTTGGTAAATGTGTATACTGAGATTAATCATCTCCTTACAAAATAGCTTATTAATATGTTAGATTGAAATAAACAGTCTTATTTACATTCAATAGTAACAAGGGATTTGAACTATCATGTAATGATATTATTGCAGAGCAGAGATAGTCTGATTTTTCCTGGCTCTACAAATTTTTGTCATAATAAATCTTCAAGCTCTCCTTGGTCCTTCACCAGTAGAGATTATTTGTGTCCATACAAATCATTACATAATAATCCCCCAGGCATCCACAAGTATTGTTTTCTTTTGTGTTGTTTTTAATTTACTGAGACATTTTTCTTACTCATTTGTTTGGGATTCATTTATAATAAAATATTACCCAAATCTAGAATAGCTCAGCATAATTTCTTTTTTTGGTTTTGAGAATTTATTATCATATAAATTCCTTTATTGGCATTGGCACAAGATTTTAATCTTCAATACTTATTGAAAAATCTACATGCTATAACATTACATAATATAGACTCTATAATCTATTCTAAGAATTTCTCTTGCAAAATTCCTTATAAAGGAATGAGCACTAGTGCTTTCTGTGGAGACTGAACAATACACTGACTTGGCCTCCACATAACACCTACTGAATCAGAGGCACCTAATGTAGGCTCCAGGAATGAATCATCAAAGAAAATTTGACACATGATTCTCATATAAATCTCTGATAAAAAACCAGTGTACTTTAGCTTCTGCATATCAGAGTGCATTCTACTGTCATGTACAACTAATTAGAACAAATAAAATAAGAAAAAATTTAAAAACAGTGTACTAAGGTCAAGTTTTACAGGAGAGAAATAGTAAAGACGTGATATTTACTCTGATTCCTTTGTGTCAGCCTTTGTGTGAAGCTATGAAGACTAATATGCAATAACTTATTTAATCCCTTACAACCTGTTCTAGGTGAGTATTACATTTCATCCTTAGATTTAAGAATTGCCAAATTACTTTCTCAAAGAAGTATGGGTATTGAAAGTTTGTTCTGAGATTATTATAAACACTGGGTTCTTCAGGTTTCTGTTACTATAAACGCCTGAGATCATCACTTAAAAATAAAAATAAAAAAAAAAAAAAGAAAGGTTTGGTTTTTTACCATTTTGGAGATTTTAGCACAGCTCTGTTGGGTTTGTTGCTTCTGGGTCTGTGGCAAGGCAGTACAGGATGATGTGGAGTACATGGTAGTGCAGTATGCTCACTTCTTGGTGACTGGAAAAAAGAGAGTGGAAGGGGCTGGGGTGGCCAAATGCCCTTGGGGCACATCTCCAGGGATCTAATGTCCTCCTATTAAGGCCTTACCTCTTTAAGTTTCAAAAATTCCAGGAACACCAAGCCTGAGAACCAAAGCTTTAACATGAGAGCATTTGGGGGATATCCCATGGCCCAAGTGTAGCACACATTTTATGATAAGGATATATACGATAGGATGGGAAAACTCTTTCTCTATGTTCAACACTACTAATACTAAAATCATAAGTATTCTGCACCATGGAATTCTCCAAATCTTTGTGAACAACAACTGGGTAGGTATCCTGCAATTTAATTCAATACTGACACTATTTACCTGAAGTTAACATTGCATAACACAAGTTCAGAGCTCTGTCCCACAAGGCTGTCCCCATTTCAGATACCAACTCAAAGCAGTAGGTCCCAGGTTATCCTGGGACTTCTAGCTTGAATGCAAATTGAAGATAATGTGTTATCATTGTTCACAGAACTCAGAGAAACATTATGCTCACATTGAATGATTTGTTCTAAAGGATCTTATAATGGACATAAAAGAAAGGCCTGATGAAGTGGTACATAGCGGGAGAGCTGCAAGGATGCTAGGCATAGAAACTTCTACCTTTATGAACTTGGGGTATCCCAACCTTAATGCACTCCAAAAGTCATTGCATAGAGTTTTTATAAAGACTTTATTAAATGAACATGATTAAATCAGTGACCACTGCTTACTAAGTCAATCTCCAGCCCTACTGCCTGGGTTAAAATTTCCAACCCTGTAATCATCTCTTGGTCTTTCTGACTGTTAGCCTCTGTCCTGAAGCTACTTAGATCCCTAACCATGAATAACCTCATTATTATACAAAAAGACACTCTTACCACTTCCAAGATTTCAGTGCTCTTTACAAGTTCTTGGGTAAGGAACTGGGGACAAAGGACAGATACTACTAAAACATAAGATCCTCTTTTGCTCCTAACAGTCAGGAAATTACCAGGGATCAGAAATTCTGTGACAAGAACTCAGGAAAGACATAAAAATGTGTATCTTTTATTATATTACAATAACTAACAAGCAATCCCTAATTTTGAGGTGTTTGGGTGGTTAACATCTTATATGACAGGGGAACAACAGTGCAAATTAGGATCATACATAAATCTTTCCTTGAATCAGACTTTTCTTAAGTTTCTAAGGCCGTTTCCCTTCAGAGTTCATTCACACTACATGCTCTTTTATTTTTCTTTATATTTTAAAGCACAAACATGGCAAATCGTTGTCATGTCTTTTAATGCCCCTATTTCATTAATAGCGTTATTACTTTTATTGGAGGGTTTGTTTTTCTATTGTAAAATGCTTGTATTTATGGGAGACACAATACTAACCTATGTGTTGGATGTGATAATGAGGCAGGATAAAGAATTGATAGTGAGACTTCTCCTGTCTGGGAAGACTAGCCCCCTTAAGCCTGTAGATTATATAAACCCCTAAATAACAGCCACTGTTCAGTATCCCTCTCTCCCTTTGAAATCCTGTTACTTTGCTCTCACCCTTAATGTGAATTTCATTCTTCAAACTTATGAGATAAAGAACCCAATCCTATGTTCCATGCTACAATATCATAAGAAGTTCAGACTGGTAGGAAAGATGGTCCCCTGGCAAATTGTGTTGATAACAAGGAGTCACCATTCTTGCAACTGGTCCTAAAGGGGTAAGCAGAAATTACGGTCAGGAAAACAAGAGAGAGGGAGAAGGGGAGAGAAGCTAGTGTTGAAGGCATTATTTGACATAGGTAGTCAATCCAACCATTGTCTGTAAGAGAACAGCAAAAATGAACATCCTGATTTGATTCTGCTTTTCCCACTCTCCAATCTTCTACTGAAATCTGTCTGAATTGATTAAATTCAACCCAAAGCCAGAACACTAGTGAGCTTGTTCTTAAATTTTCCACATTAGTTAGAAAAGTGGAAAGTTAAAGTAGAAAGAAAAACAGAAAATATATGCTACAATATGTCACCTGTATACCAAATATTTCATATTCTTAACCACAAATTGGCATTTTCAGTGTTTTTAGAAGGGAAGAGAGGATTATATCATAAAAGTAGGCCAGAACCCCAGCATTTTGGGGGTTACACCAGACTGGGTGATAAATAATAGCTCAGTGTTTCTCTGGTGTGAACATTACCCTTTCCTCATCTAAGGAAGAACTTTGTCGAATCTAAGGTAAATAAATATATTAAAGGCAATATGTTACCTTTAATAATAATTAAATAATTTAAAAATAAAGATAATTCTCAAGGAAGACAAAAACAAATTCACAATAAATTAAATCTAACATCAGTTTCTTAGAATTAAAAATGTATTTGTTATAGTGAAATGATACATTTAATTTGAAAAATATTCAATTAAAATAAAAAGCTGAAAACAAAGTAATAAATCTTTACAATCTTGTCTTTGGCAATAGTTTCTTATATATGACACCCAAAATATTAACAATAAGGTAAAAAATAGAAAAATTGTATTTTATTAAAATCGAAAATGATACTTTTGTGTATCAAGAGACACTCAAGAAAATGAAAAGATAACTTATGTTACAAAAGAAAATATTTGCAAATCACATTCAATCACCTCTTGGTAATTATGTGAAATTGGCTGTAAGATCTCCCACAAGTACAAAGAAATGTGGATGTCATGTTTACATCCCATATATACAATAATGTAATGTCTTCTGTATACTTTAAATCATCTATTACTTATAATGTCTAATACAATGTACATACTATTATTAGTAGTAGTATTAGGGAATAATTATGAGCAAAAATGTCTCTACATATTTATTCAGTGCAGATGTAATTAAAAATAATTTTAGATCCAAGGTTGGTTGAATCTAATGGATGTAAAATTCAGAGATAAGGAGCATCAACTGTATCTACAGGGGCTCTAGTATTCAGAGGAAATAAAGAACCTTGACAACAAAAAGAACAAACTAGTCCAATTTTTAAAAATGAACAAAAGGCACAGGTTGGTATATCTCGAATGATAATATAAAAATGGCCCAGGTAGTTAGTCTCTAGGAATATATAAATCAAAACCACTTCATGCACTACAGGATCACTATTATTCAAAAAACAGAAAATAACAAGTTTTGTGGAAGATACAGAACCTATTATACATTGCTGATAAAAATGTAAACTGGTATAGCTGCTATGGAAAACATTTTAGACCTTTCTCTGAGGTATAAACCCAAAAGAATTGAAAACCAGAATCTAAACAAAAGCTTGTATATCAATATGTTAGCAGCACTTGCTATGATGGCTCAAGGTGGAAACAATCCCATGTCTATCAATTGATGAATATGTCAACTAATGTAGTATATCTACAGAATCTACTGTTCAGCCAAACATTGTTACAAATGTGGCTGAATTTCAAAAACATACTACCTGAAAGAAGTCAAATACAAAGGTATTTCATGTTTCCATGAAATATCCAGAAAAGATAAAACCATAAAAAACAAACAGAGAGTGAATTGGTAATTGCCAAGGGTTGGGAGGAGGTATAACATAGGGTGACTGCTTTATTGGTGTAGAATTTTCTTTTGAAGAAATCAGACTATATTGAGGTGATGGTTGCATAACATTCTGATATTTAATACATGTTATTGAATTGTATACTTTAAAATATTAATTTCATTTTATGTGAATTTAATATCAATTAAAAAATAAGGAAAGAATATTGAATAATTAAATTTTAAATTAGAATGAATAAAATCTTGGTATAATTATTCTGAATGATGTTAGTCACTGATATAAACATGTGATATAAAATCTTTAAAATGCATATATCAAAAATTAAAGCATATATAATTATAATAAAATGAATAGTATAACTATTTATCTTTAACTTATTTTACTGAAGATAAAATATCCTTAAAGAATCAATAGAGCATCTATTCCAAAAGCTCCTCTTAGCAAATTACCAGAGTAAGTATTGTAAAATGAAAACAAAGTAGGACATATTCTAATTATGTGAACATATTTGCTTTATACTCATCTAAATTTCTATATACATATGCATTTTAATTGCAATCTTAAGTTATTCTATTCCCTAATTATAAATCAGATATAAAAATAAAACCAAATCCTAATGAAATGTTGACTACTGCCTTACAAATGCAGTCTGTTTCTTGGTTATAATAAGTTTGATTCCCAATTGCCACGATGAAAGAATCAACACTACAACTTGCTTGTTGGGTATCCAACTCATATGCACATCTCTTTAATTACAGCATAAAAAAGTGCACTTAATGTAAACTCTCAGTAAATTTAGTCACATAATTATAAAAAAAATTCTGACCTTTGAATCATCTTTATTGAAATAACTGATACCTAACAAAATCACTAAGTTAACTTCCTTAAATCTTAGCTTTTGTTCATTTGGAGATATTTGACCCAGACGATTGGATGTTGAACAAATTATCTCTGATTGTATAGCAATGATTTTAATGAATTATTATTTAATGGTGTGCCTTCATGCTTTTCAGAGGGCAGCTAGAAAGCAACTTTCATTTTAAAACCATTTCCAAACCTGCAGTCCAACATATTTTGCTTCTTAAAATGCTCAAAATGGCTTACATAAGTATTCCTAAAGTAAATGGCTGATAAAGTCTACTGCTGTCAAAATTGCCTGTTGCAAATGAGTGTGTTACTTTTAATTCATCACTACAAGGACCTGAAACATCTTTCATTCTTATTTTGCCTTAGTTTTTAGTAGAACTCAGTTTGAAGTTGTATGCGAATATAAATATAACAATTAACTTCTCAATTAAAATTCCAGTTTTGATATATGCAAAATACTTATTTTTATTTTAATTATTTATGGACATGTCTGACTCAAACATTGGACATGTAAACAAAAACAAGGTGGTAAAAGAATAAAACATTAAAAGCAAAAATCGAAACAAACAAAAAAAAGAAAAGAAGGAAATTAATCAGTATATCAGTATGTTACAGAAATTCAGTCCTTGTCCCTGAGGCCAGTTCAATAATAAAGGCAAAGTTTTTAGAAAGAGGAAAAAGAAGGTTTATTACTTTGCTAGTAACAGAGAGGCACAAGGGACTCCAGTCTCAGAGGCTATGGTTCTGCTCAGAAGGGAGAACAGAGGGCTTTTAAAGAAGCTCTTCGAAGACTTCATCCCAGGTGTGCTTGACAGGGGTAACAGGTGTGCTCTGATAGTGTGTTAAAATTCTCTTAATTTGGGAAACAGTCACTTCCTACATGTTCAGGGGACACTCCTTCCTGTGATGAATGTGTTGCCAAGGTCAGATAATTTGGCTTAGGTTGGGAAAGGTAATCTTTTTACCCACTCTCATGTTAGGAAGTAGGAAATGGAGAAGAGGAAAAAAAATATATGTCCCTTTTTAAAAAAGCAGCAAGGGCTATATTGAAAGGTGAAGTGGACTACTGTTACATTTCCCCACTGTCAATTTCTACATTCCATTTCTACAGTGAAATGGATGACATCTCCAAGCTGCTTCCTGTTGGGAGAGGGTGAAGTTCGGGGGAAGTGACCCAAAGTCCTTGTTCTCTGTCAGGTGAAGCATGGAGAGTTAAGGATATTCAGCATCAGGGCAGTCCAGAGGTTAATGGTGGCAGCTGGCAGGTGACTGGATAAGGTACACATAGCAGAAGGATCATGCTACAACAATAGTAAGTTAGACAGCAAAGCATTATTTTTTTGTAAATATTTAATGCAAAAGCAATTATATTTCAGCCAGTGTATGAAATGCAGGACAAATATTCTTTTAAATGTTCATGTATTATTGTGCTTAGATCATACTCTCCTGCCAGGTATTTAAGACCAAGTTTGTCAAAACTGACTTGTTTCTATCTCCCGCTAAGTCAGCTGAGATTCTTCAAGGGGTCATTCTTGGGAACAAGTGAGAAGCCTTTTGGCTTCTTGTGGCTTTTTTCCAGTCATGCCATCTGCCAGGATGGCTTAAGGTCTTGCTCACCAAATGTGGCTTTCCTTGAAAGCATTAGGGGCATTTCCCTCTCCAACTACTCTCATCTTTGCACAGCGCACACTGGTTGACTTCCTTCTGTTATCCACGGCCCTCTTGATCCCTTAGGGAGGGTTCTTATTTCCTGGATCCTGGATGATCCTAGAGGGCAAGGGCCAAATATTGGCTGCTTTTATTCCTTGGTCCTTTTACTTGACTTCAGTCTTTGAGTTTTTGATTTTAAATATTCGTCAGGTCAGTTTCACCAGTCTCCAAGTGGGGGTAATGGGTTTTAGTTTCCATGTCTATAATTTTACAGTTACTCCCTTCTATTTAATTTGAGTCAGTATTAGTACTGGAAATCAGCCTTATATCTTGTCTTTCCTGTAGGTAGTGGTTTATTTTATTAAATTCTTACAGAACTGGGGCCTTCTGAGAAATTGAGGCAATGTGAAGACCCCCCTTTAAATCCCCATTTTTGTGGTCAGTTTAGAAAGATTTAAGGCATGCCAGTCAGTTACAGGAATGAGTTTATTGAAAGAAAAGGGAAGCACTCTCAAGGGAGAGATGGGGTCCTCTCAAAGAGGAGAGAGACAATGTGCATCTCTTGAACTTCGGTTTTATTGGGGATCCCAGAGAGGTTTCCAGAGGGTCCCACCCAGGTCTGTCCACCTATTGACTAACAGCAAGATGACATCAGCCTTTCAAGTGCCCACTGCCATGGCAACTCTAGGTCACTTGGGCCCACACTAACAAGTTCTAATTGGATTCTGAACCGTATATTCTTATGGATTTTGTGGTTAGAAGGAACTATTCTTATCTCCCAGTGTTTTAGGATCTGGTCACGAAAGTCTCCTGGGTTTCTCCCATGGACATTTATCTCAGACCTGCATTTCTCCTGTAGATAACAAGGACTTTGCTAAGGAATCTGACATATTCTGTCCATGTAGGCCAGGCAGGGCTACAGTTAAATTGCTTTTTGGAAAAGAAAGCTTGTGTGGGTCAGCACAGCAGGCTCATTTTATGATATTTTTCTTTTAACTTCATGTTCCCACCATCCTCATCTGTCTGCCCCTAACAAAATTAACTAAGGTTTTATTAGAATGAGTACCTCTATGAAATCTTAACAGGCAACAGTTACAAAGTTTACAAGAAAAATGCAAAATGAATTTAACAATCGCAAAACATTTAGTTTGATACTAGCTGTGAACCAAAAAACATAATTTTCATAATCTCCAATCTTACTCATTACTTGTGACATCCCCTGTTTAGAGATTATAGTAATCTTTACAACAAAAAAATTTCAAACATAACTTGAAATGAGCTTAACTCTAGCCTGTTTTGGAACCATCCTAACATGCAATAAGGTGAGAGGCAGAGTCTTAACTCAGGTGAGGTGAGACTCTCATGAACTCTTAGGTAAAATGTTTTATTTCTGAAGCTGATGTTTGCCTCTTTGTTAAATATCATTTTGCAAAGTTCTCATACATTGTTTCCTGAGTAGATATGAATGCCATTTAACACAATACAACGGTATGTCTGAAACATGAATCAAACATGCTAAGAGAGCTTTAAATCCTTTTTGTGGGAAAGTAGCAAAATGTTTTCATGTTTCATGTTAATCTTTAAACAGATCAGACTCTCATTATCTTTTATTTAAATTTTATCCCAGTGTAAAAAGTAACAAACTATATATAAAAAATTGTGTGTGTGTGTGTGTGTGTGTGTGTATCTTAGTGATATATATCTTAGTGATAACAGGTTACCTTTATCCAGTTCAGAACATTAAATGACATAAATAAATATCCAATTAAATTTGCTATTTCTATATAAGTCTAAAAGAGATTACCATTACTGAAAACTTCAGTTTGGAGAACACCATCTTGGTAAAGTGCTTCCCTAAACCTTATATTTTAAAAATTCCATACTAGAAGAACATGAATACATTTAATATACAAAGAAGTCACTAATATTTAGAGTCACAATTACACAGATGCCTTATATTAACTAAGCTTAACTTTCACAGTAAAATTCAGAATCTGCAGATAAGTACAGGTTTGCAAAGTTGAGCAGTTCTAGCAAAAAATAAAGGATAACCTTAAATCTCTTATACATTTAGGAAACAGTGTTAATGATCAGAAATAGATTTAGTAAAAGCAGTCTGATATTAGTCAATTTTTTTTTAAATGGCAGTTGAAAGCAAATAAAAGACAAAGTAAAAGAAATGGAGATAGACCTCAATGGATCAGTGATGCTTTATTAAGCAGCAAAGGGGCACATTTTCAAGAGGAAAATGGCAACTGGTTACAATAAGGGTATGAGTTTTATAAGTTTTAGTGAGATTGAATCATAGCAGAATGTGTTAGTTGGGCAGTCAGGGAAACAGTTGTAATACAGAAAATTGTGAAAATTCAGAGTCCGTTGTTGTTGTGAAATGGTGAAAGTCCAGAGTTCATTGTTTTCCTTCTCTCCCTTGGATCCATTGTTTTTTCTCCCTGGGTGTTGTTTTTCCACATCCTTCATTACAGACGCTGAAAGGAGTTAATGAATAAGGGCACTAATATCTTGTCTGACTACTTCCTGCTGAAATGAGGGAAGTAGGGGACCTCTCCCTTCAGAGTTCTAGGAGAGAATAAAGAGATCCTGACTGTTGAAGCAGAAGAGGGGTATATATTGAAGGGAACCTTAAGGTCATCATAGGCAAAGTCCCTTCTTTGTGGTTTTAGAAAATCAGATTTTGAGTGCAGGAGGATGGCTTTGACATGTTCCTGGAAGGAGGTTTGCATTAAATAGGTAAACTTACAGGGAAGAAAGGTTATTGTGAGAAAGATGAATGTTAATGTGGATGTAAAGGGGAGTTTAGCAGAAAGCATTGGCGCAGAGGGCATAGGATTTTTAGTTTTTCACTTCTCATTTTTTTTTAAATTTTTTGAAAAAGCTCTAAAGCCATCTTTACCAAAGCCCAAGTAGAGAAAATAGTAACAGGAATTTTCATACCTTGTTAATAGTGTCTTCTTAAAGTGTCTTTGATATGATATCACATTTCCATATTTAAAATTTCTTCATCAGGGAACCATGAATAAGTTTGTAAAATTCACTGAAGGAGCTCTTGGGGGACACTTGTACACCACACCACTGTTTGAGTAGCCACTTTAAAGGGAAAACAAAATGATAGTGTGACAAGTTCTGCCCCCTTGTTACCCAGCTTTGAAAGTCCCCTAGCAGAGAGTCCAGACTTCGTTTCAGGGTTATTTGGGGGACTTACCACCACTGTACTTGAGCAGGGATTGGCTGCATGCTGCATTCCAATCTGAGGGACTCAGGGTGAGGGTTCAGGTCAATGAATGCCCTTGAATTCAGAGTTCCCAGATAAGGTCTAGTGTTTGAGGAGGATGATGAAGGGGGAATGGATTTGATAAATATAATTCTGAGAGTTTTTAAGAGAGTGTGGAAGGATGTCTGACAAAGTGACATTAGGAAGTTTAGGCATGAGGATCAGTTTTTTTCCTCAGAAATAATTGGAAGACAGGTAATGCATAAGTCAGGTAGAGTCAGTGGGAACAGATTGATAGGAGGCATTAGCAGGAACAAGTTTTAAGTTGCTCAAATGGACCCAAGAGGGGTGGTCTTTCCATTTTTTTTATAAGGGGGGCTACAGATTGGGGGTGGAAGTAAACCAGGTCCCCTGTGGAAATAGGAGTGTGGTCTCCTGAGGACCGAGATTTGGGAAGGGGGGTGGGCATATTTCCAGAGGGTGACCCTGTGGTGGGCTAGTAGGGTATTCAGGACATCAAGAGGAATGCTTGGTTTTTGAGATTGAAAGGTGGATGGAACAAGGGGTCATCCACAGAAGAGTTCAAATGTGCTAATTATAAAGGGATGAACTTAATCCAATCCAAGTTGGTTTGTATAGATAATTTGGTTAAATTTGCCTTAACTGATGGTCCTATTTGTCCTCTTGACTTTTCCCCAGGTCTGTGGATGTTAGGGAATGTGGAAGTTCCATTTTATGTGCAAAAATTTAACTAATTCTTGGGTAATAAAAGAGGTGAACTCAGGGATATTTTTAGACTGGAGGAAGGTAGGAAGACCAAACCTGGGACTATTTCTTGGGAAAGTAGGGTTGCAACTGTAGAAGCCCTTTTATTGGTAGTTGGAAAGGGTTCAACACACCCAGTAAAAGTGTCTACCAGAAACAGAAGAAATATAGTTTTTCTTATAAGTGGCATCTGGGTGAAGGCAAGTTGCCAGTCCATCACAGGAAGGGCTTTCTTGTGTCTGGTGTGTGCCGTTATCAGGATATACAAACTTTAGTTGTTAGGTAAAAAATCAATTGAGGAGTAACAAAGACCAAGGTACAGAGATCAGTCCAATGCCTCAGTATTTGGGGGTACCAGGGCTGTGGTGCTGACACAAGTGTATGTCTTAAGTTCCATTAAAAGCACTGTTATCTCTTCTTCTAAATGCCCAGGTACAGCTGTACTTTAGTTATTATTTGTTTTGCTAGGTGTTTAAGACCAAGCTGGTAAAATTGACCTTGTTGTTATCTATTGTTAAGAATCAGCTGAGCTCTTTCAGGGGATCACTCTTGGGAACTTGTGAGCAGCCTCTTGGTTCCTTTAGTGCCATCTGCCTCAATGGGTCAGGGTCTCCTTGACAATGTGGCCTTCCTTGGAAGCATAGGGCTGTCTTCTGCAATAAACCTCCCCTTTGCAGCATGTACACTTAGTTGAATTTCTGTTCTCCAGGGTCTCATTAATCTCCCTGATCAGGAAGTCACATAGCTCAGAGTCACACAGCCCTTAGAGAACTCCCCTTGTTCCCTGGGCTCAAGCTGACCTCAGAGGGCAAGAGCCAAATATTGGCTATATTCTTTGATGGACCTTTTATTTGTTTAGTCTCCAAGTTTTGGTCTTAAACATCCAGAAAGCCAGTTTCACCAGTCTTAAAGTAAGACTACTGGGTTTTACCTTTAAATGTCTATAACTTTAAGTTATTTACCCCTTCTATTTATTTGGGGTCAGTATTAGTGCTAGAAATTAGTCTTACATCGTGTTTGTGCTATAGATGATAATCTATTATCTCAAATTAACTCATATTGTTATATTAGAAGTTGTACTTTTGTAAGGCTCTAAAAGAGAATTGTTAAAGTTTACAAGGAAAATGCTAGATGAACTTAATGAGAGTAAAAACATATTCAGTTTGTATAATAATTATGTACTAAGAAACATAATTTTTATACTCCCAAACCTTTAAACTTTAGTTGGAAGAGCACCATCTTGGCAGAATGTTCTTCTAAACCTTATATTTTAAGTACTTGTATACTTGGAAGATATGAATACATTTATCAGAATCTGTAGTGTAGTATAATACTCTAAAATAACAGTGTGTAAACAGAGTTTTATGAACCCTAATCTCATTAAGACTAGTTTCTCTAAATAACAATACTTAACAGACATAAGAAATTATCTTTATATATAAGAACAGATTAGTGTTTTAAGAAATCCTTTTAACTTCAACGTATATAGGATTAAACTTTGGTTTATATCACTACATTAATATCTGGCCTTTAGGAAATAGCCTTCCTTATGAAATTTCTGAAGTTTTCCAATCACTCCTCTTAATAAGATGAAATATTTTATTCTACTTACAGTACTTTAATTTAAACACAGCTGAAATTTTTGAACTCTTTGCATAGAGAATTGCACCTGTTAGAGTTTTAACCTTGCTTTAGTGAGGACCCAGAAACAAAGCAATCAATTTTTTTCATTTACCAGTTTACAAAAACACATTTAATGTTTAAATATATTACCTTATGGATGTTAAGAATTCAAGAGTACTTGATTTTATATTTAGCAGTTGATGTTGTTGATGTTTTTTAGCCTTTTACTAATCAGATGTCACCTCTAACAAATGCATTAATGATTATCCCACTGGTCGATGTTAAATCTAATTTACTCCTTTTTAACTGCAAAAAAGAAGATATCAGAAATATAGTTAACAGCACTAGATGTTTCTTCATTGTTGAAGAAAAATCCTAGAAAAAATGAATATTACATTCTAGACATTTTATAGAAACCAACACTCTATTAGTTGCATGACCACCTAGAAAAACTTGTGAGTTAGTAATTTTAAAGACGTCTTTACTCTCATCTGTTTACCTAATTTAAATTGAACTTTTTAAATCACATGAACTAAAAGGTATTTGAATCCATTTTATCTTTTAAATTTTGATTTATGAGTGTACATTATCTATATGCCCAGTTTTGATACTATGTACATGATATATGGACACAAGTACATATGTATACACAACACCACAATACAAAGTTGTGCACACATACATAAAAAAAGACATAAAACAGAGATCTTGTAGCGATTTGTAGGTAGATCTCCATAGGTAAGACACAGTGCTATAGATGTTTATTGAAGCCTCTATTAGATTTAAACTGTTAGAAATTAATATAGAGCTTACTAGATTTTCACATTATGACTTAAATATAGAGATCTGTGCAGTTGGAAATGCCACATGTATTTGAGACCTAACCCCTGAAAATTTGACCGCTGAACAGAGTGTGAAAACCTCTATCATTAGATAAAATAAGACTGACCAGAAAAGTATTCTAATTTAGGTGCACAGGATCAATGTGAATTCACCATAAAACCTTGAGCTCAAAAATAGAGAATTAAAAAAAAAAAAAAAAGGAATTCCAAAAACAATGACAGGGTTGTAATTAGAAAAGGAGCATCCAGAACATCTTTATCAGATCAGAGTGCACTTTTGGGTCAGATTAGAGTCAGTTTACATATTGAAAGAATGAGGGAGCCCTGAAATCCTTAGGTAAAGAGTCTTAAGGTACAGCTATATGAGATCATTCCATCTTCCCTCCCTGTGCTCTAATAATTAGGAAGGGACTTGGTAAGAAAGCTGCATGGTAGATTGCTAAGAGGAGATAAAAAAGCCAGCCATTTAGGTCCTACAAGAGGCTTGGATTTAAAAGTGACACTTTTCTCTTTGTTCTCAAATCAGGTTTGGGCAATTGCCTCTGCAAGCCTTGTAAATCTTGCAAGCTCTGCAAGCTGGCAGAAGCTAAGTAGTAAGAGAAGCTGCTCTTTTGAGAAAAACATCATGCATAGGCATTTTAAACATTTTTCATTTCCCAGTTGGATGCATAAAATTAAGTGAGATAGATTTTCTTGTCTTTTTCTTGCCAGATGAGGGGAGTAGAGAAGAAAATGTATCTTGTGAGAGTGGAGAGAAGGTAGTCTAATTTTAAAGCTCGGAGAGTTCTGCATAATGGGTCCTTGTTTAAGAGGCAGACTGTACAGACAGAATTGGGGTAGAGGCATTTCTGAAAAGGGAGATACTGCTTGGTTCATGCTCTGGAAATTAATGGGTCACCTTCAACAAAGACCTAAAGACCAGTATTTCATCTCAGGATCCAATATTATTGGGTGAGGGTGCCCTTAACCATTGGAACAAGTCAATCAGAAACGGACAGATAATGGTCAATATTTGGTACCTAGGAGGGCTGTTAGGGTCAGACTCAGAATACGAGATCTTTAAGCAGCACTGGGGAGTGGTCCTTGCAAGCTGCCTTCAGTTGTTTTAAACCTTCCTCTGGCTTATGCACCAAATTTCTCCCACAGAAAAGAAACTGAAGCAAGTTGGGACTGACATTCCCAACACCTGGGTGAAGGGGGATCAAACCCACCACTTACCAACATTATTTTGGGCCTGCATTTCTCCTGCAGTGAATGGATAGTTTGCTAAGGAATGTGACATATCCTATGCACAGAGGCCAGGCAGAACTGCAGGTAAAAATACCTTGTTGGAAAAGAAGGCATGTGGGGGTCAACACAGTGGGCCCATTTGATAGAATTATTATATACAACATTTAGCTTTTATAATGTCACATATGTCCTCATGAGCTGTAGTTAAGATGTCTAAATGTCATTTGATTTTTTGTAAAATATCTTTGTTTTGTTATGATTTCTGTGTTTAGTAGAGATCCCCTTATCTATGTCAGTTAGGCTTTCTTAGTAAAGTTAGTTAGGACTTTTATGTGCCACATTGCATCTTTTCAGATCAATGTGAGGGATAGATATTGGGGTTAGGTAATCATAGTAGCAAACACAGAAACACAGATCAAGCCTGCCTATGTAGTAGGTTAGAAAGATTTGTAGGTCTTAAATTGACTCAGAAAAATGCTTATGACTCTGACAGTCTCTTTTGATTGTTAAGAGGCACTCCTATCTGAAACTTTTCTTTATAGCCTCCAACCTTACTTATTTTTGGTGGGGGTTCATCTGCTATTTTGGGGGTAAATTAGGAAGACTTCTGGGGGTCAGGACCTGATCTAGGGTCTTATGGAGCAGGGAGTCAGTGAGAATTAATTGTAGAGCAGAACAAGGTTGGCATAATGAGGGCCTTGAGCCAAGGTAAAAGAAAGCTTGGAGGTAAGGAACCTCAGGCTATTTGCCATTTCATTGAAGGAAATTGTCCAAATCCTAGAGAATTTGGATGTCCAAGTCCCAAATTATGAATTTGGGCTATTGAATTTTGTTGTCTAATTTAGATAGTGACCAGATATAAGTCCTAAGCCAAATGAGGGATCTAATTTTAAGGTTGGTTCTCAAAATTATTTATGAGACAGCACAAGGGGAAGTCCCAACTGGGTAGTTCATTTTGAAGAGGTTTGATTAGGGTGACAGTGGAGAACAAAGCATCCTTTGATGTCTCCCATCACCAGAGTTTCATTAGAGAATGAGAGGGCATCTCCTTCTACAATCTCAGTGGTGTGGGACCCCTGGAGTGTAGATGAGCTGAAAGGCAGAGGGTCTCCAGCTGGATGCTTCTGCAGGAGGCCATAAGGGATCTTAGCTCTCTGAAGAATGAGGAGGTTAGTGCAAAATGGCAAAAAGTGAACTTTGATCCAAATGTCTAAGTTCAGGGAGGAATCGAAGAGGAAAGAATTAGAAGGAAGATGCCTCCAATACAAATAAAGGACCTTCATTCACACAGCAATGAGGAAGCAAAAACCTAGCCCAAGAATGGGGTTGGTTTCAGGTTCCATAGTGACTGTGGTTTAATCAAAGTGGACTTGAGTGTGCAAAAGGACTCCTTCTATCAGGAGGAAAGGAAAGAAATGGAAAGGAGAAGAGAGAACGGATGGTAGAGGTTCATTAGGATGGGGAGGGGTAAAGAGTCCCAAACCTCCATCCCAGGTTTCAGCATCAAATGAAAGCAAACAAAAGAGAAAATTTAAAAAAAAGGAGAAAGACCTCCATGGATTAGTGATGTTTATTAAGCAGTGGAGGGACACATTTTTTTTTTATTTTAAATACTTTTTTTTTTAATTTATCTTTCAAATTTTTTACAGACTGCATTTTGATTCATTGTATACAAATGGGGTCATCATTTCATTTCTATGGTTGTACACGATGTAGATTCATACCATTCATGTAATCATACATGTACATAGGCTAACAATGTCTGTCTCATTTGGAGGGACACATTTTTCAAGAAGAAAATGGCAACTTGTTACCTTAGGGGTCTGAGTTTTATAAGGCTGAGTGAGACTGAACCATAGCAGAATCTTTTGGGTGGGCAGTCAGGGACCCAGTTGTAGATACAGCAAATTGTAAAGATTCAGAGCCCATTGTTGCTGGGAAATGGTGAAAGTCCAGAGTCCATTGTTTTTCTTCTTTCTCTGGGACCCACTGTTCTTTTCTCCCTGGTATTATTTTTCCGTATCCTTCAGCAGTGTGACCCTTTCATGTTAGATGCAATGTATAAAAGAGAGCACTTATTGGTTAAACTTACATGAATTTTCATTTTATGAACTTTTCAGAACATTTAGACAGGGCTCAAACATATTTATTTTAGATGTACACATATTTCTATTCTTATATTTTTAATTTATTCATGAAAATCAAACCTGGTCAACATTTTAAGTCATCTGTTTCTATGATTAAGAAAAATCCTAAAGGCAAAGGACCTCACCATTTAGTAAATATTTTATAGCTGTCAAATCTTGCAAAACTTGGTGCTCATCAATGTTAAAAATGTGATTTTTAACAGGCAGAATAGGCATATTGTAGAATATCTGGTAAAGCTTACTCTATTTGAGTTTTAAATATTTTTCCAGAAAAGAATGGATCCCCATTAATGCCTCTCTCTTACGGGGGTTATCTCCCCCCCCCCCCAGGGGGGCAACTTATTTCCCTTAAACAAAATCTTGTTCAAGATAACATTGATTACCTTTCTCAGGGTCCTTTTGGTCCAAATGACCTTATTCACTTTTAGTAGACCTCCAGCAGAGCAGGCTGTTTCCTTTTCCTGGAGGAACTTGCAAATGAAGTTGTTGCTTTTGGAGTGAAAACGTTATCTGTACATTTATTTACATAACAAATTTTATCCTAGGAGAGAGAGACTGACATATTAAAAACAACAATAACAACAAAAAAAGCTGTGCCTTAATCTTTTTTCCCAAGTTTGCAATTAAGGGGTTGAAGCACAGGATATTGTTGTTTGACCAGTTCCCTTATCATAATCTCAGTGCCATCAACTTTGAGTTCCTCGCTATCAACTGAGCCCAGAGACTTTCCCCCATCCATTTCTTTTTAATGTATTCAGGGAATTCTGTCCAATGAAGGTAGGTCACATTGACCATATAGGGACTGTTAGGGATCTTCTTGGCAGCAATTCAACAGGGTAAAGGCATATGTGCCTGCATACATGGAGACCGGGCTGTAAACAGAACTGTCCCTGGCCAAATGGGGCATACTGTCAGATTCTTAAAAAGAAGAATATTTTGTCCCATGTGTCCCAAGGTTAAAATTTAATAGTACTGGAACCTATTGCCAAGTTCTTTGTGACTGGCAGCTTTCACTTTTCTACTCCCATAAGATAGTTAATATTCAGATAGTGAGTGTGTTGGGCCCCAGTCAAAAATTTTTTTTCAAATGTAAAGGAAACCCTGTGAGGGTAAGCATTTTAGTCCACCCCTTCGTCCCAGAGCACAAGAAAATGGAAATGGGGGTGAACCCAAATGGGGATAACAGAAAAAATTCAGACTTAAGGAATAAAAGTGCACAATTAGAAAATCATAGATCAAGAAACAGCATAGATTGGCTCCTGATACCTGTATGGCATAGATTCCAACAATTAGCCCCAAAGCTTTTCAATGTCTGTTCAGAATGGACTCTGTCAATGCCTTTATCCAGAAGCCATAAGTCTCCAGGCTGGTACACTGAAGTGGAAAACTTTTCTACCAGTTTCCTCCAGCCTCTTGGGAGTTCTATCTTTTCTCCTCTCATTTTCTCATTTAAAACACATTTTATTTTGTTCTTTTTTGTTGAGCTTCTCTGCCTCCATCCATGGATTTTATTCTTTGAACCCATGCGGCTAGAACCCAGAAAGAAATCAGTGAGGCCTACAGCCCACATAAATTTATTTATCAACAGAATTGGAAAACTGAGTCCCATTCTGGTGAACTGAGCCCTGTTCTCAAACTCCTTAAGCAAATAGTGGCTGGACGGCAGGGTAGAGGCCCATTTCTCTATATCCTAGACAGTGTTCCTGTGAATTTTTTTTTTTTTTTCTTTTATCCCATAGTTGTCCCTGATCCACATCAGGATGATTTATAGCTGCCTGGGCCCAGACTGTGACTATCAGCATTGGGTTGAAAGAATTTTTAAAATCCTTTCTTCTGGTGTCCTGTTTTCCCCCCAAATTAGAGGCTGTGCTTTTTGCACTCTCAACCTAGTTTTTCACTGTTCAAACTTCTTATTATGCAATTGCATACATGCTTGTACATACAGAATTTTTCCACTTATTTTATCTCCAACTCCAACTGCAAGATTATACAACAATTCAGAAAATCATTCAAAGGCCAGATTGTTACAGTAAAATGTCATCTTTTTCATATACAAGTTCATAGGTAACCCATTATGCCAGATCTTTCCAAAGAAACAACCTAGAGGATCAAGGTAGTCTTGCCCATGTCTTAAAGAGACCAGAAACAGAAACAAACACCAACAAATACAACAGAGACAGACAAACAGAGGGGATCCCCAAATCATGACCAATAGTTGGGAACCTTAAAAAAAAAAAAAAAAAAAAAAAAAAAAAACAGACCAAATAGGGGAAAATCCTCCCTAGCTCTGAACCCTTGCTTAACCATGACTTCTACACCAGTGGTGCCCACAGATGTTTCTGCAAAGATGGACCAGATGTTCCCACAAAGGGGAATCAGATGTGTGGAATCAAGGGTCTTGATGTGCACACCAGGGGAGCTTACTGAACGGCCAGCATGTTCTGACTTTAGTGTGTTCAGTTTCGTTTTTCTCAAAGTAGATCAAGATAGAGCAATCCATAAAGTTCAGGGAAGGAATGTGAGAGTTCCACAGAGCAAAAGGGGCTTGGCAGCTGCTGAGATGGTCCCCTAGTCCTTCCCTTTACTCACAGGATAGCTCCACTGGTTTGACCCTACAAACTCACCAGTCTTTGGTCTCTTAACTCTCTGGTCATCAGCTCTCAACAAGTTCAACTGATATCCTCAGCATTGAAATGGTGTTGTTTGGAGTGCCAGGACTGCCCCAGAAAGCTAGAGTGGGGGCTGCTCTTAGGTCCCAGCTGGGTCACTAATTTTATGATTGAAATCTCAGTCCATGTCCCCAAGGCCAATCCAATAATGAGGACATGGTCTCGTGAAACAGGAAAAGGAAGGTTTATTGTTTTGCTAGCAAGAGAAACACAAGGGACTCCAGTACGAGTGCTATGGTTCTGCCTGCCCATAAGGGAGCACAGAGGGCTTTTACAGAAGTTCTTCAGAGGCTGCATTCCAGGTGTGCCCTGATGGTGTGTTAAAATTCACTTGTTAAGTTGGGATACAGTTACTTCCTAGATCTTCAGAGGACATCTCCTTCCTGTGATGGATGTGTGCTCAAGAGCAGATAACTTGGCTTAGGATGGGAAAAGGTAATTGTAATCCAGGTTAGGGAGGAAGAAAGGGAGAAGAGGAAAAGTAAAACATGTCTCTTTTAAAATAAGCAGGTAGGATCTGGTGCACATGCCTGTAATCCCAGTGGCTCAGAAAACTGAGGCAGAAGGACTGCAAGTTCAAAGCCAGCCTCAGCAATTTAACAAAATAAAAAATAAAAAATAAAATAAAATAAGCAGCAATAGTCAAATGTTGAAGGAAACCACAGTTACAACTACAGAAAGATCATTATATCATCATGAACTTTATAACACTTAAATATTTGTTATGCAAGAAAGAAGAATCAGTTGACTTTTTTTTTTTTTTTATACTGGGGATTGAACTCAGGAGTGCTTTACCACTGACCTGTATCCCTGGTCCTTTTAAAGTTTTCTTTTTATTTTGAGACTTTTTTCCTAAGTTGCTTAGGGACTTGCTAAATTACTGATAACTTACAATCCTCCTGCCTCAGCCTCCCAAGTCACTGTGATTACAGGCGTGTGTCACTGCACTGGGCTTAGTTGATGTTTTGAAATAATTACCTTCTGCTTTCATAAACTGATTAATTTAATAAAAAAACTATTATTTTATAGATCTATATGTCAACCAACCTAATATTATTTTTCATAGTTTTAATGAACTTTAATTGAAAGAATAATACTCTTGCAATTGTGAGGTATACTATAGAGTCCCTGTATACATTTTACCCAGTTTCCTCAATGGTAACATCTTACAAAACTGTAATGAAATATAAAACTCAGTATATAGACATTATAAAGTTCACAGTTTTTCAGATTTCTCCAGTTTTATTTGTCCTCATGTGTATGTGTGTGTGTTTAATTCTATGCAATTTTGTCACATGGCTAAATTCATGTATCTAAGAGTAGAATCAAGATACAAAACTGCTGTATGACCACAAGGAATCCTTTTACTCTTATATAATCAATGTATCTCTTTCCTCGCCCTTTACTTATGCCTAACCTGTAAAGTTTCATAAAAATTACTAAGTTACTAACTTCTTTTCCACTTCTATAATTTTGTCATTTCATGATAGTTATGCTGGTATGGATAAAATTATTGGCTTTTGTCACTCAGCATGATTCCCTGGAGTTTCATTCAGGTTGTTCATGTATTAATCATCTATTCCTTTTTAATGCTATGAAATACTCATAATTTCAGCTACTATGAACACACATTTATAGTTTGTGTGTGCGCATATGTGTATGTATGTGTGTGTGTGTGTGTGTGTGTGTGTGTGTGTGTGTGTGTATAATATGCAAGTTTCATTTATATGGGATAAAGTCCCAACACTAATATTTCAGGGTCATATGGTAATTTTGTATTAAATGGTATAAGAGATATTTAAAATTATTTTCTGGAGTGGCTACGCCAGTTTATATTGCCATCTGCAGTGTATGAGTAATTCAGTTCCTCCATACCCTCTCTAGCATTTGATGTTGTCATTATTTTATTTGTTATTTAAATTTTAGTTTTAGTCATTTGATATATTTGTAGTGATATCTCATTGTGGTTTTAATTTACCTGGCCATAATGCCTAATGATGTTAGATATCTTTTTCATGTGCTTATTTGCCATCTGTTCATATTCTTTAAGAAAATGTTTATTTAAATCATTTTTCATTTCCTAATCTGAATATTTATGCAGGGTACTAGGAAGTTTTCAGCTGTTATTTCTTCAAGTACATTTTTATATCACCTTTTTTCACTGCACTTTCTGGGACCCTAATAATACAAATATGAGAATTTCATCAGTGTTCCATACAACCTAAAGTCCCTGTTTATTTTTTTCCCATCTATTTCTCTTTGATTTTTGGATGAATGTATTAATTCCATTGATCTTTCTTTAAATTGACTATTTCTGTCCTCTCTCATCCCAATCCTCCAGGAGCACATTCAGCTCTACATTTTAAAGTTTTATTTTTATTTTTATTTTACGTAATTTCCATTCAGTCATTTTTTAGGCATCATTATTTTCAGAGATTATCTTTTCATTATTTGTTTTGAGAGTATTTTTAGATTCTTATTCAAGCATTTTTGTGAGAGTTAACTTGAAAATACTTATCACTATTTCCAACATTTGATATATGCAGGTGTTGGTTTCCATTCATTCTGTTTTAGTCATTGTTTTTCTGTATTATTGTATGATGTATGACTTCTACTATGGCAGTGTTTCTATTAAGGTAATAGAGGTATTGTTTAAATATTTTGTTTTTGCAGGGAGTCATTTTTTTTAAAAGCTTAGTACCCAGAACCTAACATACTGTGTTTTCAATGACCATTCCATTTCACTCTTTACAAAGATATGTTGACCTTTGATCTCACTGGATATGCACTTGTTCCTATTAGTGTCTCTGGAAGTATACATGTCCCCCTGGCACATGTGCTTGTACCTGGGAGAAGGAAGGAAACCTCCATCTGACCATTGCAAAGAGTACTTCCTAGGCTGGGCACCATGCTACTGAGGTATTCCTTCATCAATGTCACCAGGTAACCTGGTGTTTATAGCAAGGAATTTTCTGTCAAGGGCTTGAGTTTGGAACATTTATTGCATTTTGGTTCCTTGCTGCCATTGCCCAACCACCGATTTTCTCTAAGGAGAGGAGAAGAGATACCCAAAAACCCTGGGTGGCCACTCAGGTCTTGTAGGGGGTGCTCCTGTTTCAAATGTCCAACACAGGAATCCTTCTGGTTTCCGGAGGATCCTGAGTGTCTACTCCCTCACCCAGAGACCCTGGACACCAGGGGTTAACAACCAAAAATGTCCCCACAAAATACATCTGGCGCATGGAACCTCTTTATCTCTATGGATCCTAGACCTAAAGTCTTCCTACTACTAATAGACACAATTGTGAATTTGTTTTCTAGTAATTCATTTTGCTTTCTTTCACAAACATGATAGCCATTTACCCATTTTATCAATTTCAGTTTTAATTTTAAGGGATAGTAAATTGTTTATCCTTTGTTTAATTCCATAAATCTTTGGTCTTGGGTAGCTGATCTTTTTTTCCTTCCATGGAGGTCTCAATCCTTGAATGGTTAGTGATTAAGTAGGACCTTTTCATTTTCCTTACTGTGATCCCTGTATATCATATATATGGGATTTCCTTGGTGCTTGAAGATTGAGATACTGTTAAGTTTCTCAAAAGAGGCTTTGCATTTGCTCCAGTCAGGCCTAAGAACTATGTGAAGCATGATATCATTGAGTTTACTTTTTATTCCCCACTTTTGGTCATATCTAATTTATGTGAATTTGAGAAGAAATACTCATATGAAGGCCAGCTTGTTTCCAAAGTGTCCTGAAATCTAATATTATCCTGTTTACTGAGATCAAGTTTTGAAAGAGTATCTTTATTTGTTTTGTTTTTCCCTTGAGAGAGCATGGATTTACTTCTATTTTGGATTTAATCTGCCAATTTCTCATTAGGGGTTTCAGCTTCATGGTGAACTTTTCTTTTGACACTACACTTGGGTGAGTCCTTGGCTTTGTCTTGTCTCCTATGTAACAAGAATGGGCATATTGAATACAAATGTGCAATTCAATAGGGCTGTCAAATGCTTTCAAAGCTGAAAGAAGCTGTACTGCTCACTTTACTTTCTGAGTTCCCATATTCACAGCAATTTTCCTTTCTTTCTTGCCAATATGTGGCTACATTTTAAAAGATTTCATTTTTCAAATTAGCAGCATTTCTTGTTTTCAAAAGCAGTATTAGTTTATCACATTGCAAGAAACAGAAGTTGATCTTTTTCTGAACACTTGCAGTGTGCTATTCTCTTTCACAAAATGTTATATTTTGTCATTGTTTGAGCTATTT
This sequence comes from Sciurus carolinensis, assembly GCF_902686445.1. Taxonomy (NCBI): domain Eukaryota; kingdom Metazoa; phylum Chordata; class Mammalia; order Rodentia; family Sciuridae; genus Sciurus; species Sciurus carolinensis. The sequence goes on along the minus strand of NC_062217.1, from coordinate 62,206,672 downwards.
TCCCCTAACTTTTATCATCTCCTAACACAAATACACACACAAATCTAGATTTCTATTTCTGCGAGCAAAATTTACTTTTACAAGTATTTCATAACATGAACCCCATTAATTCATCTTGAAGGTTAGCTGTTGGTTTCATCGTTTCCTATGTACAGGACTACAGACGTATCATTTAAACCTGTCAGCCTCAATGATCTCTTCACTTACATGGAGATAGTAGTCCCTTTCTTATAAGAGTTTGCAAAAGTTAAAGACAATTTGTATTTCCAGTATGTTAAACACATGTAAAGCGCTGCTTTAGGTACTGAGCCTTCAGCAGTGGAATGCTAACAGGGGTTCACTTGATGCTTTGATTATATCCCATGTTGCTTTGAAACTTACACAGTTTTCTTTTCCCCAGCCCTTTCCCTGACCTTTTCCCTAAACTTTTCTCCCTAATCTTTCCCCTAACCTCTTCCCTGATCTTCTTTTCTTTAAACTTCTCCCTGATCTTCTTTTCCCTAATCTTCTCCTGATCTCTCCTCTCTAATCTTATTCCTTCTGAATCACCTCTATAAAAGCCCCCTGTTCCTGCTGATGGGCAGAATCACAGCCTTTGGAACAGGAGTCCTCTATGTTTCTCCTTTGCTAGAAAACAGTAAACCTTCTTTTCCTTTTTTTCTCAAAACCCTGTCCTCATTATTGGGTTGGCATCAGGGGCAAGGACCGAACTATCAGCTACAGAAAAATAGAAAAATGTAAATGTCTGGCAACATGCAACCTTCCCTCTAGGCAGGAAGACGGTGAACATGTGAACACTGTTAGCAAACTGCAGAAAAAATACCAAGGCTCAGAGGATTGAGAAATGTGGTAAGTGAATGAGGAAAACCTATGAGAACATGGGTTTCCTTCAATTTGGAGGCATGAAGTTTGAAATGTATAACAGGATTACTCTGATAAACCCTGTGAGATTGTAAAAGGTCCATCCATGCATTGAATATAATCCTTGCTGTCTGCCACTATGACTTATTTTTTAAATGGACATGTTTCTTTTTTCTTCCTTTCCCCCTTCCCTTCCCTAATTTCTTTCCTCCCTAATCTCCCTTTCCTAAATTTATAGAAATAGGATTACCCTTCTTCACCACCCTAGACCAAGTTATCTGTTCCTGAGCACATACCCACCACAGGAATTATGTAATTCATATTTCTGAGATGGCAGCAGAAGATCTAAGAAATCTCAAAATTAACCAGTGAATTATGAACCCTGTCAGGGCATACCTGGAATGTAGCCTTTAATCACTTCTCTAAAAAAACATTTCTCCTGATTGAGAGAATCACACTCTGGAACAGGAGTCTCCTGTGTTTTTCCTTTGCTAGTCATGCAATAAAACATTTTCTTTTTTCTCAAAACCATATCCTTGTTATTTGATTGACTTCAAGGAAAATGACCACACTTTCTGTAACAAGATCTTTACCTTGCAAAAGTTTTTCACTGTTTTTTTATACTTCTGCTTAATTAAAAACAAAAGTTAGTCAAAATTCATTGAGAGTTTACTATATGACAACCAACACTTGAGTATGTATAGTCTTATTATAATTTCATAAAACATGAATCTTTAATGTCACTTCAGTGAAAATTTCCATAAAAATCCCAAATAGCCTTAAATGATTTCTTCCTTCCTTTATTCCCTTCATCCAAGTTTATATAGCTTGTACAATATTAATATGCATGAGAAATACCAACTAAAAATAATATGTTGGTATACATCACTTTATTCATACCTAAACAATTTCTTATAATTTTACTTATACTATAATATGTACCTAAAATTTATAAACATTCTCCTTCTAAGAAATCAATGGTTTAAAGATTAACTATTTGTATATTTCTCAAATGAAATACAAATTGAATCCCAATTTTTTCCAGTATTGACAAATATAGTGAGATTTGTTTTTATTGTAGATAAAAATGGAAGCAATTACAAAGTTGATTTAAGTTTGTATGCATCTAAACTTTTAAATTGAATACCTTTCTGAAACTTCCTAAGTTAAAATTGCTACTTCCCTAAATTAGCAACACTTTTCAGCCATAAAACAAAGGGCAAAAACATTCAACTAAGCGTTACAGAAGTTCTGAATGGTTTACTAAAAAGAAAGTTCAGTTAAATTATACTCAATCCTAATTAAAAATAGCCTAAGATAATATAACTTTTAGAAAGTATTTGTAAAAATCAGTATCAAAAACAGAAAGTAACAAAAGTAACTTTAATGTAAGCTAAAGAAAATACACTCTAAATTATCATGAATATAATACTAAGTTTTAGCTACATTTATTGATTTATGTATTTTAGAATTAAGACTAATTAGGAAAAGTTTCTAAATATTAGTTGGGCACAAAGTCTAACTTTTAATGACTAACTGTAGTTAGAAGAGAATATGGTGATTAAAAGTATGTGATTGAAATATAGTGTAAAAATATACAAATAGAAAGTGAAATCTTGTTTGGCATTTCTTCCAATTTTGTTATTCCCTTAAATATTAGATATATAAAATATATTCAAACATTTGAAGAGAAAAGTTATTTTCCATAAGGGAAGGGACTACAGATTGATGTCATCTGGAAAACACTTTGAAAAAGAAAAAATGGTAAGAAATAATTGATAAAAATACTAATTTTCCATGAACTATGTGTCAGAAGCTGTACTCTGTGAGAAAATGTAGTAAAGATGGCTGTGTGGTTATAAATCTCTTGATGTGTAAAGGAAAGTTAATTTAAACAACTATATTGAACAAAATTGTGATAAGTATATGATTTGAAGGAGATATATGTCATTATGAAGCTCATAATCAGGAGTCAGGTCCTTAGTTTTATGATGGATATACAATGGATTCAGAATTAATAACAACAAACAGTTTATTTCAGAAATAACACATTTTATAAATAATCATGTTCTTCTTACAGGTATTCACCAATATATTTCAATGCTTTTAATATGATGTATGGAATGTTTGGGTGTTTCCTATACCACTTTCACAAGTAAAATCACAAAACCATCTCCTCAGGGAGTCCCATGCAATCAGAATTGTGGTTGTGATGGAGAAAATTATGGTGACTAATTAGAAGAATGGAGAAGGATATTGTTCTTTTCACTTCCATTTCAATGAAGATTAAATTAGATGAAAAATAAAAATGTCATTAGGTTCCTCTAGGAATAAATTCCCAGGTGCCAGAATGTCTCCTACAGCCCTGCTGCCTAGGAGTCAAATTAAGTAGGAGATAGCAAAGTGACTGAACAAACAGGTTTATGTGTTGTACGATATAGACTATGAAGAGAAAAATTAAATAATTGCCTTATTGTAGAGGTGTAGCCATTCATACCCTATATAAATTATGACAGACCCCAAACAACTGAAACCTTTTCCAATGAACTTGGAACGTGAAACAGTGAGACTCGACCTCCTCACTGAACAAGAGCAAAGATTGTAAGATTATATGAGGACTGCAATTTTCTAATACACTGTCCGTACACAGGCTAGTCTCTGCACTTATTTTTCTGTCTTCTCGTGTGCTTAACCTTACATATGGCCATGGTTCCATTTTCCTTACCTTTCAATGCCTGAAATATCCAATCAACAAATATTAAAGTTCAAAAATCTTTTCTTTGTGTAGAGTCATTTGGACCAACATTACTGAAAAGACTGATGACACTTGGTAAAGTCTTGTAGAAACCATGCCTTTCTTTCCAAATTTGAACACTTCTTTGGAGTCTTATGGGGTAGCATTATGTATAGAAGCTGATGCTTAACAATGGTATGGTTGATAATCTTCCAGGAAACATTCTGCCTCAACCTCTATCATTAGAGTCTCAAATTTTTTGCTATCATACCTTATTTTGAAACTAGAAGATCAGTTACAATAAAAATGAAACTACTTCTGCTCTCTTGTATCACCACCCTGTTTTTTTGCTTCTAGAATGATAAGAAATAAGTAATGCAATGTGAAAGAATGTATTCTGCATCTATTTGTGGGTGTGCCACAAATTTGTAAACAAAATATTCATGTTAATTTTAATAGTTCTGAGTATATGCTTTACTCACAATTACATATTTTCTTATAATGTAAGGAAGGGGAATAATGTATGTTTGTAAGTGGTAGATACTGAGGTCTATTACATTTTATTTAATATATTAAAATAAGCCTTAAAGATATTTTAAAAATTAATTTCATAATTGCTATTTTAAGATAAGACTGATTAATATCAAAATATTGTCAAAAAGGAAACTGTCCCCAATAAGCTATTTATCTATGTGTTGTACCCGAGAGACACCTTTTCATAGTATTGTTCAGTCAAGCCTTAGACTAGGGAATGTGGGTGATATGTACATTGGATGTCACTTAATTTCCTTCCACCAATCCAACATAGGATGGACCAATGGATATCACATCTCCCCAAGAAATAATAATATGAAACCATTTGTTGATTTTCTTTTCTCTTTACTTTAAATTTGATTTAAAAAAAATAGATAACGATGTCAACCTCAATCTACCTTTTAGAGCAATATTTTTGTGGGGGTTAAATAAAATGCTAACATTTTAAAAGTGATTAATGATTTAATAAATTTAAAAGATATTTTCCTACTTATGCCTATTTTAGAAATGGAGATAGCTATTATACTTTCTGTAATATATAATTTATCATACTAACACAATGGTAAGATCTTTTATATAAAAAAGCCCCAGTGTGAATCTGTATTAAAGTTACAGGGAAACATTTTATCACAAAATAAATTTATTATACATCAGTTTTTATTTAAAAATTTTCCCAATCTATTTGCAGAGAAAATCTTTTTCCGTGTATAGTAGAATACACAGGCCCAAATTAGAATAATAAGCCAGGTTCTACATAATTTCAATAGAAAACTCTTCTAAATAACATTCATAAATTTAGTATTATTGTTTTCAGTAAATAGTTATCAGCAGAAATAGTGTTCAAATCTATGACTGTTGTTTCCAAGTAATAACTGAGAGTTGACTTTAGTTGCATGACTCACTTTTGTTTTCATTTTCTCTTCATTCCTATATCTATCTGAATCGAAAATAATGTGACAGAAGTCACAATGCTAAATACTTCACTGTTATATTTTTTCAATATATAGCTCTTTTTATCAAATTAAGCTCTTGTTTTCTACCAGGTTAATAAAACTTACAAAGAACTGTGAAATTAAATGTAGCAAAAATTCTCTTCCATTAGGTCAAGTAGAGCCTTGAAGGAGTATTACATGGTGAAGTACCAGTGGATGGTCAGTAATGTGCAAGGTCCTTGTATGAGAACTAAGTTGAAAATAAAGAGATGATTATCTTAGTAGTAATTTCAACAATACCCAACTGTATGGTGGCCAGTACTATATCCATTTTTTCATATTTTATTTTTCTAATTTATATACAGATACATGAAACAAATTCTATTTCAACATTTCTCAAGGAAAGGCAACATAGATATTGGGAAAGAAGAATTTTTCATTGTAATGTGACCTTAAAATTTCTATCCTCACAGAATAACTCATAGCATTATTTTTGTTCCATTAAAATGTACAATGAATCATTTTGATATTACATGATGTTTCCTTACTTTTCTTATAAGAGTCAGCCAGCACATTAGAACAAGACTCTGAAACCAGGATGGCTTCCTTTGAACCACAGCACTGAGTTTTATGGATAAGTTATTTGTGGGAAAAGCAATAAAATACTCCTACATCATAAGATTATTTTTGTATTTCAATGAAAATATTTAAGGTGCTTAGAGAAATGTCTGGTACAATATAAGTACTATGAGAATCCTTGCTTGGCAGGATGCAGTGGCGCATGCCTATAATCCCAGTGGCTCTGGAGGTTGAGACAGAAGAATTGTGAGTTTAAAGCTAGCCTCAGCAACTTAGTGAGGTCCTAAGCAACTTAGGAGACTCTGTCTCTAAATAAAATATTCAGAGGTTAACATCCCTGGGTTCAATACCCAGTACAAAAAAAATCAAAATAAAATAAGCTAGCTTTTATATTATTATCTCAGAAACCACTGAGATAAATCAATTTATTTTTCTTATAATAATAAGAAAATGTGGCCTATTGTACTACTATTTCAAAAGAAATACATTGCAAAATTTTCTGTTTACCTCTACTATCATAAATGGTATACCTAGAATGCATGATTCTATTTAATAGATAATATTTCTTGAGTTCATTTGAGTCAGGCACTAAATAATTAAGCACTTTGTACACATGGTGCTAGTTAATCTTCTCATCAACTATTGGAAGGATGGTCATCCCTCTATAGCCACAGAGGATATAGGAGCTCTGCCAATTTTAAGATTCCCCTCCCATGTATGCCTGAATCTTATCCTATATATCACTGGTTATCTTATATGCCTGTGTTGCAATATGAGAGCAGAATTAATCTATCTTTCCATGTTGCATGTCCTGATACTTCCTTTTCATAACTATTCTTGTGCTTTTGTGGCATTGCCATGTTTATTTAATAAGGGGCTCTTGAACAAAAGCACTGCAATAATGTAACAATATAACAATGAAGATGGTTACTAACTGACCAAGTTATGAGAAGTTAGCATATGTAGTATGGACACCCTAAACAAAGGAATGATTCATGTCCTGGGTGAGATGGAGCAGGACAGTGCAAAATTTCATTACACTATTCAAAATACTGCACTACATAACACTTTTGAATTGTTTATTTCCAAAATTTTTAACCTAATATTTTTGGACTGGTAGGTTATAAATAACTAAAACCACATAAAGCTAGCACCCAGATAACACAGGAACACTATATATGGTACATAGGATAATCATTCTCCCTTTAAAGATAAAGAATCTAAATCAATAAAACATTAAGCAACTTGCTCAAGACAAGAGAGTAAAAGAATTAGAACTTAAACCCAAGACTGAGTAATATCAAGGTCAGGACTCAGCATTTTGGGGTACTTATATTATGATTATCTTTATTTTAATTAACACCATTTATTAATCAGATTCTTGCTTTAATTTTTTTGTCCTATCCAATATATTTTTATGTGCTTTAATTTCCAAGACAAGATGCTGTGATTTGTTCCTAGGATGACGTTTCTACAGTGTCCTATGTATTTATAGTCCTATACACTTATTTCAAATACAGGTTTTGTGGCTAGATGAACTCTGAATTTTTTTTTTTCCTTAAATTTGGTGCCTTTTTTGTTGTTGTTTTTTTATTTTTTTGTTTTTTTTCTTTTGGTTACCAGGGATTGAACCCAAGGGCACTTTACCAACGGACTACATCCCAAACACTTTTTATTTTATTTATTTATTTCTTAAATTTTGAGACAGGTCTCACTAGGTTGCTTATAGCTTTGCTAAATTGCTGAGGTTGACTTCGAACCTGGGATCCTCATGTCTCAGACTCCTAAGCCTCTGGGATTATAGATATGCACCACCACATCTGGCCCCTATTATCATTTTTTAAGATTTCAGGCACAAACATATTGATATCCATTAACCCCCATCTAGAAATATCCCCTTCTTTCATTTTTAACTTGTACTAGTTTCATAACCTAAATATAAGTTGCTTGATAATAAATTTATTACCTTATCTACTATTAATTTGGAGACATTTGGATTGTTAATTTGTTAACTTTTGTTTTTCTTATTCTTTAATTGAAAGTAAAGAATCAATTCATTACATAGAATATGCAACTTAATTTTTCAATATGGATTTTTTTAAATTCATTTGTATTGTAACAAATGGGATACATCTTGTTTCTCTGTTTGTACATGAAGTAGAGGCATACCATTTGTGTAATCATACATTTACCAAGAGTAATAGTTTTTGATTCATTCCGTTATTGTTTTTCTCCCCCCAACCCTCCCACCCTTCTTATCCCTGTATAGAGTCCCTCCTTCCTCCATTCTTGCCCCCTTCCAATCCCCTATATGTGTCATCATCTGCTTATCAGTGAGATCATTCATCCTTTGGATTTTTGAGATTGGCTTATCTCACTTAGCATGATATTCTCCAACTGAATCCATTTGCTGCAAATGCCATAATTTTATTATTCTTTATTACTGAGTAATATTCCATGCTATATATATATATATACCACAGTTTCTTTATCCATTCATCAATTGAGGGGCATCTAGGTTGGTTCCACAATCTGACTATTGTGAATTGAGCAGCTATGAACATAGTTGTGGCTGTATCTCTGTAGTATGCTGATTTTAAGTCCTTTGGGTATAGGCCAAGGAGTGGAATAGCTGGGTCAAATGGTGGTTCCATACCAAGTTTTCTAAGGAATCTCCACACTGCTTTCCAGAGTGGCTGCACTAAATTGCAGCCCCACCAGCAATGTATGAGTGTACCTTTTTCCCCACATCCTCGCCAGCACCTATTGTTGCTTGTGTTCTTGATAATCGCCATTCTAATTGGGGTGAGATGGAATCTTAGGGTAGTTTTGATTTGCATTTCTCTTATTACTAGAGATGTTGAACATTTTTTCATATGTTTGTTGATTGCTTGTAGATCTTCTTCTGTGAATTGTCTGTTCATGTCCTTAGCCCATTCGTTGATTGGGTTATTTGTATTCTTATGTAGAGTTTTTTGAGTTCTTTATATATTCTGGAAATTAGTGCTCTATCTGAAGTATGAGTGGCAAAGATATTATCCCACTCTGTAGACTCTCTCTTCACATTGCTGATAGTTTCCTTTCCTGAGAGAAAGTTGTTTAGTTTGAATCTGTCCCAGTTATTGATTCTTCCTTTTATTTCTTGTGCTATGGGAGTCCTGTTAAAGAAGTTTGATCCTAAGCCAACAAGTTGAAGATTTGGACCTACGTTTTCTTCTATAAGATGCAGGGTCTCTGGTCTGATTTCAAGGTCCTTGATCCATTGTGAGTTGTTTTCTGTGCAGGGTGAGAGAGAGGGGTTTAGTTTCATTGTGTTGCATATGAATATCCAGTTTTCCCAGCACCATTTGTTGAAGAGGCTATCTTTTCTCCATTGCATATTTTTGGTACCTTTGTCTAGTATGAGAAAATTGCATTTATTTGGGTTTGTGTCCATGTCCTCTATTCTGTACTATTGATCTACCTGTTTAATTTGGTGCCCAAACCATGCCGTTTTTGTTACTATTGCTTTGTAGTATACTTGAAGATCTGGTATTGCAATACCCTCTGCTTCGCTCTTCTGCTAAAGATTGCTTTAGCTATTCTGGATTTCTTATTTTTCCAGATGAATTTCATGATTACTTGCTCTATTTCTGTAAGGTACATCATTGGAATTTTAATTGGAATTGCATTGAATCTGTATAGCACTTTTGGTAGTATGGCCATTTTGACAATATTAATTCTGCCTATCCAAGAACATGGGAGATCTTTCCATCTTCTAAGGTTTTCTTGAATTTCTTTCTTTAGTGTTCTGTAGTTCTCACTGTAGAGGTCTTTCACCTCTTTTGTGAGATTGATTCCCAAGTATTTTATTTTTTTTGAAGCTATTGTGAATGGGGTAGTTTTCCTAACTTCTCTTTATGAAGACTCATCACTATTGTATAAAAGTGCATTGGATTTATGAGCATTGATCTTGTAACCTGCTACTTTACTGAATTCACTTTTAAGTTCTAAAAGTTTTCTGGTGGAATTTCCAGGTTCCTCTAAATATACAATCATGTCATCAGCGAACAGGGATAGTTTGAGTTCTTCTTTTCCTATTCGTATCCCTATAATTTCCTACATCTGTCTAATTGCTCTGGCTAGAGTTTTAAGGACAATGTTGAATAGAAGTGGTGAAAGAGGGCATCCCTGTCTTGTTCCAGTTTTTAAGGGGAATGCTTTTAGTTTTTCACCATTTAGAATGATATTGGCCATGGGCTTAGCATAGATGGCCTTTAGAATATTAAGGAATGCTCCCACTATCCCTATTTTTTCTAGTGTTTTGAGCATGAAGGGATGCTGTATTTTATCAAATGCTTTTTCTGCATCTATCACAAAAATCATGTGATTCTTGACTTTAAGTCTGTTGATATGGTGAATTACATTTATTGATTTCTGGATGTTGAACCAACCTTGCATCCCTGGGATAAAACCCACTTGATCGTGGTGCACTATCTTTTTAATATATTTTTGTATGAGATTTGCTAAGATTTTGTTGAGAATTTTTGCATCAATGTTCATTAAGGATATTGGTCTGAAATTATCTTTCCTCAATGTGTCTCTGTCTGGTATAGGTATCAGGAAGATACTGGCTTCATAGAAAGAGTTTGGGAGGGTTCTCTCCTTTTCTATTTCATGAAATACTTTGAGAAGTATTAGAATGAGCTCTTCTTTAAAGGTTTGTAGAACTCGGCTGAGAACCCATCTGGTCCTGGACTTTTCTTTGGTGGTAGACTTTTGATGACTTCTTCTATTTCATTACTTGAAATTGATCTATTTAAATTGTGTATGTCCTCGTCATGCAGTTTAGGTAATTCATATGTCTCTAAAAACTGTTGATGCCTTTGAGATTTTCTATTTTGTTAGAGTATAGATTTTCAAACTAGCTTCAATTTTTTTTGTATTTCATTCGTGTCTGTTGTGATCTTCCCTTGTTCATTCCAAATTTTATTAATTTGGGTTTTCTCTCTTCTCTTTGTTAGTGTGTCTAAGGGTTTATCAATTTTGTTTATTTTTACAAAGAACCAACTATTTATTTTGTCAATTTTTTCGATTGTTTCTTTTGTTACAATTTTGTTGATTTCAGCTCTGAGTTTAACTATTTCCTGTCTTCTACTACTTTTGGTGTTGCTCTGTTCTTTTTTTTCTAGGACTTTGAGCTGTAGTGTCATGTTGTTTATTTGTTGATTTTTTTCTTCTTTTATTGAATGTGCTCCATGAAATAAATTTTCCTCTAAGAACTGCTTTCATAGTGTCCTAGAGATTTTGATATGTTGTTTCCTTGTTCTCATTTACCTCTAAGAATTTTTTAATTTCTTTCCTGATATTCTGTTATCCATTCATCATACAATAGTGTATTATTTAATCTCCAGTTGTTGAAGTAGTTATGTTTTTTACTCTGTCATTTATTTCTAATTTCAATCCATTATGATCTGATAGAATACAAGGTATTATCTCTATCTTCTTGTATTTGCTAACAGTAGGTTTGTGGCATAATATATGGTCTATTTTAGAGAAAGATCTATGTGCCGCTAAGAAGAAAGTATATTTGTTCTTTGTTTGATGGTATATTCTATAAATGTCTGTTAAGTCTAAATTATTGATTGTGTTTTTTGAGATCTATGGTTTCTTTGTTCAATTTTTGTTTGGAGAGTCTGTCCAGTGGTGAGAGAGTTATGTTAAAATCACCTAGTATTATTGTGTTTGTGGTCTATTTGATTTCTGACATTGAGAAGGATTTGTTTGACATATGTGGATGAGCCCCTGTTTGGGGCATAAATATTTATGATTGTTACATCTTGCTGATTTATGCTTCCCTCAAGCAGTATGAAATGTCTTTCTTTATACCTTCTAACTTTGGGTTGAAGTCCACATTATCTGATGTGAGGATGGCTACTCTGGCTTTTTTGCTGTGTCCATGTGCATGGTATGTTTTTCCCCATCCTTTCACCTTTAGTCTTGGTATCTCTTTCTATAAGATAAGTCTCTTGCAGGCAGCAAATTGTTGGCTCTTTCTTTTTAATCCAATCTGCCAGTCTATGTCTTTTGATTGATGAGTTCAGGCCATTAACATTCAGGGTTACTATTGAGATATGATTTGTATTCCCGGTCATTTGGGTCATTTTTTTTTTTTTTGACACGACTTGATTTCTTCTTTATTTGGCTGTTCCTTTAGGGTAATTCCTACCTTTGCTGATTTACCTCATTGTTTTTCATCTTTTGCCCATGGAATATTTTGCTGAGAATGTTCTGTAATCCTGGCTTTCTTTTTGTAAATTCTTTTAGCTTTTGTTTATCATGGAAGGATTTTATTTCGTTGTCAAATCTGAAGGTAAGTTTTCCTGGGTATAAGATTCTTGGTTGGCATCCATTTTCTTGCAGAGCTTGAAAAATGTTATTTCACGCCCTTCTAGCTTTTAGGTCTGGATTGAAAAATCTACTGATATCCATATTGGTTTCCCCCTGAAGGTAATTTGATTCTTTTCTCTCACAGCCTTTAAAATTCTGTCTTTATTTTATATGTTAGGTATTTTCATTATAATGTGCCTTGGTGTGGGTCTGTTGTAATTCTGTGTATTTGGAGTCCTATAAGCCTCTTGAACTTGATTTTCTATTTCATTCTTCAGATTTGGGAAATTTTCTGATATTATTTCATTAAATAGATTGTTCATTCCTTTGGTTTGTGTCTCTGTGCCTTCCTTGATCCCAATAATTCTTAAATTTGGCCTTTTAATGATATCCCATAGTTCTTGTAGATTCTGTTCATGTTTTTTTACCGTCTTCTTTGTTTGGTCAACTTTGTTTTCAAGATTAAATATTTTTTCTTCAATATCTGAGGTTCTGTCTTCTAGGTGTTTTATCCTGTTGGTTATGCTTTCTATGGAGTTCTTAATTTGGTTTATTGTTTCCTTCATTTCAAGGATTTCTGTTGTTTATTTTTCAATATCTCTAACTCTTTATTGAAATGATCTTTTGCTTCCTGTATTTGCTCTTTCAACTGTCGATTGGTGCGATCCTTCAATTCCTGCATTTGCCCTTTCATATCATCCTTCAATGCCTACATTTGCTCTTCATTTCCTTATTTGCTTCCCTGATCATTTTGATTATGTACATTCTGAACTCCCTTTCTTACATTTCTTCTGCCATGCTGTCATTGGATATTATTGCTATACCATCTAGGTTTGTTTGGGACATTGTCTTCCCTTGTTTTCTCATATTGCTTAGGTATCTACCCCTCTAATACTGAAACTCTGGGATATTGCAGATTTCCTCTATTGACTAATATTGTCTCTGTAGATTTCCAATAACTCACCTCTTAGCCTTCAGTAGCCTGAAGTGTTGGAGGAACTTGATAATTGGTGCTCCACTAGGAACCTGTCCTTCTTGGGGTGGTGGCCTTCAGGTGGGGTATATTCCCCAGTGACTCTGAGTTGGTCCTGAGTCTGTCAATACCTCCTCTTCTTGGCTCCTGGGTCTTGTAACAGTCCTCTAGCCTCCTGTATGTGTCTCAGGAAGGGAGCTGCCCTTCCAATGATGATGGCCACGCCATCAGAAGTAATTCAAAACACCTGCACCAGCCTATAAAGAAGCCTCTGGCTAACTCCGTGATGGCAACAAACCTCGGCGTGGAGGTTGGGCGGGGTTGTTCAGTGGTGGCATCTGTATTTGGCCTGGTGGTTGGGCGGGTTGGCTACCCACTGCCCAGCTCTGCAAGGCAGGCAGGTTGGGTGCCCACCTGCTACCTCCACGATGCAAGCGGCCTGACTCCCCGATCAGCTCGCTCCAACCATGACCACAGTGATGGCACCGACGTAGGTGCAGGGGTCAGGCGGGGTCGCTCAGTTATGATGTCTGTCCTTGATCTGCTGGCTGGGCGGGTTATCTGCCCGTCGCTTACCTCCGAGATGTAGGTGGCCTGGCTCAACCCCAGCTTGCTCCGCTACTGCCTCAATATACATTTTGATCAGGTAGAATTTGAAATATAATTTCCCTCAATAATTATATAAATAAATAAATGAATAAAATCAACAATTATACAAATAGCATTACAATGTTAACTTTGTACAAATAAAAGAAAAATTGACATCCAGAACTCTGTAAAAAGACAACACATTGATTAGACATGCCTGGATCATAAACCCAGGGATTTCTATAGTTGCCACACTACTTCCCATTTTTAAATGTAGATTTAGACTTAGAAATCAGTAATAGTTTTAAGTAAAATATTGCATTACAGGATTTGAAGGGTACTAGGATAATTTGTGGTTATATGTGATACCTTGAAATATAAAACATTTCTTTTGTATAGAAAATCTGTGTCATATAGTTTGAATATTTGAATCTCATTTTATTTGTATTTTAATTGTTAGCTAAAGATTAGTCATTACAGCATTTAAATTTCAAGTATCTGAGAAGACTAGATTCTTATCAACCAAGTTATTTAATAGCAGCACATAGCATAGGAGCTCTGTGGTGCAGGCTCTATTAATTTCTAGATCTACTCTAGAAATAGACTGAAGGTTCTCTTGGCTAACCTTAACCTATGAGGGCTCAGGGTGAAAGTATAAAATGTAGACCCATGTACCAAAATTTCTAATTATTTAGAAGTTTTAAATAATCATACAAGATTTTGAATAAAATATGGTTTCTCCACCAAAGTAGGCAAGAGCATAATTATAAAATCATAATTAATAGGAACAAAATGAAAAGGTAGATATAAAAGTAATATTTTTATTTTAAAAAAGCATTAAGATAATTGAATTTAGTTATTTCATATAGAGTATGAATTGTAATAAAATAAGAAAAATCATAGATTATCTAGAGCACAGCATGTTTTTGCATCTTTTAAAAAGCTGTTAACACTGAAGCAGTCAATATTTTCATATCTTTTTTTTATTAAATAGTCTTAAAGATTTAAAGTCAAATTGTTTCTGTTTTATATATATATATATGTTATATATATATATATATATGTTATCTTTCAGACATGTTTTCAAATAGAGTATTTCTAAAATTTTCAAATTATTGTATTAAAAATAAAATAAAAATAGCATTAAAAATATTAAAACTAAAGGGCATTACAAGATGGCAGACTAGAGGGTGGCTGCATTTCATGTTGCTCCAGGACTCAGGATTCAAAAGAGGAGATATTGAGAGACTTGGGACCAACTCAAAGCGGCTGGGTGAGTCTCTCCCATTAGGGAGGCATCCTGGATGGGGCGGTAGTCCCGGAACACAGGGAACTTTGTGAAGTAGAGCTGCCCGACAAGACACCGCTCCCCCCGCTGAAGCAGTGAACTCGTACATCATAGAGGAGACCACTCAGCACAGCGCTTGGACTCGGAGCAACCACTGGGGCTCCGGGTGGCGGCCCAGAGGAGGAGCTGCGTGGTGAGCTGTTTGGACTCAGAGTGACTACTCCTGAACACCGGGGGGCTGCCCAGAGGAGGAGGAGGAGGATCGGTGGGTCGCTTGGACTCGGAGTGATGCACCAGGGCTACGGGTGGCGGCCCAGAGGAGGAGGCGAGTGGTGAGTTGTTTGGACTCAAAGCGACCGCTCGTGAATACTGGGGGGCTGCCCAGAGGAGGAGCGCGGCGGGTTGCTTGGTCTCAGAGCGACCGCTCCTGAACACTGGGGGGCTGCCCGGAGGAGGAGCACGGTCGTCGCTTGGTCTCGGAGTGGCCGCACCAGAGCTCCTGGCAGCTGCCAGGAGGAGGCATGCGGCGGGTTGCTTGGACTCAGAGCGACCGCTCCTGAACACCCGGGGTGCTACCTGGAGGAGGAGGAGGAACAGGGCGGGTCACTTGGACTCAGAGTGACTGCCCAGGGCTACGGGTAGTTGGCAGGAGGAGGAGGCGCGCAGTGAGATGATTGGACTCCTAGTGACTGCACCGGAACACCGGGCGGCTGTCCGGAGGAAGAGGCGTGCGGCGGGTCGCTGGGACTTGGAGCGACGGTACAGGACTTCAGGTGGCTGCTCAGAGGAGGAGCCGCATAGCCAGGCGATTAGATGCAGAGCAGGGCCCCAGGACCTAGGCAGCTTCTTGGTGGAAGAGCTTCACAGAGACACGCTTAGGGGCTGAGCGAAGGTTCCAGGACGGTGGACAGATTCTCTGAGGAGAAGCAGCCTAAGGAGACCATCTGCGAAGGGTGAGGCTCCCAGGCCCAGGAGGTAGGTCCAGGCCCCTGGGAACATTGCAGAGGAAGGCAGCCCAGCCCAGGCAGTAGTTGTAGATTGAGGGGAACCGCTAGGCGGGAACTGACCAGCGAGACCTCCCCACCAGTGAGACTTCCCTGCCAGGTGAGGTTTTCCCACAAGGACAGTAAAACCAGAGACACAGGCACAAACAGGCCTTGCCTCAGCCCACAGCCTAGTTCCCTTTTGGATGACCATTGGTCAACAAGTGGAGGCACCTCTGCCCACTATCAGGGAATACACCCCACCTGAAGGCCACCACCCCTAGAGAGGCAGCTTCCTTATGGAGCACCGAGTTATCAACTTCCTCTAAGACTTCAGGCTACTGAAGGCTAAGAGGGGATATACTAGCAATCTTCAGGGACATTATAAGTCAATAGACGAAATCTGCAATATCTTAGCGGTCCACTGATACCTGAACAATATGAGAAAACAAGGGAAGAAAATGCCCCAAACAAATCTAGATGTTACATCAATAAAATCCAATGACAGCATGGCAGAAGAAAAGACAGAAAGGGAGTTCAGAATGTACATAATTAAAATGATCAGGGAAGCAAATGATGAGATGAAAGAGCAAATGCAGGCATTGAATGATAGCACCAATTGACAGTTAAAAGAGCAAATACAGGAAGCAAAAGATCATTTCAATAAAGAGTTAGAGATATTGAAAAACAGAAACAAACAGAAATCCTTGAAATGAAGGAAACAATAAACCAAATTAAGAACTCCATAGAAAACATAACCAACAGGATAAAACACCTGGAAGACAGACAGAACCTCAGATATTGAAGACAAAATATTTAATCTTGAAAACAAAGTTGACCAAGCAGAGAAGATGGTAAGAAATCATGAACAGAATCTCCAAGAACTATGGGATATCATGAAAAGGCCAAATTTAAGAATTATTGGGATCAAGGAAGGCACAGAGACACAAACCAAAGGAATGAACAATCTATTTAATGAAATAATATCAGAAAATTTCCCAAATCTGAAGAATGAAATAGAAAATCAAGTTCAAGAGGCTTATAGGACTCCAAATACACAGAATTACAACAGACCCACACCAAGGCACATTATAATGAAAATACCTAACATACAAAATAAAGACAGAATTTTAAAGGTTGTGAGAGAAAAGAACCAAATTACATTCAGGGGGAAACCAATATGGATATCAGCAGATTTTTCAATCCAGACCCTAAAAGCTAAAGGGCCTGGAACAATATTTTTCAAGCCCTGAAAGAAAGTGGATGCCAAACAAGGATCTTATACCTATAAAACTTACCTTCAAATTTGACGATGAAATAAAATCCTTCCATGATAAACAAAAGCTAAAAGAATTTACAAAAAGAAAGCCAGCATTACAGAACATTCTCAGCAAAATATTCCATGAGGAAGAGATGAAAACAAAGAAGCAAATCAGCAAAGGGAGGAATTATCCCAAAGGAATTGTCAAATAAAGGAAGAACCAAGTCATATCAAAAAAATAAATAAATAAATAAAATTTAAAAAATGAACCAAATGACCGGGAATACAAATCATATCTCAATAATAACCCTGAATGTTAATGACCTGAATTCATCAATCAAAAGATATAGACTGGCAGATTGGATTAAAAAGAAAGATTCAACAATATGCTGCCTGCAAGAGACTCACCTCATAGAAAGAGATACCCATAGACTAAAGGTGAAAGGATGGGGAAAAATATACCATGTACATGGACTCAGCAAAAAAGCTGGAGTATCCATCCTCATTTCAGATAATGTGGACTTCAAGCCAAAGTTAGTCAGAAGGGTTAAAGAAGGACATTTCATACTGCTTAAGAGAAGCATAAATCAACAAGACATAACAATCATAAACATCTATGCCCCAAACAGTGGCTCATCCATGTATGTTAAACAAATCCTTCTCAATTTCAGAAACCAAATAAACCATAGCACAATAATACTAGGTGATTTTAACATAACTCTCTCACCACTGGACAGATCTTCCAAACAAAAATTGAACAAAGAAACCATAGATCTCAATAACACAATCAATAATTTAGACTTAACAGACATTTATAGAATATACCATCCAACCAAGAGCGAATATACTTTCTTCTCAGCAGCACATGAATCCTTCTCTAAAATAGACCATATATTATGCCACAAAGCTAATGTTAGCAAATACAAGAAGATAGAGACACTACCTTGCATTGTATCAGATCATAATGGATTGAAGTTAGAAATAAATGACAGAGTAAAAAACAGAAACTACTCCAAAAACTGGAGATTAAACAACGTGCTATTATATGATGAATGGATAACAGAAGATATTAGGAAGGAAATTAAAAAATTCTTAGAGGTAAATGAGAACAAAGAAACATCATATCAAAATCTCTGGGACACTATGAAAGCAGTACTTAGAGGAAAATTTATTTCATGGAGCGCATTCAATAAAAGAAGTAAAACTCAACAAATAAACGACCTAACTCTACAGTTCAAAGCCCTAGAAAAAGAAGAACAGACCAACACACCAAAAGTGGTAGAAGACAGGAAATAGTTAAACTCAGAGCTGTAATCAATGAAATTGAAACAAAAGAAACAATCGAAAAAATTGACAAAATAAATAGTTGGTTCTTCAAAAAAATAAACAAAATTGATAAACCTTTAGCCACACTAACAAAGAGAAGATGAGAGAAAACTCAAAAACCCAAAGAATGATATAATTATGGCATTTGCAGGCAAATGGATGAAATTGGAGAATATCATGCTAAGTGAGATAAGCCAATCTCAAAAAACCAAAGGACGAATGATATCGCTAATAAGTGGATGAAGTCACATAATGGGAGGTGGGAGGGGTTAGTGTTAGGGTTAGAGTTAGGGTTAGGGAGGGGGGCAAGAATGGAGGAAGGAAGGACTGTATAGAGGGAAAAGAGGGGTGGGAGGGGTGGGGGGAAGGAAAAAAATAACAGAATGAATCAAACAACATTACCCTATGTAAATTGATTACACAAATGGTATGCCTTTACACCATGTACAAACAGAGAAACCACATGTATCCCATTTGTTTTCAATAAAAAAAAGAAAAAAAAACCAAACTAAATTTTTATTTTTAAAATTTAATTGAATCTTACTAAATATTACTATAAACATATTTATGATTGTAACATTCATTTTTAAGCTAGTTGCCAATATAATAACATCCACTTAATTATGTCTAAACTTAAAGAACACACATTTAAGAGCATTGTGAATTGTTTAATATTGCAAAATGCAGTTTAGATACCATGTGCAAATATTGAGAATGCTGAGTTGAGCATCCCTCTAGGAAAAGGAATTAGAAAAAAGAGAGATGCTACTGGGAGAATATGTAATACTTTATAATGTAATTGTAGTTATGCTTTCTGAGGGAAAGATTCAATAAGTTATCTGAAATTTGTTCTTATAAAAGTGTGCCTACTTAGACATCTTTCCTGCACTCTAGAACAACTTCATAAAGCAAACCAAAAATTTTCACAAAATTTGGATAATTTCCTTTTGTTCAAGAGTTCTACATGAGTAGAGTTGTAAGAGGGGACCTTCTTGATTCCTGCAAATTTTAATGCTAAGAGAGATACTAAGTTTAAGCAGAGTGCTTTGCCAACAAATAGCACCAGATCTTAGGTAGCAGAGCCACTAATTTCACAGAAATGTTTATCTTTGTGTGTGCTTAGTATATGTAGATCCTCTAAGTCAACACAAAGCAAGGACACTTCCTGCTCAATTTCAGGTTAATACTGTAACTTGTTGTGGGATTCCCTCTGTCAGGAGGGAAATGTTAAAATTCATATAGAGATACCATAAAGTACATACATGGAGAAAGAATCTCACTTAAGTGTGAAATGGCTGGTTGCATCTCCCCAAAAGGGATGACATTTCTTTAAGTCACAAGTCACTAATGAAATTCATCAGAAAACCAAACTCTATCACTGTAAAAAGAAATCTTTAAAGAATCTGAAAACTTTAATTTGGCATATATACTGCTTTTTTTAAATGCTAAAACATTTGTTCAGGAAAAAGACTTCATATTTATGGTATTAAAATGAAAATTTTGTTTATACTTTGAGAAAATTTCTTTCAAATAATCTCATATTTCTGCCTTCTTTGAACTGAAGCTGATTTAAAATAAGATTGGTATCAAGAAACGTACAATTATCATTTTTTTCACTAATCCTGGTATCTTTTTTACATCAAATTTTAAGCTACGAACTAAAGAGTTAATATGCAATGTGAATGGTATTTGGTGCAGACAGGGGTTGGTTTAATTCTCATCTCTCAGATTTGTTACTGTGGACTTGATCATGTTGTCTATTTCTTTGAGCTTAGATTCTATCATAATTATAATATAGCTAGTAGTCAGAATAGAATAGGATTATCCAATGCATGCAAGCTGTCCCTTCCTTTAATTCCTCATGTTGATAATAACATTCTAAGTAGAACTTCTGATTGTAATGGGCTGAAGTTTTCATAAATTAACTTGCTTTTGATATTGTATATTTCCACATCATTTGAGGCTTCCTATATGTTTCATAATAGTCATGTATGTATAAAAAAATTGTTATTTAGAGTATACTTTCCTGGTTTAGGTGAAAGCATACGGTTTAGGTCTAAGATGTCACCCAAAAGTTCATTTGTGAGACAATGCAAGAGTTTAGAGGTGAAACGATAGATTATTAGAGTATTGACCTAATTAGTACATTAATCCCTTGATAGGGATTAACTGGATGGTAACTATAGGTAGGAAGGATGTGGGTGGAGATGCATTACTGGGTGTGTGCCTGCAGAGTATGTATTTTGTTCATGATGAGGAGAATCACTCTCTCTCTCCCTCTCTCTGCTTCCTGGTGCAATATCCTGAGGTTCTTTCCTCTGCCACACCCTTCTGCAATGATGTTCTGCCTTATCTTGGGCTCAGAGCAATGGAGCCAGCCATCTATGACCGAGACCTCTGAAGCCATGAGCCCTAAATAGACTTTTTATTCTCTAAAATTCTGTTTGTCAGTTCTTTTGGTCACAGCAATGAAAAAACTGACTAAAACAGCTGTAATCTTTTTGAAACCAAGAATCATGTATATTGTGAGCTCTTCTCTTTCCCCAGCCTATAGCACAATGTCATTACCCACAGTAGTGCTTGATAAATATTTCCTAAATTGAAGAGCAGGAAATGAAAAGTTCTGAACTGCGATTAAATTGACAGTAAGGCAGCTACTGTAATAGTCTATGTTCACGGTTTTATGCCCATGGTATCTTGTTCTGCCTGCTGATATTCATGAATGCCTCCAAGTGAATAGGATTGTCTGCCCAAGTTTTGGAGCTAGAGTGAGAAGCTGAGAGAAGAAATAAATTCTCTTATCTATCCTAAGTTAAACTTCTTCATTTGTCATATGCAACCTGTTCAACCCCAGCACTGGACTCTTCTCAAAGGTGAAGAATTTCCTTTCCCTCAAGGATCTTGTGATTTATAATTTGTAAATCTAGTAGCCAACATCAGTCCATTTCTGATTATTAACAGATACTTTCACCAACAGATTTGCATTGCATATTTAAAAAGTCCCCATGGAAAACCTAGCTATGCTTTTCCTTTTTGCCATGGCCAGCTTCCAAATTCTCAGTTCTGGAAGTCACCGCTGACACAAGAAATCACTTCTCTGTAAGATGCAGTAGGCTACAGGTATAGTCAAAGTGCATGCCAACTAGAAACACATTTCACACTGAATTGGCAAATACCATGCAGATTTAAAACTAGACAAATTCACCCTTTAAAAAAGTATTAGGTCAGTGATAGTCTTAAGATGGAACTAAAGTTGGTTTACATATTCCATCCTAGAACAATTGTATTGCCACTTTGTTTGTTTAACTTATGGACTCATAGAATAGATTGACTTCTTAAAGTACTTTGCTTCTATCATTAACTCAAGTTTTCATCTTTTTATTACATAACCTCCATTTTCTACTCATCTAGATTTAAAAACATCTTATAACTCAACTGGAACATTGGACAGCTTATTTTTATTTCATCTAAATTCTTTTCCTACTCCTCAATGGATTTTCTATGTTACTACTTAATTTTAGAATACAAAGCAAGAAAAAATTAAGTATATTATACAGAAAGGCCCATTCAGGTACACAGTTCATTAGATTCTTTCAGAGGTAAAAGCAATTTTTTCCTCTAAGCATCTGTAATACAGAATTGAACATTTCAATATATGGCCACATGTAGAACCATTTCTTGTTTACAACAGATCAGTTATTTGAAATAATCATCCTAAGATGCTTATTAGTGATAAGATCAGTTCAGCAGAAGTTTTCTACTTAGCTTCATGTTTTAAATGCTTCAACTTTCCTTTTTCTTGTTCTTTCACTTAGAACAAGTTTACTTGGCTTCATATTGATGCTTTTAAAAATGTGTTTGCATAAGGGAAAATGAGAAAGAAGTAAATGTATATATTTGGTTACTAAATAACCATTTTTAGTTCTGGTACCAATATTCCAATAGTCCTTATCTCATCTTTTACCTTCTTTCTACTCTCCATTTTATAAGAATTATCAAATAAATTTAAAATAATTTTTTTTTATTTTAGATAAGTAGCATTAATCATCCACACACTGTGCTTCAAAGTTATTTCTAAAACTCCAAATTAAAAAGTAGAAGGGAATTTTTAGAATTTAAAATATTACTTTCTGTTTACTTCACTTTACAAATAAGAAAACTTGTAGAAAACCAGTGTATTTGGTAATGATAGAAGGAAGGAAGGAAGGAATAATTTATAATTATCCCAGTAATTTGAAGAAAAGCATATTGTAGTTTAAGGTAATGAAAATGTGAAAAATTAAGTAGGCAACTAATTCTCATATTTAACAAACTAAAAATAAGCCTCCTTCAAGAAAATGATAGGAATATCATCTACAGAAAGCTGTTTCTGAATATGCTATTCATGCTTTTCAACACGAAGCCTTCCTTTCATCAGATTATAACCAGGAGCAGGACCTTCCATTCTCAGAATCCAAATTGTAGTATATTCTTTGTTATTTTTGTTTAGGGAATTCTTGAGTCCTGTCCTGAAAACCACTTGTCACAGAAATTTTTCTACCAGTAGCAAGAATGCTCTTGATAACCTGTTTCAATGGGAAAGAGGATCCTAACATCTCAAGAAGGTAATGGAAATGTCCTTGGTCCTGGACATGTCGCACCATCACACAGTCATAAATGTCAGATGTGGTTGGTGAGGATTAAATACAACTTACTTTTCACATGATGATTAAATTTTCATTTATTTAATTTTTATGAGAAAATATGTCTCAGGTCTTCCATATTTAACATCCTAAAATATTTAAAAATATAGCTGGTTTTTCATTTGGGAACTGCCTACACTTTATTCCAAAATATGGAATTTTGATAACCTTTTGAAAAAGGTTATTACCTTTTTCATACCTCTGTTTTCAATTGCTAAAGTTACACTGGCACAATTTGCTTCTCTGCTTTGCCTTTATCCTGCTTGGCAGCTGGCCAAAGATTTGCAGTAAATTTGTTTAAGTGCTTTACTTTTTCTCCCTTTGCACTCCTCTCCTCTTTTGCTGCATCTCTGTTGCTGGCTAGATGCCCACTACATCCTGGGAAGTTTTACCTTAACATGGGGTGGAAAAATCTGTTCATGGTATTTTACACAAGGGTTTTATGTGGGTTCCTATAGTTGATTGGTTCTTACTACTTCTCTCTGTGGCTAGATTTTATCCATTCCTTCTCAAATGCTGAGTTTAGCAATTGTACAAATGTAGATTTTCTTTTGCTAAAAAGGAGATTATAAAAAAAAGTCTTATATGTTCTTTAATCTCTGTTGTACTAGACATCTTTCTTAACCTTCTGAATACTGAAAATAATTTCCTACCTGAAGCATTGATAAGTGAGTTATGCATTCACAGACACCTAACATAACTAAATCACTGAAGCAGACAATTTGAGGCACAAATTATTAAATATTAAGAAACTTAGGTATTTGGACACATTTTATTCTCATGGATTAACAGGAATCCTAAATTAAAAATGTTAAGTGATTTTAATGTTCTTTCATGTATGCATCAAAAGCATATTTCTGTCACCACAATACTCTGAGAGAGTTGCAAAATTTAACTGAGTGTTGTACCATACCCTTGCTTTTCAGTGACTCATACTTAAACTCACTCATTTTTATTATTTATTATACAAAGGGTTTGATTTGAAGATATGTGAAAACAATTCAACTTCATTGTGTTTCATTTTATTCAGTGGAGATGAGTAAAGTGAAAATAACTTCATGCATTTTGATTATTGAGGTTAATTTCACAAGCCTGAACTTTGTGTAAATCACATAAGAAATAGCATCAGACAGATTTATGCTAAATTATATGAAGTTATATCTGATTATATTTTAGCGTAGGTAAAAAATTATCAAAAACCTGTTTTGTTATGCCCTGCTTAGTGTCATTGTGTAATACATGACATATTTGAATTAAACATAAATTATATATAGTATACATAATTATGAAATGGAACAAGGCATTCATACGCATGGAATGAGATTGAGAAAATGGACAATTTATTCTAGCATTAACCTACATATTAAAACTATTTTCTATTTCAGAAGACATGTTCTATTAATAAAGTATATATGTATATGTGTGGTACTATTATATAATATAATTTCTATAGTAAATAATACATTTCTGTAATTAGGTCCCAGGAAAAAGTGACAAGATACACTTTGCATTGAGAATAAACCATTCAACCATCAACCCAGTGACCTTGAGACTATCATTAAATATATATTATGGTACATGTTTAAAATTAGTTTATCACTATTTTGAAATCTTAGTTCAAATAATCTGAAAATATTGAATCAATATTTATTTTCACATTTTATTTTATAACGAACTGGTTATTTTAAAATAGTCATGTGACACATAGCACAGAAATTGCTGAGTAGTTTGAGGAAGAAAAGACAGTAAATATTGATGCTTCAGTCATTGGTATATATAGTAAATCTTTCACAAATACCAGAAACTTTATGCTGTCTGATGGATCTGCTGTACTGTTAGATTGGACATGGGATTAGGAAAAGCATTTTTATCCTCTATTATGCAGAATCACAGATGACATTTTTTCCATCTGCAAATAATTCTAATTTCAATATGGATAATCACTCAATAAATAACATTTACAGATAGATAACTTTTTGTTATATAAGAAAATATTAAAATTATATTAAATGTTTCTTAAAACATTTTAATCTAATACACAGAAAATAATTAAAATATCACCTTGTTATTCTTAGTTTGTTTACATAATTTATGCATGATTTCTAGTAAACAATGCACCCACATAGTGTTATTTCTCATTTACATATTTTATAAAATGGAAAATATTGTACTTTTATTTTTAAAATAAACTGACAGACTCCGAGATTAGTAGAAAATTTAACAAAAATTTGAACAGTATAAAAATAACATGATTTTCTTAATAGTACTAAGTTCTAATGTATTAATTTACTTGAATCAATATTTATGAACCATATATATCAATGTATCATCCTTGTGTTAGTCATATTTTTGTTACTGTGACCAAAATAGCTAAAAATAATAATTTTGAGGGGGAACAGTTTATTTTAGACTCATGATTTCAGAGATTTCAGTCTGTGATCAGCTGACTCCATTGCTCTGGACCTAAGGTGAGACAGGGCAACAGTGGGGGAAAGCAGAACTGAGGAAGGCAGCTCAGGTATGGTGACCAAAAAGCAGAAAGAGCAAAAGAGGATCCAGGGGGAAAAGATATAACCCCCAAGGGCATCTTCCCAGAGACCTGTTGTTCTAGCCATGCCCCACTGACTTACAGTTACTACCTAATTATTTCTTTGCAAATAGGGAAAGACCGATTAGGTCATAGTTCTCATAACTTCATGGTTTCAACTTCTGCATTAATGTAAGAACTTTTGGCGAACACCTAATATTCAAATCATAATATTCTGTCCCTGGTCCCTGAAAGCTATGTCCATGTCACAATGCAAACTGCATTTAGTTATTTTCCTAGAGTTCCATAGTCTTAAAATTTCTATCATTGCTCAAAAGTTCAAGTCCAACGTCTCACATAAGGTTCAAGGCAAATTCTTGGCTGAGAGTCCCTGAAAAGACTAAAAGCAAATTACATAAATCCAAGGCATAATAGTATAGAGTAAATATTTCTATTCCGAAAGGAAGGAATAGGAGCATAGAAAAAAAGGATGGGACCAAAATCAAACAAACAAAAAAACGAAAACACAAAACACAAAAACCATCTGGGCAAACGTCCTATAGCTGTAGAGATACATCAATTATATCAGTTATCTGGGGCACATGGTGGTGAGATGTAATCTCCAAAAGGTTTGAAAATACTTGCCTTACTGACCTTGCTGGATGTAGCCTACATGGTCTCTATTTTAGCCTGATTTTGTCCACAACTGATAGGTTTTCTTAGCATATGTTCCATATTATCGATATCTCTTAATCTGGGGGGTCTCCACTGCTGCTTCAACTTCTTTCTGGCAGTTTCATCCATTCCCCTCTCAGGGAATGTCTACAGGATTTCCAGGCCTGCAACTCTTTGCCTTGTCTCCCAGGTCTTCTTTTGAAATATCAGTGGAAGACTCCATGACCCTTAAATTCAGCATTCTGCATTCCTGCAGAGCCAGCAATACATGGATAATGATGCCAAAGTCCACCTCCAGCTCAAGTAGTAGCTGACCATGGTCTCTTAAAGGGGGTTTCACTCTACACCTGCCATGGATGTGGTCTTGCTCTTTCCTGGGATGGTAATAGGCATATTTTCTATTGTCTCTGTGCAAAGTACTTAGCATCTCTTTAGTTGCTATAATCTCTTCAGTAACATACAATCCTTATCCCCAGTTTTACATTCACTTTTCTGCTCAAATGCCATTTAAAAAAAAAAAACAAACTTTCTTCTCTGCTTTATGCTACTAATTCTCACAGTAAGCCTGGCTAAAAGCCAATAGCAAAATCTATTCTACCACCTGAATATTGTACTGCCTTGAATTTGTCTCCACTAGATTAATTAATCCATAACTCTAAATTCAGTCTCACACAATATCACAGGATATGGGTAAAAGGTAGACAAGTACTTTGCCAAGATGTAACATTAAAGACATCTAATTCAATTTCCAAGAAATTTCTCATTTAGCATCTGCAATCACATTGTCTGAGCTCCCACCAGAATCACCCTTAAGGTCTACTTTTAACATTTTCAGCATCTCCACACTTTTCTAAACTCTCCTGAAAACCACTTCCAAAAGCTTCTCAATTTTATTTTATTTATGTATTTATTTATTTTTTATTTCTTTTCTTTTAATGTTTTTATTAGAGCTTCATAGTTATACATAATATTGGGATTAATTTTGACAGAATCATACATGCATGAAATACAGTTTGCTCCACTTCAGTCCCCAGTACTTCCTCCTTCTTTTACCTTCTTCCTCTCCTTGTTCCCCTTCCTCTATTGGTATTTCTTCTATTTATATATAATTTTAAAAATTGATGCCTAATAGATATGCACAAAGATGAAACTCATTGTGATATATTCATATATTCATATTTATATATGAACATATCACAATTTGGTAAATTTCATCCAAAGGCTTTTGAACCAGAAGGTGAGGTTCATCACAGCAACAACCCCACTCCCAATACCAATATTTGCGTTAGTCAACTTTTCATCACTGTGACCAAAATTCCCAAGAAGAATAATAACATAGAGGAGGAGAAGTTTATTTGGTCTTCATGTTATCAGAGTTTTCAGTTCATGGTTAGCCAATTCCATTACTCTGGGCATGAGGTGAGGCAGAGTATCATGGCATAAGAAAGTGGCAGATGAAAGCAACTCAGGACTTGGTGGCCAAAAATCAGAGAGAAAGGAGCCAATGAGATAAGGTACTGTCACCAAGGAAACATCCATCAGACTTACTTCCTTCAAACACCCCCAGTCTGTCTATAATTACAACCTAACATTCATTCAAACTAGGCTATATTGATTAGTTTAAGGCTCTCATCATCAAATCATTTCACCTCCTGCATTAACACAGGAGCTTTTGTGTGACACCTCATATCCAAACCATAATAGTCCTTAAGAATAATACATTTTTAAACATTTAGCAACACAACAGTAATGGAGGTAATTATGCCATAGAACAGACAAATGAATGTCCTTTTCCCTTGATATTTATGATGTGTCTCTGGAATCATTGTAAATAGGATGACATATCTCTTCACATGTAATACATTTCTTAACTTCCATTTTTTCCCTTTAATCCTATGGCATTGGACATCCAGGGTCTTTGGTATTATTTACTGTGTTTCCTATGAATAAGTGACAACTCTCATTCTCTGTACAAAGTATTAACCACACTTACAAATATAACTTGGTAAAGGTAAGATGTGGATAAATTTAATTTTTTTGTAATAAAGTGAATTCTTTCATTTCAGAATGTTTTCCTAGTGAGGAAAAGTTGATTACCTGTCACATTCATAGATTGTTTTGAATTTGACATGGGTTTGGTGTTTTTTAGTCATTTGCTTTCTGAAAAATCAGTCCCATACTGATTGTATGTGATGACTATTTTCATTCTGTAGAAATTCAGTTGTTTATTCTTTGTTACAATGATAAGTATGTTAACATGATCAATTGATATCAATAGATCACTAGTTCTTTTTTTGGGGGGGATGGGTATCGGGAATGAACTCAGAGCCACTCAACCACTGAGCCACATCCCTATCCCTATTTTGTATTTTATTTGGAGATGGAGTCTCACCGAGTTGCTTAGCACCTTTCCATGCTGGAAGTGTCTTTGAACTCATGATCCTCCTGTCTCAGTCTCCTGAGACTGGGATGTAGGTGTGCACTACTGAGTCCAGCAGATCATTAGTTTTAAGTCATGACTCTTGAATTTTAGCTTCACAATAAATGCAACAGTTCTAAAATCATAGCTAAGGTTAAAGATATTTACTTATTTTCTTAAATTCAAGATGTGTTTAGGTGAACTTTGCCACACAGTAGTTGAATTTAGTTTATTATACTTTTGACTCAGAAACTGAGATCTATGCATCTACAAAGAGATGTCTTTCTACAACAAAGAAAATCCTCTTATAAAACATTTTCAAACTGCTAATGAAACTGAAGGCTTATATTCTATTCCCTTGCCTTTTTTTTTTTTTTTTTTTCCTTCTTAGTACTGAGGATTAAATATAGGGGCACCTAACTACTGAGCTGCATCCCCACCCATTTTATTTTTTATTTTGACACAGGGTCTAGCTAAGTTGCTGAGGGCCTTGTTAAGTTGCTGAGGTTGGTTTTGAACTTGTGATCCTCATGTCTCAGTCTCCTAAGTTGCTGGATTACAGGTGTGCACCACCACATCTGACTATTCCCTTGCTTTTGACTAAAATCTAGTCATTTCAACTTTTTGATCCTTTAGCTATACAACCTAAAGCCCTTAGAGTCAATTTCTAACTTGGGCACCATTTTTTTCCTTCAGTTTGTGGCATGAGTGTTGGAAGCACAATATGCACTGAGTGGGTGAGCATGTACTTATAGTCTTTATTTATCTGGTTTTTGTAAATAGATATACACTTTACCACAGAAAAAAATCAACGTGTTGAGTAGAATAGATTACACTAGACCTTAAACGTGTTATGGTGCTCTTATGGTTCATATATAGTACATTACTATAGTCATACTACCTGTCTAAGATTCCAAAACTTCAGAATTCCAAATGACATCTGGACCAGGGGGTATAAGTAATTGAAGGCCAATATCAATTTCTAAATATATTTTACATGAAATATAAATTGTGTTTGGCATTTTCATGCTAATGAGAATAATTTTGAAAGAATGTCCTCAAGCAGCAAATAGAGGTGTTCCTTCATGAAAGAATTTTCCTTGCCTTCTGAATATCTTCAGGACTGTAAGAATAAAATCAGCCAGATAATTTCATTTTAATCATATCCTAGGAAATAATATGTATGGCATATTAGTTCAAATGTCACTTCTTTGAAAAAGTCTTTCCTAGCTATTTGCTTTGCTCGCGGAAAATTCACGCTGTCTTATCTGAGCTCTCATGCTTCATGCATCTTTCTTATAGCACTCACTATGTTGCATGTGAAATGTGGTCTATAAATGTCTCCATGTCCCAAATGTAGCTGTTTCCACATTTGAAATTTCAGCACCAATGGAGCCTGTAGCCCTTGATAAGGACCCAATCACTTAAGAAATACTAAGCAGATTTTACAAAACAAATTATCTTCATAAATATAAATTAAAACTGTAATTATTAACGTTTTCAAAACACTATTTTTATATATACATACACATGCATCATATGCATACATTATCTGTTTATGTATGTGCATACACACACACACACACACACACACACATGCACACACACACAGTGCTTAGTTCCTATTAAAACTTAGAACTTTTCATGAGTTAGATAGTGTTGCTCTGGACTTTTATGGTACAGTTGTCTGGGCATATTTTCTCAAAGCACTCTTCCCATCATTTGTAATCAAGTTTTAATTTTTTTTAAGTCATTGTTGTGTTTCTCAATCCAGAGACTACTACTCAGAACGTAGTATGATGTTTTGATTGCACTTACAGTTGGCATTATATAATTAGACATACTTAAGTGCACAATCTGATGATTTTTGCCACATTTTTATTTCGTTGAAAAGACAAATACAACCAAGATTAAAAATGTACTCTACTATGAGTTTCTTTGTGGTCATTTAACAGTCAGTTCTGAGATGGGAGTAGAGCACTGTGCTGGAGCACTTGCCTGGTAGGTACAAGGCTCTGTGTTCAAACCTTATCACTTTAATAAATGAATAATAAATAATTAAAAATATAAATAAAATTCAGCCTTCCTGTAATAGTCTCTATTCCAGTCACTACATAACTTGCATTTTTCACAGATTAGGTTTCATTTTCCAGAAAGTTTATGAATGGAATCATATACTATTTTTTTTGTCTGATGTATTTCTTTCACCCTAATTGTATTGTGATGCAGGTCAACAATTTGTTCCTTTTTGTTAGAAAGTAGTATTCATGGAATGGATGTAATAGAGTTAATCTTTACCTTTATTGCAGGGCACTAGGTTGTTTCCAGTTAATTGCAAATACAGTTATGATGGTTTGCACAGGAACATATACTTTGATTTCCTTTAAGCAAATAACTAAAAGTAAAATTTCTGGATCATATGGTTGGTATATACATAAATTTTAAAGTTGTTGATAAACTGTTTTTGAGGTTGTAATATAATTTTATGATTTAACAATACATGAGAACTTCTACTGCTCCACATTTTTGGAAACACTAAAAGGAGCAGTCATTTTACTTCCAGTCACTGTAGTAGGTATGTCCTAGAAATTCATTGTGGTTGAGTTTGCCTTTCCTGAATACTATTGAATGTCATTGCATGTGTGTCTTTGCCATCTTTGTGTCCTGTGGTGAAGTACTTGTTCAAATATATTGCCTATTTTTGTATTAAATAGTTTATCTTCTTGATATTGCTATAGGTGTTCTTTAATATTCATGATGCATTTTGCAATTCCTTTTTAAATTGACAAATATTTTCTTCTAATCTGTGGCTTGCCTTTTTATTTTCAAAACAATGTCATTTGACATGCAAATGTTTTAATTTTATGAAGTTAAATTCATTTGTGTAGTTTTAGTTCCTACATTTCTGTGTCAAAATTTAGAAACTGTTGTCAAAATGTAGGTCATTTAAAGAATACTCCTGTGATTTCTTCTAATTTCTATAGTATTTCAACTCTTATAGTTATACAATTTATTTTGAGTTACTTTTTGTATATGGCATGAGTTAAGGTACATGTATTTATTTGATTTTTACATGTAAATAGCCAACTGTTTCAGAATCAACTGCCGAAGACTATGATTTTCCTCTTGTAATGCTGTGAATTTTTGACAAAAATCAATTGACATATATCCAGGGATCTATTTCTAGGCTTTGTATTCTTTCCAATTTGTCTTTGTGTATATTTGTATGTCACTATTGCCCTCTCCTGATTTTTCAGCTTTAAAATAAATTCTGAAATGAGACAATATAAATGTGCTAACTTTTTGTTGCTGTGACCAAAATACCTGACAAGAACAACTTAGAGGAGAAAATATTTATTCTGGCTCAAGGTTTTAGAGGTTTCATTCCTTGGTGTTCCAGTCATTGCTCTCAGCCTGAGTTGAGGTAGAACATCATGGTGTAAGAGCATGGGAGAGGGAAGATGCTCAGCTCATGACAGGCAGGAAGCAGAGAGAGGAGTGGGGCCCAGGACAAGATACTGTTCCCAAGGTCACACCTTCATTGACTTATTTCCTGCAAACATTCCCACCTGCCTACAGTCTCCACCACCTCCCAGAAGTCCATTTAGCTATCCATGGATTAATCCACTGATGAAGTTAGAGCACTTATGATCCATTTGCTTCCCAAAGTTTCCACCTCTGAAGATTGCTGCATTGGGAACCAGGTCTTTAACACATGAGAATTTGGGGGACATTCCATATCCAATCCATAACAGTAAATTCTTTAACTATGCTCTTTTTTCCAGGTCCTTTTTACTATTATAAACCTTTTACTTTTCCAAATAAATTTTGGAATCAGCTTCTTAATTTCTAGACAAAAGTCAATTGAATTACTATTGAGATTTGTTTTAAAATATAAAACAGTAACAAGTAATTGGCATATTAACACTATTGGAGTTTCATTATATCAATTCTTTATTTATGCCTTCTTAGCTTTCTAAATAATGTTTCATTTATGATTTAGAGGTCCAGTACATTTTTTGTCAGATTTGTCCCTAGTTCATTTATTCATGCTATTGTAAATGGTATTGCATTTTTATTTCAATTTAGTATTTTCCATTTCTGGTATATGCAAATAAAACTGACTTGTATATTGGTATACTCTCTATATATAGACAATTATGTCATTCACAAATTGAGACAGATTTATTTCTCATTTCCAAAATCGATGACTCCTATTTAATTTATTGCCATATTGCACTTAATAATAGAATCTCTAGTGTTGTGTTGACTAGAAGTGGTGAAAACAGACATCTTTGCCTCAATCTTAATTTTAGTCATATGGCATTCATATTCTCACCATTAAATATGTCAGCTGTAGATTTTAGGGATGCCCTTTATTATTTTAAGAAAAAACTTTTCTTTTCTTAGCTGCTGAGAGTTTTTCCAAGATAAGATGTTAGATTTTTCTCAGATGTTTTCTGAATCTCTTGAGATAATCATATGGTTTTTGTATTTTTTTAAATATGGACATTGTATTGATTTTCAAATATTAAGGTATTTTTTAAGAATACATAGTATGAATGCCTCTTAGATAAAAGAAATTATTCTTTCCTTTTGTATTTTCAATTCAATTTGTCAAAATTCTTTAAGAAAGTTGTATGTTACTCTCCTATACCTCAGAATGTGGCTATATTTTCAAAGAGAGTTATGTTACTCTACTATACCTAAGAATGTGGTTATATTTTCAAAGAGAGTTTTTAAGGAGATAATCAGGGTTAAATAAAATCATTGGGAATTTGCCCTAATATAATATAACTGCTGTCTTTGCAAGATGAGGATAGGACACAGACATGTATGGGGGTAAGACAATATAAGTACTTAGGGTAAAGACAGGATTTATAAAACAAGAACAGAGTTCTCCTAAGAAACAAACTCTGTGGAGGTCCTGAGGTCAGATTTCTATTCTATAAACCTCAGATAATGAATTTCTGTTAAATCACCTAGTCTATGGTGTTTTTTTACTGTAGGCCAAAGTAGGGCCTTAATAAGACCTTCTACAATATTTAAGTGTTAGTGATGGCTGGTTTCTCAATTTGGAAGCTCAAATGGGAAAAGGAAAGTTTCCAAACTTACTCAAGTTGCTGGTAAGGTTTATTCTCTTATCTTTGGAATACACATGGAAGTTTGCCTTGTTGATGTTTGTAAAGAGATCAAGACCTTGTAGGCAAGTCTCTAGCACCAGTTTTATGTTAGATAATGAGATCACAGGAGTGACTCTCATGAACTTTTTCTTGTTCCCTTGTTTAAAGGTAAGTTATTGTTTTTTTCCAAATTCAAGGAAAGAGGATTGCAAGGATGTGAACACCAGGGATAGAGATAACTGGAGTTACCTCAAATGTCTTTACCATTGTCTTCTGATTTTGGTAGTCAAGTAATGTTGGCCAAATGAAATGGGGTAGATGTGCCTCCTCCCCTGAATTTGTTTTTTTGGCAAGAATATATATAAAATTTGAATTCACTCGTGATGGCAACTGGGCGTGGAGTTTTCTTATGATTCTTTCTCCCTTTTTAAAATAAATATAAGGATATTTAGAATATATATTTCATCTTAAATAAGTTTAAGCAATTTGTAATTTTTTAGCATTTAATGTAGTTTTAATAGGATAGTTAATGCATGTTAATGAAATATCAGTTAATTATTAAAATGAAGAGTGCCGAGGTGTAACAAATATGTGAGATATAAATCTTGTTGCTATTCCATTAATTCAGAATTACATAAGCAATAAATGTCTAATTTGATTCTTAGTAGTGATAAGTGGTAAGCATTTATCAAGACTCAGTTAAGATTGATGTTATGGGGGGTATGAAAAATGGTGGAATGAGACAGACATCATTACCCTGTGTACATGTATGATTACATGAATGGTATGAATTTACATCATGTACAACCATAGAAATAAAATGATGTACCCCATTTGTGTACAATGAATCAAAATGGAGTCTGTAAAAAATTAAAAAATAAATAAATGATTAAATTTTTAAAATGTACATATGAAAGACACATTAGAATAAAAATTTTGTTCTTGGAAAAAAAAGCAATTTGTATATTTGAAGAGATTTCTCTATCTCACCAGATTTGTTTTAACTTAACATTACAATATTTTATTAAGAGTTTAATATGTATAGCATGAATAGTAATGTACATTCTCTCATTTCCAACATTGATTATTCATATCCTGTCTCATTTTTGTTTTGTTGCATTTTACAAAATAGAATTATAATTCTTTTACTAATCTTCAAAAGAAGACATTTTGGTTTTATTGACTTTATTATAAAAAGTGCTTTCAACTTTCTTTTCTGTTTAACTTTATTATTTCCTATCTTCTGAAATACCTTGAGTATATTAAGCCCCATTTTGTAATGAAATGACTCTCTTTAACCATGTCAATATTTTTTCTGATATGTTTTTTAAAATCAAGTATCCATTAGCCACTCAAGTATTATTACTTTAGAAATAATACTATATGTATTTTGCTCTTTTGTCACTTTTATAGTGTTTTTCTTTTTAAAGTTTTGTTTTTCAGGTTTTACTTTTAAATGTGAGTTTCTTTAGGCATCATATGATTGGATGTTTACCTTCTTCTCTGAAAAATTTAAAAATTTTAAGTCTAATTTCCTGATTGTTAAGACTGAGCTTACATGATCCTTATATTTATTTCATATGCTCTTTTATTCCCTTTTCCTCTTCTTCTTTTTGTGTGAATTTTTTATATAAGATTCAATTCTGTAGAAAAGGAGGGAACCCTTCTAAACTCATTTTATGAGTCTAGTTCACCCTGATATCAAAACCAGACAAAGACACATCAAGGAAAGAAAATTTCATACCAATATCCCTGATGAAGATAGACCCAAAAATTCTCAATAAAATTTTGGAAAATCACCTATAAAAATACATTAAAAAGATAGTGCACCATGATCAAGTTGGATTCATCCCAGGGATGCAAAGTTGGCTCAACATACAGAAATCAATAAACGTACTACATCACATCGATAGTCTTAAAGACAAGAATCATATGATCATCTCAGAAGATGCAGGAAAAGCCTTTGACAAAGCACAGCAACTCTTCATGTTTAAAACACTAGAAAAACTTGTGATAGTAGGAACATACCTTACATTATAAAAGATAGTTATGCTAAGCCCAAGGCAAACATCATTCTGAATGGAGAAAAATTGAAAGCATTCCCTTTAAAAACTGGAACAAGACAGGGGTGCTCTCTTTCACTACTTCTATTCAATATCATCCTTGTAACTCTAGCCAGAGCAATCAGACAGACTAAGGAAATTAAAGGGACACAAATAGGAAAAAAATTCAAAACTATCACGATTTGCCAACAATGTGATTCTGAATTTAGAAGATCCAAAAAATTCCACCAGAAAACTTGTAGAACTCATGAATGAATTCAGTTAAATAGCAGGATATAAAATCAATACCCATAAATCAAACGCATTCCTATACATAAGCAATGAATTCACTGCAAGAGACATTAGGAAAACTACCCCATTCACAATAGTCTCAGAAACAAACAAACAAACAAACAAACAAATAAACCCTTGGGAATCAATCTACTGAAAGAGGAAAAAGACTTCTGCAAAAAAAAACTACAGAACACTAAAGAAAGAAATTTCAGAAGACCTTCAAAAATGGAAGGATCTTCCATGCTCTTGGATAAGCAGAATTAATATTGTCAAAATGGCTATACTACCAAAAGTGTTATACAGATTTAATGCAATTCCAAAAAAAGAAAATTCCAATGATATTCTTCATAGAACTAGAAAAAGCAATCTTGAAATTCATTTGGAAAGATTAGAGAACCAGAATAGACAAAACAATCCTTAGCAAGAAGAGTGAAGCAGGAGTTATCACAATACCAGAACTTAAACTATACTGCAGAGCAATAGTAACAAAATTGGCATGGTATTGGTACCAAAATAGACAGAGGCCAATGGTACAAAATAGAAAAGACAGAGACAAACCCACATAAATGCAGTTTTCTCATACTAGACAAAGGCACCAAAAACATACATTGGAGAAAAAATAGCCTATTCAACAAATGGTGCTTGAAAAACTGGAAATCCATATGTAACAAAATGAAATTAAAACTCTATCTCTGTACAAAAATCAACTCAGAGCAGATCAAAGACTTAGGCACTAGAACTGTGACCCTGAGCCTAATAGTAGAAAAAGTATGCCCATATCTTCATCAAGTGGGCTTAGGATCTGACTAACTTAACAAGACTCCTAAAGTGCAAGAAGTAAAATTAAGAATCAATAAATGGAGTGGATTCAAACTAAAAAGCTTCTTCTCAGCAAAGGAAGCAATCAATAGTATGAAAAGAGAAAACCTATAGAATGGGAGAAAATCTTTACCACAAGTACCTCAGATAGAGCACTAATC
The DNA here is from genome assembly GCF_902686445.1 of Sciurus carolinensis. NCBI lineage: Eukaryota > Metazoa > Chordata > Mammalia > Rodentia > Sciuridae > Sciurus > Sciurus carolinensis. Next base: position 62,169,502 of record NC_062217.1, on the reverse strand, counting down.
TCCAGGATATGAAGAACTCTAAAAACTTAACACCAAGAAAGCCAATAATCTAGTCATTAAATGGGCTAAGGAAGTAAACACATACTTCATAGATGAAATACAGTCAATCAATAAACATGTGAAAAAATGTTCATCATCTCTTGCAATTACAGAAATGCAAATCAAAACTACTTTAAGATTTCATCTCACTCCAATCAGAATGGCAATTATCAAGAATACAAGCAATAATAAGATTTGGTGAGGATGTGGAGGAAAAGGTACACTGATACATTGTGGTGGGACTGAAGATTGGTGCAACCACTCTGGAAAGCAGTATAGAGATTTGTCAGAAAACTTGGACTGGAACCACCATTTGACCCAGTTATACCACTCCTTGGTTTATACCCAAATGACTTAAAATCAGCCTACTACAGTGATGCAGTCACATCAATGTTTACAGCAGCTGAATTCACAATGACTAAACTGTGTAACCAACCTAGATACCCTTCAACAGATGAGTGGAATATTACTCAGCCTTAAAGAAGAATGAAATTATGGCATTTGCAGGTAAATGAATGGAACTAGAGAATACCATGCTAAATAAAATAAGCAAATCCCAAAAAAACCGAAGGTCAAATGTTTTTTTCTGATAAGCACGTGGTGATCTATGGGGGGTGGATAGAAAAGAATGAAAAAACTTTGAATTGTGCAGAAGGAAATGAGAAGAGGGATGGGATGGTGGGGATGGGAAGGATGGTAGAATGAGATAAACATTATTACCCTATATACATGTATAAATACACTACTGGTGTGACTTAGTACCATGTACAGTCAGAGGAATGAGAAGTTATGCTCCATTTGTGTAAAATGTGTCAAAATGCATTCTACTACCATGTATAACCAATTAGAACAAATAAGAAAGTAAATAAAAGTAAAAAGAAAAGTTTCAATTCTGTCCTATGTTTAGTGACAATCTTAAGTAGTTCTTGTTCAATGAAAAATATTGACATACTAAATTCTTTTTTTTAACTGATGCTTAATAATTACACACATTAACAGGTTCCTCAAGGCATATTTGTATGCATGTGACAAATTTTGATCAATTTCATTTCCCAGTATTAAATTATTTTCAAAGTTCAGCTAAAATGTTGAAGATACATCTACATTTGAAAGTAAACAGCAACATATATAACAGAAGACCAACGATATGGGCAAAATAATCGAGAAAATGTATATGAAGAACTATAAAATTAGAAAAGTCAAAGCTTCTATATGAGATCTGCAGAAGCAAGAATAATTCCAAAGTCATACTGGGGCAAGGTAGATACTAAGAGAACCTAGCTGAGGTGAGAAGTAGGTGGAGAGTGTAGAACTTGTAACTGACCAGGCATGGTGTCACATGCATAATTCCAGAGACTCTGAAGGCTGAGTTGGGGAATCACAAGTTTGAGGTCACCCTCAGAAACTTAGTGAGGCCTTAAGCAACTTAGCAAGACCCTATCTCAAAATAAAAATAAAAAGGGCTGGGGATGTGGCTCAGTGGTTAAATGCCCCTGGGTTCAATTTCTGCTCTAAGAAAAAGAAGGAGGAGAAGGAGAAGGAGGAGAAGGAGAAGGAGAAGGAGAAGGAGAAAGAGAAGGAGAAGGAGAAGTAAAGAGAAGAAGAAGAAGAAATAAGAAGAACTCATTCATGGAAGGTATACCCTGACTTATCATTAAGAAATTGATGAATTACCTTTGATTTTCATATTCAGGTTTTTGTTTTGTGTGCTCAAATTATTTAAAAAAATAATGAAAAATAAATAATACATGTGGAAAAAAACTAAAAAATATTCACTTCTCTTCTACTTCCAATTGCTAGAAAAGAAAATGAGTTACCTGAAATTTTTGTTCTATAAAAATATTTCAACAAATTTTATATGTTTTCATGGATTGTTACAAGTAATGGAGTTAACTGAATAAGATTAAATATTTGTGAGTATCCTGTAAGCCCTTGTATTTGATTTTCCATTTCATTCTACAGATTTGGGAAATTTTCTGATATTATTTCATTGAATAGATTATTCATTCCTTTGGTTTGTATCTCTGTACCTTCCTCAATCCCAATAATTCTTAAATTTGGTCTTTTCATGATATCCCATAATCCTTGGAGGTTCCGTTCATGATTTCTTACCATCTTCTCAGTTTGGTCAACTTTGTTCTCAAGATTAAATATTTTTTCTTCAATGTCTGAGGTTCTGTCTTCTAAGTGATCTAGCCTATTGGTTATGCTTTCTATTGAGTTTTTAATTTGGTTTATTGTTCAAGGATTTCTGTTTGGTTTATTTTCAGAATCTCTATCTCTTTATTGAAATGATCTTTTGCTTCCTGCATTTGCTCTTCTAAGTGCTGATTGGTGTGCTCATTCAATGCCTGCATTTGCTCTCTTATCTCATTGTTTGATTCTCTGATCATTTTAATTATGTACATTCTGAGCTCCCTTTCTGATATTTCTTCTGCCATGCTGTCATTGGATTTTATTGATGTAGGTTTGTGTGGGACACTTTCCTCCCTTGTTTTCTCATATTGTTCATGTATCTTTCCCTCTAGGAGTGCAAATCTGAGGTATTACAGTTCCCCCCTATAGACTTACAGTGTCCCTGCAGGTTTCCAATACCTCACCTGGAAGGGAGAGATCAATATTAGTAGCACACCATACAAACAATATGCATCCTTAACTCAAATAATCTCTTTTAAGATGTTAACCACGTTGTCTTAATAAACAGAGATTATGAATTCAATTATTATCTACAGCTTAGCCAATAGGTTTGCAATAAGGACCACAATTTCTAATGATGGACAAAGAGGATGGGAAGGGGTGTAGGATATAATGTTAATGAGATAAGAAGTGTGTCTATAGAGGTACTATGTCATAGGAGTAGTGAAAACGGAATTAAAAGAAATTGGTTGTTAGCATGTGAAAAGGGAGGAAGAGTCTTCAAGGAGACAGATAGATAAGAGGAAAGCAGAGAGGATGAGAAAGATGTTAATAAAATGAAAGAAAAGTAAGAAAAATAGTAGGTACAATAGGAATAATTGTATTATTACTGCTAATAAAGAAAATCTACAATAAAACTATAAGGTACTGTTCAAACCTCCTAGTCTTCAGTAGCCTGATGCCTGGGAGGAGGATACATACAATATATTTATTTTGTTGAGTTACTTTTGCTAATGTGAAAATTTCAGGTTAGACCTAATCTTGAAAATAATAGGAACATTAAAATTGGATATGAACAAGGATAATATAATCTAATAGAAAAGGAAAAATGGTTACTATGCTTTAAGTGTTTCAATATGGGCAACAGAAATAAAATCCCCAAAAAAGGAGTGTTTAGAAATGGAGACAGATAAATAAATCATGGTACTGATACATAAGCTTTTGTTATGTTATACATACTACAGGAAGATCTGAGCAAACAACTGAAAAGAACATGTTATTTTAAGGAATTTTTTAAAATTTTATTTGTTTGTTCATTAATACATTTTTTAAAATTTCCTCCTCTTTGCCATGGTCATGCTGTGTGCTCAGCATAGGAAAATTGTGACATCCATTCAATTAGGACTTAGCTCTTATGTAGCAGAAAGTCCAATCAATTTCTTAACATCTCAGACCATGCTTGCTGACAGGTTTTGGGGTGGTTTCTACCCCTCCAGTGAGCCTACACCTTTCATATTTTATTTTCCTAGGGAAGTCTTGATAATCCCAAATCATATTTCACCTATAGCTACATTCTTTGCTTTATTGTATGTACATTGTAGAACATATGTTGATATATATAGTGATTATTATAGTCAAGTCAATTATCTTGACCATCATCTCACATAATCACCACTTTTTTGTGTGTGTCATAGGAGAACTTAAAATCTACTATTTCAGAAAATTACTATTATGCAACTAAATATGATTAGCTAGTCCTCATCTCATGTTATAAAGACATTCTTAAAGACAAATAGTATGCATTAAAATTTTATGTATGCTATGTTTTTAGAAGAAATAATTACAAGTTTTATTCAATTTTTGATTTTGGTAAATCAAGTATAGTAAAGAAAAATCACTGCAAATGATAAATATATATTAAAACAAAGGATAGCTGTGATGAGTTAAGAGTATAACTAAATATCTTTGGCAGATTAGATTTGATTAGGAAGTGATTCAAATTTTTAACATTACTACATTATACCACAACTCTAAAATTGTATAAATCATCATTAAGACTATATTTCCACTTTTAATCATTGCCACAATGATAGTGTATGCATTTGGACTAAGAAAATATTAGACTGCACTTACAGTTAATAAATAACAATAAGTAAATATTATTTTTCAGTCCTATGTATACTAACATTTGGACAAATAAAACTGCACTGATTATGATAAACTTATACTACCAATTTATTGCAAAGCATTGCTTGTCTAATTACTGACTTTTAATAATTTAAGAACGTTGATTTTTTTCTAGCAAAACATTTAGTTAAGCACATTGAAACTAATGCTTTCTTCCTCTCAAAAGGAAAAAAAAAGTAGACAAAACTATGAGAATATTCAAGGGCTTTTTAAAAAAATCAGACAATAGACAAATGCAAATTATTGAATCCTGCTTAAGGCTTAACTTTATAATTTTTATTATTGCATAGAATAATGATGGAAAGCACAGCACGTTCGACCAGTGGAATACATTATAGCAGCAGTTGCAGAGGGATGTGGAGCATGTTAGAGTTGTTTTCTAGCCTCTAGGATTTGAAATGGATAATGCATTTGACCCTCTCAACACAGTAGACTCTCTGTCCCCAGAGAGCACTTCCACTGGCTTGTTAATCTCTGTCTAAGTAGTAACCTGTGCACCAGTATAATAAAGATCAAGTTGGTTAAAGTATCTCTGGTCCTAGTTTAATACATAAATACTTCTGGCAACAAAGATAAAAACCAGAAAATACCCTGAGGTATCCAAGGAACTGCAGAGTGAAGATAAAATTATTCAACTGAGTGAAATTGCTGAATTTAAGGCCAATATAGAAATTTTATCAGTTTATCCTGAAAGAAATTGAAAAATGTAGTACTTCAAATAATATATTGTAGAAGATGAAGTGCTTAACTTGTGGTTATGGGTATAGCTATCTGTGGACTTACTCCTGTATTGCTCCTTGAAAAAAGAAAGTAAAAGATGAATCTTTCAGAGATATAAATGCAATTCTTCATAAGCACCTCTAAAGATTGTCACTGTCTACTATATATTTAGTGTTAGCAAATGTTTCCAATTATTAGAATATTGATTTTTGTAAAGGTAAATATTAGGCCTATTAAATAGAGAGGTATTATAAATATAGACATCAATTTCTTTTTCTTTTCTTTTCCTCAGGTAGAAAATAGATTTCTATCTGGGAAATTTCTAGGTTTATACCTTGTAGATAATCAGAGTTTAATAATATAAGCATAATTATTGTAAGAAAGATAATTGTTTAATCTTAATTGGAATGACTTATTCATATTTGGGTACAAAGTGATTTAGAAATCAAAGGTTCGATCCATGCATATACTTAAAATTCTTTCCTGATAGTTTATTAACATCTTTTTCTATCATTGAAATTTATCAGGCACATAAGATCATTATTCTAATGTAGATTATTTCTGTTAAACCTATTTATAATAATGATTCTTCTTTAGAGGCTTATTTTTTTTAAATAATGGATCGTTTTTACATGAAGACACATATTAAGAACAACTTTGTGAATTAGATACATGATCCTTCTTCCCATTTTCCAGATAAGAATACAAAGGATAGAAAGAACTCATTGACATATCTGCAGGTGCTGAGAGCTACCTACTGACATAATGAAAATTAATAATCTTCCCATTGTGTTACACTTCTGTTTAAAAATATTTAGTTGAAACTTTTTCTTCATTCATGTAATAGTATGCTTTCCCGTAATGAGAAGTATACTTTTTATCAAAGGGGTAATTTAGAATGCTAAACTCCTGCTGTTTTGTACTTCTTAATGATTGCTTAATGAAAGAATTTGAGATTGAATTATAGTCACTTCTCATTCTGATTTTAAAAGATCACTTGACAGTTGAGCAGACTGTAAATAAACTGTAGTTTATTTTCTCTTTGTGGTTGTGTTGTATATACATAAATGTCTGAAGTCAGCTTTATAGAAATGTGCTCACATATTGCAATGGATCTGAAACTGCTACAAAACCTAGAAATCTACACCTTTCTCTCAGATATTAAGAAGAGAGAGTGACAGTTTTGCATTCAGAGGTGCTTGGATCCCCTTTTCTGTCTCTGTGTGCCCCTTTTCTAACTTTGGAGTTTACAATTTGCTTCCAATAATGCCCATCTGTGGTTCATTGTGGAGTACCTTCCTTCTCCCCACCACCCTGCCTTGAAGTGTCTATGTCTTACATAAATGTAGAGAGTTAGACATGCCTGGTTGTTTCTCTTCCTGAGTAAATGAAAGCCAGCACTCCTGAGACAGTGTAAGACAACCATAAAGGGTAAAATTCTCCTGCTGAAAGCACACTGAAGCCAGACTCACCCTGTTGTTTCAGTCTGTTCTAGATTCTTCCCCATCTTTGAAAACTTTCCCTATTATCTTACCAGATTCTCTTAATGTGTCACCTGCAGAGTCCCCATCTCAAGGCTTGCTTCTGTGGCGTTTGACCTCAGACCGTAGAAAATTCTGACCACTTTGATACAGCTATGGGCCAGATGAGCTTTTCCTAAATCAATGCATGTTTTCTCCTCAAAATTGCCCAGGACAATAATAATTTTTAAATTTTTGTTTCTGTGTCGTCTTGTGTTTCAAAGGTGACCTAATCAATTCTATTATGGGGGGGGGGAGAAAGAAAAATGATTTTAAAGAAGTTAAAAGATTTTATTGCTTATGGTCAAATTTCACTGAATTGGCAGTCATTCTACACAAATTAATTTAATATATTTGCTTTCAGCCACAATATTACTTTCAAAGTTTTTGGATAAGACACCATGGAACTCTTTAAACAAAACAAAAATGAATGATGTAGATGTAATTTCATATAAAATAATGGTCAATATTTCAACTAGAGGTGCTTAACTAAAAAAAAGCAGACAAAAGTAATAATTGATTTGATATATTTACTAAATTATGCAAACTGTGGAAAAAATAAAAAATCTTTCTCCAGAATGACTTAAAAGAGGTAATTAAGTTTCCTTGAAGATTCATTGGATTGGGGACTCGCCTGCTTATACCAGAAGGACACAATCTTTGTTAAGATTGAAATGATTGTTACATTGTTGGTCTAGAAATTTCTAACAAGTTAGGTAATATTATTCACATTACTCTGAGGAAGTAACTGAATCTCCAAAAATTCCAGGTTGTTCAAGATTACACTGTAATAAATAACCTAATGAGGTCTTAGATCTGCAGATTGGATTTCTAAATACAACATTGCTTCAACAGCACTAAAATTCAAGTAATAGAGATAAAGCAAGTTTGCTCATAATATTCAGATAACTGAGAGAAAAATCAAAGAGTTATATTTATTTCCAATAATCAGGATGACTTTGCATCTTCAGCAAGTGTATGTCTTGATGACGAGATCAAATGTGCATGCTACAGCATATATTAAAATGCTTACATTTACAATACAAATCCAAGCATTCAGTTCTCAAATGTGAAAATTAATCTATATCGTAACTAAGATCTTTCCAAACACTCTCTATACATAGCAGTTATCATTGCCCTATAGTCATATATAAAGTCAAACTTTAGAAGGCCCATCAACTAATGACTTGTCCCTGAGTTACACACCAAGAAACTCATCATGTTAGCCTTAAGGACATAAGCATAAAAGTGAAGCATAAGATGTAGTAGACCTGCTGCTGGCCTGTCATGCTTTACCAGAAAACCAGGTTGTCACTGCTGAGACTTAGTGGCTTGGGTTCAGGGTTCAGTTTCTATGTTAGGCACCAACCATTTTGATCTAGTAATGTCTGACCTGGATATGGCACATAGTAAGCTTCCCAGCATTTTTTGGACATAGCCCATATATTAGTTTTCTAAGACTACCATGGACAAGACACCACAAAAATCTGTGACTTAAACAACAAGATTTTATTCTTTCTTAGTTTTGGATTCTACAAGTATGAAATCACCATGCTGACATTTTTATTCCTTTCTGAATGTTCACACTCTGTTTCATTCCTGTCTTAACTAATGGTGACAGCTGACAGTGCTTGACTTCCTTGGCTTATGGATATAGCATTCTGCTCTGCCTATATCTTTACAAGGTGTTTTCTTCTGGCCTCTTCTTTTCTTATAAAGACACCAGTCATTTTGGATTGCACTGATATTGAATAAGGGCCAACCTTGATGAACTTATCTTAAAATGATTATATCTGCAAAGATTATTCCCAAATAAAGTCACCTTCATGGAGGAGGTTAGAACTTCAACATACCTTTTGAACCACAACAAAAAACACATAATAACAATTCTCAAACTTCAAATTTCTTTCCCCTTATATTCTCAAAGGTACGTTCGTTTATATTCCCTCTCCTCTTTAGTGTATACCTGTATGCTTGTTTTGATGAGAAAGGAGAAAACTACTTAGAGAAGAAATCATTTAGATATGTGTATTAAGAATACAGACATGATTTTCACAATTTTTAAAACGTGAAAATTTTTCATCAGGTACTACTTTAAATGTTAAGCTTACAGAATGATATTTTAAAAGACAATAATTTCCTCAGGGATTCTGTAATCATATTGCTAATATTTAAGTAAAGAAATACATTTTATGAAATGATATAAGGCTAAGAAAAGGGGAAAAATGGTATGTAGAATGTGCCATGAGTCAGGGAATGGCAACTTTAAAGAAGGTGACATTTGAGTCCAGCTCTGAAAAACAATGGGGGAGTAATCATTGTGAATATCTGGAGGAAGTTTAAAGGTCTTGAAGATGGAATATGCCTAGAAATTTTGAGGGATGTCAAGGAGGTGAATGTGGACTGAGAGAGGAAAGGAATAAAAGAAGAGAATAAAGTGTTGTCTAAGGAACTGTAATGACTATGCTTTATGCTCTGCGTGAGTTGGGAAGCCAACAGAGGGTTTTGAGCACAAAAGTAATAGTTCTTCATTTCATAAGCTAGCAGGGTTATTTTAGCTACTGTGATGACAATAAATTTTAGGAGGAAGAGAGGAGGTATTGGGTTCTGTTAGGAGTCTGTTAAGAGGCAGTGATCCAGATAGGAAATTACAGTCGCTTATATCAGGTGTGGTAGTAGAAGTGATAGATGGGAAATGATCTCAATTATATACAGAAGGAGAGGCAGAGGAAATTTTGTGGGTTAAATTTGTGGCATGAGAAAAAGAGAGAAGTTAAAGAAAAATTTACTTAACTCAATATAAAGGACATGATTGACATTAAGCAGAATTAAAGGTTTTGAAAGAGATAGGGGAAACAAGTAGTTCAGTTTTAGACATGATAAGTTTGATGTACCAATTTTACTTCCAAGTGAATATGGCAAGTGCTTGGATGTGAGTGTGAAGTTAAGCAGAAAGAACTGGGCTATACATAAAAACATGTTAGTGTCAGTGTTTGCAGATAAGTAAAGTCATGATACAAAAAGAGATATTAAAAAATGTGTGTAGAAAGCAAAAAGAAGTGTCTATAGCCAATCCCTTAAATTTTAAAGGCTGGAGTCTGCTTAGACTAGAAAACTCTGCAAGGGATACTGAGGATAAACTTTGTAGGAGGAACCAACCCATATGGTATTTTTTCTGGATACTAAGTGAAGAAAGAGCTTCAAACTAGAGGAAAAGGTGATCAAAAGTATCAAATATTAGCTACAGATCTTGAGAGTTGAGATCCAAGAACTGACTATTTAATTAAGCATTTCAAAAGTCATACTTTACCAGAAGCTGTTGCAGTGTCGTGAGACAATCAGAGTAGGGAGAAGTGCAACTTAATAAGCTACATTTTCAAGGAGTTTTGCTAAAGGGAATAGTGTAGCAGAGAAGTGGGAATCATGTCAATAAAAGTAAAGAGTCTTCATTTTACGCTCCTGACTCAAAGACTTAATCTTGCTGCAGCGTTTGTCTTTAAAGTTGATAGAAGACCCAGTACTACTGGGTCAGAGTTGAAAGATAGTTTACTACTCAAAGCAATAGTAATAGACAGAGTTTCAGCAATTTTATGTCTATTTCCTGAGCCCCAACTCCCACATGCAGATAGCTGAGTTACAGAATAATAAATGTAAGTTCAAAGAACCTAAGTTATTTATAATGGGAAGTAAGGAAGTTATGCTTTTTCTCTGGCAGGAGATAGCATCTTTATCATCCAAGGTTGATTCCTGTACACATATCCTTATAAAGATAATCTGGAACAAGGAATAGTCAGCACCTCAGTTTGAGAGAATGGTCTCCCAACAATTAGTGGAGGATTTTCCTCAATGAAAAAAATAACTTTATCTTTGTGTGTGGATGAAAATGATTCTATGCAAAGTGGTGTATTTATGAAGAGGAAAAGAGAAAATGATTTTATATGCTTGACTAGATGTATACTTGAAATCTAATATATAAGTGAATCATTTGGTTTTAGGTACTCTCATGAATAGTTCATCCATGGTGACAAGAAGGAAAGCAGACAGCACAGAGGGACATATGTGGCATTGGGAGTTTGGGAAGCTCTTTTCTGATGGCTCGTGTTTTCTCAGTAAAGTTAGCTGACAATGAGGACAGAACATAAGGCATATTTTGGAGAGATATGAAGATATGAAAGGATTGTCCAAGAAATGCAGAGATATAAACTGAGAGATCTTGAAAGCATATGCAGCAGACATTGCTTCTTCTAACACAGTTACTATATTAAATACCTTCCATTTCTTCCCCAGTGTCTTGTGATCTTGTGTACCTTCACCATGCTATTTACTTATATAGATTTTATTCTTTTTTTTAATATTTGCAGTACTGAGGATTGAATCTCAGAGCACTCTACCACCAAACCACTAAGCTACACATTTTTCCCTTTTTATATTTTGAGAGAGGGTCTCGCTAAATTGCTGAGGCTGGCCTTGAACTTAGAATCCTCCTGCCTCAGTCTCTCAAGTCAATGGAATTATAGGCATGTATTACTGTGCCCATCTCTATTCCTTTCTTTTCTCTTCTAATTGGTTTCCACTAAGGCTGAACACTCATGGAGATTGGAGAGAAGAAGTAAAAGTAGGGTATTTATTCCATGACCATTCCTCCCTTAGGAACCTTTAGTTAGCTGTATCTATCTTTTTGTTGTTATTGTTTTGTTCTTTTTAGTTATACATGACAGAGGAATATATTTTGGCATATCATACATACATGTTTAACTTTCCATTTTTGTGATTGTACATGATGTGGAGTTACACTGGTCACGTGTTCATAGATGAGCTAAGGAAAGTTGTGTCTGAGTCTTCTACTGTCTTTCCCATTCCTACTCCCTCTCTTTCCTTACCCCCATTCCCTCCTGTTTAATTAGGTGAACCACCACTCCTCCCTCCACTCCTGCCCATTGTGAGTTAACCTCCATGTAGAAGAAAGAACATTCTGCCTTTGGTTTTAGAGATTGGCTTATTTCACTTAGCATGATAGTCTCAATTCCATCCATTTACCAAAGGCTATAATTTCATTCTTCTTTATGACTGAGTAATATTCCACAGCATATATGTACCACATTTTCTTTCTCGTCATCTGTCAAAGAGCACCTAGGTTGGTTCCTATAGCTTAGCTATTGTGAGTTGAGCTACTATTAATATTGATGTAGCCATGTCACTATACTATGCTGATTTTAAGACCTTTAGGTATATGTTGAGGAATAGGATAACTGGGTCAAATTATGGCGCCATTTCAAATTTTCTGGGGAATCTTCATACTGCCTTCCAGAGTGGTTGTACCAATTTGCAGTTCCACCAACAATGTATGACTGTACCTCTTTCCCCACATCCTCGAGTTGGTTGTATCTCTTAAGGAAAGTCACTGGTCCTCTAAAGACAACTTTTTCTTCATGAATTTTTTGTTAAACTTTCCTTTTCCTTGACTTTTCAGGTCTAGGGATGATAAAAGTTTGCTACCGCTAGTTTTGACCTATTGTGTGGTCCCTTGTTTCCATATACCCTGTATATACCTTCAGATCACTTCCTTCAGTAGAAAAAAAATGATGATTCAAAGTATTCTTTTGTGAACATGGGATCCCTTTCCTGTTGGAACATGAAAAATAAACTCACAGATACTGTTAACTTGACATTTTGTTTAGAGTAAGTGGATTTATGCACTTTAGAAGTTAGTGTAGAGATGAATTCCATTATGCTGTAGTTAAGGAACCTACAGTTCCTCAATAAGGTTGGTTTGTCATGACCACTGAGAACTTCTCATATACTTTATAGTTGTTTTATAGGTCCAAACATGTAGCAGCCTCCAGAGATAACTGGCTTGGCCAAAGTCCCCTATGAACCTTAGTACTTTTACCAACTACCTTCTATCGCCATCTAACCTGCTATATAACTTACTCTAACAATAATTAGAACAGATCTATTTTCCTTATATCTCTCAAGAATGCATCCTTTTTCTTAAAAATTTCTTTTATCATATGACAATACTTTTTTCTCACATTTAACTTTTACCATCTAATATCTTACACTATTTGCATCTACCTATTGATTGTTTATCTTTAAGTTTCAGTTTCATCCTCTCTATTCATTCATCCATCATCCTTCAGCACTAACTGGAAGACACATTAAATTTCAAATCTGAATATCTTTGATTTGAATTCTAGACTTCACTCAGTACCTCTGCTTATTGTGCATATTTGTTAACTTCTCTGAACTCCTAATTGCCTCACCCATAAAAATAAATAATACTTTTCAAAAGCAATATTATAAATATTAAATATGATAATATATATGAAGGGAATATTACCAAACAGAAATTCAATATATATTCACCCTTCTTAATTTATTTTTTATTTCACAGTAATCTAGGCAGCGTTTATTCCACTATCAATATAATTTAAAAAGAGCATTTGTAACATTCCCTATACTTTTATAAGTATTGTGAATATATTACCACAGAAATAATTTAGAAAGATTTCAAAAGGAGACACTTTTATAATTAAAATATTATATCAATATTTTGTTACTATAACCAATTCTTCTAGGTACATTAACAAAAATTCCTTTATAGGAGCCTGGAATAAGTCGATATTTTTAAAGGTAAGTAAGCATCTGAAGATGGTGAATATTTTAACTCCAAACACAAATGCATTATGTTAAGAAGAATTCTTTTTGATGAGATGAGAAAGAAAGCACTATCAAAGACATGATGAAACTAAAGTTTTTACACTTGAGGAGGAAACTTCCCTTTGAGTTGTATATGTATAAAAGATAAACCAATAACAAAAGTTGTCTTTTTTGTCTGTCAGTGTTTAAGATAGCATGTCATGTTTCCTTTTTAACACAGTGCTATGCCAGATCATCCCACTGGACAAACACCAGCTGAGTTTTTTTTTCTGAAATAGCCTAGTGATGCAAGGCTTGACTTCAAAAACACTAGGTTTCATTCTGCACTTGGAAAAAGATTTCTTAATGTACTGGAAAGGAAATGCCAAGAAATCCTATCTGGGTGTTCATACTTCAAAAAAAAAATACTTCAAGATGAATAATTCTATTTATTACTGAAACACAATAAGATGAGCTCAAAAAAGGCTGACTTCCATGGATTTTATATATATTATATATATGCTTTATGCTGAAATGAGAATATCTAAGAGGAAGACACTACTTTTCCTCATCAATACTTGCAGAGGAAAATCAGCATCCATTAGTCTCTGAAAGAGTGAAGTATTTATATTCTACAAATCAAATGGTTGATGATACTCTTCAGTTTATATTTTTCATATTATAAAGGTAAAAAATATTCATGAGTCATTATAAAAGTATGAGAAAATATGAAATAAAATGAAAAGTATTTAATTCAGGTAAGATTTTTGGTTTACTATTCATAGTGCAGTACTATTCAGGAACATTGTGTTATTAATTGTGGATTTGGGGGAAAAGATATGATCTGCCCCAATATATAATATATAATATATAAACTACCCCAATAAGAATTTTTGATAATTGTTTACCTGGGATAGTCACATAAAACCACTATTCAAAGGTGCAATATGAAAACTATTTGAAACTAATATTTTATTCCTTATTTCTAAATAATAAACTTTTTTATATATTAAAAATTAAACAGTAAATATTGTTATGCTCACTTTATCACATGAGGATATGATATTAAAATTATTTTCTTAACTATTATTTATCAAAATGATTTTTCAGTTATTACATTGTGAAAGCTTGTCCAGTAGATGCACGTTCTTCAGAGTCTACAGTTTCAAGGAAAGTATATTGTCCATGGTTGAAAGATAGTTTAAGCATTAAATACTTGACTCTGTGCACATATTTTCAAAGTTGAGACATTCCATTACTTTCATCTGAATATTAATGTACTTGATACTCATTTAATGAAATTTTAATCCATTCATAAATTAGGAAAGTAGTTTAGGTTATCTCTAAAGTTGTTTCTATTGAAAATCAAAGAGCAGAGAGGGAAAAAGTTAAGCTTCTTTGTAGAAAGAAGTCTTTCACTCTGTAAATAAAATGTGGAAAAGGCATTAATTTTGGAGCATACTGTGAGTATCATAAATATACTTACTGATGCATAAATTTTAACCAAGTAATCATAATCCAGTGAAAAAGTTACTCAATGAACTTTACCCACAAGTTTTTGGGAAGATTGTTGACTTTATGAAATCAGCATAGGGAATCATAATTTGTTAGAAGTTTATTTAAAAATGAAACAAAATCAAGCAAGCAGAAATAAAATTGCACAAAGTCCACTGAATTATTGTATAAAAATTCTTAAATGCAATTGGTAATTATAATTTAGGCAGTAGGTGTATTTTGAAAATTTCTTCACCCCATGTTCACTAAATTAAAAGGAATTTCCTAAAGGCATGTTTAGTTCTCTGGAAATCAGTCAGGATCCTTTTTCACCATGCAAATTCTCACTGAATTTCATTTAGTTGAAAACAGCATTCACAAATTCTCAGTGTTATTTTGATAACACTTCCTCCAAGAACCCAGTGAGCTACCATCAGTCATTTTAAGTTTAAATTTTTAATTATTTTATTTCATTTTCTTATGTACAGTTATTTTATAATATAATTATAAATCTATGTAAATATAAAATGACTTTCTCAGGTCATTAGAACTTCAATATATTTTATCAATAATTAAAGGATAAATTTTATACCCAGAAAAAATACTCTTTGAAGAAACAGTGGTTATCATGAGAGCCAAATATCAAATCCATTAGGGAATGATGAAAACACCATAATATAATATTCATGTGTATATAAATAATATATATATATTTGTGTATACATGGTGTTTATGATATATATACTTTGACTATATCAAATTCCTTTATCAAATCCCCTCTTCACCCATGCTTTAGATATGAAATATTCCCAAAATCTCATGTGTTGAAGGCATGATCTCAAATGCAGAACTGCTCAGACATGAGGTTTCTGGGAAGTGAATGTATCATGAAGTCTTGGACCTCAGTGAATCAATTCATTGATGGTTGAATGAATGACAGGTGGTGGAAACTGTACACAATGGGGCATGGTTGAAGAATGTAAGTCACTAAGGTTGTGGCATGGGAAGGTATTTCTTGTTCTTGGTCCTTTTCTCTTCACTGCCCACCTCTTCTTCTTCCTGGATGCCATGAATTGAATAGCTCTTCTCCCCCATACGCTTCTGTTACGATGTTCTGGCTCACCTGAGGACCAAAGCAATGGGGCCAGCCAACCATAGGGAATCTATGATCAATGAGCCAAAATAAATCTTTCCTCCTCTAAGTTGTTTTTCTCAGATATATGTCAAAGCAAAGAGAAGCTTACAAACCCTTCCACTCATCCTTTGGCAAATACCTGAATGCAGTGTGTCTGTATGCTCTTTCTTCTATAATATAGTGCATGTCTGAAATAAGACAAGGAAATAATAGGAATTGCTATAGTTGTGTGTTATGTAGTAGTAATAAACTATATTTGGTATTTGCCTGCACTTGTAAACTAAAACTATAAAAGGCACCTGGTGACAAACTTGCTGTGTGGCAGGATGATACTACTGAACAATATTGATATGAACCTTTATCTATGATTTGAGTGGAGGCTCCTAGTATAGTCGTGTTCTGGTCTTTATCAGTGAAGACCAGAGCTGAAAATCACTACTTAAACCCTTGGACTTTTGGAGCAAACTGTCAGTAGCACTGTGACCAGAGGACTACACGTTACTCTGTCTCTTGACTGTCCCGGCTGCTGTCCACACTATGGCTGAATGCTGATCGACCGTTGTCATCAAGGCCAGATGACTAACCACCACTCCCGTGACAATGACTGCCATCCAGCCTCTGACTCACTGGACACCTGAGGACACCCGAAGACATCCAAGGAGCTGAAAGTGGCTATGGCTGAGAAGAATCCCCTCAGTCTTATTGATTAACAACTTCTTGGTTAAGAGATGTTGCATTGAGTAAGTCCATGGGGATTGAACTCTAGGTGAATAAGGGAGTGAATCTTCAATGAATTTGTGACTTGCTATTATTAGGAATGTTAGGTTGAGTGTTTATTGCATGAATAAAATCCACTTGTTGGAACCAAACTTGATTCCTCTCTTACTCACTGCTCTGGACAATGTCAGAAGGGACAATTGTGCACCCAGGGAACATCTGGCAACACATGGAGATATTTTGGTTGTTACAACTGTAGGGAAGACAGATGTTTCCATAGTACAGTGAACATAGGCCAAGGATGCTACCAAACACCAAACACTGATCAGTAGAGAACACATAGTAAGAAGCATATGGCACAACATGTTAAGAGTGCTGATGTTGAGAAACACTACTATAATCTGAAGTTCACAATTTTGCATTTAGATCGAGAAGGAACTTTCATTCAGTGAGGATTTATGCAAAACTCAGAATCACTTGTTAAATTTAGGATATATAAATACATGTGTTTTTTCTTTAGTAATTTTGATACCTACCACAATTGCTTTTGCAGACAGACTGAAGTAAAATTTGAGCAAACTTTTGAATATAATCTAGTAACAGATGTTAAAATGATTATGGCACTGTTATCTATTAAAACATTAGATTTCTAGGAACTGACACTAAGAAATTAATAAATAATATTAAAAAGCAATATGTTTAATTCTTTGATATTTATTATGGAACAATTTAATTATTCTAAGGATTCAATAAAAGAATAATTAAACTATGAAATATTCCTATATGAAGAACTATGGGATCCAGAAACACTTTTCCTTTCTTCTCCAAGGTTCAAAATTTAAACTAACAGGCACATTCATAGTAAAGGGTAGATACATTTGCAATGTGCACAGGCACACCACAGGAAAAATAGTGGATACCAAAAGTGTGGTGAGTGTTGGAGTTTATATACTATCTTCACAGGGAGAAGGACAGAGTAAATGGTTACTAGGAGGAGTTAATGGGTCTTTGAAAAACAGATGGGAGATATAACAGTGGGTGGTGACAAGATTTGTCTGGGTATAGTTCTAACTTCTGGTTTCTTGTCTTATGAGGAGAGTTGATCTTCCTTGGATGATGAAATTCCAGGGGGAGGATTCATGATCCTGGAGCTAATTTTGGAGAATAGTTTCCTTTGCAGATAGGGAGAGTTCAGGTAAAGACTTTCTGTGCATTTGCTGTTTTTCTAGTGCGTTCATCTCAAAATAATCAACATACCAAAGTTGCATATTTTAGAGTGGCAGATACTAAACTTGATATCATACTGTCATTAGCAATTTTGTTTAGGAAAAAGACATGATTTGAAAAAAATATATTTGTATATTCAAACTAAAATTACTAAGAATAAAAATACCACATGAAGAGCAAGATATTAATATTGTGAGATAGATATGCATTCTATCTCATATATACTGTTCTATACTATCCAGTTGGTCCTGGATTTTATTTAATGTTAACCCTAATTATATTAAATAACATGCAATAAAAGCTAACAAGTTAAAAGGGGTAGTATGGTTTTATTTGTTTGTTTCATCCAATAATTCTTAGTCTATGGAATTTATTTTAAAAATAAACATTAGATGGTACTTTCCAAACTTATTCAAAGAAGAACCTGTGTTCTTAGGAAACCCCGTGGTGTTAGTGTCCTCTTGGACACACTTTGGGGGACACTGTATGATTTCCATGCAGTAATACTTTACTGATTATAATCAATGAGTTTGCAATGAAAGACACATGGTATTTTCCCAATTATGAAAAACAAGAATTGTAATTTTAAAGAGTGAACCATTTAACCACTCTGAGAGAATCAAAATGTAGACTTTTAAAAAGTAAATTATAACTTCTTTTTTTTACTATTTATGAAAACTATTCTTAGACTATAGAATTACCCATTAAAATGTACTTAAAGTCATTTATTTTTAACTTAAAATATCATGATTAAATTCCAGTGTTTTCTCACCATTTAATATTTTGTATGTGACAGAATGAGATCTATTACTCAAACTCTTAAAAGCATTTCTGTGAAACAGCATAAATATTTTGTAGAAAGCAATATAATTTTGAAAACTATTTGCTACAATATTTTAGGACCTATTGTATTCACACATTTAATTTCTAGATTTTGTTTTAATTTAATTATAAAAGGTAATGAGTGAACTTTAAGATGCATTTCATAATATTTCGGAATCTGAAAAAATTATGTAATTAGCCTAAACTTGCTATTAGTGGGAAAAATTGAAAAGCAAATTACAACATAGAAAGCAATTTTTAAGACATATAACTGAAAATTAAAGTTGAATATACTAGAAGAAAGAAAACATGAATAAAATTTTTAAAAGGAAATTCATAAAGAAGGACATGTAAGTATTAAAAATAGAAATCAAGCCAAATAACAAGTGGGAATTTTTTCACCTTTACTTTTAATGAAAAAGAAAACAAAACAAAAAACTTCATCAATGATGAATTAAATTTTCTAAACTATCATAAAGCACATAAGTCAATTTAAGCATCAGTGTTTCTGAGAATTTAAGGGAAAATTGATTCATATGAAAATATAAGTGGAATATTTCTGATAGTTATCATTATGACAATATAAAAATGGCTGTATTTTGAAAGGAATTTTTCATCTTGGAATTTGTATCAAATTGAAATCTTAAATTTATTGTATATATAATAGAAATGTGAACAGTAATTGTTTTTATGTATATGACGTTGTTAGATATTCTAAGCTTGTTAAAAATTGTAAAATTTTCTATGAGGGAGATTCTACTGTGTTTCTCCTTCCCCACTGACTGGTTATATTTTTATAGACATACATATTGTGATTAACTTTATAGGTTGTAAGATTTAGAGTAATTTCCTTGCTATTCTATGATATTGACACATAATAATAAATAATAAGTAGAAAACTAATAAAACTCCCATATATTCCATGTTTTGAAGTAATGATAGATTTGATTTTGTGACTCTCAGAGTTAGGATTAAAACATCTTCCAAATGGTGCCAGAGTTGGTGCCTATTGCAATACATTTCAATTACATGGTTAATATACATCTAATACTGTTGACTAAATGGCTGTATTATCTATAATATTCTCAATGTTATATGTGTGTTTAAATTTTACAATGAGGTAGACAAACTGATGACTCACTCATCAGGGGCTAAGTCAATGTATTGCAATAGGCACCAACTCTGGCACCATTTGGAAGATGTTTTAATCCTAACTCTGGTAACTGTTAGTGGGAGACCTCAAGCAATTCAGTTAACCTTTTGTTTTCTCTTTTGTCAAATCAAAAACTTTTTAAAAAATCTATAATTGATAGATGCAAACTGACTGCATATTGAAGTCTCTAAGTAATTGAAATATTAAGAGTTTTTTAAAGGAGACTTTACTAAATATTTTTTAAAAAGTGAGTTTGTTTTTAAAAGATATTCAATTTTGGATTAAACATGGTAAATTAAAGAAATTTACTTGAGACTAAATGCAGGAAACTTTATGGAAAGGATTGATAAGAAGCATGAGGCCTCAGAATTATTTCCCCACTACCTTCAAAGGATATTTTGTCCTGGGCCTTTGCCAGTAGGGACAGAAAAGTTATCTGTAAAGAGATGGTACCAAAGGACCGCTGGTCTGCAGGGTTATGTGAAAGACTGCATACTGAACAGGAAGAGAAGTCTGTCCCCAGGACTTGTTGCCCGAAGATCTGGCTTCCCAGGTGAATCCTGTTAGTAGTCACTCAGGGCTCATACGCAGCAGGATCCCACTGGGTTTAGTGCTCTGCTCTTGCCGTCTTGAAATTCCTAATAATGGTTCAACAAAAGCCCCTGTTAAATTATGTAGCTTATCCTGATTCCCATGCTTGTCTCCCAATTCTTGGTAGACAGATTTACAAACTAGCAAAAGAATTGCGCAGCTTCTCTTTGGGGGACATTATCCTGCTCTAGTAAAGAAAGTCTCCAACTATTAACCTAAGGGTCTTCTGTGAAATGTCCAGGATTCCTCTCAGTTTTCCATTGAGAGGGTCATTCATTAACCAGGTCCTCTTCCTCACCAGACAGATACACAGAGATTCAAACATGTTAGAGTCTTACTCTGACATCTGAACAAGATGCCCCAAATCCTGAGAAACTGAAGAAAACTCTTAAATACAAAAGACAGATACTGATACACACAAATTAAACCAAAAAAAAAAAAAAGGAAAAATGCAGAGAGCCTTTGTGTGTGTGAATATGTGGTACTGGGATTCAGTCCAGGGTTTTGCTCATACTAGACAAGTGCTCTACCGCTGAGTTGGCATACCAACCATTTTGAAATTTGAAATTTGAGACAAGGTTTTCTCTTTTGCTCAGGTTGGCCTTGAATTTGCGATCCTCCTGCTTTTGCATCAAGAGCATCTCAGATTACAGGTATGGGTCACTATGCCTGGTATACATTTTTAAATTTATATAAAATGTTACAAAAATGGGAAAATTTTTCTGTGAACTAAACCCACATATTACTACCTTTAAAAATAAGAAAAAAATATTTTGAGAGAAAGAAAATAATTTGGAAACAAGAATATAATAAAGATTTAAAAAATCACAGTAGATCCTCATGTGTATAATTGATTATATCTGCCCAACAATGAAATAAAAAGGACAAAAAATAACTAACAAGACATATTAATCAGTATGAAAAAGAAAAAAGAAAACCTGTTACTATTTGCTTATTTTAAAACACTTTTGGCCTGCTTGATTTTTATATAAATTAATTCTTTTACTTTTTTCAGATAAGTTTTCATATGTTTATTACCTTAATACAGTATCAAATCAGTTAGAAGTTCTTTTATTTTCATCTCTTATTATAGAACTACTACACATGCACATTGGAATACATACAACTTGAATCCTTAAAACTTATTGCTATATTGAGAATTTTAAAAAAAATTATTTTTTAAAACTTTTTTTAAAATTTTTACAGACTGCTTTTGATTTATTGTACACAAATGGGGTACAACTCTTCATTTCTATGGTTGTACACAATGTAGATTCACACCATTCATATAATCATACATGTATGTAGGGTAATGATGTCCGTCTCATTCCACCAACTTTCATTACAAGAAAATGTGAAGCAGTTTCATTACAAGAAAATGAAAAACTTCTAAGGTAAGTGCAAGTCTTTCTTCATTTTTCTGACCGAAATCATTCATAAAGTTCACGAATGAGGCAAGTTCAAAATTACTTTCAAAGCAGATTTTCAAAGTAGATTACAAGTTATGTTTAATGAGCTAATATGATGACGGACTTTGGAGAGTAATGTACTTGAAATTCTCTTTAAAATATTATATACATTTTATAAAATTTTCAAAATTAAAGATGAAAAATAAACCAATAAAATTAATCTGACTATGTCAGTTTGAATGAAGGGATATTTCATTAGTTTATTATAGTTAGTATATATCCCTGGTTACAAAATAAGTTTGAGGAGCCTGTGTTAAATTGAAGAAGAGTGGGGAGTGGAAGAGGTAGGAGAGGAAGGGAGGGGAGAGAGAAATGCAAGACCAAGAACACAGGAGTCTGAGCAGATAGGCAAAGAAGTGGACTAGAACTTGAAGGAACTCCTTACCTACTAGCCAGAAATAAAACCTTTTATTGATGAGCCTATTGAAGCTGTCTACCACAGAGGCTTTTGCATGAGGTATAGTCAGTATCAAAAATAGTATATTCTTGACAATGAGACATTTTTTTCTCTTTTTAAAAACATTTAGTAGCATTTTTGAGTGAAGACTGAGCAGAAAAGTCAACACTCTATTCTGCAGAGGCAGTTCTGTATTGATGGTGGGATCAAGTGGTGTAGTTCAGGTATATCATATCCAGTAAGCTAAAAATTCCAGGATGCCTCTTAAAAAAGTACTGAGCCATCAAGAGCATACCTATACTTTATGTTCTACTATCCAGGTATCAACTGTATTAAAAGACTTTTGAGAGTACCTGAGCAGTAAAAAAATAAAATTTGACATTGATAACAAGAAACTGAATAGCATATAGTCAATGTTTTATGTTGAAAGAAAATATGTATGGTCTAGATCCTTACTGATAATTGCAAAGCTAATGCTGAATTTTGAAAAAAATAATAAAATAGAAAAGCAATTTTTGTTGTTGTTGTTGTTGTTAGTGTTGCTAGGGATTGAACTGGGGTCTCATGCATGCTTGCTACATCTCCAGCCTTCGCCATGTCCCCTAAAATAAAAACAACAAAAAACTTTCTTACTTTAATTTCTACATTAATGAGGACTGGAGTACATCTGCATGGAATTTAACTACAAACATGCTTATTTGAAGGACCAATAATAATGTGACCCTTTATTTTGTGTTTAATCTGTTATTATCATTAAGCATGTGCTCATTTGAGGATCCCCAAATCCCTTCATGGATTGGAAACAAACTAATTAAAGTGGGAATTTATTTTGAGTTATGGAGCATGTTAGGTGATTGTGTACCTCCCAGGGTTCAAACTTTCAACCCAATGGATTTGACCAATTTATGGAGTTCCATTAGAAAAACTTTTCCTTGAGGTCAGCCTCAAGCTTTCCTCATTCTCCTCTTTCTCCATCGTACATTTCCAATTAATTATGATAAATTCTGGTAGCCGTAACTCCTTTCCTGTTTTTGCCTTCTGTTATTGAAATTTGTATCTTCTTTCTCGGTGCTGACTTACATCATTTGGAAAACAAATTCGTCTTTTGTTAAACACCACCTGGTGCTCTTAAAGCTTTTCTCTACTGATCCTAGTTTTCCAAAGTTGACTGCTTTGCTTAGTACATTCCTCCCATCAATCACTTTCCCATGTTTATTCTGCAGTTTTTTTGTTTCTCGTAATTCTTTAAAAAACAAAACCTCTGAAGTGGGACTGTCTTATCTTCCCAGTATGTTCTCATCATTTGATAAAATGAACAAAGTATCATCCTCCACAGTTTTGGATGCTATCTCTTCTTATTACCCAGGATGCCCTCCTGTTATCCCCACTGCTCCCTCACCATCTGCTGGTTATTTCCCGAATCTGTCTAAAAAGAAAATGGCGACTGTACAAAAGTCATTAAGTTTGTATCCAGGAAAATGCCAAGGAATTTCTGAAATTCGGGTCTCACATGCTACTTTTTCTCACTATTTTTCAAACTGACATTTCTCTGATTGGATCTCTGGCCTTTGACTGACTTTAGTTCTGCTTCTCTAGCTGTAGGAATCTGTCTCAGACTGAACGACCCCCTGTGGTCAGTTGAGTATTGTTAGGTCTCTGGATACTTTATGTTCCTTTAGAAAAATCATATTTTTTTTTTTTTGCTATGTTTCCTTTCTACATTTGTCCTTCAGCAAACAGTCTTTATCCTATAGCTTTCTTGGGGCAAGGACATAATGTGTCTAACCCTCCTAGAGACAAGTCTATTTTCTTAATTTAATTTTTAAATTTTTTGTTTCATTATTTTCCCTCAATGTTTACCTCTAGGGCATGAATTTCATTTTCATTGTACAACCTGTCTAGGCCAAACTTTTCCTGTAATAACACTGAATCCTTGGAATGACCTTAAAACTGAACCAGTCTCCACAATTATGAGATAGAGCTTCCAAATGGTTAAAATCTAAAATAGACACGTATGCAAGATCTTGCCACAAATTTACAGTCCTATAGACTTGTAAATTTCTTCCAAATTATATACTCATGCTCTTTAACATATTAAGTACTAGGTAGAATAATACAATATTAAGTGAATTCCACGTTTTCCTTTGCTCTCATTCTGAAAGTAATGCATGCTCATTGTATTAAATTGAAATATAGAAACATATATTCAAAAATAAAAAAATTGTAACTGCTTATTTTAAATTTTCCTGCCAAGAAATAAGCTAAAGATTAGATTCATAACGTATTATTCTTCTGTATAAGATATTTTTGATAGAACATATCTATTTTTGAATTAGACTCTATCATTATGATATAACACAGTTTAACAAGGCACTTGTTTTATCTCAGGTATCAAGTAAGGTTAGAATGATTGCTCTATTAGGTCTGGCAAGGTGCAAATCATTGAGGGTACAACAACATAATGTGTGTTGGCTTTTCCAGACCAATAATGCTTTTTCTCTTTGAAGAGTGATGATTCTCCAGAAATGTAAATTTCAGCATGGCATGTGAAATAATTTGTAAATGTCAGATCACCTTGCAGAACAGACATCAAAGTAGCAATTGGAATGATGTCATAACCTCTTATGTGGTCTGTCAAATCACACTGTCTTATTGCTTATTCTTAAAATTCAAATTAAATATTACAGAAATTCAAAGAACCCATAAGATAGATTTCCCAAGGCATTGATTTTGGCATTATCCCATATTCCAGTATGCAATAATTCCAAATGTGTTTGTTTCCCTTTTTTTTAATCACACATTACAATTATACATAATATCAGAGTTCATTTTGACATGAACAAGCTTGTAATATAATTTGCTCCAATTCAGTCCCCAGTATTTTCTCTTTCTTGCCCCTTCTTTCTAACCCATGCCCTTTTCTCTACTCTATTGGTCTTTCTTCTATTTATTTATAGCCTTTGCTTAAAAATTAGTGCTTTACAGATATACATAAAAGTGAAATTCATTGGCTTCTTGATTCACAATTTTCATTTTGAAATTGCTTGATGTCTATGACACATACTCCTCATATGTAACTCAACTTCTTATATTTGAGATGTCAATTTTTTTAAGTAAAAATATTTTAATAGATACTAGTTCTTAGTAAATTATCAATGCACTTGTTTTTCAGAATTTATATGTACAAATCCACATAATTATATGTTATATTCAAAGTATATCACCATACATTGTACATTTATTACCAATAACTTAATGTCTTAATTAACAACTTACATTTTTTAACACCCATAACTTTAAGTTTTTAACTACCATAATCACCAAAGACAATGAATACATGCAAAGATTTTGATGAGCAACACTTCAAAATGAAATAAATATAGTAGAGAACTAATTTAGATACAGTATTCACATGGCTTAATCTCTTTGCATCCTGAAGTTAATTTAATAATAGAATAACCAGAATACTGCTGATATTGCTATGCTAACATATACACATGCACTGGAATTGATGATATGGCACAATATGTCAGAAGCAAATGCTCCATAATGCCTGACAGTGGTCGTTAAATAAAATGAAGTTCACATAAGTGGGGCATATACGTGAGGTTTTACTGAGGACATAATAGTTTTCTTCATAATATGAATTAAAAATGAAATATATGTAACCTATGATAACCTGATGACTTTAACTCATACACAAAAATATTACCAAGATTAATTCAAGTAGTGGATAATATACCTAAGGTATTTTTTTCTTCTATCTTTGGTCTTATAGCAGCATTTGATTTTTAACTTTAGGGAAGTCAAACTGAGAGATTCAGGAAAAGAGGATCATTCTGTGTTTGCAGATAGTGTAAGCTGACATTACTTTTGTTCACTTTTAATCACTACATTTGAGCCATGTATCATTCCTCAAAAGGTAACATTCTGTCACCAAACAACACAATAATTCCATTTTAATTTTTTTTAAAAATTACTTTTTAAAAAACTTTACAACAAAACTAAGGATTAAATATTTGAAAGGAAAACTTCCTTTTGAGGAGAAAAAGTTACACATGGAAAACACCTGATGGTTTGAGCAAATACCAGCAGAACTGAGATATAGAGGTATTGGGAAATGATGTTTTTAAATCATTATGAAATCTCTAATGAGTTTTTTTTATAAAAGATGTTTATTAAACAATTTTAATTGTCACAAAATTACTAAAATGGATTCTAAAAATTAAGGCTCTTCTTTTTCCACGGATTGCCAGAACAATGTAAAAATAATATCAATCAATCCTGCTGAATGCTTTGTTCCTCAAGTTAAATATCATAGATTCCTAAATATTTTATGATTAAGATAATAAAATTGGATATAAATGACAATAAATGGCCACCTTCACTGAACACACACTCTGATCAGGTGTGCAATAGTCTAGCTGAGTAGGTAAGCAGAAAATATTCCAGTTAAAGCATCAATTTTAGCATTTTAGAGTTATTGCCTCCCCCCACCCACCCACCCACTCACTGTCATGATTTTCCTAAAATTGAAATAGTCTGATACAGGAGCGATAATCTTGGGTCTCTATATAAACCCAGAAGGATGACTGACTCAGCTGGCAATTAGTTTGATTATATATTTTTTTAAATGTGCTAAGGTGAATTATCATATGATTCAGAATTACATGACATGCAGTATCCACAATTATGAATCTGGTGCATTTAGATTTTCTTTCTTTTTACAGATGGCATTTTAAAGCATTGTACATAAATGGGGTATAACTTTTCATTTCTATGGTTGTACACAATGTAGATTTTCATTAAGAATTAAGAAGTGTTGTTCACATTCACTGTACACCCCGCCCCTCCCACAAGAAAAAAAAAAATCACTACCTATTCAAGTTATAGATCTGGTGCAGAATTAAGGATTAAAACTTACCACTTTACCAGGCCTTCCCGTGAGCAAGGACACAGGGGCGTTACCAAAGTTTTAGTTGGGTCTGTTTTGGTTTTAATAACTAGATTCAGTTTGTCACTGTTTTTGCTAGAAATATGTCCCATGCTATGATTTCTCTTGTGGTCTTTGTCATGGTGCCTTTCCTTCCCGTTGTGCAGAAAGAGAATTGGGAATTTGATGACCCTAGAGGCAATGGCCTCATCCATGACAGTGCTTTTGCTGCCCGCATTGGAGACCAGTGAGTGGGGAAGGCTGTTGGACCGAGGCTGCCCAGGGAGCCCAGAGTTCCCTGGGGTTGAGGCACTGTTCCCATTACTTCCAGCGGGAGGACTTGTGGCAAGTTAGTATAAAAAGTTTGCAAATATAAGTAGAAATGAGATAACTGCTCTACCTCCTCTTTTAAAAGAGAAGTTAGATTAATACACAATTTGTGGTTGGGATTTTCTCATCTTTTTGAAATGCCTACATTAGATGTTTAAAGAGATTTTAACACATTACTGGCTATATTTTGAACTCTTCCTTTAGGATTTGTGCTTTTTTAGTTTCTATACTATTTCTAAACCTAGGATGCATTCTAAAATATACTTAACTTTAGATGACAATATAAGGAGCTTTTCTACTGTGTCCCACCTTAGCTTTGACAATTATTTGGGGCAATCTTTTCTTTATATTTTTAAATTCCACCCATATATATCTCATGTAGTCCCTTTTCTATAGAAAGAATAACTGCTAAATAGTTTCCATTATCTCTGTTCTAGTAGTGTTTCGATCATATCATTTAATAGCAGATTTCTTTTCAAATAGATAGCTATCTATTAGGTTACATTTAAATGTGCATGAAAGATGTGATGGGCAATATTTATAAAATCTGGCTCTATACTATCCTTCTTGAAAAAAATACTAAAAATTTTAATCAGTGCATTCCCTTAAAGATAAGCATGCTGTCAAATAACTACTCATGGGCAATGTGTTCTGGATTTATGTAACAGTTAACTGAACAGATGAGGAGTTATTAATAATGTAATGGAGATGCATCCTCATTTATGTCCTTGACATTTTTTGAAAACAAGCATGCATGCATGTGTGTGTATACACACACACACACACACACACACACACACACAATTATCTTTTGTTTGGGGTATGAAATTTAAAATAAAGTCTTCTCTCAACTCAGAAAACCTGTTTGAATAACTCAGAAAACCTCTCTATGAATGTATGAAGAAAGAAAACAGTTTTATTACTGAATAAGCACTGCACATGAATGTTATTCACATCACGGACTAATACCTTAAAACCTTGGAATAATAGAAAACAATCTAATTTATGTATCCAACGTACAAGATATTGCTCATCACACATATGGTTGTCAAGGTAAGAAATAACTAGTCCTTATGTAAAAAGGATTTAATAGCACTATTTGTCGCGTATAAGATTATCATATATTCAACTGGTAATTGGGGTGGCAATCTGTGTTAGCTAATTGATTGTGTGCAGGGGAAAAATCTAACTTCTCATATATTTATGACAGGAAACAGTTTTCCACCTCAGATGAAATTCCTCACCAAAGTTAGGCTCCTCCTCTCTCAGAGAAACTTAGATATTAAAACTGGGTACTTGGACTGGAGTGTAAGCTATAGGTTCATCCTGGGCAGGGAGGGGACTGGGTGTTTATCTCTCTTGATGTTTACATTTCAAAGAATCTTGAAAAAGACATTCCTACTTCATCCACCTGACTAAAGCACAATCTAGTCTTCAAGCAAATTTGTAGATATTCTAGAGAAGAAAAAGTACTAGTAATTACAAGTTTTCTAAGGAAAATGCTCTTCACAATAGGTGGGGAGAGAGATCATTTTCCTTATTCTTAACAGAAGAAAGGAAGCTTCATTTTAAAGTTTTATTTGTCCTTTTCCTCTTCAAATGCATGAAAACTTTTATTTTTGTTTTGGTTTTATTTTGGAAATGAATATGCAAACTTTCATAATTTAAGTTTTTACTTCATCAAAACAGGCTGAAATTGAGAAAGTGGATCAAAAGTTTTGCAATTCAAACAGGAAGATAGAGAGGTTGTGTGGATTCTGTACAGGTCTATTTATTCTTCTTTAAAATTATTACAAGTAAAATCTTCCAAGTTTGTAAACAGACTAAGGTAGCTCTCCACTAAGATTTGTCATTTTGTGATACAACTGTGTATTTTTAAAAAGGGTAAATATAAATGTAACAAATTTGAAAGTTTAGATTTAAAATTTATTGTAGTAAACATTTACAATTACATATACTTTTTAGAAAGCAAACTTTTCCCACAAATGTTGTGAATCTGAAATAGTCTGAATTTATTTCAAAACATATAATTCCAGTAATGAAATTAGTGAGAATTATTTTTAATATTACATTATTGGATTTTGTAATATAGTTTCATCTCATTAAATCTAATGCTTGAAATTTTAAGGCTCAAAATATGCAGCTTATAGATCAAATATTACCACCAAGAACAATAAAGTGACCAAGGAGTAGTGTAGGCAGGTGTGCTTCAAAGAAAGTACACTACAGTTTATACACAATACTAATTTGCTCATCTCTCAGAGGAACAAATTCACTTCCTTGAAATCCATCTCTACCCTACAAGTTACGGATTCACTTTGATATTACTAAATGCACACATTAGCATAAGAATTTACTCTGTCATTTTAGGATAGTGGAGTTCATTGTTATGGTGAATAGTTTTTTGGTGCATTACTATCATGAGAATAACAGGCTTTTCCATTTGTTGTTAGCATGCAATTATAGTCTTAAATATGTTCTAGGCTCCCAAAGTCGAGCTAACCTGATTTTTAATCTTTGTTCCTATTCTTAATAGCTGTACACCTTGTGACAATTTTAAGTCTCAATTATATTTCCACAATATAGGAAGTAGGATAATTTCCAGAGATGCTCTGAGAATTAAATAAGGAAGCTAGATGACTGTCAACAGATGAAAATAGAAAATGTGGTGTATATATACACCAAGGAGTTCTGCTCAGTGGTGAGGAAGAATGAAACTGTGGCATTTGTTAGTAATGCATAGGACTAGAGAACACTGTTCTGAGTGAAATAAACCAGATTCAAAAAATAAAGAATCCCTTGTTTTCTCTCATGTATGCAAGCTAGAGAGAAAAAAGGAATAAAAATAGAAGAAAGAACAGTAGAGAAGAGAAAGGGAATTGAGAAAGAGGGAGGAGTGGAGGGAAAGGAAAGGAAGATACTGGGGAAGAAATTGAACAAATTATGCTATGTGCATGTACAAATATGTCAGAATGGATTCCACCATCATGCGTAATTATAATACACCAATAAAAACATAAAAGGAAAGCAAATATTAAAAATCACAGTATGTTTCTGTCTTATGTGGAAACTAAAAAACAAAAACAAGACGAACAAGCAAACAAAAACCCTAAACAGAACATAGACAGTGGATTATTAAGACAAAGTATTAGGATAAAGAAAAAGAAATGAACGGGGCAGGGGGGAAGAGAGGAGAGGAGAGGGCAAGAGAGGGAGGTAGGGAGGATAGATAAAATCAAAGTATGGCCAGGCGCAGAGGCACAAGCCCGTAATGGCTGAGGCAGAAGGATCACGAGTTCAAAGCCAACTTCAGCAACTTAGCAAGGTCCTGTGCAACTCAGTGAGACCCTATCTCTAAATGAAATATAAAAAAAGGGTTGGGAATGTGGCTCAGTGGTTGAGAGTCTCTGAGTTCAATCCCTGGACCAAAAGAAAAAAAAAATCAAAGTATGATATAAGCAGGTATAGATGCTTACAGTGCCATAGAAAAACCCATTAATACTTATAATAACAAAAAAAAAAAACAGTAAAATTCATCTAGTATCTCAGGTTACTCTATTTTCATCTAGTACAGAGTGGACTCCTTTTGTGCCTTGATCTTTCCATCATCCTAGCTTCTTCCCTGAAATGCATTTCAAGGAGTTTCTAAATAATAAAAACCTTGGTAAGTGAAACAAAAGATGTCCCACAGGTTCCAAGTAGTTTTTTTGTTCTGTACTTTTATATCATTATATCTCAATGTACAACTTAACCATAATAGGGTACTGGAGTTCCAGCAAGATTTTACAACACAGGACCCAAGTTTCTATCCACAAGACTGCCATGTTAGATAGGTTGTTATATTCTTCTTTTGTATTCACCTGCCTCTTACCTCTCAAATTCCACAATACCCATTTTTACTCTCTGTGATAACTGTACAACTGACAGCTGTTATTTAACTGTTCCATACGATATTATATTGTGTCTTGTTGTGCAGCTCTATTATACTTATTCCAAATCTCAGAAAAGTAAAACCAAACCTCTAGTACTTTAATCAACATCACAGCATATCTACTGATATGCCAGAAATGTCCAAGCCCAGTATGCTTCCCCATATGCAACCCATTGAATTTAATGGATAACAACTGAACCATAAATTTATCAAAAACCACAATAAGTTACTTTGGATTAGACAGAGGGGAGTGAAGGGAAGGGAGGGGTATGGGGATAGGGAAGCGTAGTGGAATGAATCAGGCATTATTACCCTGTGCATACACGACTGGTGTGATTCTACATCATGTACAACTAGAAGAATGAGAAGTTATACTCCACTTATGTAGGATGTGTCAAAGTGCATTCTACTGTCCTGTATAACTAATTAGAAAAAATTAAAATAAACACAATAAGAACTCAGAAATGACCTAAATATTGGTGTGATTTACTTATATACTAATGAAATATATGAAAGGTATAACGCCATAATGTGGAAAAGCCAATGAAAAGGACATCAAAGCATCTAACATAAGTTGACTTTTAGATATAGCATCAATTATAAGCTGCTGGGTGTCTGGTGAACTTTTAGGAAGATCATATTTCAGCTATATTTCCCTCTTTCCTTTTTCTCCCTTTTTAGTAATTAAGAATATCATATGCAAGTGCCTAATGAAAATATTATCCAGATTATCAATCTTCTGCAGCCCTCCCTGAAGACTGAGGTTAAAAAGCATTGGTCCCTGTTGGATAAAATTAATTGAAATGAAATGAGAGCAATTTACTACAGATAAATTGCTGCTAAAGATCAAAGTGCAGCAGAGCAGTATTGATCAGGTCTCTATAGCTTTAGAATGTATAGCAGAAATATGAACACTATGTGATGAATTTAGTCTTTAGTCACAGAATTTAAAGTATTTATCTATTTTTAATGTTAGTCTCTCGAGAATCTTCCAACAGTGTAAAGTTCGTCACTAAGCAGTATTTTGTTTTTCTAAAGGTTCTTCCCTAATAAATCCCAGACAAGGTACTAAATATTAATAAGTAAAAATGAAACAAAATGAAATAGAGAGGGAGAAAGAATGAGAGAGCAAGAAAAAAGAGAGAAAACTATACAAACTTAGGTACTGGTGTTCTTCAAAGTCACCATCATAACGAAGTTATGGTCCCCTAACTTATAATACTCATGCTAAAATTTTATCATCTTTCTAACACTCAAGAACAGGAAGAAGCGATTTTCTAAAAGATAATATAAGGTGGAGAAACTGAATATAACAAAACAAAATGTAGTAAAATTCTCTAAGAATAAAAATAGATGGTGGGTAATGTAGTTAGAATAATGAATTTCAGTAAATCATGAAGCAACTTTTATTCAAATACATGAGTTTATGAATTATTCACAGAAAAAAATACATAGATTCATTTATAATATATAGCTAAGTTTTGTCTTTGATTTGTTATTTTTCTCTTTTGGATTAAGTTAATTTTAATTCATTCATGAAAACATGAATATTATTCATATTAGTGGGGCACCATCTAATGTTTTAAAATGTGTACACATTATAATGTTTAAATCAAGTTAAACATGTCTATCTCCTCAATATTTATCTTTTTGTTAGGTGAAAACATTCAGAATTCTTTCTTCTAGCATTTGAGACATACAGTTAACAAATATTATCTGTAGTTAATTTACTATGCAAAGAGGATCAAAACTTCTTACTCATATCAAACCATAACATTGTACCCATTGATCAATTTTCTTCCTATCCCTTCTTCCCCTGTACTTGCCTCAGTCTCTGTTAACCACCATTTTTCTCTCAGGTTCTATGAAGTCAGCATTTTTACGTTCTGCAGATCAAGCAGTACTTAACTTTCTGCGCATGACTGATATTGATCTCCTTTAACATAATGTATTATCACAATTGAAATTTCATTCATTTTAAGGATGAATAGTATTCCATTGTGCATATGTACCACATTTTCTTTGCCTACTTGTCAGTTGATGGACACTGAGATTGTTTCTATTTTTTGGCAATTTTGAACAGCGCTGCAATAAACATGGAAGTGCAGAGATGTCTTAATCATATTGATTTCATATACGACCACTAGCAGGATTGCTGGATCATTTGGTAGTTCCACGTTCAATTTGTTGAAGAAACTCTTCAGTGTTTTCCATAAGGTTGTACTATTTTACATTCCTACTAACAGTACACAATGTCTTCTTGTTCTCTACATCTCAACAACACTTGTTATCTTTATTTTTTTCTTTTGTTAATGGTCATTCTTATTGGAGTGTGGAAACATCTCATTGTGGTTTTGATTTACAATTTTCCTTTTTTCTTATGGCTGATGGCCATTTGTATGGTCTTCTTTTGAGAAATGTCTATTTAGGTATATGGCCCATTTTAAAAGTTTTTTTTTATGGTTTATTTAGTCTTTGTTTTTATTTTTGGTATTGAGTTTTTGAAGTTCCTTACTGGTATATAATTCACAAATAGTTTCTCACATTCGGTAGGTTATCTCTTTACCCTGATTATATCTTTTGCTGTACAGAAGCTTTTAGATGGACATAATTCCATTTGTCTACTTTTGATTTTGTTTCCTGTGTTTTGGGGATCTCATCCAAAAAACCCTTGCCTATTCCAACATCATAAAACATTTTCTCAATGTTTTCTTCTGGTAGTTTCATTGTTTCTTATGTTTATATGCTCAATTCATTTTGAGTTGATTTTATAATTGGTGAACTCAAGTAATATAGTATCTTTTGCCTTGTTGTTTTTGTATAGGATAACTTTGGCTATTTGACTTTTTCTTGAGTACCACAAAAATTTTAGGATTGTTTTTTCTGGTTCTATGAGGACTATAATTGGTATGTTGTTAGAAATTACATTGAATCTATAGATCACTTTGGATAGTATGAACAAGTTAACAATATTTATATTGTTAAATATAAATATGTTATATAAATATATCATAACAATATTAACAGTTACCACCTAGTTAATCCCTCATAATAGGTTAACATAATAATTAGATTAAGGCTCTCATAACTTGATCATTTCACCTCTAAATTTTATAGAATTGTCTTGCATCTGAGTTTTGGAGGAATACCTCACATCCAAACCATAACATATGGCATTCGTTCTTAATTAATTCTGTTAATGTGTCATATCATGTTCATCAATCTATGCATATTGTTCCATCCTTTTATTCCCAGGATAAATCCCAGTTGATCATAGTGAATAATATGTTTAATGTGCTATTGGATTCAGTTTGCTGATATTGTGATGAAGATTGTTCCATCTATGTTCATTATAGTTTTGTTTTTGTGTTTGGTAATGAACATAGAGCAAACAGGAAGATAGGATCATTGACTTACATAATACTGATGTGGAGCATGTGGAAATAAAAAAGGGTCAGAAGCAGTAGTCCTGGAGGATGCTATATATCAGATGTCATGTCCAAGGAAGATACTTCAAACTGGTCCACTAAGTGCCTTCCAAATCTGATATTTTACCTGTTTCTGACTTGCCAGGAAAGTAGAATGGTTAAAGAAACATAGGCTTTGGAATAACATCTTCAATATATTTTTAAATGCAAAGTTCTCTGTTATCCTCTATGCAGATAAGTAATTTCTAGAATCTAAAATAAAATTATTGATGGAAGATTACTATATATAGTAATGTAATAAAATTGAATAATTTAGTGGTCACATGAATGGGCTCAGACTTTGAAATATCTGAATATGAATCCCAAATGGATTAGTTGTAACCATGGAACTTTATTGAAGGAATTTATACTTTCAGGGTCTCAAATTCCTTACATATAAAGATAAAAACAATCTCTTCAAAGGTGCCATCAAGGATGAATTAGCTAATACTATGAAAAGTTAATTTTAATGTACATTGCTTATATGTGTACCATAAGTGTTTATTTATTTTTTATTCTATTTGATTCACGATGTTTAAGACATAGTAAGGCCTAGTAATCATTTATTGTATCATGAGATCCTTTCCAAATCTTAGATAATTTTGAGTTGTTTACAATTTTTATCAGTATCTCTTCCTATAATAAAATCTTTTCTATTCATTTTTATTTACATTGATAATGATTTTATTATCTTGTATTTTAGTGATTGAAGGAAAATGTCTTGGAAGTCCCAATAGGACACCGTATGTCATCCTGGGAAGACTTTATGTGGAAGGTGATTTGAAATATACCCAAACTCGGTTCTAATGTAGTTAGTCTAATGTGATGATCACCTATTAAATCAGATGGGTTCCACTCAAATGTGGTTTGACTGTGGGGACTTAGAAGGACACACAAACACACGCACACACACACACACACACACACACACATACATATACACGCACACATAAGAGAAGCAAAGAAATCAGCAACAACTTTATTTTGTAAAATAACAAGCCTAAAAAACAAACAAACAAAAAAACTCACTAACAAAGTCACTCGTCTCTCCAGATAAGCCATGAATTTATTATAGATATTGATGGTTTCCCTTAGGCTCAGTGCTGTGATAACTATTTTTAAAATGTGACTATCACAGTTAAGTTAGTATAACATTATAACATTAACAAAGAACAGAAAAAGGGTGAGGAGTGAAGCCAATTTACAGCATTTTGGGAAAAGAGAAAGGACAGGAACAACTCAATTGAGAAGTGCAGAGAAAACAGTTGAGACACTTAAGGAAACCAAATTAATTTGGTCAACTAAGCAAACACACAAATCTAGTTTCAGTCTCAGAAGAATCAGGCACCTTAATATCAATCAATAAACATTTTAAAGTATAATGATGATCAACAGAGTCTCAGATGAAACAAATACAGGTCAGGAATTGTTCTTCAGATATTTTTCTCCCCTGTCTCAAACATCTCTCTCTGGCTCAGAGTAGATGAGGTCTTCAAATACTGAACATCCCTCACATAGCAGGGATCATATCTATTACAAACATTTCCATTTCATTTTTCAAATCACTGAATAATTTATGTGGCAGTTGCTAGAAACCCAGTCTCATAGGCTCTGGTTACTGTAATTGATCTCTACATGTACATCTTGCCAAGGCTATTTCATAAACCCAGTCTCTTTTTCCAAGGTATTGTCAGTATTTTGTCCATCTACCCAGAGATCCTGTTGACAAAAAGATTAAGCTGGCTACTTGATTTTTTTTTTTTTTTGTGCCCTGAAGGCATCCTTCTAGTGAAGGGAACTGATGGATGACAAAGTAGGTGAACTACTTTTTCCTGATAAAACATCACAGTTTTGATTTCTGTGCAAGGAAAATGAAATAAAAAAATTAATTTAATTTAATTAAAAACCAAGAAGAATTAACCTAAAAACAAAAGCTATGTTAAACAAGTTTGGAAACAGAGTCATAAAAATGTAACTCAAGAAATTTTGATTTGAAAAGTCTATAAAATCAGTTATTTCTTGTTCCTTTTCACTCTTATCTCTTTCTCCTTCTTGTCCTCAATTCCATTGACAACATCTAGACAGAGAGAGGTTGAGAAACTTGCTTAAGATAACCAAGTTGTTTATTTTATTTAGTAGCTGTACCAGTACAAAATACAAGTTCTTCTAAATTAGACAAAATTTATTTTTTCTGCCTTTTTCCTTCATGGAACTACTTCCATATGTTATGATTTTTTGAGAAACTATTTATTTAAATCAATTAATCTAGACCCTAACATATCTGTCACTATGTTAGACTCTAAAGACACTTTATAGAATAAACTATATCCCCTATCAAAAATGGCCACTTATCAAGTAGGATTAAAAGGTCAAAATGAAAACAGTAGTAAATAAACAAAATTATAGGAATACAGTGATGGTAATTTTAACCTAGATTTGGTGGTTGGAGTAGGTTTTTTGGGACCTGAAGTTGTTTGGTCATATGATGGGGAAAATATTCCACGCAAGTAGTGCAGAGAATAGATAGGTTTAGATGTGAGGTGCAAAGATCAAGTTATTAGTATTTATTTAACACAAATTGAACAAAGAATGTGAAGGATGAGTGAAATGATGCCAGATAAATAATAAACACTAAAGAACCTTGAATAAATGGCATAGAGTTGGGAATTGATTCTGTAATCAGCTGGTGGTCTTTGAGGTATTATAAGCATCACAATTTCATGACCAAATCTATTTTTCAGAGCATAAAGCAAATTTCTTTCATCGAATACATTATGACCTGTTGGATTAAATATAATTAAATTAAATTCTTTAATAAATGACTTCATAGTGTCATTCAGTATAATAATAGGTTTTTATTCATTAGTAGTGTCACAGAGGGTGATTTAGTATATAGTGTTTTCCAAATTCATTTGAACATATCTTCCAAGATTACTGTTACCTAGAACTGGTGTTTTCTAGTATAATCTTTCAGAAAACTAGTTCTTGCCATTATGTAGACATAGATTGAAGTGTAACTAGAATTAGGGAAATCTGAAAAGGGTGTATTGTTGTATTCCAGTTGAGAGATTTTGAAGGAATACATTAAGATGTTGAGGGAGGAATGTAACTGGCTTTGAAGGACATTAAGGATGTATAATTTAAAGAACAGAGTAATGTCCAAAAGGAATTGACTTAGCTTATTTGAAATACCTTCCTAGATGATTTGATAACATTTCAGGAATCACTCTTCAAGGACTACTATAACTTTATAGGTAGCAGGTTGTGATCCTGACTTCTTATCTCATGGCCCACTTGAAGATAAAAAGAAACATCCAATAACCCAGTCACTTTTGGACACATTGACACCTTCTAAATCTAGACACAGCAAGTCTTATTCTCATTCTGTCACCTATTTCTGTTTTCCAATTGCAGTTCCTTATCTAAGATGTGTAACACTTCCCTTCCTCCTTCGGGAGAAACTCATTTGGCTTTAACCTTGCAATCCCATCCAGTCTGCCATCATATCGTTCAGTAATCATACAATCACTGTAGCCAAATAACAAATAGTAACAAAAAAGAGTATTAATCATGCTCAGTATGTTGTGGCTTTAAATACTTGAGTCATGCTGCTTTTATTGTGAAAGAAATTTGGTGTGGGATGTTGGAATAATTTGAAATAATTTCTTATACATTTTATTATGGATTTTTATACCTTTGAAGGTATTTCAGGTAACCTACATCAGGGAACTTTGTTGGTAAGCTGCTAATGTCAAAGACACATAACAAAAACTCAATCAATTATAGAGTGAATAAATAAAAACAAATTGTGAAATTGTGACCACCAGTGAATTTGTACTTTTCATTTTCTATATTGGCACACATGATATTGCTGGTGTATAGACAAATGCGTGAATAAAAAAAAATTTTTCTGCCACTAAGACCTTAAAAACTTATTTTGAGGTTATTGTGTTATCATTGCTATTTAAAGCTTAAGATATGGTGTGTTATAAAAAGTAATTAAGATTCTATAGGTAAAAATAAGTGCCTGAATTTCTACAGTGAGTGCAAAATGAATGGGATATTTTGTGGTAAAATTATAATAAAGCTTTCATTATTTAAAAAAATTACCTCTCCTCTGCCAATGTTGGTGGGCTTGGTCATATGAGGGGAGGGCAACTACTAACCATGTATATATTTTATTTTATAGATATCTCTGTTTAGAAGTGTATTTCATTTTAAAGTGCTCTTCGGAGTACTATTCCCTGGGAGAAATTATTCATAAATGGCACTAATGAGTGTCAAGCCACATTTCAAGGCATTTTGAAAATTGTCCTATTAATTAATGGTGTAATTAAGCTTTTGTCAGTGACATATCATATTTCTGACAGGAATAGATGGCCTGTGTAAGTCAGTGCCAGGCAGCCATCCAGGCAGCCACTGCGTATAATGGATGGTAGCAATTTAGCACAGGTTTATAGTGATGGGACCACCTCCGTGAGGGAGGCTGGCAACTTGCATACACAAACAGAGCTTTGCACTGTACTTCAGGAAATAACTGTAGCCGAGATTGATGTGACCCCCTCCCTAGGATGACACATTAGCCTTTTACCATTAAACCATAAATAGTGTTTCTCTGAGCTTTTGTGACAAAAATGTCAATTAGCTTCCAAATTTCATTTTCATTTAATTTTGCATTCTAATTTCATTTGCATATTAATGTGAACATGGTGCAGAACTGTTAGATTAGAATACCTCTCTAAGGCTAATAGGATGTAATACACACTTATCGAGGGTAATAGTTAAAACACATTTAAATGTTGCCCACCACCACACATCTATTTGTGTGGGAGATGTGCTACTCTATAATGCCTCTCTAATATCAGTGTGTCACATACAGGAAGATTTAAATCCTGGGCACAGAGCAGTAAAAGAACTAAAATGGAAAGAGAAGAAAGATCCAAGTACACTCACATCAACACAATTAAATATAAATCATTTTATTCTGATCCTCCCTTTGCAACAGATTTCTATTAATTCTAGTATTAATAATTTACTCTCTGGCTCTAGCTATCAAGGTCTTAAAATTGAATAAAATTCAAATACAAGGATTGAATTTCCTTGGTAGAAACATTTTACTTCAGTGAAGCTCATGGGCTTAGGATCATTTTTACAGAAAGAATTATTTTTTCTCTTATGTATCTTTATGTTATTCTGGTTTTTAATATTCAACTTATTTTATTTCAATAAATCTATTTTTATGAAAAATTTCATAATCTTTATGTATCAGATTTCCCAAGGTTTAAGTGGAATTATTAAATTGTATATTGGTACCGATACAGAAATCAATGTAATCATATAAAGACTTAAACACTTAAAAAAACATAAAACACATTAAAGTCACCCTTGTTTCACTCACTCTATTTTAAAAATGAAGAAAATGAAGCTGAGAGTTTATGTAACCTGCCCATAGTCATGCATCTAGTCAGCATCAGAGTAAGGACCAGGACCTGACAACTTCAATTTCTGTTTTTCAGAGGTTGTTTTCAAAGTCATTTAAAAAAAATACTTCATATTTAAACAGAAATCATTATATAAGCAAGATAAAGAAAGTGTGAGAGAAGAGGAACGAAAGAAAGGGAAGGAGGCAGGTAAAGAAGGGAGAGAGGGAAGAAGAACAAAAGGGAATGCACAGAAAAAATTGTATGGTGTCATGAGGATCTGATTTCAGTCTTTTAAGATGCCTCTGTAAACTTAATAAAGTCTATTGTTCATCTTTTGAGACACGAATCAATTGTATTACATTGTACAGTGAATCTCCAACTTGGAAATGAGATGTGTTCCAGAGTTCTATTTTGCAACCATTTTTTCCCCTTTTTATTGGTCTAATTTTTTAAAACCATTTTAATCACAGGAAGAAGGCCTATTCAAAAATGTTTGTATGTCCCAAAGTGAACCAGAACCCTAAGTCCTTGGTTTAAGAAATGCAAAGTTGGAAAGATAAGAGTCACTTTGAGAGTTTGTAGTGAAACCAAGAGGAGGTTAGATATGTAGACACTGAGCAAGTTAGGCTAGCAGTCTCTCAAAGAAAGACTATAATAACAATTTGACCCAAATTTAGTTTGACAAAAGATCAAGCACTCTGTGAGAAAAGACAGAGAAAGAAAGTTCTGTTGATTGCAGCTTTTAGCATCTCCTATACTGGTCAGTATGGTTCAGCTTTGCCTGACACATGTGTTTCCACTTAGTGAATCGAAGTCCTCTTTTTAACCCAACTCATCTTCTCTAAAAGGAACTTTAGATTAATAGCTGTTACTTAAGCATTCCTTCTTTTGAAGATCTTATCCATGTTGCTTTCCAATGGCACAGCACTTCCACTAAGAGAAATTTCCAGCAATGATTTTAATGTTCTTTACAACAACAAATAATATGTATGGATGTTCTTTTATACTAGTATAAACTTCAATATTTATTTTAATACTTTGATTTATTCTCTCAGCAATCCTAAGTGGCAAAGTATTGATATTCTTATTTCACAGACAAAGAAATTGAGGCAGAAATGTTAAACAGTTGATTCAAGTCACACAAACAGCAAAGATGAAATTCAAACAACTTTGAACACTTTGTTCTAAGATTCTTGGGGGAGGGTTGCTGCTGTTGCCTTTTGAAGGGCGAGAGGAAGAGCAAATGTTGAGTTAAATTAGAAGAGAGTGTCCTTCACAATCTCAGAGGGAACTCATCCTACAGACAAGTTGATCTCTGGACAGGACAATTTTTATTTTGAAAAATTATGCACAACAAAAGAAAAATATTTTGTCTAGCTGGATCTTAAAATCCAATCACTTCCTAACCTAATTTCATCATCACTTCTTATTGAAAGCATATGTGTTAATTTTTAGTGCAAATCTTTCCTTGACTTTCACTCTCATATGTACTGTGTATAAATCTTTTTCTTCATTTGGGAGTGTTATAGAGATTGTAGTACCTTAGTTTATTAAAAAAAAATCAGATTCAAAGGCCATTCCACCTGAATCTTAAGGTGTTTTAATATTTATAGGATGGGGTGAGATTTATGGGACTGGGTTCACCTTTCTGAGAACTAACAAAAACTTAGGGTAGTCATTTAGAAACAGACCTCTGACGTTAGTCATAGATATCTGTATTTTTCAGTCCAATAGTTCTTTGAATCAGGAAGTCAAATAGTATACCTGCCACTCTTGAGTAACTCAAAGTTTGCTGAATGGGACAGAGCTGGTAACTAATTCTAGCCTCCTTGGGATCATGTAATATTATTTTACTCTGATATTGTAGTAGCTCCCAGAGTAATACCAGAAGACAGACTTGCACCACGATCTGGCATAAACTGACTCCCTCTTTTGAGGATTCCACTCTCCATTTAATACCCTCTCATTTCAAACTTTGGTTTATACTCTGAACGGTTTTTCTTATGAAGCAAGGGAATTAATTATCCCTTAGAAAGGAATAACTGTTAGGACAAGAAATGTAAAGTGATAACAAAACACAAAATATCCTGCCACACATATCTCATTCCCTGATGGATATGGACACTTTTAGACTTAAGAGTTCTTTATAGTTAATAAAATCTTAAATAACTCCTTACATACACTATATCTACCTACTAATGTGATACGTCAGTTTGTCCTCGTCTCATGATGACGTATGATACATACAGTTGCCTAAAGCAGAGACACAATTTTTTTTTAATCTTTGGCTTGTTTTGGTTAAACCTAACATCCTCCTCAATATCCAGTCTCTCTCTACCACCTCCATTAATCTCTCCTAATTGCATCTATTATCACTTCCGTGGAAAATCATCATATTGTGTGAATCACTTGACAGCTGAACTCATCAACATTACCATTCAATAGCTTATAACCCCCATATTTATTGGTCTCTGTGCCTTAAATGGATAATGGATTCCTTCTTCAATCCATTCTCCACATTTTGATCTTTTAAAATATAAAATTTGCTCAGGGAATTACTTTGCTTGGATGCCACATTAACTTTGATGATTTTCAGAATAACGTCTAAACTCCTCATGATGCCATAGAAGACCATTGATATCTTACCTTTACAGCTTTCTGTCTCACTACTCTTTTCTCCCTACTTAACTCTTATAATCTATAAATTATACCTCATATATCAGTATTTTTGATTATAAATATTTTTTAGGATTCCTCTTGATTCTATGCTGTTGAAAATGCTTTTCTTTCTTCTCTCCTGGAGAGTTCCTTGCTATCCACACTTAAAATCTCCCCCCTCATTTTATCTCATCTTATTAACCGTAAGATCCTCCAAAAATCAATGAAAACATCATTTCTTCTGGATGATTTCCTTGAACTTGTAACACTGAGTCAGAACTTTGTATGTGCTCCTACAGCCTCATGGTTTCTCATCACTGAATCACACTGTGTTATAACTATCTGTTCGCCTGTCTGTCTTCCTCAGTTAGATTATAAAACCTTCCAGATAAGCAGTGATGTCTCATTCATCATTGCATCTTAGTGCTTTGAAGAGTTTAGTCATTTAGTAAGTGCTAAGCGTTGAGAAAGAACAATTGCCCTAAGGGCATATATGAGTTTTACACAAGTATTTCTGGAACTGCCTGTTAAACCTACTTTATTATCTCGATCTTATCATCTTTTTATAAGAATCTTTGTACCGCTCTCTCTTATCGAAAGGAGTCCAGATAACTAACAAATGAATTCATATTTAGAATTTAAAAAGAAGATAACACAATATCTGGTATGAAGTACTTGCCATGATTAACATTTTTTTTCTTATTATCATTTAGAACCCAAAATAACTTTAACAGGGTTTTACAGGATGACTTTTAAGGTATTCAGTAATGATCAGTGTTGCACTAAATGTATCAAAAGAGTTCAGTATTCACTTGGTGAATTTCTAATATATTTAAATTAAATTGGCAACTCATTATAGTGACTAAGACATAGAATTACTTTGTCATAAATTATAGGTAATCTGTATTTTCACATTAACTCTATTACTAGTAATAGAGTTTTAATGTGGTACTTACACTTTGATAAGAGAGAAATCATGTTGCCACTAAAAATATGCAAGACATGAATAGAGAATAAAATGGGGAGGTGGAAGGGGGATAAAAGATGTGGGGGAGAATGAGGAATTATAACTAAAACCATAATGATTAAGAAAACAGCAACAAAGAAAGTGATGAAATAATGAAAGATGAATGGAAAATAGTAGCAGAATGGGTTGGAGAAATTGCAGGAAAGACTATTAAGAAAGAATGAAATAGGGAATCAAAACTAGAGCACACAATATAAAATACATATGGTCCCTGCTATAATAAGAAAATGAAATGGTGCAAATAGAAATGCACATATCATTCGCCTAAGTTTGAAACAGGAAGTTTTCACATGAGTAGGAAAGAGAAAAGAAAGATAAGACATTGCATTTTTTGAATCATTTGTTAATAATTAGCTAAAAAGTTTGTTTTACATCCAGAACTTAATCTAAGAATCACAGTTACATTGGTTGTACAATGGGAAAAAAGATCTTTCCTCTTCTCAAGGCTGTGTGGAAGTACAGCACCACTAGAT
This sequence comes from Sciurus carolinensis, assembly GCF_902686445.1. Taxonomy (NCBI): domain Eukaryota; kingdom Metazoa; phylum Chordata; class Mammalia; order Rodentia; family Sciuridae; genus Sciurus; species Sciurus carolinensis. The sequence continues at coordinate 62,125,014 of NC_062217.1, read as the reverse complement.
AATGCTCTCAGGTTTATGTTTACCACAGTGAATTGCGTGTATCTTCCTTAGAGTTTGCTATGGTCTGCAGCAGTAATATATATCTGGGGTCAGAGGACAGGGGATGTGCAACATTTTCATTAATTCAAACATTAACAAAAAGGACATGTGCAGTGATACCATTTTATAGAAGTATTTTTCTCCTTAAGAACATAGTATTTTATTTTCCCTGTAGATTTTCTTTAAACCCCCTTTATGTGTCTGCTGTAATGGATTTGGAATTCACTATTTGATATCTTGTCAGAGAATAAAGAAAAGCTTACATAGTAGATTTTAGGAATTGGACATTTTGGAGGCTCATGTTGAAAAGAATAAAGAACAGAGACTTTCTGACTCACTTCCTGTCTTTCTCATGTGATTAATTTTAATTCTGTAGTACAGAAAAAAAAAATGAAAGTATAAGCTTAAAGCACATAGAATAAATCACCATATTGGGAGAAAAATTTCTTTATAAACAAGAGAAGAACTGATTGAATAGTCACCTGACATATCACAAATTCAAAGACTTTGGTATTAAATTGGATTTCTACAAATATAGGTATTGGCTCAAGATTTAACTGCATAAATTTGATAGAAGATGGGAATAGTCTATATTTTCAAATTTTCTGTTAGCTACATTAAATTTTAAAAATTCATATGCATAAAAAGGGGTGGTTTTGAGTTAGATGAGCAAAATAATATTTGGAAAATAATCTTATTCTTTCAAGAAAAATTAGCCATGATCAATGTGTCTTAACATCATTCAAGATGAATTCATTTATTACTGCTCATTTTTGTATGTAAGAACACACACACACACACACACACACACACACCCCACACATTTGTATGTATTTTGGATACAAATCTCCCCTTAGATATGAAGAGGCAGAGTTAAGTGTCTTTATGGGTGGGAATGCAGTGAGGTAGTGTCTATAAAGGAAGAAATGTGAAATTATGTACAGGTATGTAGCCAAAATACTTTGATCTTATTTCCATATTCATTTCATTCACAAAAAACTAGATTTGTGAAATGGAAAATTGTTGGCAATAAGCATAGGCATGTAAAAACTATTCTCCTCACTCTCAGATTCTTAAAATAGCCTACCATTTTGCATTCTAGGGGAAGAATTATACTAAAGAGTTCAACAATATATTTTAAATTATCCTGTCCTCTTGAGGAAGGATGGACATTAGCACATCAGCAGACAAGTCGTTTGGGAGACTTCTGTAGCCATAAATATTCGGTTCAGGATTAATTCTCTGACCATTCACCTATTTGTCATAGCTTCCTTAATTAAGGCCCTTAATTGAGGAAATAAATATATCATGATATTGAACAGGTATACTTTTTAAAGCTTTCCTTCAACCTAACCAACTCCAACTTTTAAAATAGTATGCTATTAAAAAATTATAAAAGTAATCTTTCAGGAAACTTGCAGTTTCCTAGGCATATTTTTAATATATTCCTAGTTTTCATAAAGTTTTTCTATCTCTTCCTTAACTTCCTTTTGCTCATCACAACTGTAATTAACTTATATTGTCATTAGTTACATAGTGCAATTCACTGTATTGTGAATTGAATATTATTTCTTGCTTTGAATATTATTTCTTGATTATTTTTTATTCATCTTTTTAATTTGTTGCCTCATTCAATGCCTGTTTATAGTGTATGACCAATGAATGCTTCTAACTTAAATGTGCTTAAATGTATTTTAAATATAGTACACCTTCCTTCACCTGGTAAAGATAGCCAATACTAGTGTAAACAGAATCACATTCAAAAGACCATGACTTTTACTAAAATCCAATTTATTTTTCAACTGTAAACTTTAAGACTCAGGGAAAATTGTGTTTTAAGGATAATGATTTTTAAAAATAAGAAATGCAAACTATTTAAAATATATCTTGTTTGCCTAGAGACTGGATTTCAGGTATCCATTATTCCTTGAAATGACTTTAGCAGGAAGTCACATGAAAAGTGAACAATAATTTTAGTAATTAATACACACATGCACACCTTTGAAATGAAGTAGAATTCTTCCTGGTGAAAATACAGAACCAAAAATTGTACTTTGTGTTATTGGTTAACTGATAAGAATGCTTGATACTTAAGGTCCTCCAAAGTGGGATGCTGATATGGACTTCAACATCAAAACAATCTATTAGTAAAAACATCAATAGGGAAAATGGGGAGGAAGTGGAAGGAGGCTTGGAGACCTATCAGACCAGCAAGGAAGCCCTGCTTTCTGAAGAAGAAAGGGATGAGAGGAATTGTAGATGAAAGACTTTTGGACTGAACTTCACACTGTCATATACAACTTTACCACAAACTAGTTCCTGGTCTCACCTATTTTAAATCACATTTATGCTGGACTCTTGACACCAAATTCATTCACCATGCCATGTGAGTCAGCACAGTAATTGATAGGAATCTACTTGGAAGTCATTCCTACAGTGGAGAAGTGACAAAAACTTAACTATACATGAAAATGACTTTGAACTATACAAATATAAACCCTGCCCTCCACAATTTTTCCATTGACTTTCCCATTATTTAGATACACAAAACATCTAAAGCCTTTTTATTTGCAACTCATCTGAGATAAAATGGAATGAAGAGAAATCTGATAAAAAGATAATGATGCTAACTGATTAAGGTCAAAATATCTGTTATGGTTTGAATATGTGCATGGATAAGATAATGCAAGAACATTCAGAGATGAGATGATTAGATTATGAGAGTTGTAACCTAATTGGTGGATTCATCCTCTCAGATGGATTAACTTGGTGGTAATTGTAGGCAGGTAGGATTCGACTGGAGGAAGTAGGTCATTGGGGGCATGTCTCTGGGGTTTATATTTTGTCTCAGGTGACCAGAGCTCTTTTTCTGCTTCCTGACTGTCATGAACTGAGCAACTTTTTTTCACTATGGGCCTTACCACAGGTCCAAAGCTGTGGAGTCAGCTGACCATGGACTGAATCTCTGAAACAATGAGTCAAAATAAACTTTCCTCCTATAGGTTTTTCTTGTCAGGTATATTGGTCACAGTAATGCAAACCTAATTAGTACAAAATCACATTGATAAAATCTTTATCTGAACAAGATCTAAATGAAAGCATAGTTAGAATGGGTCCTACACAGAGAGAGTCCTTAAAATTAAGGTTTTTTTTTTTTTATAAATTTAGCTCTTTTCAAAAGAAATATTTTTCTCCAAAAAAAGCAGCGATTACATACTAGTCTAAATATGCCTATTGTTACTATATCAAAAATTCATTGTGACTAAGGAGGGTTAATTTCTTGACAATCTTTATATTTTAGTTGTAGATTTCATTTTTTTTTATTGTCTAAGTCAAAATGTTGGGTATTTTATTTTATTTACACTGTAGAACTTCAGCTATTACATGATAACAATTGCTCAACAAAGATACTAGTGTTTCAGATGTCTTTATGAAAATTAATTTTAAAATTCTAAAAGATTTTAGCATCATATTCATCTTCCTGACTTTGAGAATAATTAGTCTTCTTATAGGAAATTTAGAACTTGACGTATTACAATGATTTTAAATTGAGCTTCCCTTAATTTTCAAATTTACATTGAAGAGGCATACTGAATTTTATATTATTGCTAGAATTTTTTTATTTTGCTATGAATAAGATATATGTATATTATATAGACAAACATATATAATTAAACATTTTATGTATATATATGTGTATATATATATAGAGATATATATATATAATTTTCTATCAAAGTTAAAGGTAAACATCCATTTTCTTGTCCTGTTAAAATTACATCCTCAATAATTTCTAATTATTAGGGTCAAGGTTAATTAGTTCATAGTCATCTAATCTATTAACCATGCAGTGATTTCTAACAAGGCAATTTATGATACTTGATGCAATATTTTTGGCACTGCTTTTTAAGATAAATCCATGTTAGAGAAATGAATTCTGAATATGGTATAAAATATATTCTGTTTTGAAACATGCTTGCTCTAGGAAAACATCTGCTCATAATGCTGTTTTCTTCCATGAAGAAGTAAATTGAAACAACTAATCATATAAAAACATACAGTTTCCTTGAGAAGTAGAATAGTCCATTTTTTTTTTCCTTCAGTAAATCAGGAAAAGATTGGAATTATTTTACATATTTCACAGGGGCCTGAGTTGCAAACATTTGCACTTTGGCAAATATCACATTTTAAAAATTAGACAAGCAAAAAACACTTATTCTATCAACACCTTGTTATATGTGTGAAGACAATTAATTTAATCTGCACAGTGCTTACTTGTTATACTCTGGAATCCTATGGATTAATCACTGCTAGAAAGCCGTATTCCACATCACTAACGGTTCATGTGTAGCTGCTAAAGAGGCTCTTTTCTCATGATGAAATAAGTGCCAAGGTTTCAGCATATTTGCAATTTTAAATCGAACATTTTAACACATGCTTAAACTGGTAATTTGACTTATAAAAATATTTAAGGTAATGTTACAATAGTGATGAATATATTTATAGGGCATAAGATAGAATAAATTTGCCACAATTGTTTGGCAATGAGAGAAGCAGTACCAGAGTTAATTTGTGAGATAAAAACATCATGAATACCAAAATTTAAGTACGGAAATACAAGTCACCCAATCTAAATAAAATTATTTTATCAGTTCCCTTTGATTAACGAGCACATTAAATATATATATTAAATATTAGATATGTGTATATCATAAAAGTTTTTCAAAAAGTTGGGTACACTGGAAGAATTACTGATTGACCTGGAAACTGGGGAAAAATCAGACACCCAGGCCATTGATTCTTTTATGTGACAAATAGCATGCTAATTCAGTATAGTACAAAAAGAAAATGTAAAGTCAATATTAATTTGTATTCATTATGATATACTTTTAATTATAGAGTATGTTTTTATATTTTATAATAATTAAATTTCAATAGTTAATGTACAAATATTGGGGTTAACATTTAATAGTAATTTTCAGTAGTAGAGGGGTAAGATGAAAATGTGTGGATACCACTTATCTCCATAAAGCTATATGTAGTTCAGCTCTGCCCAAGGAGAAGAACCTTAACCACTAAAGTATGAGTGTTCAGATCCCATTAGGAATGTCTTCCTCATTATGAAATAGTAATCCTAATAAGATATTATACCAGTGTCAAAGTATCAACTACAGCTATTTGTTTCATATAAAGTTTTGTTTTACATAAACATCAAAAAGAGACATTCTGATTTTATCAATAATTCTGTGACTGGTAACTATGCATAACCTGCTTTGCAAAACTGTAACCCAAGTCAGTGCCTGAGTGTTTTTACAATACTTTTGTCAGGAGAATACAAAAGGTAGGATTTTACCCATTGTTCAGTTCACCAAAAGGAGAGTCACTTCAATAAATGTATTAGAAAAATTAAATGTTCACATGTAAGATAATGAGATTGAACTTTCATCTTACACTACACAGAAAATCAATTGAAAATAGACTTAAACTAAAGACCTAAGAAGGAAAACTACAAATGCATTAAAACCAGTTTTTTTTTTTTTTTTTTTTTTTTTTACGGGGACAACTTCATGAAAATAATTTTGGCAATGCTTTCCTGGCTACAACACCAAAGTAGAAGGAACAAAAGTGAAAAGAGACAAGTGGATCCCCATTCAACTAAAAATTTCTGCCCAGCAAAGAATCATTCAACCAAGTGAAGATGTAATGTGCATGATGGGAGAAAATAGTTGTAAACCAATATCTGAAAATGAACTAGTATCTAGCATATATAAAAAAGTCTTATAACTCAAGAGTCAAAGTAAAAAAAATCTAATTAAAAACTGGGCAAAGGATTTGAACAGATATTTCTCCAAAGTTGATATACGAATGGCCAATAGGAACATGGAAATTGCTCAACCTCACTAGTCCTCAGGAAAATCCCCATCAAAAATACCATGAGGTATCACCTCACAGATGTTGGAATGTTCTATGGTTTGAATTATGGTTTTCTAAAATTCATGTTTGAATTTTATCCCAATGCAATAGTATGAAGAGGTTGAGATTAGATTATGAAGGATTGATCCTCAAGAAAGGAATTAACTCCCTTGTTAAAGGGCTCAGTGTTGAACTATCCAGCAGGCAACTTCATCTTGAATTTTGCAGTCTCTAAAGTCATGAAAAATAATTTCCTCATTTTCATGCTTATCTAGTCCCTTCTATTTTATTATAGTAGCACAAACAGGCAAAGACAGAATTACTATGAAAAACAATAATAACAACGATGTATTGGTACAGAAAAATTGGAACTCTGATACATTATTAATAGGAATGTAACCACTAGAGTAGTTTAGAGATGTGGACTTTCCCCCCAAAATTAAGAGTAGTGTGGCATGGTGGCACTCAGCTGCAGTTCCAGAGATTAGAGGCTTCTGAAGCAGGAGAATCACAAGTTGGAGGCCAGCCTGGGCAACTCAGCAAGGCCCTGAACAACTCAGCAAGACTGTGTCTCAAAATCTAAAGTAAAAAAAGGATCAGGATGTAATGCAGTAGCAGAGTACACCTAGGTTCATTTTCCAGTTTAAAAAAAAATTAAAAGTAGAACTACCACATTGTCCAGAAATCCCACTTCTGGATGTATAGCAAACCCTTCTTAGCTATGGATCCTGCATCCTCAAATTCAACCAACTGTAGACTGAAAATATATGTAGAAAAACTGTATCTTTACTGTACAGACTTTTTGCTTGTCATTACTCCCTATGCAATGCAGTGTAAGAACTACTTATATTGCATCATGTTGTAATAGATGTTACAAATAATCTAGAGATGATTTAAAGAAGACAGGAGGGTGTGCATGTGTTATATGAAAATACTTTGCCATTCTATATGAGGAACTTGAACAACTTCAGATTTGGGTATCACCAGGGATATCAAAAAGTTGAATCTGTCTATTGATGTGCACAGCCCAGTTCACAACCAACATCAACCAACCCCAGACATGAATAAGGTCATTTTAAGTCATTCATCTCCACTGCAGGTAGAAAAACACCAGTGCTACATAAGATAGACTAAAAATGCCCAGTAGAATAAATGCAGAACTGAATCTAGCCTAATTTATTGACCATGAAATAAAGAGTAAATAAAATAATGTATTTTCAAGCTTAGGAAGCTTTGTCGCACATTTGCATATAACTGAGACAAACATTCTGGAAATTTACTAAAAAGACTATTCCACTTCTCTAATCCTAAAATCAAGAGCGAAGTTGGAGCAAATTAATAAAAGAAAACAACACTTCCCTCCTTAACTAGAAAACAATGGAATATTTTTGGTGTATGAATATAAAACAATAATTGTGATTCTTGACTGAAGGTTTTACAAGAGTTGCTGAGGAATGCCCCTTGAGAAACAGGATAACATGGCAATTATTCTTCAGTGTTCACATATTTGCCTAAAAGACTTTCCTTTAAACTGTGAAGGGGAGTTTAGCAGTAAGATCAAAAGGTTAGGCATATTGAAATAAGGCACTAAGAGTTCTAGTTTGTTCTGTTTATCAGAGGGAAGTCTTAACCAGTCAGGAGGCCAAGGAGAGACAGTGGATCCACTCGACTCAGAACAACACTAAGAGTACAAGAATGGGGAGAGAAGCAATGGATGAAAAAATGTGGGTTAGAAAGAGTCAATCAGAGAAAATGGTAATGGCAGTATTTCAAAATGCACCTGCTTTATTATCAGCAATTAAGATGACCCGCATTAGGACATTATTTGAAATGTAAGAATTATCTAAATGTTTTTGTATTGTTGCATCATTATCATAGAATTCTTGTTATATGCTTTTGCTCTTTAGGAGCTTCCATAAATGAGGGGCTAACTGTATAATCATTTGCAGCTGTGAGTAACTGACTCGGATCACATTCTTATACTTGTGCTCTTTCAAATATTTGCACCTGCAAACACTGGGAGCATAACATCATGATTTTTTTCCCCAAAAGTCAATGAAATAAATAAATTTGCATGTGTTTGGTACTACTTTTGAACACACACAAAATTATGTAATTTCGAAAACAAAATAATTTCAAACATAACCGAGACACATCATTTAAGATGTGAATGAAAATCTTTTTAGTCTAAATATATCTGTGAATATATTTAACTAAGAAATGAAAAGATGTATCCCTGTTTGTAATAACATAAATGGGTAAATTTAAGAGTATTTGATCAAACCTCACCTTTAAATATTAAGAAATATTTGAATTTCTGAAAATTAATAGCATATTAGACACATACAAAAATAATGTAGAGATGAAAGAGATTGCACTTTTATTATAATGTTCTACTTTTAAACATAAAATTTTTCTGATACCATGCTTAGAAATTAAATACTTATCAGCTTATTGATTGGTATCTTTATGCTCAGTGGATTGGAGGATGGAGAATGAAAGAGTTCAATTATTTACCAGAAAAAAAACCTGAAATTATATATTTATATATATAAAAATATATATTTGATTTTATGCACATATATTCAGTACATACATGTGTGTCTACATATATGTGAAATAAAGAGGGCAATAAACTGGACCAGTACTTACTTTTTCTGGATCACTCCACAGGTAAATTAGTAGGAAAACAATGTCATGATTTAAATAGTGTGCTGTGTGCATTTTGTCAAGTATCTGAAGCTCTTCTTAACACTGTAATCAGAAACAGCTGATTAGGTTCATCTAGTACTTGCCACTTGGTCACTGCTATGTGGAGAAAGAAAACAGAACCAATCTTCACATCTGCATGCTGAATGACGTGTTTAGACATATTTTAAAATTTAATTTTAATAATAATCGTAAGAAATATGTGTAATTTTTGTTAAATTTATAGCTAAGGAAAATGAGGCTTAATAAGACTATGTCATTTTTCCATTTTTATGCATTTGGCAATTTGGTTAAGAGGAGATTCTAAATGGATCTGAGACTTTAACCTGAGCCCTTTCCTACCCAGTTTTGAATCTCTCTTTGTCTTAGTTTCTTTCTTAGGAGATAAGTTTATTTGTTTATTATTACCATTGTTGTTATAGTATTAGATACTCTATAGTAAGTCCCATAAGTAATACTCAGCATGTGTGATTTTAAGAGTATTTAAAATCTTAATGTAAAATATATTTGCTTCAATTTCAGATAAAATGTAGCATGGTATAGGCATAAAGATGGTAATGGTATTTATTTTTTTTCCAACTGAGATCACTGTAGTAGTCCTAATTTTTTTCAATATGAAATATTCCTTTTCATAAGAAGAAAAGATAGATAAGTATTTGTTATATCTCAGATAAAGTCTGAAAGCAAATTATGAATTTGTTTCACTAAGCAAATTGGTTTTCACTATATGCAACTAATGTCTTGGTGTTGATTTTGTCTTGGTATAATTTACTAATTATGAAAGAAGTCAACATGAGCATAAAGTAAATATATGAAAAAAGAGAGTGTGGAGAGATGCAGTTGGAATACTGATCTTATTACTATATTGAACCCCAAATCTACAGTACACCTTATTGTATGTACATGTATGTATATTCATATAAATAGAGTAGATACATGATATCTTACTGCACATACAGCTAAGATCCTAAAAAAGACTACCACCTACCCCTATTCATACCAGTGTTTAATGATGTGGAAATAAGAACAAAAAATTGATAATACAAGACCTGTGGTAGATACCCTTCTAGGTGACTGCTAGTGATCTTCACCTTCTGGTTCACTCCCACATTGAAACAGTGCTGATTTACAAGACCAATAGAAAACTGTGGAAGGGGCAGTGAATAAATTGTGAGGTTAGATTGCATAAAGCATTTCTGCTTTTCCTTAACTTCCTAGATCATGATTCCTGGGGATCTAACTACCCTGCTCTGAGGACAGTCCAGCATCCCTAGAGGCCCCTGTTGGAAGAAAACTGAAACCTTCCACCAATAACTTGTTTTAACTTCTCAGATGGGTAAATCAATATACTTGGAAAGCAGATCCTATGACTGTAATGTAGTCTTCAAGTGATTGAAGGATGGAGGACATCTCACTACAATCTCCAGAGAAACTCTGGTGTGGAACAGTCTGACCAAGCGCCTCCTGAATTTCAGATCCACCCAAACTGTGAGAGTATCACCAAGTTTTGGAGTAACTTGTAGTGCAACAAATAACTCATACATTCTCCTTTGGGAAACCTGTTAATTGGAAAAGCAAAGCCCTACAAATACTGACCTCTCACAATTTCCCATTAAAATAGCTGAACTTCCCTCAGTGTAAAAACCATCCATCACCAAGTTCTGTCTATGCACAGAGAATTTATTTTAAAGAGGTCCACATGCAAATATAACAGGAAACTCAAGAATCATCAGTTATTTGGGGAAAATTGCTAACATGAAGGATTTAGGATAGACAAAATGGAAAAATAAAGAGCAAAAACATGAAGATAGAGAAAAACAATAATTAGAGGAAAGGTTAAAAATTATACAAATGATAATTGCTTAAGAAGACACTGTAAAAATATGACACTAGTTGAGAAGAGACGGGTTTAGATAAGGAAAAAGTTATTAGATTAAAAAAATTAATTGAAACGTGAATTTGAAATTATCAGCCAGAAAACAGAAGAAAATCTGACACAGAAAATAGGGGAAATGATAAAATAACTGGAAGACCACCACACTGACTAAAATTACTCATATTTGAGGAAAAGGGAAGATAAAACTGGAGTAAGTTTATTATCAATGTAATAATATGAAATTTATTCCCAGGCTTGATAATGTAAGTTTCCAGACTAAGAGAGCCCACAGAGAATTCAAGCACAATACATTTTTAAAAGACCTGTAACAAGACAAATCGTTGTGAAATTGCAGAACAGCAGGAATAGAGAGAAATCCTAAAAGCTTCTGGAGACAAAGATTAAAAAAAGTAGGTCATCAACAAAAGAGCATAAAAAGAATTGCATTTTTAATAGCAACCATAGAATCGAGATTTATGAGGACACTGTAGGCTTACTGCTTCCAGCATCCATCCTGTCCCCTTGTTATAGAGTGTAAGAATGAAAGTAATGAAGCAAACCTATGTGTGGCATGAAAGAGGTAGTCCAACTTCAGATAGCATCAGTGATTTCCAAATTCTGCAATGCTAAAGGCTAAACTCACTGTTTCAGAATGCAGAATGTATGCAATAATTAATTATCTTTTTTTTGTTTCAAGTTAACTTCAGTTAGATTTCTGTCACTTGGAATTGGCAATAACCTGACTATACAAGTAGATCAACGATTGATAGTGAACACACAAACACAACATGCACATAAGTATGCATATACATAAATAAAACATTTATCTCTTATTATGTATTCAAAACTTAGAATGTTTACATTATGTAAATTTACCCAAAGATCAAAATGAGAACCATCTTGTGAAACATCAACATCTGGTGTTAGATTTATGTGTTAAGGGAGATTTCTGGATGTTTTCCTGGTTCCTCTTAACAGACATGTAGAGGAAGATAAAAATTGCTAAGGTAAACATGGAAACAATGTCTTAGGATTCAATGTCCAGAAAGAAAGCCTAAGATAAGAGTTTTTGAGTGCTGTATCCCCTGGAGGTCCTTGAGTAATAAGCTTAGTCCCCATTTTGATTGCTATTGGGAGGTGGTGGAAACTAGAGTTGGCAGCTAATGAGAGGACTCCTGGTCACTGAGGGGCATGCTGATGAAGGGGATAGTGGGAGCCTGGTCTCTGCTCTTCCTCTTTTTCACTTCCCATGATGTGCTTCCTCATACAGTTTCCAATGTAATGAACAGGGAATGAAACCTCCAAAATTGTGAGTTGAAATAACCCTTATAAAGTAGAAATTTCTTCTTTATAAGATGATTCTCTATGGCATTTTGTTACCATAATGGAGAGTAATAGAATGAACAAGTGGTTTATTATGAGAATTCTTCTTTTTTTCCCCCCCACACTGGGAATAGAACCCAACAGTGCTTAACCACTGAGTCACATCCCCAGTCATTTTTTGTATTTTATTTAGAGAAAAGATCTCACTGAGTTGCTTAGGGCCTTGCTGATATGCTGAGGCTAGCCTTGAACTCTTGATTCTCCTGCCTCAGTCTCCCAAGCTTCTGGGATTAAAGGTATGCACCACTGTGCCCAGATATTATGAGAATGCTTAAGGAAGATTGGCCAAATAGGAGTTGAAAAAGAAGGACAGTGAAAAGCAAGTCAAGTAAGGGGGGAGGACAGGATAGCCTGCAAGATAGTAAGAATGCTTTTAATGTAAATTATGCCACAGATTTCTTGTGACCCGTGCCAGGGAATTTGGGGATTTGTTATTCCAATTCCTGTCAGTCATTGGTTAATAACCACTCAAACAGAATGCAAATTTCCAGAATAGTTTTCTGGGCTTGTATATAAAGCAGGCCCTAGGAGCTGCAGATGATAATTGTTGGAGGCAAAGCTACCCTAAACCCCTGTGATTCACAATCACATGGCAATCAAAAAGAAATTGGGAACCTAAGACCATGTGCGTGAGACACATGGTGATTTTTTTTATATTGAACAATAGAAAGAGTAGATCTTTCAATTCAGAAAATAAACAAACTGGTCTTCAAGTCAGCAAAAATTGAAAATAATAGATAACTGACAACATCTATATCAGAGGATTAGGAATCTGAGAAAACTCAGAGAGCCCCTACTGTCTTCTTATTCTTGTCTGCCAGAGACCTGGAGGGAAAAGGGCTATTAGTTGATTGTTTCCCATTTCTTACATCAACTACAATATTTCAAGTTTAAAGTTAGTGTTCAATTGGTAATAGGTCATTTCTCTTTGATAGGGGACAGACAGATTCAAGTGGTGGGAACATGAGATTAAGGGAATAATTCTATTAACAGTGCCCACTGGGCTAACCCCCCCCACATGCTTTTATTTTTAAAAAACAATTTACCTGTAGTCCTGCCTAACTTAAGTGAATAGGATATGTTACGTTCCTCAGCAATCTATCTGTTCTCTTCAGGAGAAATGCAACCTGAAATGCTGATAAGAAGAATATAAGTTACCCTGAAGTGGGACAGAGGTGGCAGGCTTTTGTGACCCTTACACAGACCAGATCCTGGAAATCAGGGAGATAAGGATAAATCCCCTAACCATAAAATCTATAAGAGTGGGTTCCAATTACAACCAGTCAGCATGAGCTAAAATGATCAAGAGTGGTCATGGTGTGGGGACCTAAGAGTCTAATGTCATCCTGCTGTCAGTCAAAATTCAGGAAGTAGGCCAGGGTGAAACTCTCTGAAAACTTCTTTGGATCTCCCCAAAAAATTGAAGGACAGGTAAGATGGTCTGTCCCTATTCTCTGAGAGGATGTTGTGCCTGTTATTTTGACATGTCTGAAATCTTTCTGACTTGATAAGAATCAAGGTTTGAAGAGGGGGGAGGCCTTTGTGCTGCCTCAATTTCCCCTCTACTTTAACTTATTTTCCTTTTTATTAAATAATTATTTTATTTTATTTATTTATTATTTTTGTGTGGTGCTGTGGATTGAACCCAGTGCCTCACATATGCTAGGCAAGCGCTCTGCCATTGAGCTACAATCCCAGCTCCTGTAACATCTTAATTTCTGTGTTGACTGAAAGTATTTCCACAATGATGCCTTCCAACCTCTTCCATGAGCCCATCCCACAAGAATTCCCAAATTTAAAATGTTTAAAAGAAAACCGATCTTGTCACATATATTTTTCTTCCTAGGGCTCTGATCTTGGAGATTTGAGCTAATAATACCCATGGATTCCAGTGGGAAATAGAATAGAATTTGTCCTAATTCTCTCTCTTATAAATCTGGTCATCCATTAACTAGTTGTGCTTTCTTTCAGTTCTCCACATGACCCAAAATTAAAAATGTTCACTGACTTCCTACTGATTCACAAATTATAATTCCAATTCCTGAGATCTTCCTAAGTGCTCACATTCCAATTTTTGAGACATCATGTCTTATACGCTAATGTTGTAGCATATTGAACAATTTTTAATTTAGTGATTTCATAAGACCCTTTGATTCTTTTGATTCTTTGCTTGTGCTAGGTCTTTATCTTAAAGTTGCTTTTCTTCTGTTTTTCTACCTGTTCCTATACAGAATGACCTTTCTATATAATTCAGACTTGGATTCTCTGAGAATCTCTTTTTATTAATCTCTTTCTATTGTTAAGTTGCCCCTCCTGTGGGTTACTTTAAGCCCTTCTTAGTCTAACATATTTCTAAATATTACATTTGCCTATGTACTCTTTAGTTTTCATAACCATATTATAAAACTTTAAGGTAAGAGAAAGTAACATCTCAATAACAGTGCAAATGAATCTGAAGTATCAATAAATTAAAAACCTTTGTTTTTATCTGAAAATGTAAGTGCAGGATACTTTAAAAATCTTTCTTGTGCTTCTCTTTTCCTCTGCCCTTCATCAACGATAGCTCATGGGTAATCTAGTGTCACTGAATAACCTTAAATTAATTCTGTCCTATGAGCTTCATCCCAGAGTTAAATTAATTATTTTAAAAAAAGATCATCATGCTTCTTGGTAGCAGTGAACACTTTTGTAGAGAGTTCACAGCTTAAAAGGCATTTGTCATAATCAATGGGTGCTACTTCTGTGCTCATAATTACTTTAAAAACACATCAAATAATCTAATTGTCCAATGATATGAAGAAATGCTAGTGACAACGACAAAGCATTTGCATTAAAATTTAAGTGGTCATAAGGGTGCAAACATGGTTGATGGATGAGCTTTTTTCATGATTCCTCTATGTATTTACATTCTTTCAAACTCAAGCAAAGATAAATGTCTATGCTGGCGTATGAGAGGCAGATCCTTATTCTCCTTTTTTAGGAAACCTATTCTCCAGTTTCTTCCTGACTTTTCCTTTTATCCAATTGTGACATATACAAACACAAACTCACATAAACACACACACACACACACACACACACACACACACACACGTGCGCGTGCACACGTTCTCTCTTCTGTTTAACTTCATGCTGCCATGGAAGACAGAACAGCCCTGCAGCTAAAGATATGCTACAATAAACAATTCATGTTAAAAAAAAATCAGAGATTTCAGAAATTCTTTTGCAATATAAATATATTTATGTTTTTTCTTCCTTTTTAAAAATAAAAATCCTTCACACAGTAGCAGTTAGGCTCACTTCCTCAGCAATTTCAGCAGAAAATCCTGCAGACTGTTTTCTTTTGTCTGACTTCCATTTTCATGGAGATGGCAGAAACTCCACATATAAAACCTGTGTGTCCCAGAAGTGTGAGACTATGCTTCAACACCAGACTGCTAAGCCTCCAGCAAAAATGAGGTGCCCCTGATCAGAGTTAGAATAATTTAACACAGATACTACCCATTAATCTTTCTGAAAACCAAAAAAATGTTCCACATGTGTATATCCATATTTTCACACCAGACCCTCCAGTCTACTGCCAGGGTGGCCCGTATTTCAGTATAAGCAATTAACTCTTACTACAGAATTTCAGATATTACCTTTAATAATTTAAGATGTCTATTTCCACCACAAAGAGATCTCCTATGAGAATAGTTTCAGACAGGGAATTTAGAGCATTCCCTCTTCTGATGCACAAGTGCTCAGTGCCCATCTTGTTCCAAACATGGTCAAGCCCAGGGACACATGAATTTCCCCGTTTGTCTCCTTTCCTCCTTTAGTGATGATGCCTCCCATACACATTTAAGTTTTTTCTCTTCTTGTTTCCTTGCTGCCACCATGAGCTCCAGATGAAAAGCATAATCTTTATTCTTCCCTGTGTCAGTGCACATCCTGCTTCACAGGGATCCTAGGAATGCACAGAAGCACTCCCTCTAAGTTCCTTACCTTCACCTGCCTTCAGGAGGTTCACACACATCCACACATCAGAGGCAAGCTGGCTGCTCCTTCTCATATATTAAGGGAGGGGTGGATAAGGTAGATCAAAGATACAGATGTTCTGACATATAGATTTCTACTATTAACAATAAAGTTTAATTTTTTTCAGAAAATATAAACATTAGTCTGTTCAAGAATGGATTTGATATTTGTTATGTGGCATAAACCATTATTTACTTACTTATCTTCTGAGACTATAGTACTAATAGTTCAGATGTATTAAAGTTGATTAAAATGAGTATAATATTATTTTCTATGTATGTTGCTAAAATTAAAGAGTTCTATTTATAGTTCCCTTATTCTGTTCAAATTATTCATTAACAAATGATCTTATTCATAACCTCTCTCATACTGTTTTCCTGATAAGAATCAAAGTTTACCTGGTGGACCCAATCTCAAGTTCTTAGCTTCCCAGTATTCTTGCTTTTTAGGAACTTGGTTTGTCTTAGAATTCAAAGTGCCAGAATGCATAAAAATACACTAGCTAGAAATCAGTTTGGGGTATGCTCCAGGAGAGAGAACAGAGAGTTCTGAAATCCATATGGAGAAATGAAAGCAAAAACTCTCTCTAGAGCTCATGTTTTATTTAACTCGTAATATTTCAGCAGGAAGAGAAATGGTGCTATAAGTTACCTCCTATCAATGAAAAATAAATATTTTATTTTGACAGTGCTGCATGACATAATGTAAAAATTCACCTTTATCCTCATTATATTTAGGTCAAAGTTTCTGACTTTTAAGAACAAACTAAAATATAGCTTTCAGAAAGCATATAACTTCTGATTTTTAAGATATTTTTACATTTTATGTAACTGTCCTATTTGTTCAAACTAATTATTATGATTATTAAGTCATATACTCAAATTTAAAAACTAAACAGAACAGTAGACAGTTTTTTAATGCCATCAACCAAATATGTTGGAATTGAAGAAGAGTAAATGTCCTTAAAAAAATCAGTAATAATTAAAAGCATAGGAAAAGGGATCTTTTCTGTGTGTAAATGAGGGTTTAAACTGGCATTTTCTTAAATATATTGGGTATGATTTTAGATTTCTAGTCACAGAAACAGAAGATTCAAAGAGGTTTGTGTTGACATTCTTTAAAGTTCATCTTGCCAATGACCACATAGGTTGCACTAAAATTAATAATGAAATGACACAAAACAAAATAAAAATAACCAGGAGAAGCACATAATTAGAAAGTAACAGAATGATAATACCTACTTAATATTTTACTACACTGTAAGAAAATTACGTGAATAACTATAGAATAATGAAGTTCCATCTACTTTGTTTATTTCAATATACCATTTACAGAATAGAATAAGTTGCTGTGCAAATATGTAGGAAACAGGGGTCAAGGTTTTGGGCTAAATCTCCTTTTTCATATTAGCCCTTAATAGCTCATTATGGCCTCTATTTCATCTCCCTTTCTGTAAAATAAGGAATGTGTATTGGGAGACAGCAACAGTGCAAAGAGCTGTACATATATCATAGATTATTTTATGTAAAACTTACAAAACCATGTAATGTGAGACCTATTACAAAAATAGACCCAATTCTCCACTGTCACTTTCAATGGAAATTTCTACTCCTTCTTTAAGTAAAACTACTGTGTTCCAGTTCTTGAATCCATATTGACTTTGGTCAATAGAAATCAGGCATGTGATATTCAAACCTAGGTCTCAGGACACTTTGTGTATTTACACTTTCTAAAAAAAAAAGATTCCTGAGGAAAGAGGGAAGTTTATTCCAAAATGAGATATCATGTGAAAAGAATTGACTAGTCCTAGCTGAGAACAGCTCAGATCACAAAGCACCCAGTTGTTTTGCCAGCTGATCACATTTATACATGTGAATTCAGATATGAGGAACACATCCTGGATAAACAGCACGACCCAAATAACCAATGGAATACTAACAATAACAAATAGTTACCTTTAAAAGCAATTGAGTTTTATTACCCAGAATTATTTTTAGGTATTGGAGATTGAACCCAGGTCTTGTGCATGCCATGCAAGCACTCTACCACTGAACTATAGTCCCAACTCTTATTACCCAGAATTATTGCATCAGTAGATAAAATTATCCATATATATGTATAATTCCTCCATTTCTCAATTAGAAAATGATCACTGATAACAGTCAACTAACTTGCTCAACATTAATAAGTAGAAAAACTATGGTACTAATATATATGCTTTCTACTTAAGGGACTCATAATCATGCCTACCAATCCATTCTTACAAAGCACAAATGTTTTCTGAAACATTGGAAACATTTAAATTACCACTTTTGATATTATCTGATTCTATTCTGGCATTCTCCATCTAAACACACACAAGCACACACACACACAACACACACACACACAACACACACACACACACACACACACACACACTATTGCTTTCAGTTCCAATGAATGTATATGTGCTGTGTTCTTCTGTGTATATATGTGTGTGTGTATGTGTGTATACTTTTAATTGCTTTCTTCTTAATATAGTCATTTAAATGTGGACTTTAAAGATAATTAGTAGCAGAAAGAGAAAAATATCAATATATTTATAACCCATACTGAAAATGGGATGCATGATACAATTATTAAGAATTCACTTCTCTCTACTCCAATAGTCAAAAAGATTTCAGTATCATCAGTATCTACTTTTCTTCAAGAATTCATTGTACATAAACTGTATATATCTTTGTGTGTGTATGTGTGTGTGTGTGTGTGTGTGTTCATTCTTAAATTTAGAATGATGAAAATCTTGGTCATAAAAATAGGTTGAAAATAGGTTGATGATTAAATACTTCACAAAAACCCCATATTGCACCCAGTGTATGTAATAGAGTTATATTACATTCAAGAGACACTCCATCTCAATTAGAAGCTCAATCACTAATTTCATACATCCTATTTCAATGTTTTCAAATATGGGACACCACACTTCATGCTAGTTATTCCTGGGACTTAACTTTATTGCATTGAGGTGAACTAAGAGTATTTTCCCCCTAGACTTCAGCCAAATAGAAGTTTGAGAACTAAGGTTAGATAGAGGCTGTCATTATCTCTGAGATAATAAAAGGACCAGGAAGACAAGAGGAAACTTTCCTTCCTGTATTCCTTCCTTCTGACAGGGAAAAGCAAAAATAAAACATACAAACAAACAAAAACCAGCAAATCAGATTGTAGTAAAACTATTAGGCTAAACAAAATTCTTTAATATAAGCACTTATTTCAACAGATATTTTTGGAGCATATAATTGAGTATATATTTGTGTCATATAAGGTCATAAATATTTATTCTCTAGGAATTAAAAATGGGGAAAAGCAACATTGATAACTAGATAATTTGGGGTATCTATGAATCTGACTGATCTTTTTGTTTAAATTATGTAGATTTTTAAAAATTATATATTATCAGATAAAGTGTCAGAATTTTTTCTTTTTGTTCATATCATAAAATCAGATTGAAAATTAGGAAATTCAGGATCTATTTCCCTTTATACTTCTGTGATTTGTTTTGTTATTATAACTAACTCAATAATACTTACAAATTTATAAACTACATAGCAAGGCTGATGTCCAGTAGAACAAAATGATTAAAATAATAATTTACTCCAAATCATTTCAAATACACTGAAATTTGAAAACATGTCATCCCTATTAAAACAGTTAATTTATCCTCAAAAGCTTCTTTCTATTAGGAAATTCACCAGTGGATGACATGCTCTTGAGTTTTACTTGTTATTGTGTCTTACTATGAATAAATGTTTCCTTGGAAAAGGCCATAATATTCTCCTCCTAGAGTAAATCCAAAATTGGAAGTCATCCATCATATTCTAGAAACTTAATCCCCATGAATGGCAAAAGTGGGCAGAATGGCTAACAAAGGCCAAGGTACAGTGATTCTTTCCCCTATAATATTTGATGCAGTAAAAAATAAAATTTAAAAAATGGTCTGCAGAATCTGAAGGAAAATATATCTAGTTATGCAAGGAAGCACTAAATGATATTCCACTTTTCACATTTTTCATACATGATTTCTTAATTATAGAAATAGTACTGCACATGTAGTTTTAAGATGAGACATCTTTGATACTAGGGACAAAGTCAGCACAAATACAGATACATACACCCACAAATCAGTGAACATTCCATATACAAATTATCTATTAATCATAAGATATCTTCTGTAGAGATATTTTAGTAATAAAAATAGAAAGCATCTGAAGGGCATAAATCTTAATTTTTGTCAACCCGTTAAAATACTGTCTTTTTAGTTTGATAATGAAAACTAAGTTATACTGGTTGAGCTTTTAATTAAGATAGGAGTATTTTAAAGATATTTGTTAATGAAAAGTAGCTTTATGATATAAGAAAATGAAACTCAGGTCTTTTTGAATAAGTCATTTAATTATCAACATTTTTCTTCCTTCAGTTTTGATTGTACAAAGTTTTAGTAAGAAATGTGTTGAGTTTTATCAGACATGTCAGCTATTGTCTGATATAGAATGCATTGCATTTATTTATTAGAACTCCAAAGCATACATAATGGTATAAAATTTAACAAAATGATAATAATTTTCCCTCTCATCTACCCACTATCAGTTGGAGAATTAGAACATGATTTGGAAGAGGTGAGAAAAATGAGTAGAAATTATCTTGGATAGAGAAAGAAAAAAAGAGTTAAAGTTATTGGAATGCTGCTTAGCTTGATTAATCTCTATTGCATTTGGATAGGTATCATTATTTTTTCCATCTCCATTGGCTTCCAAGCTTTGATTAATTTTTAACATTTTACTCTATTTTAAGGACTTCTTTCATACATGTGTGTGAGAGAGAGACACAGAGACAGAGAGAGAGAGAGATCTGGCTCAGCTAATTTATGATAGAAGCCATGGTCTTTGATCTTTTTACCTCTCAACCCACAAATACATTAGATTTAAAGCAGTGTTCCACCAAGCATCAGGGATAGGGGAAAATATGAACAAATTAGAATAGTTCTGGAATCTAATGAGTGTAAAAATAAAATCTAGTTCTGGAGTGCATTCTGTCTTCTGGGATGATCAGTGCCCTTTACAATATCTATCATCCTTACAGTTGTACTCCAAAGTCACGTTCTCCATAAAACTTGCTTTTGTGCTTTTAATCACAAACTCTTCATTCCTGGAAATAAAAAATGTAGTATAATCCACCAGTATGTAATTCTTTGCCTTATCTCTTCTACAATTGTTCACTGCTGAGGAATCTTTGTATATGAGCTCCTGGAAATTCAGGTTTCCAACTTCTAAACTGTGTGCAGAGTATTAGTGCATTGTTCAGATGTAGAGTCTGTGTATATCTTCCTGTTCTTTATTTCATAAATGAAAATTGTATGTATATTCCTTACTGTTTATATTCCCCACAGCTCTGTGATTTCCATGATAATAACAACCAGGTTGTTTTTACTTTTTATATCAGATCTTTTTTGAGGAGTAGGGAGTACAGAGGGTTAAACTCAGGGACATTCAACCACTGAACCTGTCCCCATCCCTATTTTGTATTTTGTTTAGAGACAAGGTCTCACTGAGTTGCTCAGCCCCTCGCAGTTGCTGAGACTGGCTTTGAACTTGTGATCCTCCTGCCCCAACTTCACAAGTCCCTAGGATTACAGCTGTGTGCCACTGCACCTGGCTCAAATGCTTTTTTGACCATTTAACATCTTGCATCTAATGCAGCATGTTGCTTACAAAAGAAACAAAACAAAACAAAAAAAAAAAACAAGTAATTGCCAAGTGGGTGAGCATAGGATCAGGATGACAATACCCCTGAGAAACAATCCTTCAAAGATCAAAATTTTTAACTTAAACAACTGTCGAGATGTGTGTGTGCATGTGTAGGCCTGTGTGTGTGGTGTGTGTGTGTGTGTGTATTCAGTTTCAAGTAGATCTTTTTCAAGTATTTTTCTATTTTTTTAATGACTAGAAAATCAAAATTGCTTGAATAAAATAGCTCATCTAAGCTTTTGCAAAGGTCCAAGGAATAAATAATGGAGAAGGAAGAGAAAAAGAGTGACTTCTGGAGTAAGGATAGGAGTGACTTCCTGCCTGACTCGAAATAGAACTTGAGAGTGAGTGGCTGGTTTTCTCATCGATGTCAACACTTTGGACATCAGCAACGGTTTGTACCCCACAGGAGACTATACGTGAGGAAGCAGTCCTTTCAGCTTCCACAGAGATGCCTGTGCCTCTGGGTAAATGCTGACGGTGAGTCTTCTGATCTGAGAGACCCTGTGACTTGAGCAAAGAGGAGTCAATAACTGGCCCTGATTTTACATCTCTGATATTTTACAATAAGTCTGCCATTTACTGACAAGCAAGAACCATGACAGCTTTTCAGGTCAGGCAGGTAAAGGTGCATTGTGCAGTTCCAAAACCAGTGCCCTGGGTAGCCAAGACTCACAAGGTTTATAGTTATTGATCCATCATAGTGCATTACCATTTCAGTCCATTATAAAGCTTTTTTATCTTGCAAGTCACACTGCTTCTTTTAAGTTTGTTTTAAAATATTTATTTTGAACCTTATTTCTATTAACATCTACAGTGACATATATATTCTACAGCAATGCTTAAATTCAGAATTGTGGTCTTTCTTTGGGCATTGGTTCACGTTCTAGTTTTTATTGAACCTCTAAGGGAAATTACAAAGAAATTTTGTTTTGTTTGCTTTGGATACATCAATCTCTCATTGAACATGTGTATAAGAGAGACCTCACTTGAACTATGCAACCTGAAAAATCACTATTTAAAATAAGAGCTCTACTAGAAAAATCATCCCTACCCAGTTCAATTTTCTTGTCTGTGGATGATTTATTTGACTCCATAAAATCCTCATATGTTTATTCTACTCAATAGAGTAATATATATATACATATATATATATTATATTTTAGATAAAACTTCTCCGTTAAGTCATGAACACCTTCTGTACTGGGTATTTTTATTTTTGCCCTTCAGAATCCCCTCTTCTAAGTCTGTGACCCTGAGGTTCTCACTCGACATGCTTTTTTATGAATCATCTGGGAAAATTTCCAAGAGTGTTGAAGCACAGCCAGGAAGCTGAGGAAATGTTGAAGAGAACTAGAGAAAGACTGCTGGGAGGGTCAGAAGAATGTCAGAGAAGGTCAGGGAATATCAAACCCAGAAAGACTCCAAACACATACCCTGAGGTCAATGTCATAGTACAGTCCAAGTTTCAAAAACATCAAGGTTAGAAGAGTTACTTTGCCTCACTTTTTCTATCATTCTTCATTAGTCCAATTTTCTTAATATTCACTATTGAAGAGATAAATGGTATAGTAATAGAAATATGTTAGGAATAATATTATGATCAGATAACAATGCTTGGTTAAAAATAAGCATTATTATAATAATAACAATAGCTGTTAATGATTGGATTAAAGAAATATATAATAATCATTAATTATTTCTCTTTGTTTAGGATTATATTAATCACTTCACATATAAAATCCTGTGATATTACTATCCCATTTTGCTGATATAGAATCTGAGGTTCAAAGAACTTATGTTAGTTTACCACCATTACTCAAGGTAATAAGTCAAATTTGGAACAAAGTATACCTGATCCTTAATTGTTTATGGTTAGTACTATCTTGACAATTCTCTAGGAAGCTATGTGGTTACTAAGTTGACTGTTATTTTATTTTTCTTTCCTTTATGAGCTAAATTCCAGGACAAAAAGAAAGTACTCAGCTTATTCTGGCTTATTGAAAGGTTAAGCACACCTGATATTCTTTATCCAATATAAATTTTCATGTAGAAAACCTTTATATTCTCCACATTGTATCATGTTTGTTTTTCAGATTTCCCAGAGTAAAGTAGCCCTATCTCTGAAAATAACCTTAAAAGTTTACTGTTTAAAATAATGCAAAATTGGAAGTTGTATTTTGTTATAAGTGTTTGATAAAAATATGTCAACCAGTATCATTACCAACTTACAAGTAGAACCCATGATATTCACATGATGGAATAAATAAATTCACATGTTGGATATAGCCCATCCAGCTATAGATTCATGAATGGTATAGTTGAGAGAAATTGATGTAAGATGATATAAGATTTCTGAAAGTTTTTAAGCTAAAGTTGTTTCTGATCTTAGGCAGGTTTACTTACATTTTTTGAAATACCATGGGATCATTTATGCTAGTTTCACATGGATTGTTATCAAAGCACAATTTTAAATCTTTAAACCATTAGATGCTATCTAAAACTTGAAGATGCTATCTTCCAGTTCTATGTGTTATAGAAGTGAAATAGCATAAGATTATCATAAACCATTACTCTTGAATATGATTTAATCAGGTAATGATGTTTTATTTCTGATTAACTTGATTAAAGATCTTCAATGTGTACATTATCTTTTATTCTATGATATTCCCAAGAGAAAGCAAATAAATTATGATACTTGACCCTAAGAAATGTTAATCATAAATGAAAGATAGATGCATACCAAATAGCTTTGATGCAAGGAATTATGTACTTAACTTATATGAGAACTGCTACCACGTACTAGAAGCTAGGAACTTAATTCTAGGGATTTGAATCCCTCACCAGCTGCCCTTCCCATAAACTGATAACATGCTTCTATCTCCTGTTTTCATATTAGATGAACTACTGACTGTTATTTATGGTCCATAGATTTTTATCAGTCCAGACTGCTGTAAAATTATTTAATCTGTATTGTAGTTAGCTTTTTCACTGCTGTGACCAAAAGATCTAAGAAGAACAGTGAGAGGAGGAAAAGTTTATTTTGGGGCCCAGGGTTTTTTAGAGGTGTCAGTCTGTAGATAGCAGGCTCTGTTCTTTAGAGCTCAAGACAGAACATCATGGATCATGGAGGAAGGGTATGGTCAAGCAGGTCAGGACATCTCACCAGGGAGAAAAGAGAGAGAGAGTGAGAGAGAGAGAGAGCGGCTCTGCTCAACAAGGACAAAATATATGCCCCAACGGCAAACCCCCAGGGACCCACATCCTCCAGCCATACCCTACCTGCCTACAGTTACCACTCAGTTAATCTCTTGCATGAACTCACACATGAGTTTTTGGGGAGACACTCCATACCTAAATCATAACACTCTGTAGCAGACAATAAAATATATTTTTGCACATAGTAAGTGGAACTATATTATTAAAGCCATCAAGAAACCTCAGTACCCATCCCAGTGCATAGATAAAGTCATTGATATGAATTATTTTCTGAATGATTAAAAGGGAGACTACAAAAATAGCAATGTCACCTGAAAGTGCTTTGGAACATGCTCTGATCCTGAAATAATTTTAATTTGTAGAATTTTCCCTTATTCCCTTCAGCTTTTCAAAAATTAGCTCTTTTTTTTGTGTGTGTGTGTGTGTGTGGTACTGGGGATTGAACCCAGGGCCTTGTGCTTGCAAAAATTAGCTCTTTAATATTGATGTGGCTAGAGTTATTATACTAGTGTCTACATAAGACAACTAAAAAGGGGAAAAAATGACTAATCCTGTGTACATACAGTAAGCAACAAGTTTGGTTAGATACACTCTTTAATCCTACAGACCTACTGACAATTTTATTTGCATGTTATCTTAAAAATATTGCAAGTATCTGAGAGGGTCAAGGAAAAACAGTTTTCTCTGTATATATTTATGTTAGTGATTTTAAAATATGCAGAGCCAAAAATATAATATAAGAAGGGCATGAGTCATTCCTGGAGGGAGAAGATAAAGAGTAATCTTATTTTCATCTTAATACCTTAGTCAATGGAATACTTGAATTACTGATGGAGGTTTGAAAGTTATAAGGGTTTTCTTTGCTGTAGGCTCCTGGGACTTTCTTTTCTGCCAAGGGTCTTGTTTTGCTCCACTTTGGAACCCTTGTAAGCAGCTGCCACTGACTGAATGTTTGTGTTCCCTCAAAATTCATACACGGAATCTCTAATCCCCAATGTGATGGCATTAGGTATTGGAGCATTTGGAAGGGAATCAGATTATGAAGGTGGAGGACTCATGAATGGGATTAGTGCCTTTGAAAGAGACCCCAGACAGCCCTCTTGTTGCTCTCTTTCTGCTGTGCCAGGATAAGCAAAGAAATAGAACCTGACCATGCTGATGCCCTGATTTTAGATATCAACTTCCAGAACTGTGAGAAATAAATTTCTATAGCTTATAAACTACTGGATCTATGGTTCTTTGTTATGGAAATCCTGAGAGATGAAGACAGGCTCCATGATAAAACAGTCCCTTCATCCCTTCACTAATTGAACTGCCCTCTTCCTCCAAGTGTCTAGATAAGTGTCACTCACTAGGGAAATATCCCCTGATCTTGATCAGTTCGCCACGATTTAATTACTCATAACCAATATATAATACATCATGCCTCACAGTCTCTGAATGTCTATTTATTTGCTTACTCATGCAGTCTACATTCCATAAGCTTTAAGTAACGTGTGACTAGGGATAGTATGCTAGACAGAATATTAGTCCCCAATGAAGTCCACATTCTGATTCCTGAAGGCTGTTAGTAAGCTAAGTTATGTGGAAAAAAAAAATTAAGTTTGCAGATAAAATTATGCTTTCAATTCTTGGATCTTAAAATGTTTCCTGATTTACTCATGGGGTGGGGGCGGTGGATGTGAAATGGGAAGGTCATCTCAAGGGTCCTTAAAAGTAAAAACAGCAGGTGGGAGAGATAGTGTCAGCATCATTCAGCATGATAATGATTAGTTCAACCATTGCTGACTTGTAAAGGGAAGGCGACCACAAGCCAAAGGAAAGAGCAATCCAGAAGTTGGAATACACAAGTTCTGCTCTCTAGAAAGGAGGTAGCTGAGTCAACATGGACTTTGAGCTTTGTGATATATAATAGACTTCTGACCTACAGAAATGTAAGAAAACAAATTTTGCTGTTTTGGGTCTCTAAGTGTGATGCAATCTGTTATAGCATTCATAGAGAACAAATAGCTGATGACATTCCCAGGAGCTAAAACAGTGCCTGGCACATGTTTGGTTTTGAAGCGTTTAAGAAATGAATAGATAGTGAACCTGAGAAATACACTATCTCCACAGTGTGATATTAAGGTCTTCATTAATTCCTTCTTATTCCATTTCTGTTCTTTGAAACAATTGAGACAAGAAAGAAACATTTTTAAAGAGTTCTATTATCAGTATTTGGAGAGTTTGAGGACTAGAGATTGCAATGGACTAGGCGTGCATGGAAGGCAGATGTGGAGTGGGAAGTCTCCCACATTTGTGCTGCTTTTCTTAAGGCTCTTAGACAAGAGTTTTGGGACAATTTTGGGGGATGTCACTGGCTAAGAACTTTAAGATTTTCCAGAAACCAAATACATAACAATTTTTGCATCAAGTTAAATGACTTCCATTATGTTGGTGAGACTCTGTTATAGCTGTTTATTTCACTTATGCTTTCTCAGGTCTAATGATCCTGTGGGCTACCCATTACTAGCCCTATTTTCATCATGCTACTTGTATCTTAAAATGTCTAAAGAGTGTTGGTCCTACTGATAGCATATGCAAGGAGGGGTACAAGTGGTGGGAGAGACCCAGGACCACTGAGGTGGAGAGTGTTTTCTCCCTGACATTGTTAAAAATAGCTTGAACATGGTGACAATAAAAAATGCAGGCGGGGATTTTGTGGTGGCTTTCTTATGCTGGGAATGGAACCGGAACCTCAGGAATGTTAAACAAGTGCTCTACCACTGAGTAACAACCACAGTCCCAGATCACTTTTTTGTTAGTTTGACTTTTTTTAACTTACCTATGGATAGCCATCTCTTCCCCTTTCTTCCTCCATGACCTTGTGATATGGGATTTAAATCCAAATTCACTGAGACCAACATCTACTCTTCTTTAATCATTTATGTCTTCTTTCTAGAAATAGGCTGTGTTCAAATTCTTTTTAAATTTGAGTATTTCTTAACACTTCCTCTATCTCTGTTTCATTATCTATATAAGCAGTTCAGCAGCAGTTATCTATCTCAAAGGTTGTGGATAGATTTAAATGATTTAATATGTAAAAAAAAATATTGCTTAGAATAACATCTGTCATGAACAAGCACTCTGTTAGCTCTCATTTTAAGAGGCTCTGAAATTAGCACTGTCAACTCTTCTCAGGGAGATTTTCATGTGTGGTTGGATGAATATTTTGCTAAACTATAAGAGGCAATTGCTGAGACAACCCTAGGAAGCAAGTGTAATAATGGCTCATCTAACATGCCTTCCGAAAAGGACGAGTTGGATTAGATCAAAATTTTGCTGACTAGTCTGTTCATATTTCAGGACAAAGCTAACTCATTTGGGTTGATATAACTGTATCAAGTCTGGTTTTGTGAGCCACATCCCATAAATTCATATTCCAGCTCTGCTGCTTTCTATGTATATGTCAATATTTCTATAATATCATCTGTAAGACAATAGTAGTGAAAATTCCAACCTCATATATTTGCTAAATGTTCAGTAAGATCACATTTGAGATGCTCATAAAATAGTGATTGCTATATACATTGTTATAATTGTTATATACAGTTGTTATATAGTTGTATTATAATATCCAAAATTGTCTTTCAAGAAATCTTTTTTTTTTTTTTTAGCTAAAAGCATTATTTTCCTCTCCAATAGATTTTTAATGATTCAAATGTCTAAAACAAATACAACAGAGTAAAGAGTCACTATGTTCTTCAGAGCCAAGGTCACCTAGAGAAAGCAGATTATAGCCATACTTACTTGGTATACTCGCTAACTAGGGAAGTCTCAAAAGTAAATTTTAAAGATTTCATTGTTAAAATAACAAAATTCAAATGGTGGCAGCGGAATACTTGTGAAGCCTTTTGTTTTATATTCTGTTATGTGAAAAAACTTCCAAAAAGCTAAGTGGTTTGCTTTTTATTTGTTTCCTGTCACACATTCTAAATGGCCTTTAAAAGTCAGTAGCTGTTACTCAAGAATAATGAGGTATATTATTCTCTCAATGCACATGCAAATCTCCAATTAACACTAATGGGATTTATGGCAGTGAAACTAAAGGAACATCTACTTCAGTGTCTGAAAAATAAAGAATCTTTATTTTTTGATACCTACCTTTTTACCATCTAAGTGCAGTCATGCATAAATAAACAAATTAGTATTAAGCATCAATTTGACACTTCCTTTCATGTTGACATTCTGAAATACTGTCTTTAAAAGGTAACATGTTTCAAAGCAGAGATGGAGCTTTAGATATTAAGAATTTACATGCACCTCCCTCCTCTGCCATTAATTTTAAAATTATAAATAAGCAGGAACAATCCTAGCTGAGCTTAAGAAATACAGAAATGATGGATTTTCAAATATGTGTGGCAATATATTTCTAAGAACAGTACTTCAGAAGATCTTTTTATGCACACAGACATATGGAACTCTATTATCTCTTTGAGACACAATCAAGACTCCACTCTGATAAATATTTCTGTCTTCGATTCCTGTAATTTTAATCTTATTTATACATTTAAGCTTCCTAGAAAACAGTTTTTACAGAGAAAGGTGAAAAGTCAGATACTAGTATATTGAAATAGCATATTAACAAATATGTTTTTAAGGTATTGGATAATCATCCAAAAGAGGTTTGAAAGTACAATTAAAATAATCATTTCTGTTAATTTAAGTATAGTATGATCAATATGCATTCTGGCCATAGGTATTTGTTAGTATTTGAATGTATTTGATAATTCTATAAAGGTAGACATTAGAATACATAAAATGAAAATTCTTATTTAGAGAGAATATACAGGAGAGTTAAAACCTATTTAACAAAATTCATTCAAAAAGCATGAGAAGTATGATAATGAACAGAAAATATATATTGATAAACCAAAATCTGTCTTAAAATTTAACTAAATTATTCATTTCTGAATACCTAAATAAACAAATTTCTCAAATTATTGAAATCAAATTATTGAAAGCAAGTAAATAAAACAGAAAAACATTCTTTGAATCAAAAAAGTAGTGTATTTTCCTTTAAAAAAATCTTGACTGAAAAAGTAGAATGGTCCTCAAGCTGAGATATTTACCAAACAACAATTCATCTGGGATGTAATCATGTCTAAACAAAGGATTATCATTCTATTTCAGGTAAAGAGAAGTTGACATTTTAAAGAAATATTAAAGTAAAAGACAGGTTTTTGTTTTTTATGCTTACTGCATAGGCTCTGGAAAACCTATTGACTTCTTAGTGACTAGTCATGGAAGACTGCCCAGAACACAGAAGGCACTTGATAAATATTTTTGAATGAATAAATTAATTAACTAACTTTTCATAAATCCTATTTGCCACATCAAAATTTCATTCTCTCTGGTACCGTTGTGATCAGTGCTAAGCAGTAAGGGTGGAACACACCACCAGGTTTAAGGAAACACAAAGTCTGACCAAATACAGACAAAAAATGATTTAATATAATAAATATAATGAATAATATGATATGTTACATTCAGATTGATAATTTATCTAACTTATTAATTATTAATTTAATTTATCTAATTTATTCTATAATATTAGATACATAAAAGTTTTGATAACTATGTTGATATATTTTAAAATAATTATTTTGCATAATACTTTGTTAATTTATATTTAAAATCCCTAATCTACTATTATATCAAAGGATACACTTTGAGAAAATCAGAACACAAAGAACATTAAAAATGTTTAATTATGTTTCTGTATTGTTTTTGATTAATGAAGATTTTTTAACAAAAATTCTTTCCAGTATCTTTAAATAGAATTAGATAAGTAAAATAATATTCTTTTGTTCAATCTGATGGTTGTGTTATCATAAATTTAGAACTTAACACTAATTTCATTGGTAATACTGCCAGTCTATCATGTAAAGTGTGGATTAGCCAGAGTTTAGGGAAGTACAAGTATATTTTTACTTTTTGTATGATCCTATTCTTGAAACATGCTTGGTTTACATGCAACTAGTAGATTAAATTTTTCTATGTTGATTTTTAATAATTTTGGGATCTCCTCCTTGTGTTCTTTACTTGACCATGCAACAAATTCTGATTGATAGTCTTGTGTCCATGCTGTAATCATACCTTTCTAACTGGACTATACCATCAGGGTCCATTCAAAGCAATTTTAGGTTTTGGATTTGTTTTTCAAATAGTTTTAATTCTATGTAGTATTTGACATTTTGTGGAATTGATATTAGCTATCTCCTAAGGAATAAGGAAGAAAATGTATGTAGTATTTCTCACTTGAATAAAATTCCATCTAGAATTAAAAAATAATTCCATTGCATCATTTTGTGAATCTAAGAAACACATTAGATCTTAGTTATCCTGTAGTTTTCATATGTTGAAATATTTAGTTATTTTATTATCCTAGGAAATGTGTCTTCATTATTCATCGTGGTTCATTCATTGTTTTCCAATTATGCTAAAAAATAAGGTCAGATGTAAAATGAAAATGGAACAGAAGAATGATGGAATCACCCAGAAGGATGAAGCAATGTGAAACTGGTCATCTTTCAGTTTCTGTAGTATGATGCCAAAATTATTATATCATCTTTCCAGAATGTATTATGTTCTTTCTTCAGATTTCATTTTGTGAGGTTGAGAATTCAGGATATTTTCAATTTTCATTTTAAAATGAAAAGAAGAAAAAACATTATCAAAATCATGAAATGAATGAGAAGTTGGATGCAAAGATACATACACAGCAATACTGAATATTGCTGACATTAGTCATGACTAAGAAATCATATAATTTCTTAATTAATATAGTAACTAAAGACAAAAAAGAAAATTAGCATTTTATTCTAATTAGTCCATTATCTGGAAGAACTACATTATAAAATGAATAATCCCATTTTACCAAATAAATGTGTGATACTATTCATTCATTTCTGAGGAAGTTTGTATAAAAGGTTATGTGACAATGAAGAATTTGCTTTTAGATTTTTACTGAAATTTCTAATAAAATTACCTCCCATTTCTCTGCATTCCTACTCTTGTAAATAGTTCATATATTAGTGACAAATATATATTCTATTCTATATGTATTCATATCCATATATTTATTGTATTTGACACAGATGACCTACTATACTGAAGGTTAAGTTACCTACATATGGTCCTAGTAAAAGATGTACATAAAATGCAGAAAGCTGGATAGTTCTGAGAGGCTATCTAGAAAAATTTAGGCATGTTCTGTATGTTTTATAGTCATTGATAATTATAAATATTTAAATAATTCTGAATTCCTAAAGGCTTCAAAAAATATTTCAGCAGACTTAGAATTTAAATAAATATGTACCTTAAAAAAGGTCATTCATTTTAAGTAGCAGGATATAAATAGATGATTTGTACAGTTGTAAAAATAAATTTTATTATAGAGTTTGCTCTTAAAATAACTTAATAATTTAAATTCTCTGGTGAAATAATTCCTTTCTTCAAATTAGGAAAAAATCTAAAAAAAAAAAAGGCACTTTTTATTGATTGACAATTTTAATTGTGAAAAAAATAAACAATATAAAAAGCATTTTAACAGAAAAATACACTAAAATCCAGGGGAAAACTTTATAGGAGGACTTTAGTACTGATTATCAACTGCATGCTTTTTAAAAGTACGAATATATTGTTTTGTATGAATCTTCAGAAAAATGTAAAATATATTCACTTGAAAACGTGTTATGAATATTGATTAATAATTCCAGATGCAGTGGAATTACATGACAATGTACACTTTTTTCCAGTTGAGATGCAGATAATCTCTGCATGGGATGATAACCTCAAAGTTTAAACCAAATATCTTTCTGGATATTAACAGGTTTTGTAAGTTATACCATAATTTATCCTATAATTCAGTTACTAAATTACATTTAAATAGCTAACTTTTTAATGTTCTTTGAATAACTCAGAAAATATAAATGGATCTACTTGGATATATTCCAAAATATAAAGATTGGATGAAACTTTGATACATGCTTATAATATAGGTATTTTATAAAATTTACTCCTAACTTTTGGAAAATTCTATTTCAATAGTTTAGTTTTTCCCACTGTGACCTGACAGTCAGTTTCAGAACACTAAGAAGTGCACTAATGAGCTACTTAAGCGCTGACCTATTCTCTTATCTTCCAGAATGAATCTCAAGTGGTGGTAAAACATTAACTTTTCGACTCTATTTATCTGGGATTTTGTTTATGTTTTAGTTTTTTCTTTTTGTTTTTGTTTTTGGTTCAATCATGTCTGGTTTGTTGTGGGATCTAATATTACAGCTGGTAGGTAAGATCACTTCCCTGCAGGACAAAAACTTTAGCAAATTTAGGGATCTCAACATAAGAGGAATTTACACAAAAATTATTTTTATTAAACTTTCCAGATAGTGGTTATCTGTCTCAGTGACTGCTCAATAGATTTTATATTGCTCTAGTGTACAGGGAATTCTCAGAAAGTCTTGCTTATCTATATAAACAGAAAAGGGAAACAAAATGTGACCTATCTGGTTTTGTGCTTAATAGTATTGGAAATTTTGTCACAACATAGAAGAATGTTGAAACCATTCATGAAAAGATTCATATTTGGTGATGTTTCTAATTTCTTATAGACATGCATTTAATCTTTTACTGGAAATGAAAATCTCAAAGATGGAACATTGATCATTTTTGTGTCCTACTTACAATTCTGTCCTAAAATTTCCTAATTAATTGTGTATGTATACTAAACACCTTAAAAGCTTTCTCAACCAATGTTTACATCTTACAGATTCCTTACTAATTAGCTGAATAAACTCTGACATATATTCATTATCTATTTTTGTGAGTCATTGATTTTAATTTCTTGGAAATTATACTTTAACATATGAACAAATACATGGGTATTTGTTCCTGCTCTCCTTCATATAATAATGAGACTATTTAGCTCCTGCAGGGGTTACTGAAATAAAAATTTTGACAATTTTATTTTTAATAAATGTAATTATATTAAACATATTGTTGTGTCAGAGTGCATTGGGTGATTCACTGAGAAAACATCAGAAGTTATCCTAAATCAAGCAAAAGCACTCTGTTCTTTTTGGTTGGACTCAGGTGCAAATGAAGATAAGATTGAATAATAACATGTCTGGAGCTTTTCCTATATATGAGTATTTTGATCAATCCCTAAAGTAATATTCAAGAATTTTATTATATTATGAATAGAGGTAATCTGTAATAGAGTTATGAGACATTAAATTACTTCTTCACTTCCTTGCTTCCTATGATGCTTGTTTTTTCCCAGCATGATCACAGTCAGACACCTAATCGTGTAGTGCCCATGCAAGTCTGATACTATGGAAGAATAAAGGCTTTTCTCTTCCAAAGCTGTGAAAGTGAGCCCTCCTTCATACACTCATCTAGAAGTATTTTTTTTTCTCTCTGATCCTTAAAATGAGGTGATTTATATATTAAGTACTTAATGTGGTGAGTAGCATATGGGTTATCACCAAATGATAATTCTATTCTCCATGTTTTGGAGCTCCCAATTACTGCCAGACAGTCCCTAACTTAGGGTCATGCCCTCTGCTAAGGAATACAACATAGCTTGCCAGCATTTATCTGTAAGATTTGGACAGCTATTTAACTACTTTGAATCTCAATTTCTCAAATTCAAAATGAGGAAAGTAAAGCAGAGCTATGATTAGTTCATAGAACAGCAGCATCAACAACATGTGGGAGATTATTAGAAATTAAATATCTCATCCTAGATCTGAACTCTGAATTAAAAATCACATTTTACAAGATCTTCAGGTGATTCAGAGGCACATTAAATGTTAAACAGCTTAAACTAAATCAGTCATCTTTCTGCTTCTAGTTCTGAAAATATAAAAATATTTTAAAATTCATACTCGCACTATTATATTAGCAATAGTTAACATTTTAAATTTCAATTATGTGTTATTGCCGTTATCCATTTTTAAGTTACAGTCACAAAATTTAGTAGAATGAAACAACCACTATTTTATTCTGTTATTAATTTGGACAGGGCACAACAGGGGTGACTTGTGTCTACTGCTGATGCTTAAATTGTTGTCGGTTACTTGGCGAGATGGAGTCATGCGAAGAGTTCCTCACTCACAGGTCTGGCACAGGTACTTGGATGACTAGAAGGTTAGGTAGCTCTGCATTGTCAGTTGGAATGTCAATGTGAATCCTCCCAAGAAACTTGATCTGCTCATAATATTTAAGTGTCAGCGTAGTGAGACATTATCTAAAGTCTGATGTTCTGATAACATCTCATCACTTAAAGAATACATGCTATTTTGAATCTGAGGCAGAAGATAAGAAAATGGTCACATATGACTTAGTTTTGTTTGATTACTCCAAACAATGACAGTTTTTCCCAATTTCAGTTGTTAGACTATGGATTTCTTATCTTTAAGAACTGTCAAAGGATTAGTAGCCATTTTTTTAAACTTGCAAAATTAATGCTTTTGTTTGTTGTAAATACTTCTCAAAATTCTCCAAGCTTCTTCAATAAAAGTAAATCGTAGAAATTCTGAAAGTATTATGCTAAAAGAAAATATTATTCACATGTCTTGTTTTATTGTTAAGGTACATGAAATGCTTGCATCTTTTAATATAGTTTTGTTAATACTTTAATTATAGTTGAAAACAACTTTAATTATAGTTGAAAGTAACAAAGAAGATAATCAGGGAAATTTGAATTTAAGATAAATAGCAAAATTTTCCTAGTGTTAAATATGCTCTATATATTGCAAAGAATGTGCTTAAATTAAACATTATTCATTATTTATCTGAAATTCAAAGTTTCTAGGAGGCCCTTGCTCACCCTGGTGACCCTAACTTTAAGATGGACATCACTTTTCAGACTTTTATTACATCAATACTTTACCAAGATGTACCATTTTTACCCAAGTCCTTCTCTTACCCTATGATTCAATATGAGGTGTTCCCTGGAGAACATACAACTCATTTCATAGGTAAAGTTAGTCACAAACAGTGAGGTTTTCAAACAAGTGTCAATCTAATACAGATTATATTTTGGGACAAAAATAATTTTGGGTTTCTCCAAATTTTAAGTTTTTTTTGTAATTCTATGTTAAGAAAGACTGATATATTTATTCTTAGACATTTTAGAATCCCATCTTCAAACATATGACCAATATCTAACCAGTTCTATAATCAGAACTTACAACCTGACTTCACTGTGTTCATAAATACTGTGAGCTAGTCATGATTCTCAGGTTCTATTTAGCATGATTATATTCTTCTAACTTTGAATTTTATCCCCTCAAGTAAATCCTATACGTGTACTTGGATTTTAATAAATTTAACTAATTCTTATTAAAATTGAGAAATTATTTAGAGGCAAAATAAATGGCGATTTGCAATATAACCTTATATAAGAGATAGAAATAGTTTTAATAGGAATTTTCCACTCAATGTTTCACTTTAACTCAGTTTTCCATTAAATTTTAATGTTTTATTATTTTACTTTCAAACTTGAAACTAAATATTACAAATGTGTGATGTTAAGCTGTAGAAATATATCTGAAAACTAAGTTTGTACATTCATCCCCAGCAATGATAAATATGCCTAAATGTTTCCTTTGAGGAGAATCTAAGACATCTCAAACACTTTCCCTTGATTAAATGTAAGTGCCTAATACCCTCCATGTCTGATTTTGTGCATTAAAGGCAGGTTATTCAACTGAAGCAAATCCATAGCTATGTTAATTTCTCTGAGGAAAAAAAAGTCTGTCAGAGAAGATAAACTCTTTCCTACTTTTCCTTTCACAGATCAAAGAAAAATACACCTTTTTATTTTTGAAAACTTGTATAAGAGGAAGAATTGTGACCACATATTGTAAATGTCATACTAAATGACAGAATTTCGAGACGAAAACAATCAAAGCTTTTTCTGTGCTGGCATTAACATTTCTACTGTTAGTATTTGAATACTTTTGCTGATGGGCCAGAAAATGGTGTGAGTTATATATAGCTGGATATCAAAGGAACAAAATGATGCAACAAAATAAGAATTTCCGGAAGAGCTGTCTGAAAATACTGGCACCCATTATCACAGGCACAAACATTTTAGTATTGACAAAAAAGGCTATTAGCCTTCTTTTTCCTTTTAACTTAGCTCTATATTTTCAAGGTGACTTAGAATCATGATGTGATTCTCACACACAAAAAAAATTCTCATGGTTGCAATAGACATAGATGTCTATTTTTTTGTCAATGACATGAGGGTAAGAATGATGCTTGCATTTCCTATTTACCTGTGAAGTAGAAATTCTGTAGATTTCTTAATTTAAAGACATACTTTCATCCAGACACCAGTAATAAGTGCTTACAGGAAAGTAAAGAAATAAACCAAGACATCTATTATAATGTTTCAATGACACTCATTCTTTGGGCATTTCTAATTTTAAAGAAACTTATTGAACTTTATATGATGTAAGGACTGAAACACTGAAGAGTTATTTGAAATTCTTCTGGTAATAAGGTGCTATAGTTTGGATTTTGAAAGTCCTCCAAAGCACATGTATTGAAGGCTTGGTCCCCAGCCTTTGTTGCTATTGGGAAGCAGTGGAACCTTTGGGAGGTAGGGCATAGTGGAAGGAAGTCAGGTCTTTTGGAAAGTGTCCTTAAGGAGATATTTGGTTCCCATCTCTTCCTCTTCATTTCTCTCTTTGCTTCCTGGTGATGACCAGGTGAGCAGCATCCAGAGGTTCCCAAATAATGGGGCAACTGAGAGGGACTGAATCCTCCAAAACAGGAAACCAAAATAAACCTCTCCTCTTTAAAAATTGATTTATCCCAAATATTTGTTCCAGTAATGGAAAGCTCATGAACAGAATGCTTTCATGAACTTAAGAAAAACAAGGGGGTGGGAGGGGGCAAGAATGGAGGAAGGAGGGACTGTATAGAGGGAAAAGAGGGGTGGGAGGGGTTGGGGGGAGGAAAAAATAACAGAATGACTCAAACATCATTACTCTATGTAAATGTATGATTACACAAATGGTATGCCTTTACTCCATGTACAAACAAAAACAACATGTATTCCATTTGTTTACAATAAAAATTAAAAAAAAGAATTATGGGAAGGAAATTGATATCATAAATCATTTAAGTAATCTTTCCTACTTGATATTTCACTAAAATTGGCAATGTAATATAATTTGTGATATTTTTATGTGAAAGGATACACAGGAAAAGATACCTTCTAATGTAAAACTAGAAATAGTTGATAATGTCTAAAATATCAAAACATTTACCCTCTATGGGAACGCAGTTCTAATTATAAAGAAAAAGGGACAAATTAGTTAGTGCTCAATGCACTTTAGAACAGAAAGTGGATGGTAAATACATATTTGGAGAGTGTTATGGTTTAGATATGGTGTCTCCCAAAAGCTCATATGAAAAAATACAAGATTTGGAGAAGAAATAATTGGGTCATAGATGTAACCTCATCAGTGAATTAAGTCCTCATGAGATTAACTGAGTGGTAACTGGAGGCAGGTGGGCTGTGGGTGGAAGAAGTGGTTTATTGGTGGTGTGGCCATGGGGTATATATTTGTATCTGGTGAGTGAAGTAGAGTCTCTGCTTTCTGATCAACATGTGAGCTGCTTCCCTCTGCCACA
This sequence comes from Sciurus carolinensis, assembly GCF_902686445.1. NCBI lineage: Eukaryota > Metazoa > Chordata > Mammalia > Rodentia > Sciuridae > Sciurus > Sciurus carolinensis. The sequence goes on along the minus strand of NC_062217.1, from coordinate 62,086,371 downwards.
CTCTTCTGTCACAATGTTATGCCTTACCTTGAGCCCTGAGGAATGGAGCCAGTTGTCCATGGACTAAGATCTCTAAAACCCTAAACCCTCAAATGAACTTTTTCCCCTAAAATTGTTCTGGTCAGGTTTTTTAGTCTCAGCAGTGACAAAGCTGACTAAAATAAAGAGAAAAGGTAATAATGCAGGGAGGTAAAAAATATGGTCAACACAAGTGAGAGGTGTGATAGCTTGCCCTGAACATGCTGCTATTCTTTCCTGCCCTGTCGGCATACATGTACCATGCCTCCATCAAGTGGTATCATTTATTTCCCCTCTCTGTTGATCTGGCCTAGCATGTGGTTCTCAAAAATAAATAAATAAATAAAATCACATATGGTGGAAGTAGCTTTGGCAATTTTAGGTCCAATCAATGAGGGTATCTTCCTGTGGCTTTATTAGAATGTTTCTGTTGGAAGGAAGTCAACCTGTAAAAAAAAATGAACACTATTTTTTTTATTATTTTATTGTATTTTTTTATTCATTGTACACAAATGTACAACTTTTCATTTCTCTGGTTCTACATGATGTAGTGTTACACCGTTTGTATAATCATACATGTACGTAGGATAACAATGTTTGTCTCATTCCATTATCTTTCCTTTTCCCCACCCCCTCTCTACTCCTCATTTCCCTGTACACAATCCAAAATTTCTCCATTCTTTCCTTACCTCTACCCCATTATGTATCATGATTCACTTATCAGAGAAAACATTTCATATTTGGTTTTTTGAGATTGGCTTTTCTCAGTTAGCATGACACTCTCCATCTCCACCATTTACCTGCAAATGCCATAATTTTATTCTTCTTTATGACTGAATAACATTCCATTGTTTATATATGCCACAGTTTCTTTATCCATTTGTCAATTGAAGGGCATCTAGGTTGGTTCCACAATTGTGATAGACTGCTATAAACATTGATGTGGCTTCGTCACTGTAGTATGCTGATTTTAAGTCCTTTGGGTATAGGCAAAGGAGTGGGATAGCTGGGTCAAATGGTGGTTCCATTCCAAGATTTTAAAGGAGTCTCCATACTGCTTTCCAGAGTGGCTGTACCCATTTACAATCCCACCAGCAATGTATGTGTGTACCATTTTCCTCACAACCTTGCCAAAACCTATTGTTCCTTGTATTATTGATAATATACATTCTAATTGGAGTGAGATGAAATCTTAGGGCAGTTTTGATTTGCATTTCTCTTATTACTAGGGATGTTGAACATATTTTCATATATCTGTTGATCACTGTATATCTTCTCCTGTGAAGTGTCTGCTCATTTCCTTAGCCCATTTATTGATTGGATCATCCGTATATTTAGTGTAAAGTTATTTGAGTTCTTTATAAATTCTGGAGATAGTGCTGTATCTGAAGTGCGTGTGTTAAGATTTTTTTTCACACTATGTAGGCTCTCTCTTCACATTGTTGATTGTTTCCTTTGCCGAGAAAAAGCTTTTTAGTTTGAATCAATCCCATTTATTGATTCCTGCTTTTATATCTTATACATTGGGAGTCTCGTTAATGAAGTCTGGTACTAAGCTGAAGTGATGAAGATTGGGGCCTACTTTTTCTTTTATTTGGTGAAGGGTCTCTGGTCTAATTTCTAGGTTCTTGTTCCATTTTGAGTTGAGTTTCATGCAGAGTGAGAGATAATTATGGGTTTAATTTCATTTTGCTAAATATGAAGTTCCAGTTTTCCCAGCCCCATTTGTTGAAGAGGTTATCTTTTCTCCATTGTATGTTTTTGGCAACTTTTTCTGGTATGAGATAACTGTATTTATGTAGGGTTGGTCTCTATGTCCTCTGTTTTGTACCATTGGTCTATGTGACTATTTTGGTGCCATTACCATGCCATTTTTGTTACTATTGCTCTATAGTAGAGTTGAAGGTCTGGTATTGTGATACCTTCTGCTTCAATCTTCCTGCTAAGGATTGTTTTGGCTAGTCCGGGTCTCTTATTTTTTGAAATGAATTTCATGATTGCTTTTTCTATTTCTATGAGGTACACATCATTAGGATTTTATTGGAAATGCATTGAATCTGTATAGCGCTTTTGGTAGTATGGGCATTTTGATAATATTTATTCTGCCTATTCAAGAACATGTGAGCTTCTAAGATTTTCTTTAATTTCTTTATTAGTGTTTTGTAGTTTTCATTGTAGAGGTCTTTCACCTCTTTTGTTAGATTGATTTATTTTCCAAAGTATTTTATTTTATTTTATTTTTTCGAGGCTAATGTGTATGGGGTAGTTTTCCAAATTTCTCTTTTAGTGAATTCATCATTTATGAGTAGAAATGCATTAGATTTATGTGTGTTGATGGTATATCCTGCTACTTTGCTGAATTCATTTATTAGTTCTAGAAGTTTTCTGGTGGAATTTTTTGGATCCTCAAAATATACAATCATGTTGTCAGTGAACAGTGATAGTTTGAATTCTTCTTTTCATAGCTCTCCATATTCCTTTAATTTCTTTGTTCTAATTTCTCTGGCTAGATTTTCAAGGACAATGTTGAATAGAAGTGGTTAAAAAGGCATCCCTGTCTTGTTCCAGTTTTAGAGGGAATGCATTCCATTTTTCTCCATTTAGAATGTTATTGAGGTTGGGCTTAGCACAGATAGCCTTTACAATGTTAAGGTATGTTCCTATTATCCCTATTTTTTCCAGAGTTTTGAGCATGAAAGGGGGCCTTTTATCAAATACTTTTTCTGCATATATTGAAATAATCACATGATTCTTAACTTTAAGTCTGTTGATATGGTGAATTACATTTATTGATTTCCAGAGGTTGAAACAACTTTGCATCCCTGGGATGAAACCCACTTGATCATGGTGCACTATCTTTTTAATATGTTTTTGTATTGTGATTTCCCAGAATTTTGTTAGGAATTTTTGCATCTATGTTCATCAGAAATATTGGTCTGAAATTTTCTTTCCTTGATGTGTCTTTGTCTGATTTTAGTATCAGGGTGATATTAGCTTCATATAATGAGTTTGGAAGTATCCCTCCTCTTCTGTTTCATGGAATACTTTGAGGAGTAATGGAATTAGTTCTTCTTTGAAGGTCTTGTAGAACTCAACTTAGAATCCATCTGGTCCTGGGCTTTTCTTGGTTGGTAGGGTTTTGATGGCTTCTATTTCATTGCTTGAAATTGATCTGGTTAAATTGTGTATGTCTTCCAGATTAAGTTTGGTGAATCATATGTCTCTAGAAATCTGTTGATGTCTTTGAGATTTTCTATTTTGTTGAAGTACAGATTTTCAAAATAGCTTCTAATTATGTTTTGTATTTCAATGGTGTCTGTCTTGATATTTCCTTTTTCATCACAAATTTTAGTAATTTGAGTTTTCTCTCTCCTTCTCTTAAATAATGTGGCTAAGCATTTATTAATTTTGCTTATTTTTCAAAAGAACAAACTTTTTGTTTTGTCAATTTTTTCAATTGTTTCTTTGGTTTCAATTTCATTGGTTTAGCTCTGATTTTAATTATTTCCTGTCTTCTGCTATTTTGGTGTTGATCTGTTTTTCTTTTTCTAGGGCTTTGAGATGTAATGTTAGGTCATTTATTTGTGGACTTTTTGTTCTTTTCTTGAATGCACTCCATGCAATGAATTTTCCTCTTAGTACTGCTTTCATAGTGTCCCAGAGCTTTTGATATGTTGTATCATAGTTCTCCTTTACCTCTATGATTTTTTTTTGTCTCTTCCCTGATGTTTTCTGCTATCCATACATCATTCAATAGTATATTATTTAGTCTTCAGGTATGGAGTAGTTTCTGGTTTCTATTTTATCATTTATTTCTAATTTAATTCATTATGATCTGATAGAATACAAGGTTAGTATCTCTATTTCTTTGTATTTGCTAAGAGTAACTTTGTGGCATTATATATGATCTATTTTAGGGAAGGATTCATGTCCTGCTGAGAAGAAAGTGTATTCACTCCTTGATGGATGGAATATTCTATATATGTCTGTTGAGTCAAAGTTATTAATTGTGTTATTGAGTTCTGTGGTTTCTTTGTTAGTTTTTATTTGAAAGATCTATCCAGTGGTGAGAGAGTTGTGTTAAAGTCAGCCAGTATTATTGTATTGTGGACTATTTGATTCCCAAAATTGAGAAGGGATAGATTCTTCATTGTTTGAGGCATAAACATTTATGATTGTTATGTCTTATTGATTTATGTTTCCCTTAAGCAGTATGAAATGTCCTTCCTTATCCCTTCTGACTAATTTTGGCTTAAAGACCAGACCACTTTATCTGATATTAAGATGGAAATCCCTGCTTTTTACTGATCCCATGTGTGTGGTATGTTTTTTCCTATCTTTTCACCTTCAGTCTGTGGATGGTTTTTATGAGATGAGTCTCTTGATGGCAGCATATTGTTGGATCTTTTTTAAAAATCCAATCTACTGGTCTATGTCTTTTTAATTTTTTTAATAATATTTTATTTTTATATTTAATTTTTACAGACTGCATTTTGATTTATTGTACACAAATTGGGTAGATCATTTTGTTTCTATGGTTGTGCATGATGTCATACCATTCGTGTAATCATACATGTACATAGTGTAATGATGTCTGTCTCTTATGATTAATGAATTTATATCATTAACATTCAGGGTTACTATTGAGATATGATTTGTATTCCTGGTCATTTTGGTTTATTTTTGTTTTTTGGTTTTTTTTTGCTTGACTTGGTTTCTCCTTCGATTGGCTTTTCCTTTAATGTAGTTCCTCCCTTTGCTGACTTTCATTATGGTTTTTCATTTCCTCTACAAGGAATATTTTGCTCAGAATATTCTATAGTGCAGGCTTTCTATTTGTAAATTCTTTTAACTTTTGTTTATCATGGAAGGATTTTAATTTATCATCAAATCTGAAGGTAAGTTTTGCTGGGTATAGGATTCTTGGTTGGCATCCATGTTCTTTCAGAGCTTGAAATATGTTGTCCCAGGCCCTCCTGGCTTTTAGGGTCTGAGCTAAGATATCTGTTGATATCCACATTGGTTTCCCCTACATATAATCTGATGTTTTTCTCTCACAGTCTTTAAAATTCTATATTTCGTATGTTAAGCATTTTCATTATAATGTGCATTGGTGTAGATCTGTTGTAATTTTGTGCATTTGGTGTCCTGTAAGACTCTCGTATTTGATTTTGCATTTTATTCTTCAGATTTTGGAAACTTTCTGATATTATTGCAATGAATAGATTATTCATTCCTTTGGTTTGTATCTCTGTTTCTTCCTCAATCCCAATAATTCTTAAATTTGGTCTTTTCATGTTATCCCATAATTCCTGGAATTTCTGTTCGTGATTTCTTACCATCTTCTCTGTGTGTTCAACTTCCTTTTCAAGATTAAATATTTTGTCTTCATTGTTCTAAGTTCTGTCTCTCATGTGATCTAGTCTGTTGGTGATGCTTTCTAATGAATTTTTAATTTGGTTTATTGTTTCCTTCATTTCAAGGATTTCTGTCTGTCTGTTTTTTTATTTTTTTCAGAAACTCTATCTCTTTATTAAAATGATCATTTCCTTCCTGTATTATCTCTTTTTATTTAATTGTTTATTGGAGTTATCATTCATTCATTGCCTGCATTTGCTCTTTTATATCCTCCTTTATATATGGCTCATTTTAATTACATACATTCTGAACTCCCTTCCTGACATTATTTCTACTATGCTGTCAATGGATTCTATTAATATAGCATCTTGGTTTGTTTGGGGTGCTTTCTTCCCTTGTTTTTTCATGTTGTTTGTGTATCTTTTCCTCTAGCAGTGCAGATCCAAGGTATTACAGTTTCCCCCCTATAAGTTTTTAGTGTCCCTGCGGGTTTCTAATACCTCACTTTAAAGTGGGAGATCAACATTAGCAGCCCACAATGTAAACATATGTAGACTTAAACAAAATAGCCCCTGTTAAGATGTTAACATTATTGTTGTAATAAACAGAGATAATGAGTTTGATTATTATCTACAGCATAAATGAAGGATTTGTTATAAGGTCTACAATTTCTAATGGTGAATAAAGAGAATGGGGAGGGGTGCAGGGTGTAAGGTTAATGAGATAAAAAGTAAGTACATAGAGGTACTAGATCATAGGAAGAGTTGAAGTGGAATCAAAAGAAGTTGCTTGTTAACAGGAGAAAAGAGAGAAAGAGAATCCAAGAAAACAAATAGATAAGAGGAAAATAGAGTGAGAAAAAAATTTAAAAAGAAAAATAGAAATAATAATAATAATAATAATAAAATCACAGCAACACTGTGATACACTATTCCTACCTCCCTGATGCATGAAAGGTACTTGATAATGTGGTGTCCCAGAATGGGAGCTACCCCGACTACAGATGGCAACATCAGGGTTGGGGATAATCAATGATGGCGGGCACAGGTGTCTTCACTTGTTGGTAGATGGGGAGACGTAGCACAGTGCTGAGTCTATGCAGGAAGTAGCAGCACTAGAGATCCGCACAGACGGTGAACACTATTCTTTATAATAAATACAACACCATGTATTAAGCAGTGAAAATGTATGACTACATCAAACATGTGAGTAAAGAATCTTCATATTTTATATTCCATTTGTCAAGGGAGAAGAGATGTCTCTGGAGAAGTGTCCGAGGATTTTCCTGAGAACAAAAGGAACTCAATTTAGGACTCATGGGGTTCTTGGCATACATGGTGGAAAAGAATTTTAACAGGAGTCAGACAGAGGCATAGATAGAGTTGTATTTAGGAAGAAAGATACACATTCAGGAGAGAATTTAGTCTATCTTGAGGGTGAGAAGCAGTCTGACTTGGGCTGGGGGTCCAATATTTATAGAAGGGCTTTATCAGGGGCTGGACTGGAGGTGGATTGAGGGAGAAGTTGCAATTCCATGCCAGTGTTCCTGTGCTTGTGTGTTTCCCTCATTTTAGAAGGGCACTCACCAAAGGCATGAACCAAACTTTGCAACTGTGTTTTCTCCATCTAAATGACTTGATTCTGCCTTGCAATGACTTGAGGGTATTTCCCTGAAGATCCCTATTTCTCTCTCCTTTTTCTAAATCCCTATTCTCCATTCAATAGAGACCTCAGATCTTCAGTTCAAGGAGGTGTTGACTGCAGTTGTAGATGAGACACTAAGAGAGAACCACTCCAATTCCCTGTCAACCCAAAACTCAAAGGGAGATAGTCATTGGTGTTATTTTAAGAAGGAGTTTTCACAAGATTTTTTACTTAGACAAAAACTAAAACAAACACTTATTCCTCTTAACCAATCCCTGATTTTAGATAAACTTGATTCAAACTCACTATAGTGTCATCTTTGCTGAAGCACAAGGAATTGTGGATCTTGGAACCAATGGGCAGATATGAGATATGCACATGCTGAGGTTAAGTAAACACCCTGTTTTTGTACTGGAGCAAAATTGTGTGATAGTCAAATTTTACTCACTGCAAGATATTGTGAAAAAAAATAAAGTGAACAATGCTGTGTCAGGCATAAGAAAATATAGGAAGATAACAACTAGAAATATCAAAGATAAGAGTAGGTATCCATTCAGTTGAGACCAACTTAACATCATACACTAATTAAATGTGTAGTCATGATATATAAAGACTGAAATGTGGCTAACACCTCAATTACTGGTACTGGTTCATAAGGCTATTGAATTTTTTGGAGCCTCATTTCCCAAGAGGGAAAGTATTTTGCTATGAGGTGTCTCCCAAAAGCTCATGTGTGAGATAATGCAAGAATTTTCAGAGCTGAAATGGTTAGATTATGATAGGTGTGACCTAAATGGTGAATTATTCCACTGATATGGATTAACTGGGCAGTGACTATAGGCAAGTAAGGTGGGACTGAAAGAAGTGGGTCACTGGGGGTGTGCCTTTGAGACATATGTTGTTTCTGGCAATGGAAGTGCTCTCTCTCTCTCTCCCTCCTCTCTCCCTCCCTCTCTCTCTTTCTCCTTCCCTCCTTCTTTGTTACCATGTCTTGAGCTGCTTTCCTCCACCACATACTTCTTCTGTGATGTTCTGCCTCCCTTTGTGACCAGAACTATAGAGCTGTCTATGAACTGAGACCTCTGAAACTATAAGCAAATAAATTTTCCTCCTCTAATTTTTTTTTCTCAGATTTTTGGTCACAGCAATGAAAAAGCTGAGTAAGTATCTTTGGAAAAAAGTAAGTGCCTTGTTATTGCAAGATGGAAATTGATAGAAATAAAAAGGTGAGGAATTTTGATCAATAGAGTAATAAAATTGAGCAGCAAAAAGTGAAAAAGGAGTTGAACAAGTACAAGATTGAATATGAGACACACAACTCACCTGTGAAAAATATGCTAAGTATCCGTAGGTGCTTGATTCAGGAATCCCTGTAGATACCAAAATCTGACAATGCTCATTTGTTGTATAAAACCTCAAGAAGCTTGCATATAACTTAACCACATCTTCCCGTATACTTTAAATCATCTCTTGATACCTGTACTACCTAACACAATGTAAATGTTAGGTAAATGGTTGTTATTGTAAGCAAAAATAACCAACGTGGCTTTGGCACCATTATGAAAATACACATACCTGGGATGGAAGCAGACCTCAAACAAATCAGCAAGCTTTTGTTTATATTGCAGTGGAGTCAATCAGTCAGACACTGGAGGGGTTCACTTTCTGGTTAGAAAAGTGGCTGCCAGTTACAGAAGGACTCTGTTTCATAGATTACAGTGAGGGTGGTTTAATTATTGGAGACTGAAGCATGACATGTTGGCTTGGATAGTCAGGAAAGAAGTTGTAAAATGCCCAAAACTCTGTCACTGGGAAAAGTTCAGAACTCCATATTCACTGCTTATCCTCTTTCTCCTGGATCCATTGTTGCCCAGAGCTTCACTATTTACTTTTCTCCTTCCAGGATTCATTGGCAATGGGAAAGGTTAAAATCTAGGGCCCAGCATTTCTGTATCCACCTCCTACCTTCAGGACTCATTGTGGTTGAGAAAGGATGGATACTTGGTTATTTTGGAAATGCTTGGGATGAACCCAGAAAGGGATGAAAGTTTGCTTTTTATTTCCCTCAGGGCCCATTGTTATTGGAAAAGGATTTACAGGAAGAGGATTAATAATTGCCTCCTCCTCCCTTTTCCTGTGGGTCAGACAGGATTGTGGGGGAGCGTTGTCATTTCCCTGTCCAAGGGCATGTCATTTTCCATATCTTTCAGCTATACTATGTTGTTTAAGGAATAACGTCAAGATAAAGTATGTACACATTCAACACATATGCAACCACCTACAATGACCTAACTAGTGTCCTGGTAAGATAGGAGGTAGGAGGTGAACCCTATGCTCAAACAGTGAGTGCCAAAGAGAAACTAAGCATCTATTATTTGGTGTCATGTGAATTCTTTATAGGTTTCCGAGGCAGAAAAATGAATCTTTACTTTTTCTGAATTTTCTAGAATTTTAAAAATAATTTGATCCGCGTTTTGTTGAAGGACCAGATGTAGGAACCATGTAGTTTGGGAGAGCCGACTATAGGTCTTACAAACAGCTGCTCTTGTAGCTTTTTAGTTTTACCTGATTACTATAGATCTCTCTAATTAAACTCTTCATGAAAATGTATAATTAAATAAATATCTTAGTTTTTCTAAACAGATTTTAATCAGTAACATTTTCAGTCTTATATAGTATGATACTTCCAAATGGGACTCAAGGTAGATGGCAGCTATGAGAATTTCTCAAACTTATCTTATTTCTTGAAACAAAACTAATGATAATCTCTTTTCCATATTCTCCATCATTCACATGTCTCTTGCTATTGGCCTTTATAACCATTCCATGTACAGTGAAAGGGAGTAAGTAATTCCTATGACCCTGGAATACCAAAAACCAATACAGAAGAATGCATATGACTATAATAGCCAAACTTTTTTCAATACATATTCCATAAAAACTATAAATTTAGAAACACTATATCTATAAATTTTTATATCCTCTGAGGTAATATGAGATTATTATTTGTACTTATCTCAGTAAGCATTATAATCAGGAATACTTAAGTTTTAGATGATCAACTAGAAAAATTAACAACTTTTCCAAAAATAAAGATACTGTGTAAGTTAAAATTTTGACCCAAGCAGTCTAACTCAACCTGACCTTCCATTTTCTAAAATAAACAAAGCATAGCAATTCATGAAGGGTCTGAGTATTGCCAAATCAGAAAGAACAGAGGGAATCCTATGGTTATCCACTAGAATTTTGAATCCTCCCACCAATATGCTGTTTGCCACTTAAAGATGTATAAGAATGAAATTCTGCAAACATATGTATAAACTTTATCAAGCTTGCAAAACAAAAAAAATACAATAATTAGAATTTAATTAGATGGAAGAGGGTAAGATTACTTATATATAGATAGGTTTGATGTCTGCATTTCAAAAAGTCAAATTATGTTGAACACCATGTTAAATTCTAAGATGTAGTTTTAAAGTTCAATCTATATAGATCAGGTTCTTCTTTTGTTCAAATATTATAATTAAAATTGATGTTTTTAGAAAAATTATCTTGCTTTATTTTAACCTGGAAAAGTTTTTTAAGGATTGATCTATCTGTATGCTTGTGTTGATGTTTTGACTTAGATCTGCTGGTACATCTCATATAGAGATCAGAGTGGCTTCATGGACATACCACATGAGTCATCATGCAAGACATCATACTTGGGAGGGTCTCACTCTTGGTTTATAAGTCTGGTGTTATCAACTTAAAATTCCTAATAACTTTTGGAAACTTGTCCCTATTTTCATTTTACACTGTGCTCTGCAACATCAATTGCAATGAATATTTTACATAATTATTGATATGGGATTTGCCAACTCAGAATTTGGAATCATATTTGTGTTTTCTAATATATTCACTTGTGTCCTTATAATCACTTTTCATTAACTACTTTGTGAATTCAGTGGTTGGAAGCTCTCATACACTAAAAGGAAGGTGTTTATCAGATTGCATAATCCTTTTAAATCATCATGCAACTTTGGATGAAATTGACAACTAGTTAAACAGATGGAACTACTAATTCAAAAGCAAGGAACATACGGTATCTCTCACTGTCCCTCATTATAAGAGACATACCTCATTTTAGACACAAGTGTAACTCCCTCCTACACAGACCTGATGTTATCTGACATTTATTATGGTAAACTATTTACATCAGAAATGCTACATTATGAAAATAAGTCTACAGAATAGCTTATTTATGCTTAGACATTAATCATACAACTTCAAACCTCCTACATCACACTTTCCATGTGTTCTTCATGCTGTTTCTTTACCTCATATTCTTTCTGCCCTTTAGTCTTGGACATCAAAGAAATTTAAAGTAGTATGTTAGGCCTGTGTTTATAATCTCATTTTGCCAAATATTCGTGATAACCTATAACAGAAATAATACATTGTGAAAAGAAAATCTATTTTAAAGTAATGACTAACAAACCAGGAGTTTCAACCTCTGATGAAATTAAAGAGCTCCTTAAATGTTGTGTTTTCTAAATTTTTAATGGTTTTCTCTTGAATAGATATTTGCACTTTTGGAAAATTTTGTTTTAAGCTAAAAAATTTAAGAGAGTAAACTATGACTCACTTATCTATTGACTAGCTCTATCAACATTTGTCTATCATCTATCTGATCTACCATCTAGCTAAGATACTATTTTTTCTTTTCTTTAAAGAAAAACTGTCAGAAGTTTTGAAGGGAATTGTCCTAAAAGGACTTGTATCTTTTCCATTTTTTTAGACACCTCTCTGTTACTAAGATACTTAATGACTGAGAATAAAAATCACACTAACATCTATAAAGAAAACTAGAAATAAGGAGGAAGTTAACTCCACTTGCCTCCTGAAAATATAACCTTAGAAAAGAACAATATTAGAGTATTTCAACTTTGAATAAAATGGAAGATGTAAAGAACTGAGGATTTATTTTAAAGGAGCAAAGGAAAACTGCAAAGACCATTTAGAAACATTCACTTAGACTCCTTAAAACATGGACACGATTATCAAAGTTTTGGTAAGTAAAATTTTCCACATAAAATCTAGTTTGGATCTATTTTACTTTTTCATAAAATAAGCATTTTATGTATACAGTTGTGAAGTACATAAACACTTCCTTTAATTCTTGATTATGGCTAACTGGGGCTGTTCATAGTATTGCACTAGTGGATCTAAAACAGGGTTTGACATTAGAATTACCTGAGGACATTTTAAATTTGCACCAAAACAAATAAAGTCAGAATAATGGATGCAGTTTGTCATTTTTACTTTTTAAAGTTAATCAGATCATTCCAACATACAAGCATATTAGAAAATTACTACTTTTCACCCAGATAATACTAATCATCTTGTGGTACTTTATTTTTGCAAGTGTCAGTGTAAATTTCATCCTACATTGCAAACAGCAACAAAGATGTTTATACTATATTTTAAATTATTCTTACATATGATAAAATGCATCTGCTATAAATGTAGACTTTGATGTTTGCACAAATGTATAAAATTCAAATAAACATCATCCCCCCACTGAAGATAACACATACTTCAATCGTCCTAAAGAATTATCTCATACTCTTTGCATGTATAAATGGTCTGATTTTTGTCACCACAGATTACCATTGCTTATTCTAGAATATAACAATAATTGAGTAATTTGGTTGGTATATTTTTGAAATTCATTTGTACTTTTGCTCAGCTTAATAGTAGTTGATTTCTTTTATTGTTGAGTAGCATTGTATGAATAGGACAGATCTTGTTTAACCATTTGCTTACTGATGGGTATTAATATATTGGTTCCAGTTTTTTATTATTGAAAATTAAACTGCTATAAACATTTTTGTAAAAGCTTCAAACAGGAGGTATGTTTCAGTTTCTTTGGACCATGCATAAGTAGAATTTGTAGTTCTCATAATTTACAATTGCTAAATTTTAGAAGAAATTTCCAGTTAACTTTTCATGTATTTTGCCATTTTAGTTTCTCAATAGCAATTTATGAGCATTTCTTTTTATTTCCTCTCCTCTCTCTCTCTCTCTCTCGCTTTTCTTGGAGACTGAACCTCAAGGTCCTTTACCATTGATCCACATTCCCAGTCCTTTGTATTTTTTATTTTGAGGCAGGGTCTCACTAAGTTGCTGAGACTGGCTTTGAACTTGCAATCATCCTGCCTCAGTCTCGGGAGCCTCTGGGACTACATTCAACTGTTCCTCACTAGCAATTTGTAACACAAGTTTTCTTTTTTGTGGGGTTGAGGGTACCAGAGATTGAACTCAGGGATACATGACCACTGAGCTACATCCCCAGCCCTATTTGCATTTTATTTAGAGACAGGGTCTCACTGAGTTGCTGAGCACCTCACTTTTGCTGATGTTGACTTTGAACTCACAATCCTCCTGCCTCAGCTTCTCAAGCCACTGGAATTCCCAAGTCTTTTTAATTTTAGCCCTTATAGTATTTTATTTGAAGAAACTCATTGTGGTTTTAACATGTCTTTACTTGATAAATAATTATTTTGAATGCCTTTGTCCTTGCTTAATGGTCATTTTTACATTTTCTTTTGTAAAGTGTTTCAACAAATGTTGCCATTGGGGGTTGGGAAATGACTTATTTATCTGATTTTAAGTGTTTTTTTATATATTTTGTTTACAAGGCCTTTACAACATAACTGCATTGAAAAATACATTTTCCATTTCCAAAGTTTTCCTTTTCTGTTTGATAATGTGACTGCTTGACAATAAGAATAGTTTATTGTTAAGATGTCCGATTAATTATTTTTCTCTTATACCTGATATTTTTATGTCTTAAATAAACCTTTCCCACTGAAAAGGTCAGTACTTCTATGCAATCTTTGCATTATCTCTTCTTTTGTAACTCCTATATGCCAAAAACCAAATGCATCTCTGTATATTTTCCAGTGCCTTGAAATCTATGTTTATGTTTGAGTATTTTTTATTTTTTATTCTTGTCTCATTTGCTCTTAATTCTATTCAATTAATTTTTCATTTCAAATACAAATATTTTAGCTCTCAAAGTTCCTATTATTTTCCTTTTGTCTCATTTCTTTTTATCTTATGTATCTTTTTCTTTTTATCCTTGAACATATTTTTTAAATGTTTGATGCCTTTTTTTACTCGACTGTCTCCTTCATGCCTGTACTCTCTTCTATTGACTGAAGATGCTTAATCATTTCTAATATAATTTTGGATGAATCTCCCATTCCTTTCTAATAGTTTTACTGAGTGATGTCATGGTAAATATTACAATGCTGAGGGTTTGGATTACTGAATGTCTAATTTAGTGGATGAACAATTTACCTTCCAAGTATTAAGACAAATAAAACAGCTATAGAGTCAGAGACAAGAGAATTGGGATATTTCCTTTTTTTCTGTCATTACAAAAACATATCCTTAATTCTAAATGAATTATAGAACAGGAAGAGAATATGAAAATTATTATTTTCCAGCTGTCAGCTCAAAAACTCAGCAGTAGAAAATTGATTATCTTTTCTTACAACTACTTAAAATCACAATAAAAACAAAATACAAATACATTGCAAAAAGACTATTCATCTATTATGGTGAAAGTCTCCAAAACATTAAGAAACCATACTCTGTAATCAAAATTAACTGCAGTGGAAACTGAAGATAGGAAAGATGTGGAGACACTCACATACCATGGTTCTATTCCAGATGTTTATGACTACTTCCTGACTTGTCAATGGAAAGAACATTTTGAGACATTTCTATTTTCATTACATATTCACATGTTAATTTTGAGAAAATAAATCCGATTAATAAATCAAAATCAATTTCTTATTCACTGAATTTCAGTCATTATGTCGGTTTTGCAGTTTTTGTCAAATTTAATAAGAATGCTAATATTCTTGCATAATTATTAATAAAGAAGATATTAATATTAAGAATATTCTTGTGAGAATATTTTGTGTATAAGAGTACAGATTATGCCTATACTCTTAAAATTATACTCCAAAGAAATTTGATTTTAGTAATAAAGAAAATAAAGTAGTGCACACATAATACCACCAATAAAATCATAAGTTTCTTAATGATGAAGTCTTCAAAACATGTGCCTAGTCTCTTGATATATTATTAAATGAATTGTATTAAACTTGCCATGCTTTAATTTATGTTTGAAATGTACGCTAAGTACATGTACCCAGTTATATATGAAGCAGAAACTGACCTGGAATGAGAGCTACCACTTTATTAAATCTCAAGGAATAAGGAAGAGCTATTGAGAGGGTGAACAGGAATTTTTATGTTTTACTCCATTGTCATATTCACTATTTGAAGTCTTAAATCAGTAATGTGGTCATTCATGAGATGTAATAAAAAAGTAACTTTTAAAATGATGTTGAAATATTAAAATGTCCTGCTACTATCAAGCTTCTTCATGTCATGAAGGAAACTTCTTCAATTTTTCTCTCAGATTCAATAAAGTCAGAAGAATGTTTCTTAGTGGTTAAGGTATCCATTACTCCCTAACTTCCACCCAATAAATGTTTGTTGAGCTTTATTCTTTGTAACATACCATGGTAGGTGAGGAGGATAAGACATTGAGCAAAACAGGATCTGCCTCATTAGATCGACATAGCCAAACAAACAGGTTGTAATAGTTATTACAGAATGTGAGTTGTTCAATAAGGTGAAATTTAAAAAAATGTGATTTTGAGCAAAGAAGTTCTCAAAGCCACTTGAATAGTCATCTGTGACATTTGAGGGAATTCCTATAGAAACTGAATAAATTAGCTATGGAAGATGGATGAGAAAGTCATTCTATATGGAAAGGAATAGAGTTCTGAAATATAAAAGGAGACTTTGATTTGTTTAAGAGTGAAAAGCAGACAAAATAAAGAAAGCTGTGAATAACAAAAAACAAGGTTGTAAAAATTAGTGGAAGTGATGTTTACAGAGGCTTAAATGTTATAATTAGGAGTTTAGATTTTATCCTAAGACCAAAGTATTGAAAATGTCTAAGCAGAATGTAAATATTGCCAAGAGAAATAGCATATAGTTGATCATGTCATCAACATCTCCATTAAATCTAGCTGTGGTACTCTGAAAATTGAAGTCAGTGAACTGTAGAGATGTGGAAGCCAGGTAGAAGTCAGGACAGCAGACACACTATTTGAGAATGAATTATTATGAAGAGAGCAGAAAATAAGTTCTGACCTGGGCTCATCTGCTGTCTGTTTTGTTTCAGATTACAAAAACCAGTGAAGCTTTCAAAGTCCCTGTTTTTTGATGTCACATGATCAAATTACCAAAATAAATGAACATACAAGTTGAGACAAAACAAAAAAAAAAACAAAAAACCCAAAAGCATTGAGCTGTTTAACATAGGATGATATATATAAAAAAGGCTAACAAATTTTGCTGAACAAAATGTTTTATGTTTTAAATTTAAAAATTGCAAATTTAATCAAGATTAAAGAATTTTATATAATTACAGGAGTTTGAACTACATGAAATAAAATAGTTGTGTAATTAGTTGTTCATGTATAGAAGGCAATCAAATACAAAAGACAAATATTTGGCTTTCATTACAAAATCTTCTAAATATCTAATGATAAAAGTAACACAAATTCTCCAAAGGAAGAGTGAATAAATAATGAATAAAATTACCATACAACAACTCTTAAAATTTATGGATAAAATCAATTTCCCATCTTTTGAACAATGACTGAGGGGCAAGAATTGGTAAGCAGGTGAAGTATTTAAAATATTATGAAAAGGTATTCAAATATATTAATAATAAAGTGATTTTTATCAAAGCAAAAAATAGTGCAATGTTTTAGCCAATGATTTGTAAATATTACTTCACAGCAAATAAGATGGTGAGGACATGACAAAATATCTGTCATATATACTTATATTCACAGTATAAATTGGCACAATCATTGTGGGGAATTCTAACTTTTTAAATTAAAAAAAAACCTTAATTTTACATAATAATTCCACTTCTAAGAATTTATCAGAGAAAATATAATCATAAATGCAAAAACTATGTGAATACACCTAGTGATTCATCATTGTAGTGCTACTGATATTTTGAAAATTTGAGTTTCTCTTTGAAATAATAGGAAAGGAAATAACAGGTGATAAGAAAGAAACAAATTAATCCTAGGAAAATTTAAGTATAGTGACTTTTATCTAAAAGGAAATTAAATTATTATTTGTTATGTTACCATGGGATAGTTATAAACCCTCTCTAAAACTTTACTTTTTCTAAGAAAGGAAGATAGGTCTTGACTGTTGAGTCACCAAAAATACTAGGTGAAAATCTGTTGAATGAGTCAAGCTAAACTTGATTTTATTGATACAATGAAAGAATCAACAACCTTGAGATAAAAATGAGGAAACTGGGGAGAATTATTATGGATTTATGCCCCAGACTGGTTCATTTTAAGGTCAGAGCAGCAGGAAGGACACGCACTAGATCTTTCACCTGGGCTGGGTTGATGTATTCAGTCAGATGAGGGTTGAAAAAGTTCCAATAAGAAGCAATCCTCACTAGCAAGAGCGAAGCAGGGGGTATTGCAATACCAGATCTTCAACTCTACTACAAAGCAATAGTAACAAAAACGGCATGGTATTGGTACCAAAATAGACAGGTAGATCAATGGTACAGAATAGAGGACATGGACACAAACCCAAATAAATACAATTTTCTAATACTAGACAAAGGTGCCAAAAATATGCAATGGAGAAAAGATAGCCTCTTCAACAAATGGTACTGGGAAAACTGGAAAACCATATGCAATAGAATGAAACTAAACCCCTATCTGTCACCCTACACAAAACTCAACTAAAAATGGATCAAGGACCTCGGAATCAGACCAGAGACCCTGCATCTTATAGAAGAAAAAGTAGGTCCAAATCTTCAACTTGTTGGCTTAGGATCAGACTTCCTTAACAGGACTCCCATAGCACAAAAAATAAAAGGAAGAATCAATAACTGGGACAGATTCAAACTAAAAAGCTTTCTCTCAGCAAAGGAAACTATCAGAAATGTGAAGAGAGAGCCTACAGAGTGGGAGAATATCTTTGCCAACCATACCTCAGATAGAGCGCTAATTTCCAGAATCTATAAAGAACTCAAAAAACTCTACATCAAGAATACAAATAATCCAATCAACAAATGGGCTAAGGAAATGAACAGACACTTCACAGAAGAAGATGTACAAGCAATCAACAGATATATGAAAAAATGTTCAACATCCCTAGTAATAAGGGAAATGCAAATCAAAACTACCCTAAGATTTCATCTCACCCCAATTAGAATGGTGATTATCAAGAACACAAGCCACAATAGGTGTTGGCGAGGATGTGATGAAAAAGGAACACTCATACATTGCTGGTGGGGTTGCAAATTAGTGCAGCCACTCTGGAAAGCAGTGTGGAGATTCCTCAGAAAGCTTGGAATGGAACCACCATTTGACCCAGCTATCCCACTCCTTGGCCTATACCCAAAGGACTTAAAATCAGCATACTACAGAGATACAGCCACATCAATGTTCATTGCTGCTCAATTCACCATAGCCAGATTGTGGAACCAACCTAGATGCCCTTCAGTTGATGAATGGATAAAGAAACTGTGGCATATATACACAATGAAGAATGATAAAATTATGGCATTTGCAGACAAATGGATGAAATTGGAGAATATCATGCTAAGTGAGATAAGCCAATCTCAAAAAACTAAAGGACGAATGATCTCGCTGATAAGCGGATGAGGACATATAATGGGGAGTGGGAGGGGTTAGCATTAGGTTTAGGGTTAGGTTTAGGGTTAGGGATAAGGAGAGTGGTAAGAATGAAGGAAAGAAGGACTGTATAGAGGGAAAAGAGGGGTGGGAGGGGTGGGGGGGAGGGAAAAAAAATCAAACATCATTGCCCTATGTAAACGTATGATTACACAAATGATATGCCTTGACTGTATGTACAAATAGAGAAACAACATGTATTCCATTTGTATACAATAATAATAATAAAAAAAAGATTTTAAATGATAAAAAAAAAAAAAAAGTACTGTACAAGTTTACAATCCCACCTTCTGGGAGTGAGCACACCTGGTGCAAATAGTAAGTTAATATTGCTGCTTATATGTTACATAAGAAAGAAAACCACATACAACAGAGAAATTTTAAATTGGGGGAAAAGTATAATATGTGTATTCCTTAAATTAGCACAGGAAAAAAATTTTATAAGACTACTTTCAAAAATCCAAAGTTGAAAACTGATTATTTGAAGGCTTCCTGGTCTAGAATATGGTGAACTCTTTTTCTTTTCTTTTTCTTTCTATTAATATTTTTAAGAACTATATTGCTTTATATCTTTGTATTCTTAGCAATCTATAGAGCCTTTATCTATTTTTGTCTTAAACGTTATTTTTTCTCTGTACATTTTTTTCTTTTCTTCATTCGTAATGACCTTTAGCTTGCTACTTAAAGTACATAGCACCTACTCACTATTTTATTCTTGTTTTTTTATGGTTTAGTACAAGCCTTATGCTTCTTTCCTTTTAAGTGCAATTTGAATGGCGAAAAGGAGAATCATCTTCCCTTCTAACTTTATCTCCCTTTCTCTGTGGCTGCTTCTTGATCTGCTTATCATTGCTCTGCCTTTGAAACCTTTTACACTTCAACTTGTAACCCAGTCTTCTAATTGCTTGACCTCCTTCTAGTTATTCTTTGTCTTTCCAGACATTCTCATTTTATTTTCACCTTTGTTATCCTTCCCTATATTTAAGAGCAATCTTCTATATGTTTTTCTACATTTTACTTTCTTTCCTAATGTTCCTAGGCTTCTAAAGCTTGAAAATTACCTAACATTTTACATTTTTTCTTGTAACTTTAATCTTGTTTATATTTTCAAATTTCAACTTTTATTAATTGATCTTCCCATGTTACAAGTTGGAATCAATATATTTTCATTAGCATGGGTTTGAAGTAAGAAAAAACAATAATAGCAAACAAGTTACAGTACTTTCTCTGTGCCATGCACTCTACAAGGTAATTTTTATACAGTTATAGGAGTCTGGTTGAGTTAATGAACTTGTTCTGTTATGTAACCATTCTAGTAATTGATTTCAAACTGTGAAGTTTGGCTCCACCACCTGGGTCTCAGTCACTCTGTTATACTGCCTTTGATAGTAGGCTAAATCATTAGAGGAATGTTTTAGTTTTATATTTCTCAATATTAATTGAAAACAAATGATATAGTTATAACCCAAAACATTTGATTCTAAAACCCAGGACTTCTAAAATAAAATCCTAAAAATAGATGCCCATTATTTGTAATATATGACAGATTTTATGCTATGAGTTATACATACATGTACAAATATATATATATATATGACATATATATATATATATACACACACACATATACACATGTGTGCATATGCATATATATTATACATGGGTACTGGGAATTGAACCCAGGGATGCTTAACTACTGAGCCACATCTTCAGCTCATAGTTTTTATTTTTAAATTTGAGACAGGGTATCACTAATTTGCTTCGGTCCTCACTAAGTTGGTGAGCCTGCTCTGGAACCCTAGTCACCAGGATTACAAGTGTGGGCCACTGCTACTTACTATGAGTGATATTTAAGAAAATAATTTTTCAAAAGTTTTAATGGTAATATGTATTTTTTAGTTTAAAAATGATTAGACTATTTTCTTTATTAAATGTTGTGATGCGTCTTAATCACCTTTTAAATATTTTTGGAATATCTTATTTAAAAATATTTATTAAATCAAGAAAATATTTTTTGTGGGACTGGGAATGTAGTTCAGTGGTAGGGCACTTACGTGGCATTCCTAAATCCCTGGGTTCAATCCTCGGCAATGCATGCTGAGCACATACACACACACACACACACACACACACAAGTAAACATATACAAAGATATCCTTTGTTAATTGAGAGAAATTAAAAATTTCAAAAGGGTGTGAAATAATCAAATAAGTAGGCAAGATTCAGGGGCAAAGTTAATGAAAGATGTTAAAAAGGAATTAATAGGTATAATTTCATATATACATAATATAGAATCTGCTATAAAGAAATTATTTAATATTTCAATCCTAATTGTAAATGAAAAGTTATGGGTTAATGACTTAAAAAGTAATGAGGTGCATTATCCCTTAAGGCTGTGAACCTTAGTGTACCTCAGTGCAGGTACTGATTCTGTAAGCACACCCCTTCCATATGTGTGTATGCAAGGTACTGGTCACTTAAATTGGTGGCCAACATGCTCTTAGGTAATTTCATTTGAAGTGCCTTCAGATTGTTACCTGTATAATTTTGTTTCAGGCAATGACTTTGGCTTGTCCATTCCATCTAAGCAATATCTATTTAATTACTTTTATTCTGGAAAGTTGTTCATTGCTACTGTTGTAGATATTTTATGTCAGACCTAAGGATAGGAGATTAGAGAGGAATAAAGTATGAAAAATAAAGTGAAATCTCCAACAGACCTTATTTGTTACTGTCCCAAATTCCCCACAAATACTGAAATTAAAACAAAGGAAAGCCATTGCTATTCTGTATGTTCCTAAAATTTTATACACGTGCGGAATAGAATGGTAAAAGCAAGGTATGTGGAAAATCTCTGGATACTTATTTTGAAAAGACATTCACCAGTTTTTAAGCAGTGAAAGAATATTATTGAGGTTTATTAGTAGGCAGAAAAACAGACTCACTAAATGCTACATGATAGTGAACATGAGAGATATTTTTGAAGAGAATTTAAAATGAAGAAAATATCAGGAAAGTGGTACTTGAAAGGAAGGGGTATTAAGAAAGATTAGGACTATATTCTTAGCAGCACAGCTTTTAAGTGTCTCTTTGCATAATTGCCTTTTCGTGTCTTAGTAAGAACAAGAGCAGCACTTTATTATTTTTTACCTGAGTTAATCACTGCATTTTCAGGAGCTTTCTCCAAGTAATCCAATTGTCTCCTCATTAGATTTACTTCATTTGTGTTTCATTGTTTGGAACATAGTAAAGGTAGTTATGGCCTCAATAGCTTCTGCCCACATCTGTAACAGAAATTCCTGTTTCTTTGGTAATTGTTGAATACACTTATTTGGAGTTGCTTAGAAAAGAGCTTTGTATATTTTCAAAAATTACTGTCATGGATAATAGCAATCTAAATGTATATGCATTTAACTGTTAATGAAGAGTGTAGATATTTTTAGAAAGTGCTGAACTATTGCCAAGATGTCCACCCATGGATATTCTTGTGAAACACTCATTCAAACAAAAGCATGGTTTATCCTGTATTCATAATCTCAGCCACTCAATATTATGAATCATGTCACAAAATGTCATTGTCTCCTAATATCCTTAATATATTTTAATGCATATAATAAATTTAATATAAATAAAAATTCATTCTAGTTAAGCTATGTATTTGTCACTGTCAGTTCAGTTATCTCTTTGACAATATTGACTGATTTAATTAATTGACTAATTAATTAAACGTCCAATCTTCCTTCACTAAGTATTTGGAGCAGCGTATATCCTATATTATGGTCATAAAATTCTATTATTGAAGGAGGCTTTAGATCATCTTGCTTCATGTCTCATTTGTAAAAATAAGAAAGCATTGGCCCAGAGATTTTAAATTATTTTTGAGGGCTTAGTAGCAGAAGGAATTGGAACCTTGTTCTAACTTAAAATTTGGTATCTCTTTAGCACCTTGAATATAAAATTAATTGAAATTTATCCATTTTACACTTTACACATTTCTGTGAAAGGGAATATTTTAATCAATATTTCTTGATAATGAGTATAATTATGATATTTAGCAATTTTATACATAATCTGATGCAATAAGGAGTCATAAAATGTTTTTAATATACACAATATCCATGCTATAGTTCCTTGTGTTCTTGAATGGGATACTGAGCACGTTTTAATATAAAGAAGTCATCCTCAAAATCAGGTCTGTCAGAAACCTATGTTTCTCTGCTTTCATACTTCTGAAACTATTTTTCACCTAAAAGTTTATTTCAGGGATTGTAGAAATTAGTATCATAAGTTAATTTAGAGTTACTGTAAGCTACAGATTTTCCACTAAATTCTGCGGGGAATTACATATATATGGTCAAGCCATTGGTAAGAGTACAGTTGTTTTATGGTCTGCTGTTCATGTAGGCATATTTGATGGTACTCACCAACACACCTCATTTCTTCGGTTTTCTTTTGTAAGTGTTTATCCAGCCTGGCATCTAAGGCCCTACTAGAAATCACTTTTATGCAGTCTGGGGAATATGGGGACTTTCAAAATATCCTTCAGACCTCTTTTCCCATCAAGCCTCCATATCTATTTTTATATATCTGCTTTGTTGCCAGATTAATGCAAGGAAACAAGAAGAACTTACTTGGTTTATTGATTTTTCTAAAGACCCAAGGTATGTGGGTCCCAAAAACCCAAGCAAAGTTCCTTTAGATAATTCCTTCATGCATTTTGTTCCATTCTACCACCTATTGAAAATATGTAAATCAGTCTAGAAATTTATGAGTCTTTTAGCATGGATTTCCATCATGATCTACCTCATGTGTAGATCTGACTCTTTTTCTGTCCTGGCCCATAAAACCCTCAAAATCTCAAAATATGAGTTTCTTAAACACAGAAGAGTTGAATACCAATTTATTGTCTTTAAAACTAATTTATAAAATAAAATGAATTGATTATCTCCAAGTTTAGAATTTTATTAAGGTAAGATTTACATAACATTAAAGTTAACCATCATGTGTGAAATTCAATGACTTTTAGTACATTTTAGACTCATAAAACCAATACCAATACCACAGCACAAATATGGTATATTTCTATCACTCCAGATATACTCTCTCATACCCATTTACAATTCCTACTTCCATGTTCAGACTTAGGCAAATACTGATTTATTTTCTGTCTCTACAAATTCTCTGTTCTAAGTACTTCGGATACACAGAACCATAAAATATGTGGTCTTATACATCTGGCTTCTTAAACCTGGAATAATTTGTTGTTTTGGTTCATTTGTGTACAAGTATTTATCAGCAACTTGTTCATTCTCAGTGTACTCTCATTCAGGTATATATATATATATATATATATATATATATATATATATATATATCTCATTCCTTTTATCCAATCACCAGTTGATGAACATTTGGATTATATCCTTTCTTTATCTATTATGGAAAGTATTGCTAAAAATTATCATATATAAGTCTTTGTTTGAACATAACATTTTTATTTTTCTTGAGTAGATATGCAGGAGTAGAAGTGTTGGGTTAAATGTTACATTTATATATAAGCTATTAAGAACTTATAAAAAGTTGTCCAAATGGCTTTACCATTTTCTAAGCTTACCAATAAAGTATGAGGTTTACAGTTTCTCCTCATCCTTGCCAGTTTCTAATATTGGTGCTAACACTGTATGAGTTATTTTTCCTTTACAGCTAATAAAATTTTCTCTCTTTGGCTTTTAACTCTTCATGATGTGTGCAGGTATAGATTGCTTTACAGTTTTTACACTTGGGATTTCTAGGATTTTTGATCTGTAATCTTGTGTTTTTCATCACAATTAGATAGCTTTCTAATATTTTTTCTTATTTTGTGCTATTATTATTTAAAAAATGTTTTTGTTTACCTTTCTCTCCTGTTCTGTAAAATTCATTATATATGTGTTAGTATTCCTGATATATTTTCACAAGTCTCTGAGGTTCTGTGCATTGATCTTCTGTTCTACAGATAATTTCTACTGATCTATGTGAAATCTCTTTGCTTCTTTCTTCTGCCATCTAAGATTTGCTGCTGTGCACATCTAGTCAATTTTTAAATTTCTCTTATTATTTTTTCTAATACCAAATTTTCCCCTTGGTGTTTTTCTTTTCCTGTAATTTCTCTCTCCTTATTGAAATTCACTCTTTATTGGACCACTGCTGCCATGCTTCTTTATTTGCTTAAGCATAGCTTACTCTATTTCTTTAAACATATTAAAGAAAAAACTGCTTTGAAATCTTTCTTTAAAGTCTGACATAAATGCTGCCTTTGAGACTGTAGCTACTGACTCCTTTTTCCCCTCCTACTTTTAGGTCATTGTTTTAGTCAGCTTTTTTTGCTGCTGTGACTTAAGGATCCAACCGGAACAGACATAGAGGAGGAAAGATTTTTTTCATGGTTTCAGAGCTCCATTCTTCAGGGCTCAAGGTGAGGCAGGACAGCATGGTGGAAGAGTGTGACAGAGGGAACCAGCTCACATGATGATCAAGAAGCAGAAAGAGAGAGAGAGAGATTCCACTCTCCAGATATAAAATATATATCTCATAGCCATGCTCCCAATGAACCACTTCCTTCAGCCACATCCCACCTGCCTCCAGTTACTACTCAGTTAATTCCATCAAGAATTAATTTCTGATTAGGTTAAATCTATAACACAATCATTTGTCCTCCAAACCTTCTTGCATTGTTTCACACAGGAGCTTCTGGGTGACATCTCACATCCAAACCATAATGATCACTTTTTATGATTTCTTTGTATCTTTAATATTTTATTGTGGTAAAAAAATATATGCTTCAGGTTATATATAGTTACAAATATGGATTCTTATTTCTCTTCTGAAAGATATGATTGAACGTTGGTTGGTTGGTTGGGTTAGTACATTTCCTGGATTTAAATGAAGAATTGCTACTTAGGTATGTGTCCAATTTTTCTTCACTCTGCTTTTTGTGGGTTTTTAGTTTTGTTTTCTAGGGATTGCTCCTATTTAGTTTGGTGATCAGTCAATTCATTCATATTAAGTTTTACGTCTTCTGCTAAAGGGTCTGTGTGTATGGGTGTGTATGCAAAATTTGGGCATTTTTCAAGTTTTCCCAGTCTGTCTTTTCCACAAAACTATGTTTATCTTCATTATACTTTTATTTGGTTCACAGTGAGCCAGGAGTACATGGAAAGTTTCAAGGTCCTTTAAAGATTTCTCATATTCTTTCAAGAATTTCCTATATAATCATCTCATTAAATTCTCCTATCAAGATTACAATTTAAAATTTGCTAAGTGATTTGTCATCCTTGTTCATAAGCAACCGACATTGCTAATGTTACTGAATAGGGAGGTTTCCTCCTGTCCCCAATATAAATCAGGTAAACCCTGTTTATAAGCAAAGTTGCTGGCTTTTCTGGTCTGTCCTACCAAAGTTTGAAAAGAGGGGTGTTTAGACAAGAATTGCAGTCTATACTGGTTCAGTAATTTAGCAGATTCTCAAGAATAACATGTCTTTGTTGTAAACCTTTGGTCAGTTTCCAGAACCCTGAAATGGTTAATGAGTATCTTGTCCAATTGAGTACCTTGTATTGTTTCTTTGTAAGGAGAGGATTTATTGAGCTGTACTAGAATTCTGTACTAAAATTCTTGACTTGGAAAATTTCTATGAACTCCAAAATCTTGAGAATGGACACTTTTCTCTTTGTCAAACTTTACTTTGGTCATATATAAAACATTCAAAAAATTGTCTAGATAAGGTAGAGGAAGGGAGGTTGGGGATAGAATTTGAGAAGTTGGGGAAGTGAAGACTGAAAAAAAAAAAAGAAAAAACATTACCACCATGGCATCACTAGTATAACCAATGTCCCCTTTCATGCTAAAGGGATTTTTTTTCCCCTTACCTTCAGTCCCATAAGAATTTTCACACTCAGCCTCACTATATGTTGATAGATACTTAACGGTTGTTGTTCCTGCTGAGGATTTATACCTTTTAGACCTTCCTTGAAAAAATAACACCACATACTTGCCCCTGTCAATATCTGTAACACATAAAACATTCATTAAATTGAAGTCAAAGGGAAAATATTATCATTATTTGTGTATAAAATATCAGATGGTGAAGACAGAGGCACGGGTAACCCTATGAGATATGTGAGAACTGGTGAAAAATCTTACACACACACACACACACACACACACACACACACAGTTGTAATCAGCTTCTTTGTTGCTGTGACTAAAGGACTTGGACCAGCACAATTGTAGGGGAGGAAAAGTTTATTAGAGGGCTCACCATTTCAGAGATCTTAGTCCATAGAAGGCTGGCTCTATTCCTCTGGGCTGGAAGTGAGGCTGAACATCATGGTAACAGAGTGTGGCATAGGGAAATAGTTCACATGGTGATCAGGAAGCAGAGAGACTCCACTTGCCAGATACAAATATATATCCAAAGTCACACCCCAATTCCTACCTCCTACAACTGCACCTTACCACTTCAGTTACCACTCAGTTAATCCCTATCTGGAGATTAATTCACTGATTGGGTTAAGACTCTCACAACCTAATCATTTCTCCTCTGAACCTTCTTGCATTGTCTCACACGTGAACTTCTGGGGGAAGCTCACATCCAAACCGTCTCTCTCTCTCTCTTTTTCCTCTCTGTCTCTCTCTCACTCACACACACACGCACACACACACACACACACACACACACAATGCTTTCAAAACATACTTGAAAGCACAAAAGTACATTTATCAAAAAGTTAAAATGAAAGGAAATACAGTAATATATGTAATACAAGTGAACTTATGAATTAAACATCATTCAAATTTATTCTTCAGTTTCACAGTTCAGTTGATATGAACTTTCAGAAAGAATTTCAAAGAAATATTGTTGATGGAAATATTTATAATAAATGAATTTTTGGTTAATAGTACGTCATGGTATAAATGAGAATGATGACAGTTTTGTAGCTTTATGTCATAAAGACCTTTAATATTTAGATTGTTATTAAGTATTTTTAAGGATGGAAAAGGTGATTTATTGTTCCATTTTAGATTTTAAGCTATCTAATCTCCTAAAATTGTCTGGTAGCAAAGCACACAGAAGCAATATTTTCTAAAGTCTTAATAGGAAATGATGCAGGTTTAGAAAATCCTGCTGCTAGGCAAGAAAGCTGTAGTTCTTTACAAAATCTCTCACAGACTACTGGGGCAAAGTCACATAGCATCAATGGGTTGACAAAAATCTTTATCTCATTCTTTTTGGGTATTTTAGATTAAGAAGTTCTATCAAAAAGCCCATGCTGTTTTAAATTATAGCTCACAGGGGAAAAAAAATCTTGATTTCTCTATTGGTTTATGATCTATATAAGAAAATCCTGTTGTCTTATATACTTGGCTTCAGAGATTTAACAGTAAATTTCTGAATACCATACTAACTTGCTTCATTAAATTGTTTTTCTCACATTTTGACTTTTTAAGTATTTAAGCAGGTAACACTGCATAGGAAGAATAAAGGAACTTGTTCCTTAGAATTTCTGTATTAGAAAAACCTGTTTCATGAACATATTTAATTCAAAGGACAATGTAGGTTCATTTAAAACCATTATGGGTTTTCTCTAATATTTAGTTACATGGAATAGAAAAAATCTCTTTCCTAATGAGAAGTAGTTTTATTTTTTGTGAATTTTATGGAATTCACAGAAAAGCTCTTCAACACAATGAATGGCTTCATTGTTTTGTTTATTTTTCTAAAAATATCCTAATGACTTAACATTTGTACTATGACATTAATAAACCACTTTAAAGTGTGAATGTGTTTTGGTCTTCAAAGGTCACAGATGTTTAATTAATCGTAGCTTCAGAACCATTCTATATGTTAACAAATACACACACGTACAGAGTTCTAAAGTCTGTCTATTGTCTTTTTACTCTGCGTTGTTTCTACCAGCAGTGCAGTTTCATGTGACTAGGATATTAGATTTCATATTTATTGGGTAAAGGAGTATTTAAATTGGGTACATGTTATTTCATGTAACTGTCTTCATCATTTCAGGAACATCTATTCAACAAAGATTATAAGTCTGTGCCCCCAATTGGTTTCAGTGGATCTGTGTTGAGGTTCAGATATTTGTACTTTAAGTCTCTCTGTGACTTTAACGTGGAGCCAGGTTTGAAGACCATTGGTGTAGATCCTTGCCAGTAATTCAAGCTTCCCTAAATACTTAATACAGGATGTTGTTTAAGGAAAATGAGCCCTTTTCATTCCTATCTTTCCTTCATCTGAAAAATTTGCTTTTCTATGCTAGTAAAAGATTTTGAATGACATATAGATCTTAAAGTCAACAAAACCTGTGGCTCTTTTATCATTTAAATTGAATTCAAAGCCTGAACCAGTTCTGAAGAGCCTAGTCCTCCTCTTTCCCATCCCGTTATATCTAATCAAAGTATCATGCATTCCACTTGAATTGAGAAATCAAAAGCTAAAAACCATTCCAAAGGAATAATGATCGAAAAAAAGAAAAAAAAATATCATTTCTCCCACACCAGACTCCTACGAAAAATCTTGAGTCAAAGCAAATGGAAATGTATAAGCATCCTATTTTGTGAACGATGATAATATTTAATTTTCTATCTCCTACTAAAGGAGAACTACATGAATAACTTGTTAATCATTATCACAGTGAAATTTACTTGCACAGAAAGAGTTTGGGTTAAATGTAATTTGTGAAAATATAACAGAATGAAGGGAATTAGTAAAATGGAAATAATTGCCACCTATTAAAATGCATATAACCTACATTTCCACAAAATCACAAACTACAAATAATGATCACTAATACTCAAAATCTGTTTATGTTCTTAGTAGCTATTTAAAAATATTTATGACATGAATGCATATAAAATTCATCATCAATCGGCAGAATATCATTTCAATGGTCAACTCAAAGAGCAAAATGAAGCATCCCAGATTTTTAGCATATATGAGTTGCTTTCTAACTCCTATCATAGTATATAGTTGGGAAATCATAGAAGAACATTGAAATTACCATCTCCCTCCAATCATAGGCCTGCCAAATTGTGAGAGTTGTTGGGAGACTTACACAAATCCTAGTAAGATGAATGAAAGTATTTGAGTAAAATTTAAAAGTACTTTGCAATATTAAAATATTGTTAATTTTCATTAAGATTGGTGACTCAGTAATTTTTAATTTCAGATGTTGTACTTTCTTATATATCTGCAGAAACTCCATCAGTGAGACAAATATACCTCTTAGAACTTATTACTGCAAGTTAATCACATCAAATTTAAATGTTCATGTTTCTTATACACAATAGACTTATTGAATTATTGTTTAAAATTTTAAAGTTTTTTGAATGTTATTTATTTTTATTTTTATATTTTATTAGTGCATTATAGTTATATACAATACTGGGGTTTATTTTGACATAATCATAAGTGCATGGAATATAATTTGGTTCATTTCAGTCCTTAGTACTTCATCTTTTCCTCACCTCCTTCCTCCCCTTGTTCTGCTTTCTCTACTCTATTGGTCTTCCTTCTATTTATTCACTTCTTTTTAAATTGGTGCTTAATAGATATACATAAATATGGACTTCACTGTGGTATAATCATATATGTACAAAGCATAATGGTCAATTTCTTGCAACAGAGAAAATAATTATCTTTCCTTGATTCTTATTAGAAAAATGATAACACTATTAAATTAGTGGAATTCTAAGGTTTATGAAAAACAATTAATCAAAAGTAAATATAGGATTTTTCATGCTCATCAAAACCATGACAATGACTATCCAAAGTTTAAATGATAAATATTATCACTATGCCACATAAAACCTAGGCATTTTTCATAAATGACTGTTTCGGTATTACTTTAAAATGGTGATACTTTAAAATTTCCTCTTCTAACCTTTTCATTTTTCTATGTCTGTAATTATAAGATAGGTTACTAGTATTATCTTGATCTGACTCTCTCTCTCTCTCTCTCTCTCTCTCTCTATATATATATATATATATATATATATATTTTTTTTTTTTTTTTTTTTTTTTTGGTACCTGGGTTTGAACCCAATGGTGTTTAGCCAGAGAGCCACATCCCCAGACTTTTTAATTTTTTTTTATTTGAGACAGCATCATGCTAAGTTGAGGTTGGCTTTAAACTTGTGATCCTTCTGCCTCAGCCTCCTAAGCTACTGGGATTGCAGGTGTGTACCACCACACCTGGCTTGACAATATTTCTTATGATGAATCAAATAGCCATTATTTATTCTCCATAATTGAATATAATAAAGTAAAATTTGAAAAATATATAAATCAATCTGTGGGCTAATATATGAAAAGAAATCAATGATTAACAATTGTTATAAAACCTAAAACCAGTTAAAATGTTCTCTGTAATCAAAATATAACTAAACTGATAAAAAAAACCAAAAAGATAAGTAGAAAATCTCTAATCACTGGGGAATTAAATAATAATGTTACAAATAGCCCATGTTTGAAAGCAATTAAAATAATTTGAATATTAAAAGGAATACAAGATATCAAAACTTGAAAAGTTGTACCTTAGGGAAACTAACAGTCTTAAATTCAGTTATTAAGAAGAAAAAAATCACCTAAAAATTAATAATCATAACTGCATCTTAAGAACCTAGAAATAAAGTATAGCATAAAACCCAAAGAAGTAGAAGAAAATGATCAAAATAAGAGAAGAAATTACCCCCAGTTTGCATGCCTACACTGATAAATTTTTCTGAATAGTTAAAGCACAATTGGATGTATCTTAAACTCTTCCAGAATTTAGCAATAAAAGAAATACTATTCCATCACAAAATAGCTTTCTGAATTTATCATAACTTAACTTTGATACAAAACTGACAAGAACAGCAAAGAAAATAAAAATTTTACACGCTCTCCTGAGAGTTTGCATACATATGTTCTAAAAAAAAATAAACAGATTGAACTCAATGACACTAAAAAAAGAAAAAAGAAAAAGAAAACAGGAATGTTTATCCAAGTAGAATTGATTCAGAAAATACCAGGAGAGTTTAATGTCCAAATATATTTAAATAACAAGAATCATTGTGGTAGTCAGATTTCTGTTACTTTGACAAAATTTCTGACAAAATCACTAGAAAGATGTATTTTGGTCTGTGATTTCAAAGCTTTTAGACCATGATGGTTGGCTGCCAGGCTGTGATAAGTTGGAAAATCATTGGTGGGCGTGCGTGGTAGAAGACAGCTGCTCACCTCATGGCAGCTGGAAGCAAAGAATGAAAGAGGAAGAGGAGCACAGTTCCAATATCCCCTTCAAGGATAGGTACCCAATGACCTAACTTCCTCTACTAGGCTCTGCCTTCTAAAGATTCCATCACTTTTCAGTAGCACCAGATGATGGCAACCAAATCTTTAGAATATGGGTCTTTGGGGGATTCAAGATCCAAACCATCACAATCATATTTGCACAAAACAGTGAAATAATATGAACTTTATAAGGTAAAAGAATTTAACAAAATTTCTTCTATGGGTGATATACAAATTCTTAACAAGTGAGAAATAGAAGAAAACTCACTGAATCATATAAAAAGACCTACAAGATTCTTATAACAACCCACACATAATAGTGAAATGTTGAACTGTTTTCCCCAGAATTATAAATGACAAAAGGGTATCCTTTCTATTGACCACTGTTCCAGAAGTTCACTGCAGTGTAATAAGAAGAAAAGTCCTTTAGAAGCATAAAGATTGCAACGGAAGGAACAGAACTCATTATTTGCTGATGCACTGACTGTAGACAAAGGAAATCCAAAAAGCAAATCTACAGATAAAACTGTATGGATACATTATAAAGGTTTCCAAGTCGCTGCAAATTCAGATTTCAGAGAACATTGCTGCCAACTTGTTTTAAAAGACGATAGAAAGGAAAATAAGTCTTGGAAATTAGAAATGGTGACTGGAATTCAGATATATTTACTCTTTTCCTCCCCTGGAGATACTCATCTATGTTCTAAACATTAATTGACTAAGCAACATTCCCCCTAACCTCAGTACATCCTAGAAAGATAAGTGCCCATGTTCAAGAAGAGGCATAGCTATACAAGATAACACAATGAGGTACAAATTCATAATTCTGGGTTTTGCTTATGCAGTACAAAGCCACCCTCTACATGCAGGGTCCATATAGCTTTTACTACGACATACTATGTGAGAAAATAGGGTATTGAACTGGCACCAAGATATCATGCAAATAATCGCCTGTTTCTCATTTGAAAACTTCATATTTACTGTAAGGAATACATACATACATATGTAAAAAACAAGCACACATACATAACCATAAACAAGCTATATTATTATGTGATTTAATAAAGGGATTTATTAAGATTATTCAATGTATGATCAGTATGAAAAAAATCAGTGTGATTACTATATACCAATAAAAATAACTGAGAATACAGGATTACTACTATTTCATGCTTAGAAACACATCTTATAATTGATAAGATAGTTTTCTATACTAAAAACTAAATCATTTCTGAGAGAAGTATCAAAAGACAAAAACAAAAACAAAACAAAACAAAACAAAAAAACCAGAAATACGGCTCATTTGTGTTTTGGAAGACTCGACATAGTAAAAATCTCAATTCTGCCCTGGTTGAGCTATGGATTCACTGTGATCCTAGTAAAAAATTTGAGCAATTTTGGTCAAATTTGATAAGCTGATTCTTAAATTTACATGGAAATTGCAAAAGCCAAATGCTCTGGGCTATTTAGAAGAAAAAGAACAAACCCAGAATACATTTACTACAATATATTAAGAATACAGATTCCTAAAAATTGCAAAGAGTAGAAGAATTGCAAGAATCTAAAAAATAAATTCAGAATTGAGTACAACATATGGTGGAAGTAAGAAATTTAGACTCTGAAAACTAATGCTGAGGTTTTGAATTTGGATTCCATCATTTGCTAACTTTTTTACCTTGCTTGACTTAACTCCTTGATTTCATCTCACATAAAATGGAGCTAAAAATAGTAGCTTATCTTAATGAATTCTCCTGAGAATTCAATGAATTAAACCACATAAAATGTTTAGAGTGTGTGTCTGAAAAATATTTAGAAATAAATGTTAGATATTATTGCTCAAGAAAAGTTGCATGGGATAAAAGGGAGTGGAGGAAGGCTGCTGTGATGGAAACAGCGATCAGGGGAGAGGTGCTGAAGATTGCGAACTCACTTGATAATGATTGCCCATGTTGATCATGAAGAGTGTTTAGCAAGTCCATGTGATTACAATTGGAAACCAATGGAGGATGTGAGCACGGAAGTGACGCACCCTGATACACAGTTGAAAAAGTTCTCTGGCTTCTGCATGGAGAATAAAATACAGCTATGAAAAATCAGAAATGCAGATATCTGTTATAAGGTTGTATGAGTCAATGTGATAGAGGCCTACTCTAGATTTTCTGTAGAAATGGTGAGATACAGGCTATATTTTGGAAACAGAGTTAAAGGAAGTTGCTAATAGATTAGGTGTCAATAATGAGCAAAAGAAAAAGAGCAAGGATCACTCTGGATTTTTGGTGTCAGCAACATGTAGGGCAACATGTTCAGCAAGATGGGAAGAAGAAAGGAGCAGGAGATGATGCAGGAATGGAATTTAAGTGTCGTGGATATACTTTTATGAGTTATGCATTTGGTTTCCAAAGAGACATGTTGAAAAGATAGTTGAATATAGAAGTCTTTTCAGTTAATATTATAGATTAAGGAAGAAGTTAGGACAATAGATAATGAGTCAGATGGATGGTGTTTAAATTAATATTAATGGACCTGCGATGGTGGATGTTTAGATATATATATCCTCTTCTTGCCAGTCTCTGTGAAAGATGCTTTGTAAGCATCATCTTGTTTATTTCTCAAAATGATCTAAAAGACAGGTTCTATTTAGTATCCATTTTAAGGCAAAATTAAATATGTAGTTGGAGTAATTTTGCACTTGATCACAAATAAGTACTAAGAGTATGATTTGAATAAATGCCAGTCTGACTAAAAAATTTCATTTACATTTATATTTTTCGACAGCAAAGCACCAATTCCAAGTCAAGGAATTTTTCAAAAAACGTGACTTTCTAATACCACATACTGTTTTAAGTTTGTCACTATATTATCTCCAATATTTAACTTATGCCACATCATAAAAAATGCTAATCTTTTTGAGTTATTTTGTATTAAAAGAACATAGTTCCTCCAGCATGTAAATTTATGTTACAATATGACATTGATAGTTTATAACCTCATAATGCAGTAACCATGATCTCCATATCCTTGAAAAGAAAACTGAAGCAATTACATTTCTTTTTAAGGGTCTAATATAAGACATGGCAAAACACTACTAATCAGGAAAAGTCATTTATTATACTTACTAAAAGATTTTCTTCTCACATTATGAATCAGTGAAGATTTCAGCCAACTATACAATGATATGAATTCTTCCCGGTTAATCCATTAGCCTCACATTTTAAATTATTCCATCTTTGCAGATTTCCTTTTCTGGTGTTTCTGACACATATTTCCACTTTAGCTGAATCTCTCCAGTGATTTTTTTTCTTCTTCTTCTGAATAACTCTACTTAATTAAATCAATAACTGAGT
The DNA here is from genome assembly GCF_902686445.1 of Sciurus carolinensis. Lineage (NCBI taxonomy): Eukaryota > Metazoa > Chordata > Mammalia > Rodentia > Sciuridae > Sciurus > Sciurus carolinensis. The sequence goes on along the minus strand of NC_062217.1, from coordinate 62,050,858 downwards.
TTATACTTTCTATTGAAAATATTGACCAACTCTGATGAGCAACTGAGTGTTTGGGGGGAAATAAACCTCACCCTGTGCAGCGAGGGAGAAAACAACATTTTCTTCCTTTTTGCTCTTTTACCCATAAACCTTCTGCCTCCAAGTGTGTGTGTGTGTGTGTAGGTGTGTGTGTGTGTACAGGTGTGTGTATGTGTGTGTGTGTGTGTGTGTGTGTGTTTCATTTTCCCCAACAACTCAATATAAAAGAGTTTATCTGTGTCTTGGCTGTGATAGAATTCAGTCAGAGCAAGATACAGTGAATAATCAACAGCTGAACAGGGTTTTCCAGTTACTGAAAGATCCCATCGGGAGCTGTGGAATATCAGCCAGGCTGCTGATAACCTGGAGGAATGACTGTAAACTGGCCACAGGCTACAGTCTATATCTTAAATCCTTCAGATAAATGCTTCTACAAGAAAAAGCAGCAAGGATACAAACTCTGTAAACATGATGCTTGTCTTTTAGAAACTGAAGGACCCCTACATTGCCCAAGTTTAGAAGTGCTTATCTAAGTAGGAACAGTGATTTTAGGGATAATCTCTTCTTTATTTTGATGAGACTGATAATGCAAATCCAAATATTGAAGAAAAAGGATACTTGTCTGTTCTTACATATGTTAAATCGAACAAATAGTACATTACTATGTTAAAAATGTTTAAATATCAAATGTCATATCTACTCATATATATTTTATTAAAGAAAATGGTTTAATGAAATGAGTGACTATTTCTTTTAAAACAAGGCACTAATTTCTAATAGTAAATATTTTGATATGTCAAATTTATTTCCATTTATCATACTGCAAAACAACTGCTTCCATTTTTGTTACTCTAGGAATATGAAGTCCTTCAGTAGTATTTTTGAGTTCCATCACACAATTTCTTTGTATAATGATTTATAAGCAATGCGTAGGTTATTGATTTACTTTTCAGAAGAATACTATAATATAATTTGGTAATTGTGGAAAAGGTAACAAAAGCATCATCATGCAATTGTGCTTGTCCTAGAGGATAAGAAAGTAGCACAGTAGAGTTAGACATGAGAGAATTAACATTTTACCCCCATTATTCACTTCTTGGTCTTAGGAAATTCCTTCAAAAGTTCAATTTCCTTAGCACTCAACTATGATAAGAACATAAATATTTTCAAAACATTGAGATAAAATGAAATATCAATGGCATGACAGAAAGCATTCATGCAATGCGGTTTGCATTTGTTATCTTTATTATTACTACTTCATGGTAATTGCAACCAAACATATCTTGTCCTATTGTTTTTTAATCACATATCATAACATATAGAGCAATATTATGATAGTTTACTGACAATATTTTGAAATAAGGCTTTTTTGGCGTAAGATATTGAAATCAATAAATCACCATGCAGTCTTCAGTCTAAGAATCTAGAGAAACCATTCTGATAAAAATAATTAATCAATTAGCAATTGATAATAAGAATCCCAATGGAATAGTTATCCCTGGAGGTTAGGTGCTGAGAATGAACTTTGTCCCAAACACATAAGTGCTTTGAGCAGACAGGTGCTATGTATACGGGTACAATCTTTTCATGTTGATAGACTTTATTGGTTTATCCAGAACATTTTAAACTTAGGTTCTTAGACTCTCTCAGCAGCAGTAGTAACTTGACTAATGGTTTTAAGATCAGCATTGGTTCTTGGCCTAGGGAGATAAAAGTGACCCAATCTTATCAGTGGAATTGTGCCTTCACAATACAGTTCCTTAAATCTTTCAGAACCACAAAACTCTGAAAACTGATCAAGTACAGGGTAAGGTAATCTGACCTACTTTCAGCTCCTGAAGTAAGTGTTGTACCATTGGGATTCACATGAATCTCTTCAGACCACATGCAGTGGACCATCACACTTGAGGATGATACCCTTTTGTGCTACTTGAAATAAATATAACATCTGCAATTAAAAAAACGCTGCAACTTTCCATGCTGGTAAATTCAGATATTCTGATTCTTTAGAATGTGGGAATTTAAACCAAATAAGGGGAAGAAATGAAAAAAGAAACTTTTCATTGACCCTCAGTATATAAATATCGCCGGGCATTCTAGGAGGTTTTTTGGCTGATTTTAGCAAGACAGAAGTTCACTGATTTATCTGAAGTGTTTTAGTTCCATGAGAAATTATTATGGAATGTTTGTATGGTTAAGAATTTAGTTTCAGTAGGCAAAAAAAAAATTAACCCACATTTCCTTGGAAGGTTTTCTAAGAGAGATCTGAAATGTTAATCCTAGGGTTTTATTCTGCATACAATAGTTATAATCCAATTTATAACCATGGACACTGTGCATTTATAAAATATTAAGCTGTACCAAGATACAGGTGAAATGTAAGCCATCTTAAGCTTCACAAGTGCTTTGAGCAGACAGCCACTGTGTGTACTGGTATTCTCCCAAATTTCTCATTTCCTTGCCCTCCTTGTTAGACTATATTCCAGATTCACCAGGTATTGTGGTTTCTCCATCTCATTGTCTGATCTTTAATTTATTTATCCTATAACTTAAATTGAAAAAAGAAATCTCTCATAGATATTTTCTTTGTATTTCAACAAATAAATAAATGATCCGATAGTGTTTTTTGTAACATTTTTCATTGTATGTTTATAACTGTGTATGAGTGAATAGCTATTTTGAAAAATATTAGCATAACTTTCTATCACTCTTGAAATGCTGCTATTTGTATTTAAAACTAAATAACCAGAATCCTCTTTGATTTGTAAGTATTGCTTCCCAGGATGCTACCTTAGTTTAGAGGCAAATTAAAATGAAGGTAAAATGAAAAACACAGGTAAATCAAGCAAAATTACAAAACATAACAATAAAAATGTATTTATCTATGGAAGGCCTACATGATAGAGGAAAACTATTTTTTCATTCAAATTTTCAGTATAATTACTTCTTCACACTCTGTTTTTATAATCTTTCTAGTTGCAAATGTTTCTTAGTCAACATAAAATATATTCATTATTGAAAACATTATAATGACAATTTCAAGTCAAATATTTCTAAATAAGATTCCCAAGAACTGAATATATAGTAGCAATTTGCTCCATGCCTTCACAATGATGCTTTTCTCTAATACCAGCCATCTGCAACTAACTTTTATTAGCTCTGCTCAACTATCATATCATTTGAAAAGGGTCATAATTTCCTTTCTTGTTTCATCCTTTCTCATCTGTTCTTTAAATCATTATAAAGAGCATATTGAATGATTTATTGATTACTTATCATGTACATGCTTTTTCCTTGGTTATAATTCAGCAGTTTTATCTGTGCAAGGTTTAATTTCAAGCATTCATATCTTCAAAGAAGAACAAAAGGGAAAATTGAATCTCTCAAATATCTTATTTGAGTTCAGTGTTTATTTTAGATTAAAACAATTTATTAAATAATTTCACACAATCTACTACTATCATCATTATCCTTTTCTTTCCTACATATAGTTCCTTAGATGTTACAATTTTTTTTTGTGAATGTTCTTTTATTTAACTCTTAAATGGCACTGAAAATAAAGACTATCTCATGAAGCAAGCTATGCCTAAGAAAGTTGAAATTAAAAAAAAAACCTAGAAGATAATAAAACAAGTAATAATGCTATATTGGAAGACCATTATTTGTAGTTTAATGTAGAGAACATGTTTTACGTTAGGTGAGAACTTTTAAAATTATATCCTGGGTATAGGCACATAGTTTCTGGAGCAGAGGATTTTGTTGTTTTTGATTTTCTCTTTTTTTAAACTGTGTGATTCCTCTTCACCTTGATTCTTACCATTAAAGCAACGCAGTGAAAAGTATATGTTACCGTACACATCCAAGGTTTGTACTATAGATAAAGAACACAAAAATAAATCTGCATAGTTATTAGAAAAGAGAGATAGGTATTGGTTCCCCTTCCCTGTTAGAAACAGACTTCTTGAAAATCTAATGAGTAGAATTCTGAGTACTCCACAAAATCATTTTCTCCAACTTTGCAAGGCAGAGAATTCTTCCTGGCCCTAGGTAATATCCATTTTTGAAATGAAAACACATGTCTCTGAGAAAGTCAGTCTAATGAGTTAGAAATTAACTTTTAGAGGTTTGTTTTTTAAATCTAGGTCTGATTAAAGTAAGATTTGCTCAAAAAGCCTTAAGTGTAGAAACATACTCTTTCTGTAATCTCACATTAGGCTAACGTGGAATGTATTTTCATAGGCAAAATACACTATAAACTAAATGGGATAGCACTTTTTATAAATTAAATGGAATAGCAATTCATACAAACTATTATTCTTTTACATCTTTCAAAATATCTTGTGATTTTATTTATTTATTTTTGCAAAAGACATCTGCAGTTGCTATTCTTAAATTGATACAAAAACACATACTTCAAATTAATTTAAGCATCAAACTAAAAGTATAGACTTTGAAATAAAATGCAGCATTCAGTTCACTAAAGAAAAAGACAAAATTAAGGATTTCCTTGCTCAGAGATTTGTCAGAATGATAGAAGTGGTCAGAATCTTGTAGCTTTGTGATCTTGATCAGATCACTTAGCAACTCCAAACTTCTTTCCTCATCTCAAAAGTTAAAATTTCCAACTTGTAAGATCACTACAACAATTAAGTGAATTTATACATTTGAAACAAGTTAATGCCAGTGGTAGATAATGTATTTCTCATTATCTAATTAACAGTGCAATGCAATTCTCAAATTATTTGGTATTTATCTATGTGCTCTAGACCAGAGGGAACTTTAAAAGATGAATATGTTGTTTATTCCAAAATCAATATAATTTGTAAATTTCTAAATTTACATTTGAGTAAATTTATAACATCCTTTTTTTTAACCCAGACCCTCACACATGCTAAACAAGCATTCGATCCCCAACCCAAATTTGGATAATCTTTAGTGAAGCAAGTTAAGATTTTTGTTGTTTTTTGCTATTCTAGGAATGGGATCCAGGGTGGTGGGCATGCTAGGCAAGTGCTTGACCACTGAACTATAGCCTTAGCTTTTTGAACTTTTTATTTTTGATACCAAGTCTCCCTCAATTGCCCAGACTGAACTCAAGCTTTCTATCTTCCTGCCTCAGTCTCCCAAGTAACAGGATTGCAGGTGCACCAACCATACCTGGACAAGAAGTTCATTATGACAAAAATTATGTTTGTATTTTTTTAAAAGCATCAATAAATCATGAGTGCACTATTCTGTGCTTGAAATTTTCCTAAAGTTTAGGTATATTAAATTCTCATTTCAAAAATGAGATAGCTTTAGAATGAATCAGTCAATGAATCAGTGTTGTAATAAATAAATGAATGATAAATAAAAACATAGGAGTCATACACAGGGGATGTGTCAACAAGTTCCCAACCATCTTCACTAAATGATCTTTCTTCTCTTTGTTAAGACCAAAGCGGGAGAGGGTTCTAATATCGTGCCATAATGAGGATACCTGAGGAAAACTCCTAAGGAAAAGAAGTCCTTGAGATTTGAACAACTATAATAATTCAATCAGAATTCTTTCCTTGAAAAATAACCTCTCCTAGTAAAAAGCTATCCAGCATTATTTCTTTAGAGAAATAATCTAATACATTGCTACAAAGATTAGTTTTTATATTCATTAGATTTTGCTAGGCAGCATAACCTAAAATTGCATAGTTTCACTTAATGTGACATAAGTGATTGGGGCAGGAGGCTAGTCTTTTAAGTAAATCTATTACACTGAGTGTATGAAAACCAACAGCAACGATGAAACAGCAATGGCTAACATTAAATCACCGAATAGTAATGCTGAAAACATGTCAGAATGTCTAATTTAAAAATTTCTATATTCTCTAAAAAAACCTTGTAAATGCATTTTAGGATGCTCCCTTCTAGCTACATTTTTAAAGCCTTTCTGAACTTCCATAAAAATCTCCTTGATTACAAAGTAAATGACTCCAGAATATCTATTTTTCTCATAGAGAATTTTGTTCAGATAGACATATTTAAAATAACTCTCGATGGGATTCACTTAAAGAGACTATAGAAAGTTCCATCTGATCAAAATTGAAACTACTAAAAATTATTCATTATATTAGTTTTAATTCATATTTTAAATAATGACTTGCCATATATCTGTTCTGTGGTGCCACCTCTAGAAGAAAACACAATGCTTTGCCTTGAGAAAGGACTTCCTTTGCATTATAGCATTTAAATGCTAGTATGTTGTCACTAAGGTATTACATACTTTATTTATCCTGAGAATACTACCTATTTTAAAATATCTTACTTAGCAAATATTCAATACAAAATATTTCACATAATCTAATTTGTTTTCAAAAGATATTAGGAAGTAATAATTTATTCATGTTGATTGACAATGAGGTATTCAGTGTCAAAATGAATTAGTAGTCAAAATTCAAAAACCCTAGTTCTGTCTGTCTCTAATGGCCTGGGGAAACTTGATTGACCTCAGTAGAGCTATAAATGTGATGACTATTTTGACCATTTAACTTGAAAATTTAGAAGCAAGAGTGCTTAAATGTCTCTCTCATTTAAATTCTAAAATCTCATTACTTACAAAAGTTTTCCATCTAAATGCGTAGCTGTTCCATTTTCCACAGGCAAAATTCTGTAAATGGAAAAAGAATACAGTATTGCTGCCAACAGTGAACTATTCCAAAGCTACCTCTACTGCCCTCCGTTTAAATATATTTCAGTAAGTCAGCTTTTGATCAGTGGAGGTTTGTAATGGAACAAGGTGGATTCATTTCCTTTCTTTCACACAGGAGTACCAAACTTGTGAGAAGTTGATTGGAGAGTCAACATTTATAATGGGAGGAATCAGAAGGCCAAGAAATGTCAGGAGAAGATGCTCAATCTGACAGTATACTCAGATTGATTAGATATTGGTGGGCAGGTTCCTCTCAACATACACTGCAAGTGAGCATGGTGAATGACAGTTGCTAGCAGTCTAATCAAAAGTCAAAGTCACACAAAAAAGCAAGGTTTGGCCCCAGGATGCATGAATGGCAGGAAGTAAAAATTAGACAGGACAGAGTAGGTACAGCTACGTAAACTTCTAAATTGATTGAGATATACAAATAGAATATATAAGAAATCAATTTAGATGTTGAAAGGGGAATATATTGAATTCAAGAGTGTCGGGGTCTTAAGCCCCCTTGCTCTTCTCGACCAGAGACAAGGGAAGGGGACACTCCCCAGCAAGGTCAGACCGGGATAGATAGGGCCGACTGACCGCCCGCTCCCAGCTCTCCGGCTGGAGGACAATCAGACGCTTCAGGGAGACCAGTCACAGCAGGAACTCGTTTATTGATGAAATCGCACAGCTTTTATGTAGGGTGGGGGCTAGGCGGGAACCAATCAGCCCAAAGGTCAGCAAGGCAGGGGGTTCACGCAGGCGAGAGTCCCATTGGACTATATGGCAAGCACGAGCTGATCACGTTTGCGGAACTGTCATTAACCAATCCCTGACGGTGGTCTGATGCATCCCCACCAACCCTTGAAACTGCTTTTGAGGCCTTGATCTTGCTCACTCACCAGGGAGTAAGGAGTCAGCCTGAGTTAGTTAATGTGTCATTAGTCCCAACACAAGAGAAAAATATTTTAAACACCAGCATAATTATTAAAGGATGAGACAATAAAAGACATTTCAATAGCAGAAATCACAAACAGGAAGCCAGATTAATTTGGCCAGGCATAAGCATATTCAGATTGAGACTTACCTTTTTTTCTTTTAATGAAATAGTTGCCAACCTTTAAAAACTTGGAATTTCACGTGGAAAAAGTTATCTTCTTCAATGTATGCCCATTCCAACCAGAAATAAACTATTTTTTATAACTCTGTACAGGAACATACAAGAATTGCCTAGTGATATATGCAAACACCTCTGGGATATGGGGAGAGTCAGAATTCTCTTTTAGATTCATATGCCAAATATTACACTGAGTAGCAATTATCAAATCACTGAATTTTCAGAGGGAGTCATCCTTATTACTATTTATTTCAGTTATCTCAAATTCAAAAATTTTAGATATGCAAACTGAGGCCAAGAAAAACTGAAGAGAAAACAAAAAGCATGATTAAGTAAAAGGTCACTAGAATGAGAAGACCTTGGTTCTAGTCTTTGCTTCTTAGCTTACTAATTATAAGACATTAGGAAAACCATAAAATTTCATGTGGTGAGATTCTCTATTTGATAATAGTAATAATTACATCAAGCTTACTGCATCAATCAGAGCCTGGACAAAAGGACAACAGGTTCCATGGATAACTAAATATTTTAATAAGGGGATTATTTCCAAAGGCTAAATCAGAGCTATGGGAAATCATTGTGGTTAGGTAAAGCAGTAACAGACATGTACCAGTACATACCTAAGTCTCTAGAAAAATGGATTGGGGTACTCTCTTCATAGAAAACACACAAAGAACAAAGCAGCAGAGTGTTTCCTCAGCCACATTTCTCCTTCTCTATATCTTTTCTATGTGTTCCCTATCCACTTGATTAACTGGCTTATCAAAAATACTTTAATTTGTGTTGATACTACTATAGAAAACCATAGGAAAAATGGGAATAATGGAAACTTGTAGTGTATAAAACAATATACTAATGGATTTCTAGTGAAATAATTTGAGTAGGCAAAGCCCACAAATAATCCATAATTAATACATATATATATATATATATATATATATATATAAAATAGAGAAGTAAATGCATACCCAAACTTTCTAGAAGTTGTTTATAATAATCTGTGATTACATATTAAGAAATGTTAATGACCAGCTTGTCTATTCAAATAGGAAAATACATACAGAGACATAAAAATAACTTCTAAATATAGTTAGAGCCCAGTTCAATGTGCTTTTTGACATAACATATAGCCTTTATTTGGGGTAAATGCTTGAGTTTTACATCATACATAATGTTTCTTTTTTAAGTGAATGATTGAAAATTTCTTTTGCAATGAAGCCAATATAAAAAAGAAAAAGATTAAAACAACTTGATTTTAGGACCACTGGATTATTTGACTAAAACAGATCAATAGCAAAATTATAAATTTTTATTGTACATCCATGCTATTTTCCCCAAGATAAAACTTTCCTCATACTTTATGATTATATTTTCATAAAATTATGCAGTAGTCATTATTAACTATTAATTTTATATACTTTTTCAAAATAGAGAAGTGAAAGTAGACATTTTAACAACAATGGTTGGCATAGATGGTGTTTGTGTGTATATGTGTGTGTGTGTGTGTGTGTGTATTTGTGTGGTTTGTCTTCTTCATTATCTGTATTGAGGTTGAAAATTTACAGCAGCTTCTACCTGGTTTCCTGTAATCAGTTATGCATACACATGTTTATAGGATCACAATTTACAATAGTCAGATTATGAAACCAGACTAGGTGTCCATCAACAGATGAATGGATGAACAAAAATGTGGTATATATACACAATGAAATAAAATTATGTAATTTTCAGGAAAAAGATGAGACTTGGGACCATTTATGTTATGTGAAATAAGCCAGAGTCAGAAGGTCAAGAGCCATATGTTTTCTCTCATACGTGGAAGCTACAGAAGGAAAAGTAAAAGAAAGTTGGGGGATGATCTCATTAAAGCAAAGGGAAATCAGTAAAATTGAGGAAGATGACCAGTGGGTGGGAGGAGGTAAGGGAGCAGGATGGAGAGTTGGGGAGGGATATTAGCCAAATTATATTATTATATTTTGTGAATGTGCAAGTATGTAACAGTAAATTTCACCGTTATGTACAATTATAATGCAACAAGGAAAAAACAAAAAAGAACACAGTATCCTGAACTGATTGCCCTCAGGGAGCCATTCCAAAATCAAGAGCATTTTCAAATATTTGAAATGAACCATCTTGCTAAAAGGTCATGTTGGAGGTCCTGTTGATCTTTGCCCTCAAGTGACACAAGTCACTTTGAGAGGCCCTAATAATTGAAAACGTTACTTCCTTTTTATGCCCATGTACTCTCAAAATTGTTTTTTGTGAAGAGCATGTATGGCCTTGTTTCCCTAATGGAAGCAAAATGGTTGCATCTTAGAAATCCAGAGATATTCAAGTACTCAAGGAATAGCATCATTAGATCATGTAGTCCTCAGATGACCATGAAAATTTCTCCAAAATGGCTAATATCCTTAGCCATTTAGGCAAAGTGCAAAGAAAGTTAGTGTATTATTTCAGCATACCAAATGAACTATAATCCCTATAATGGAAGTCAACCAAAAACTACAGTGAAATTTATCCCTGACTTTTAGTGGTACCTGTGCTACTGAAAGACATTCAGGCCAGTTTTAAGTTACTAGTCAGGATTGTTAAGAATGATGGCTTTGACCTGGATTTCCTCTTACTAAGCCAAAGTAGAATATAAGCAATTGTGTTGCATTCTGCTTATCATAGATTAATGTCTAAGGGAAGCTGGAAATGTTAGTACAGAAATCTATTGAGAAGATACATTAATTTCTGAGGTAGACCCTGGTGGTTCATGGCTTTTATTTATCTCATTGTATCCAGGACATTGAAAGTATGGTTAAGGTCAGTACTTGGGTTACCTTTATCCTGTTGATTGTAAACCTGTTGACAGTAGCCTTAATTACATGCTGTATGACAAATGACAAATATGGTTCTGGTGTCTCTATGCCAGATCAAGCTGATGAATGACCAAATAGCATGTGCATGGGAAACTTTGTCAGAAGTAAAAACAGTACAGAAGGGAAAGATAGATATTAATGAGAGATTTCTTAGGAACAATACTCTATCTCCTTTCTTCAAAGCATCTTTTCAAAGATGTTTAGATACATAGTGTACAGTCTTGTAACATATAGTGCTTCCTTTCAAAGAAAATGAAAAGCATACTCATTCTCTAATACTTACAGGATGATATTTTCCTTCAGAGAAGAGGGCAAACATACACAAAACCTGTTTAAAACCCATTTTTCCTTACTGTGACACAGTCCTGTGTATGAGCTGAATTCCATCTATCTCCATTCTAAGTGCCTCTGAATGACTTGGGGTCTAAGAAAAATAATGTAAATATGCTAGTGCTCATGTCACTTTCTGTGCCATAAATAATAAATCCTTGGTGTCTGACCATAAGTCTCTTGTCTTCAGTGAAGATCAATAAAGATGTGGTGAGTTAATATATTGGTTTGCAAGTAGGACAAAATCTCAGATCTTTCACAATTCTTGAAACCCTGGTGTCATTTTTATCTTTAAGAATAACATGACTAATTTAAATATTTACTAAATATGTAATATGTTTCATGTTGAGAATCTCATATCTATCATCTATCTATAAATATGTAATTTCACTATAGGACTCTCAGTTAAAAAGTTATGAAAAGCTTTCAAAATCATAGACCATCAGTCAGAAATAATAAAAAAGAATTAAAAAATACACTTTACCCTGACATGGTAGCACATTATTTAGTTATCTTATTATGACTGAATATTAATAATAATTTTTAAATCTTTCCCTAGGCAAATTCATTTAATATTAGAAGCTATAGTCAGTTAAAAAAAAAAACTATGAAGAAATTCCCAAGAAGGGTATAAAGTTAGTATTTATATAGTTCTATTAAAATTAAGGTCAACTTTGCAGCCACTCAAGGAATCATTAGTAGCAGGCTGTTAGCCCCTGGAAACCTTCATTGCTTCAGATCCATTATGGAACATATTAGTAGCAGAAACTTTATGTACAGAGACTCATTACCCCTATCTGGAGTACATCCTCCTCCTTTGCCTCTCCACAATTCACTTATTTTGTTTCATACAAATTGTCATTTTTCTTGGTTAACTGCCAATGTGGTACAGTAATAAAAATATTTCAAATTAAATGTCACTACCAGGGCAGGATACCCATATGAAAGATAGAGACTGTAGACTCTGTCTAGTACTTGCAGAGCAGAAGTGATAACAAAGGCATGTATTTATAGGATTTCAACAATTGAATCATAGATGTAGCAAGGGTAAATATAACTTTAGGCCTTCAGATGTCCAGGGAAGTGGGTATATTTTGCTTATAAGCTCTCATTTTTCCTAAATTAATATTTAGGAAATATTTGTTTGTCTATGCCTTTGCTATACTTGATAGTATTTTTTTTTGGAAGCAGAAAATATATCTTTTTTTTTTTTTTTAAATCTGGAACTTGAATCCTAGATTTGGGAACATCACTACTGAGAACATAATGAATTATCTTTAAATAAATAAGTCTTGATTTTAGAGATGTATAGCTGGCTTTATCCCCAGAAACTCCACTGACCATTTTCACTTTCTGTCTTTGAGATTACATAAGATAAAAAAGAAAGTAAAAGGACAAAACAAAGGAGGAGTCTCAGTCGCAGTGTTGAACTGGATCCAGGGATATCTAGATTTTCTGTGGATGCAGAAAGTCATAATAAAAGGAAAAGGAAGAACAACCCACCACAACAAAAACACCAACCAATGCCAATAACAACTATCAACAACATCCATAGTCTTTCCTACTCCTACTCCAACCTCATTCAGGGGTTTAAATGAAGTGACATGAATTAACATCCAGACTAAAACTGCAGGAAAATCATATCTAAGATGAATGGGAAAATGGGTGGTTATGATAGAAGGAAAGAATAACAGTGATAAAAAATAGTTAATAGTTGCTGTTGAGCAAGTCAAGATTTGAATATCCATAAATGAATAATATCCTTTGTTTTTAGTGGAAGCTTTCAAGAAGACTTAGTTGACTAAGCTCATCACTGAGCTCAGTCAAATGAGTAGAAGACAGAGAATAATTAAGATCAGAGCTGGAATCAATGAAATTTTTCATAAAAATAATAAAAAGGATCAATAAAACAAAGGATTGGTTCTTTGAAGAGATAAACAAGATAACTAACCAAAAGAAAGATAAAGATGCTAATCACCAAACATAGAGATGAAAAAAGGAGATATCAACACAGACAGTTCTGAAATATAGAGGACAACCAGAACATCTTTTGAAAATTTATACTTTAATAAACTAGAAAATCCAAAGATATTGACAAATTCCAAGATACTTATGACCTTCAAAAATTGATCCACAAGGATATTGAAGACCTAAACAGACCAAGAGTAGGCAATGAAATTGCAGAAGCATAAAAAAGGATAAATTGTTTTATCATGTTTAACTGAAATGTACTTTTAAACCAACTTCTGCCCTTTCCTGCAACTCCTTACCTCAACTCTGGCCCTGGACCCTGGCAAACACCATTGTATTCTCTATTTCTTCTAAGTTCAAGTTTTTATTTGCTACATATAAGTGGGATCAAGCAGTATTTGCCTTTTTATGCCCAGCATATTTCACTTAATATAATGTCCTTGAGATTCATCTATGTCATTTCAAATGACAAAATTTCCTTCTATTGTAAAGCTGAATATTGTTTCATTATATGTACTCAATAATCTCTTTAATTTTTTTTTAAATTTAATTTGCTTTAATTACTCATGACAGTAGAATGCACTCTGGTACATCATATATAATGGAGTTAAAAGATCTCATTCTTCTGGTCATACATGATGTGGAATCTCACAGGCCATATAGTTATATAGTACATAGGGTAATAAAGTCTGATTCATTCTATTATCCTTTCTACCCACATAACCCCTCCCCTCCATTCACTCACTCTATAAAATCTAAAGCAACCCTATTCTTCCCTAGTCCCATCCCTTATTGTGAATTAACATCCACATATCAGAGAAAACATTTGGCCTTTGGTTTTAGGGGATCAGCTTATATCCCATAGCATGATATTCTCCAACTCCATTCATTTACTGACAAATGCCATAATTTCATTCTTTTATAAGGCTGAGTAATATTCCATCATATACATATTTCATCCTATATATATATATATATATATGTATACACATATACACATATACACTCCTTTTTTATCCATTCATCTGTCGAAGGATGCCTAGGTGGATTCCATAGTTTAACTATTGTGAATTGAACTTCTATAAACATTGATGTGGTAGCATTACTGTAATATGTTGATTTTAAATCCTTTGGATAGAAACTGAAGAATGGGATAACTGGGTCAAATGGTGGTTCCATTCCAATTTTTTTGAGGAATCTTCATACTGCTTTCCAGAGTGGTTACACCAATTTGCATTCCCACCAGCAATATATGAGTGTACATTTTCCCCCCACATCCTCGTCAACACTTATTGTTGCTTGTTTTCTTGACAATGCCATTCTGACTGGAGTGAGATGAAATCTTAGCATAGTTTTGATTTGCATTTCTCTAATTGCTAAAGATGTTGAACTTTTTGTTGATAGATTATATTTTTTCTTTTGTGAAGTGTCTGTTCAGTTCCTTAGCCCATTTATTGATTGGGTTGTTTATTTCATGTTAAGTTTTTGAATTCTTTATATATTCTGGAGATAAATGCTCTATCTTAACAATTTTCTCCCATTCTGTAGGTTCTCTTTTCATGTTATTGTTTCCTTTGCTGAGAATAAGTTTTTAGTTTGAATCTATTTCATTTATTTACTTTCGACTTTACTTCTTGCCCTTTAGGAACCTTGTTAAGGTTCCTTGTTAAGTCAGATTGTAGTTATTGGAGATGTGGGTCTGCTGAGAGTGAGGACGAATGATGTCTTCCCAGTAAACAGACATTGAAGACCAGGCTCTGAAGGCACAGATCTAATTTTACTTAGGATTGTACAAGACATATACAGTCACATTATCCAATCAGTTTAAGACGCTTGTTAAAACATAACAGAACCAACCTATAGGTAAGCTATAGGTTGTACTAATGTAAACAAACCAAGTATCCCTAAGTGATTCTGTCCGACAACAAGTCTGAGACAAAGGACTGGGGGATGGGCAAGGCTCCAGCACACAGCAGGAGGCCAGGCAGCACAGCGAGCTCACATCATAGCAAGCCAAGCTTTCCCTCAGCTCATAGCTCAGCCTCAGTAACTGCAAAGGCCTACAATCCGTGGTGAGTCTCTACCATTTCCTCAGTTTCTCCATCCAGACTGTTTGGCTTACTTAGACCATGGTGTCAGTGACTGCTGACAGATAAGCTTGAGAAATGTTCCCTACATCAGATCCTAAGTCAACATGTTGAAGATTTGGGCCTAATTTTTCTTCTATTAGGCATAGGGTTTCTGGTCTAGTGCCTAAGTCTTTGATCCACTTTGACTTGATTTTTGTGCAGGGTGAGAGATAGGGGTTTAATTTCATTTTATTACATGGGGATTTCCAATTTTCCCTGCACCATTTGTTGAATAGACTGTCTTTTCTCCAATGAACGTTTCTGGCAACTTTTCTGGTATGAGATAACTGTATTTATGTGGGTTTGTCTCTGAGTCTTCTGTAGATGTTCAGAGATGGGTTCACTGAGGGTGAGCACGAATGATGCCTACCCTACTTAGCCTTACCCAGCGCACTTACTCAGGCATCGGAGATCGAGCTCTGAAGGCACTGATCTAATTTCATTTGGGGTTGCACAGGACATATATAGGCACATTATCTAATCAGGTTAACACGCTTGTTAAAGTATAACAGAGTCAGCCTATAGGTGAACTATACGTCGAGGGTCCAGGTAGCATAAACAAACCAAGTATGCCTAAGTAATTCTGCCCAGCAACAGGTCTGAGACAAAGGACTGGGGGAATGGCAAGCTCCAGCACCCAGCATGAGGCAAGGAAGTGCATGCAAGCCCACAACACAGTTTTCTGTGAAGCATAACAGAATGAGGCCTCCCCTCAGCTCAAACTCAGCCTCAGCAACTGAAAAGACCTTCATTCCATGGCGAGTCTTTACCATTACCTCAGTTTCTCTGTTCAGACTATTTGGTTTACTTAGACCATGGTGTCAGTGAATGCTGTCAGATAAGCTTGAGGAATGTTCCCTACAGTCTTCTATTCTTTACCATTGGTCTATACATCTGTTTCAGTGCCAATACCATTCCATTTTTGTTACTATGGCTCTATAGTGTAGTTTAAGATCTGGTATTGTGATGCCTCCTGTTTCACTCTTCTTGCTAAGGATTGTTTTGGCTATTCTAGGTTTCTTGTTTCTCCAAATGAATTTCATGACTGCTTTTTTCTAGTTCTGTGAAGAATGTCTGGAATTTTAATTGGAATTGCATTAAATCTGTAGAACAGTTTTGATACTATGACCATTTTGACAATATTAATTCTGCCTATCCAGGAGGTCTTTCCATCTTCTAAGGTCTTCTTCAATTTTCTTCTCTTGTGTTCTGTAGTTTTCAATGTAGAGGTGAACCTGCTTTGTCAGATTGATTCCCAAGTATTTTATCTGTTTTGGAGCTATTGTGAATGGGTTAGTTTTCCTAATTTTTCTTTAAGTAGTTTCATCACTGATGTATAGGAATGGATTTGATTTATGAATGTTGATTTTACAACCTGGTACTTTGCTGTACACATTTATGAGTTATAGAATTTTCATGGTGCAATTTTTCCAACAATCTTTTCAATTTTTAATCTGCCATTGGAAACTTTGGTTGATTCCATAACTTGGCACTCTATAGAAATAGGTGGTTTCTCCATTTGTTCCTTTTTTTATTTTTCCTTTTTTCTTTTTGCTGTACCAATTTTCAGTTTGATAAAATCCCATTTGTCTATTTTTGCTTTTGTTTTCTGTACTTGTGGGGTCTTATCCAAAAAAATCATCGCATAGCACAATGTCCAGAAGGTATTTCTCTAAGCCGTACTCAGAATGCAAGGGCAAACTCCCTTATGTGTAGAAATTATAGAGAAAAGAAGAATAAAAATGGTATCTCACAGCAAATCATAAGTCTGAGGCAGAAGCATCATGAATTCACAGCCAGCCAGCCTCAGCAATTTAGCAAGGCCTTAAGCAACTCAGTGAGACCCTTTCTCTAAATAAAATACAAAAAAGGACTGGGCATGTGATTCAGAGGTAAAGTGCCCCTGGGTTTAATCCCCAGTACAACAACAACAACAACAACAACAACAACAACAGAGATCTCACAAAAATATAAGGAAGAACTGTAAAGCAGATGGTAGAGATCAGGGGGTGGGAGGTAGGGAGGGAAAGGGGAAGAAATGGAGAATAGAATTGACCAAATCATTCTATATGCATAAATAAATTACCAAAATGCATCCCACTTCTATTTATAATTATAATGCACCATTGAAAAAAATACATGTAAATAAATAGAAGGAAGAAAAGTAGAGGAAGAGCATTGGGAGGAGGAATGGGGAAATGGAAGTATTGGAGAATGAATCGAAGCAAATTATGTTATGTGCATAAATGAATGTCACAGCGAACTCCACTGTTGGTATAATTGTAATGCACAATAAAAACATACAAAGAAGCTATTTCTTTATGTTTTTTTTCTAGTGGTATCATATTTCAGGATTTAATGCTTTAAAATCTACTTTTTATGTAGGGTAAGAAAAAATTCCAATTTCATTCTTCTGCATGTAAATATCCAGTTATCTTAATACCATCACTGAAGGAGCTGTTTTTTACCCATTATGTTTTCTTGGCACCTTTGTCAAAGAGAAATTGATTTGAAATGTTAGGATTTATTTTGCATCCTTCTACTTTACTGAATTCATTTATTAGTTCTAATACCTTTTTTATGGAGTCTTCAGCGTTTTATATACATAAGATTATATCACCTTTAAAAAGAGTCAAATGTTATTCTTCCTTTTTTCTTCGGGTGACTTTTACTTCTTTTTTTAGTCTAACTGCTCTGGCTAGAATTTCTAATACTTTGTTGACTATTAGAAGTGATTATAATGGCAACTTTGTCACTTTTGTGCTCTCTAAAGAAAAAGCTTTCAAGTTTTCACTATTGAGACCAGTGTTAGCTATGGACTTGTGATATACGGCCTTCATAGTGTTAAGGTACTTTCCTTCTATGCCTCCTTTGTTGGGAGTTCTTATCATGAAAGGATATTAATTTTGTCAAACATTTTTGTTGTGTCTATAGAGATGACCATATCATCTTTGCTCTTCATTCTATTAATGGGGTGGATCACATTGATCACATTGAAGGATTTCTATACGTTAAACAATTTTTGCAACCTAGAAATAAATACATGTTAAAAACAAAGAATGAAGCTTCTAGTGTGCTGTTAATACAAATTGCTGTTATTTCCTTGAGGATCTTTGCCTATATGGTTCCAGTAATGGCCTAAATTTGCTTTACCTCGAAATGAGCTTGTATGCCTTCAGTATCATATAATGCTAGCCTTGTGAAATGTATTTTTAAGTATTCATTTTTCTTCAATTATTGGCAGAGTTTGATAAGAATTGGTATTAGTTAATTTTGAAATGTTTGGTAGAATTCAGCAGTGAAGCCATCTGGCACTAGGCTTCTGTTAGGTGGAAAGTGTTTATTACTGATTCAGTCTCTTTACTCGCGATCAGTCTGTTCAGGTTTTCTACTTTTTAATTATTCCATCTTGCTAGGTTGTATGTATCATCAGTACTATTCTTTGTCCCAAACTGAGGCAACCACTAACTTATTTTCTGCCAACATAAATTGGGCATTTCATATGATATTTGGCCTTCTGTGACTGACTTCTTTTGCTTAGTATAATTCTTTTCTGGCTTCTACATGTTGTAGCATTTGTTAGTGCTCATTTCTTTTATTATTACTGCATAACTTTTTATTTTACAAATATATCACATTTTGTTCACTCATACATCAGTTGATGGACATTTGAGAAATACAAGTCAGAACCATAAATAGATACTTGTTGAGATACATCAGAACAACTCTAATAAAAGGAACAGACAGCAAGTTTTGGTGAGGATATAGAGAAATTGGAAACCTCATGTTTGTTGATGGGAAAATGAAATTGTGTGACACTTTGAGAACAATATAGCAGTTTCTCAAAATGTTAAATATAGTTGCCATATTACCCAGCAAATCTACTTCTGTTTTTCTACGCAAGATAAATAAAAACTTCAGCACAAACTTATATATACATGTTCACTGCAGAATTATTTGTAAGACAAAAATACAAACAACCTATTAATATGTACATTTTTCATGCTTTTGTCAGATATTTATGCTTTATCTGGTATAGTCATTGTGATTTATGATTCTATTTTCTATCCTAAACCAATTTTAACTGATACTTTATTTAATGTAGCAGAGTCGGGCTGTTTTTCTCTCCCAGTTTAACCAAACTAGCATGTGTAACTTTTTATCCATTTGTTAGCCAATAATAAGTATTTGCTGGGTATCTAGAACTTTAACAGTTATATAGATTTTAAATGATTTAAGAACAATCATCTATCATTGTGTCAGGCAAGAAGTGAACATTTAATAGATTTCCACTAAATTCACAAATGACTAGATATGGATTCACTGCTCGTGTCTTAAAGATTAAAAAAAGA
Organism: Sciurus carolinensis; assembly: GCF_902686445.1. Lineage (NCBI taxonomy): Eukaryota > Metazoa > Chordata > Mammalia > Rodentia > Sciuridae > Sciurus > Sciurus carolinensis. The sequence goes on along the minus strand of NC_062217.1, from coordinate 62,031,410 downwards.
GCTATAACTATCACACAAATGAATGTATACTATGCCATACAGCTTTCAACATTTAAATCATCTCTTCAAAAACTATGGCATTCTTAGAATAAATAGTGTACCTCACAGTTTGAAACTATCTTATTTACACTGTCTTCATAACTACTTTATTAATCTCTTTCTCTTTATTTTAATGACTTACATAAATGCTTATATGGTAATATCAAATCAAGATGGTTAATTGATAATTATATCAACACATAAATATAGCTACAACTAATATTATTTTTGTTAAAATTCACCCATATTCCTACTTTAGAGTACCTTGGAAGGATTATTTCTCTTGTTATGTTTGGTCTTTTCTTTGATTTCAATGTAAACAACACATATTTGACATATTGTGCATTATGTTTAAAAAATTCATTCAGTTCAGAGATAACTATTTTAATGCAAAATGCAATTCTTTCATGAGGCTCACGCTTTGTGATTTGGCTGCATATTTTAATGGAAGATTTTTATTTTTGTTTAGAATATTAAGTGATTCATTTATAAGTTAAGCTTTCATTTTAATAGTCAATCTATAATATATTGCATGGGATATAATCAGTTCATTAAAAATTTTTCACATTATAAAATGCTGATAACCTAGTAACAATTATTAGTAATATAAGCATCTTCCTGTGCAAATTGTTATCATTTTACCCTACCAACCATCCTATGAGATATCATTAGTTTTATTTTACCAATGACGAAATCAAGGTTTAAAGGAGTTATATAAACTTTCAAGGTCAAATAGCTAGTGTGTGGCAGAACCCAATGCTGATGATTTTAACCAGAATGTTACATTGGGCTAGATTTGATGCTTTTTTATAGTATTCACAAAATAGATTCTTTTTCAATGCATATATTTCCTTGATTATTCTAATATTATCAATCAAAGAAATTAAACTTAATGAATTTCTAAATGCAGAGACTACATCTTTCCCCCTGTTTGTAGCCTCAAATTCTAGTGCAAAGTGTACATGTATTAGCTGCTACAAACTATGTAATGAATCTTTTCACTATAAATAACTTAGACTCTATTTAATATATGAGATTGTAGTCAATCATAAATATCTCCTTTGCAATAGGTTAAAGATTACTTGGGAAAAAAAAGACAAAAGAGGATAAAAACTTGTTTGCAAATGTTTATTTTCTTCTAAATTCAAATATTGACTAATGAACTTTTGATAGGTAATGTTAACTGGGGGAAAGATTAACATGAGAAACTGCTTATGAAAGTACCATTCACAAGCCTGTAACCTGATGCTTCCCCCCCAATATCACATTTTGTTGCTTCAAATTTTCAAAAGGCTAGATTTATTCTCTAGATTCATAAAAAATTAAGTTGCTTTTCATAGGATCCTTCAATGTAGGTACTAAAGGTTTTAATTAGCATGGAAATTACTTTGGAAATTAAATAGTAACAATGAACCAAAGGTCTTTAAAATTAACTGGAAGCAAGTGTTTATTGCTTTTAGAGACCTTTACATCACAGCAAATGCATAGTAACTAATTGGCTTTCTTAAAACTGTAATTATTGTTTTCTGCTGAAATCATCTTCCTTAAAATAACCTTCAAAGGGAGGAAAAATAGTCAGTATATGCAATATTTTGCTTTCTAGATTTTTTATAGTACATGATAATAAAAGCAATCAAATATTACCCTCCTCCCTTTTCTTTCCCCTAATCATGATAGTGAATTTTATATTTAGCATGTATTTCCTAATATTTATACGATTCCTACATGGGAATATTTGAAAGAATACACTGTATTTTGCAGAATGCTTATCAAAAAACAGTGTAATCTTTCTTTCAGCATCATGTTTTTGATATTAATCTATTCTGATGATTTCACAAATTACCTATAGTTCCATTAATATACATTTTCCCTTTCTTATTTAGCAATAAGTTTTTACTTGACCATATGGTCACTCTGAATAAAAAAAAAAAAAAAGCAGTATTTCCTAGTCTCCTCTGCAAATTAGGTGACTAAAAATTGGTTAATGGAATATAGAAAGAAATAGACTCTTTAGGATCTTTCTTTAAATGGGGAAGCAAACCTTCTGCTCTCATCTTTCTTTCAATCATCAGTTGTTTATAATGTCAGTGTGATGGTCACAGTTTCATGTTGAAGCATGAAGGAGTTTTCCATGTTCCAGAGATGAGGTAGCAGAAAACTGAAGGTATGATGAGTCCTTGATGCAGAAAATTGCCATACCAGGCCTCAGTGGCTTATAGTTCAAATTTCACATGAATTTTTATTTTGCAAAAGATTTGGTACCATGCTGCCAAAAAATATTTTTTACCAACCAGGAAATGAAAGAATAAATGTAACAAAACCTTGAATACAGGCATGCATTTATACATACAAAATGGTATTGACTTAGTATTCAAATATTAAGCATCAAGAATTCAGTTTGGGGTCGAGAAAGATCATTCTTGTTAGGCAAAGACAAAAGACATTGAGAAATTGATTATATTAAAAGAAACTCTCAAATTAATAAAGTGTTCACATTAGAAATAATAAAAGATTCAAAATACCCATGTGTATTTGTTTTTTCTTAATACATTTAGCAAACTCCCTAAAAGAGACAAATTTACTTGAGAATAAACTAATGGATGAAATTGGAGAATATCATGCTAAGTGAGATAAGACAATCTCAAAAAACCAAAGGAAGAATGATCTCGCTGATAAATGGATGATGACACGTAATTGGGGGAAGGGGTAAGAATGGAGGAAGGAGGGATTGTAGAGAGGGAAAACAGCGGTGGGAGGAGTGGTGGGGAAGGGAAAAAATAACAGAATGAATCAAACAACATTACCCTATGTAAATGTATGATTACACAAATGGTATGCCTTTACTCCATGTACAAACAGAGAATCAACATGTATCCCATTTGTTTACAATAAAAATAAATTAATAAAAAACTATAGAGAGGGTGTTATGACTTAGATATTAGGTGTCCTTAAAAAGTTCATGTGTGAAACAATGAAATTTTAGAGATAAATGATAGGGTCATGAAAGCCCTAACCTAATCAGTGCATTAATCCCCTGATAAGGATTAACTGGGTGGTAACTACAGGTGGGTGGGTAGAGGAGGTGGATCACTGGGGGCATGCCTTTGGGGTTTATATTTTGTCCCTTGTGAGAGGAGTTCTCTTCTGCTTTTTGTTTGTCATGTCTTGAGTTGCTTTCTTTCTGCACACTCTTCTGCAGTGATGATCTGTCTCACTTTGGGCCCAGAGCAATGGTACTGATCATTTATGGACTGAGACTTTTGAAATTGTGAGCACCTAATAATCTTTTTCTCCTCTAAATTGTTCTTGTTAGGTCTTTTGGGCACAGCAGTGAAAAAGCTGACTAAAACAGGGAAACAAAAATGAAAATAATACCCCTTTTCATAGAATGTCAATGTGCGCCTGTGTTCTGAAAATTAAGATGATTGAGAATACCACACTGCTCAGACCTGTAAACTTCAAAAATCCAACAGCATCTAATTTTCTTAATATATTAGTTATTAGAAATAGCTTTAAAGTAGCAACTTTAGCAGGTACTAATATTATGAGCAGTCATTAAAAAGGTTGAGATTTTTGGCAGACACAGGATTAAAGGTACAAGCTTCCAGGGAAGCCAATAGTTAAATTTAGACTAAAGGAAGATTCCATTAAATTAAATAAAATATAATGATATACAGAATTCAGATGCTTAAAAACAATGTCTAAGTCAATGTCATTCACCATGATTAAGAGAACAGCAGTAAATAGACCAAAACCCAATCATGTTGATGTAGATATAGGAAATTTTATTATTAAAGAAAATACACATCCAGTCCTCAAAACTATTTTGACCCTTGAAAACTCTTGGGCCTTCAATATTCAAAAGCCCAGCAGACCTCACAAACTGCTTGGCACCCCAAAAGGGGATTTCATACATGACAGGAGAGAATGATACAAAGAGTCATTGATGGACAGACAGGGACATTTATCCATCCACTTTGTTTTCAAAACCACCTTGTCACAATGTCAACTAGCATTTTATTACAGAATTAAGAGTTATGACTACCTTAGTGTTTCTGGCAGAGAGGATAAGCACAGTGTAAAACTCAAAAGAACCATTTTGGCCAGAAATCTTCAATTCTGCCATTGCTTACCAGACACTTCTCAAATTTTTCCTCCATCTTAATTTTTTTTATAATTGACTGTTTAATGAAAATATATATGATAGCTCATGACACAGGTCAATCAAAGTGTGCCCTTCACTGTATGGAATCCTATGTGACATCTGTGGCTTTCAGGAAAGTAGGAAAAATGAGATCAGTCATTCATTTAAATATAAACAATAATTTAATTTTAAATGACAAAAATAGAGATAATTTATCTGTATGTTTGAATATGCTTGTCAAGAAGATGATTGTGCCAGGAGACCAAAAATAAATCCTGTTAAAGAACAAATTCTAAGTTGCAGGAGAAAATATAAAACAAGGAGACAATTAAGAAAAACACACAAATATTGCAGTAGCCAGAAAGCTCTATTTTACTGTATATTTTTATAGAAAAATGTTGTGAGAAAGGAATCTGGTTTGTTTACATGCTTATCATATCATATAACTAAGCATGGTTAAAACTTTGAGCAGAAGTGCTGAGTTATGAAGTTTTACAAAGCCAGCTAACCTTCTGAGGATATATCTCAGTTAAATTTGAAATAGCAGTTTTTGAAGTATTTCAAAATATTAGAAAAGGGAAGAGGTGTTAGCATCTCTGGGGGGCTTCTGAGTTCTAAATTTAAGGAGAACAGTAATCATAATTTAAGCTGTCATAAAAATATTACCTTTTTAAGTTTTTAAAATCTCTATTTTTATTCATTTATTCTGACAGGAAACAAGATTTCTAGATCAAAGTACAGTTATTGTATATTCACAGATCAACATAGCATTGCTGATTCTTCTTGCAACAATTCTCCACAGAATGATATGATGTAGACCAGATGTTCCTGAATATATAGAGAAGTTTTCAGCACAAAAGAGAAATCCTAAAATTATGAGACACAGAGTTATCACATCTGCTCTTGCTCCACCAGATAGATGTAAAAATGTCTTCTCTAGGAGGGTTGGGAAAATCCCTACCCCCTGGAATGTATATATATATATATATATATATATATATATATATATATATGTAATATTTGTGTATGTGTATATATATTAAATACATATATACATATATATATAAATATATATCAGGAAGAGGTATGAAAGTTGTCTTCTGGTTTTTTACCTTAGAATGGAAGGAAATACTATCTCTCAATTCAATATAAATCCTGGGCCATGCAAAAATGTGGAAATTTCATGGCTTAAACTGACCTCATTTACTTACAAATATTTCTGAACACTGAGAGATACTGTTTACACACAAATGAATATTTGGTTTTAAAAATGAGAATAAAACATTGTGAATCAGGAATAAAGTTAAGATTAATAAAGTGAGAGAAATTACTGAAAGAAATTACTGAAATGGAGACTCTGGCATGTTCCTGAAGAGTGTACTTTATGAGGTCTTCATCAACATCAAGTAGCGAGTGAAAATTAGAAGAGAAAGTGAAGAATTTAGCAAAAGATGTGTTATTTGCTTGCATTGAAAAATGAAATCCACTGACAAGTAGAGAATCTATTCAGTATTGTTTTATGATAACTAAATTTAGTAACACATATAACTGACAAAGATGTGGTTTTGCACTTATCCAGCAAAATAAATCATCTTATTATTTCTATACATGTGGATTAATTGTACTGTCCTGTACATTGATCCAGTCTAGTTACATTATTCAAGTAAAAAGAGAACATATCCAACCTCTAATGAGACCTATATGTTAACCTATTCCTTACACAGTAAACATCGTGAGTGGTAGGATGATGTTCTACCTTCACTATCTATGTAAGTTCAGTAAAGGAAACAGAAATCACTCAAAATATTTTAAGAAGAAATTTTACACAGATAGAGACTTTTAAAATTATTGAAATGTCTGTATTATTAGCCAAAACTATATCTAGGTTGAGTAGCGGAAAATGAAAACAACAGATTCACTATATTCTACCTCATATGAAATTGCAACACATCATGAGTCCAAGAACATACACTTTGAGCTTCACTCACAAAGCTGGAAACAAGAACTATTAACAAAGCTTCATTGATGTAATCAAAATGTGACTCAAATAATTGTTACTTCTATGTGTCCCACTAAAATAACATGGTAATAACATTACTAGGAGCAGAAGGAACAAGAAAGGGAGGGAAAGGTAAAGTACTAGGCACAGAATTGAAGCAAATTTTATCCCATGCTTGTATAATCATGTCAAAATGAGTTCAAATAATATGTATACCTAAAATGAGCTACTAGAAGTTTCTAAATATTAAAAAAACTTTTAACTTTTGCTTCATAAATTGCCTCTTGGTATACATGTTTGACCTGAAATGTTACAGAAAAACTCTCAAGTAGGTTTACTTGTCTGCAGAAAAGGAATTTCCAAAAAAGATGGTTTCCATTTATCTTCTGATTCCAGATCTGCTGAGAATTTATCACCCATGTACACATTAGTTTTCACATAGACTCCTAGCAATAGAGAGTCTGATATGCAGTTGTTAATAGTTTAGCCTTTTTAATATGAAGAAATATTTGAAAATGATTGAAAAGATCTACAAAAATGTGATTACTTATCCACAACAATGTAAATAACAAGGACAGGAAATTTTACCTGTATTATTGATTCAGATTCTCAGCCTCAATAACACCTACTGGTTCATAATAAATGCTTAGTAAAACATTTGAATTAGTGATTATTTTGTTGAATAACTAATTCCCAGTAAACTATTTGATACATCCTTCTAAATGTTCTGCATTAGCATTATTTTTCATCAGAGTTTTGTTAATTCCCCCAAATCCACTGCAAACACACACATAAGCACTTATAAAACAAAACTGGGAATAATCATGCTACTACCTATATTTGCTATTTGGTTCTTTTATTTAATATTTGTGGTCTTTTCAAAATTAGTTTTCCAAATCACTTATGTATCCAATTCCATAATCTATTTTATTTTGTTTTCAATGATCCAGTCCTCCCATACCTTTAATATGATTTTTCAGTGCTACATTGTCCTTCACATGTTCCTCCATCCTGTATTTACCTGATATAATTATAACTCAATAATTTTCTTTCCTCATACCTACCATTTCCACCATGTTCCATTCATGATTTACAGCTGCTCTATACCACCTCATAATCCAAGATCTGCCCTGAGGATCCTACCAACAGCATACAAATGAGTCTAAACATTTTATTAAAGTGATACTGATCAACCAATTTATATTCTAGAAACAGTTACCATGTGGTTGTAGCCTCCTACTGTCCTATCCGTAGAATCTGATATTGAATGAAGGAAAGACTTGACAGTCCAAAGTCTATCTTCTTATTAAATATAATATGCTGTAAATGATATAATGGATTCTTTCTTCACATATAATAATATTACCCTACAACTGCTTTCTTTTATTGAACAGTCCTTTGAACATCGAACTATTCCAGAAAGTTCAAGCCATATTTTCATTTTTTTTTTCAGTTCAGGAAACTGTCTATATACTATTAAATAAAAAATACCAAGGTGCAAATTATCAAGTAGAAATCTTATTAGAAAGTTTTCTCTTGAGAAAACAAGTGTATCAAGGAATAAAGGAAGCAGACCAGAGCAGATAGAAGAGCTGGATTGCAATACAATTTTGATAATGGACTCATAATTCCCTCAGGAATCTCTGAAGACAGAATAATCTTGAAGCATAATTCTGCTTTGCAGAGAGGCACAAAATAAATGTTTGATGTTCTATATTTGTTTACATATAGTTTACCATAGTAAAATATTGCATCTTTGTCAATGCAGATGAATTTATTTGAGTTGCATTCCTCACCAGTTTTCATTTAAGGATAAGTAGTGCATCCTGTTCTATGTCATCTCAATCTCTATTCAAACTAAATGTGTGGATTTCTAGATGCTGGGACAGTAAACAGACTTCCAATTTTTATTATTCTTATAAATTGCTCTTAATAGAGGGAGCTGCCTCACCCACCTTTTCTGGACAGCTTGTCTCTAAGGCGAGGCTCAGTGAGAAAATGTAAATTCTGTTTCCCTTGTCCCCATGTAATAACACTCTGAAGAGCAATCCCGATTGGATCATTTGAGATGATCATGAATCTAAATTGCAGTCTAACGTCTTTTTCTCCCCAAATCTTCTTTCTCTGGCCCTCCACCCACAGCTTTTTCCCAAAATACACATATTCTTACTAAATAGCCCGCCTAATTCTTTGCATTCCAAGTTTGTTTTGCAAGAATTTTAACTCGTAAAACATCAAAATGTTTTCAGATTTGAGGAACTCTAGAATTCTGCATGTAATGTCAAATAGAAGTAGTTGTTAAATAATTTTGTAAAACAAGATTCCACCACTAAAAATAGGAATTGAAAATAAGATACTATGATGAACTGTTAAACAAAATCATGTAGACTAAAATTGCCATTGAAATTGAGAAAAGAAGGAAATTATTGAAGGCTGTCAGCGTCAGAAAGATTTTTATGGGAAAGATATATTGAGCTCAGCCTTGATACGTGGACAGGATTTTGATAGATGAAAGGAATGAAAAGGTTTCTAAGCAAGGTGTGTGTATGCTGTTGAAATGAGCAGTGAGCCTAGTGAATTTCTGGTATTCATGAACCATCAATATCAGAATGATTTGTTAATACTTGGAAAGGTGGCAATCAAATAGCTGTTATTCAGTTGTTTTAAAGTATACTTTTATGATTTTTTTCCCTGAAAAGCCCTTAAGTTGATTGTGTCTCTTATCACCATTTCTATGAAATCTTTAGATTTAATGAGGTTATTACTGGTTTAAGTAAGCTGCCACTGGAGAGCTGTCAACCTAAAATATTCTCACATGTTCTCATTTGAAGAACTCTCCCAGGAAATGGATGATCAAGGAAATGATTACTCTTAAAATAAAAGTGTTTAGTGAGATTCTAAAGACAGAGTGAGTCCATACTCCGTTATCACTACAGTTTTCTCAGACTAGTCCATGTCTGTGGCAATTAAGCATAGCTAAATATATTCAGATTGACATTAAGTATGGATAACTTGTAGAATCAGTTTTGGTATGCTCTTTATATATCAGGCTGGGGTATCTTAGGGAGTCCTCATTTTCTGAAGATAATTACTGAAGCTGGGTCCTATCTTCAGGCACAGGAAAGGGGATGTCATAGGGCAATTAAATCCTAGATACTTGTATTGCTATCCATTTTGAAACTTATAAAACAATAGGCACCATTGTTAGCACTTTTAAACATATATAAAAAGTAATCAGTGACAGTGGCTCACTGCAGTAGACATTTTAAGAGAGATACAAAGAAACAAAGGTTGCTATGAAACAGTTAACACTTTTGTTAATATAATGCTTTAAGACCCAAATGCTTAACTGAATTTCTTCATTGAGAAGATAGTTAAAACCAGGTAACCACAAGATAGATAAATCATGATCCAAAATAAATCGTTTTCAGCATCCATTACCTTCCAAATATATTAAAGGAGCTGTGAGAATCTTAAGACAAAGATTGTCATCAGCTTACAATATATTCCTTTTTTTTTTTTTTTTTTTGTCGACTCCTTAGTAAAAAATAGGCTTTAGCTTTCTCTGTCAGATTTGTCAAGGGTATGGAGGTGAATGAGGTAAGTATCAGAAAACATTATTCCATACTATCCAATTTATCTAGATAACTTAGAGACAATTTCAGGACCCTTTTATTCCTCTGTCAAAACACAGAAGTGCAATACTTAGGTACTTAATATAAAAATTTTAATTCAACTGAAAGCAATATAATACAATTAAAATAATAATTATATTCACAGTGTGTTGATAACACAATATTTTCTAAATATCATGGAGAGTATAAAGAAGTTAAAAAATGGGTAAGAAAGAAGTAAAAATAAATGGAACTTATATAAAAAACACTGAAAATTGATGCACACAATTCCAAGTCAGATTTTCTGAAATAGTACAACAAAAAAAGCTAAATATGCATTACTTTACCTACCTCTATTAAAGCTAATTGAAAATTGCTTTCAGATACCTAATACCTAAAACTAAAAACATCTTTTTAAAAAGGGAGTCAGCCTGGCATGGTGCTACATGTCTGTAATCCTGTGATTTGGGAGACTGAGGCAATAATATCACAAGGTCCAGACCAGCCTGAACAACAAACATAGCAAGACCTTGCCTCAAAATAAAAAATAAAAGATCTGGGGATGCTGCTTAGTGGATTGAGTGCCCTGATTTCAATTATCTGTATTGCAATAAATAAATAAATATTAAAAACATAAATCTGATGGTTATGATGGTGAAATTAATTTTGAGTTTGTTGATCTCTGACAGCTGTCTTAAAGTGTCAGTTTGTTTTCAAACTTGAAAACACAACTAAACAAAACTTAAAATGTGAAAAAAGGAAGTAATTGTGAGAAAATACATATAATACTAATAACCAATAATGCAAACTCTATTATTTGCTATTTACAGCAATACTATTAGTTAAGTACTCTTATCATTTTATTAGATTTCCATTACACTGTCATAATTCTATTCAGCATGATGTAAATATTTCAAATCATTAAGGGAATACTTTCTTAGACAATTATTTAGTGGTCTATAGATTATAAAACTATCTGGTAAACAATTGAGAGTCATTAATATAAAGACATTTGTTTAAAATGAACCAAATCATTTATAATCTATCCAAAGAAATTAAATGATTTACACAAAACTACAGCACTGGTTAATAATATAATCATTACTAGATTTTAGGTATCATAACTTATGATCCAATTAATTTTACAGTTTTCTAATGTAACTGTTAATATATGAAGAAAGAAAAATTCAAAATTCTATTTCCACATATATAAGTAGGCATTTACTAATGTCTGTGTTGATGAATAAATAATAAATTTAATGTTTCATAAATTTTCTAATTTGGTCTGGGGTGTCTGTATTTCATGCTGAAATTTTAAGGAAATTTTGAATATAAACTGCTGCTGATGGATTATTTTCCACTTGAATAGGTTATACCGATATGCTAAAGAAATGGGGCTTCACCATGGAAATAGGAAGTGAATGATACTGATTATAATGGCATCATGACCATTAATCATTTATATTAATATACATGAGGTAAATGTGTAGTTGGATAACACACATTGTCATTTCAGGAATGTAGTGATTTTCCATACTATTGGAGAATTCCCAGAAAAATCTAAGATAAGAGTATTTTTACTTATTTTTTTGTGTGTTGAGACTAAAAATTACCCTGCAGCACTAAACCACACTTGAAGGGAACATAATGCATTTGAAAATTTTCAATAGGAACTTAGATCTGTTTCCCTCCTTAGAAAATTAGCTTATATCAATGTCATCTTGAAATAACTGTATACTGTTTTGACAAACCAAGAATCTTTTGCTAATTAAAACTTCAAATATTTGTTTGCTTTTTAAAAAACAAGAAAGTATAGATGCATCCTTGATACATCCATTTTTATGTGCATCAAATTCCTAAATTCTAATTTGTTCTGTAAAATAATTCAATGTCACTTTTATTAGCATTAAAACCATTTTAAATTTTCTAAGACAAAAATTGCATCCTGTTCTCAGTGTCCTCAAATACCATTTTGGTCTAGAATATGAGCTATTCCCATCTTGTCTTTTCAGTTATACCCTAGAAACTATCATCTGCCACATTCTCCACATTGTCTGAAATCGCTAAGGATTATTTCATTTATTCTGTGTTCACTGAAAAAGAAATGTTGGCCTAACTTTTTAATTTAATAACAAAAGTCTTTTCTTAGGATGTCAGAGAGATCCATATGCCTCTTTCAGTTGGGTGGAAAGCATTATTCTCAAAATTGCAAATTGTAAAACCATTGGATTAGTTTCATTTCTCACAAAATGAATGATAAAAAGAGATGGTAAGAAAACAAACATTTTGGGATTTTTTTTAAAGATAGTAAATGATGTGTCAAATTAAATTTCATGTCAAAATATTCTTCAAGAATATGATGAATGACATATGATCTCCAAGGCACTGCTCCTCAATCTCTTTTGTTTATTAGCAAATTTCAGTATTTTGATGTCTTTCTTAAAGTTGGTCTTAGATATATTAACAATGTTTACAAATATCCTATAAACTACACTTAATAGCATTTCTTTATTAAATATAAAATTGAGGTATTCTTCAGAGATGATTTCTTTTCATAAAACAAGAGAGAATAATTGTACAAAATATATTTTGTAAAGTGTATAACACCTTCATACTACACAAAATTTTCTAACATAATAGCATATGGTATTTTTGATAACATATTGTAACAGAAAAGGCGTAAATCTTAATGTATCATTAGAGAGAGATATATAATAATTAGTACTCTGACAGTATTGTTCTTACTCTTAATCAAAATCATGGTTTTCTAAAATGAAATTTAAAATTATTATTACATATTCTTAAATATACTAACTGTTACTATTTGTAGATTGATGAAACATCACAACCACTATTGTTGAAAATTGATCTTCAAATGATTTTAAATTAAATACACATTTTATTAAGTACACAAAATACATTTCTTGGTCATATTAGCTTTATCTCTTCATCTTGCTAATTTTTCCATTTGTAATTTTATTTCCTCATTTCAGTTTTGGTATATGAGTTGTTCATCTTACTGTAGTTTCAAGATTTTTTTTATCCTTTTGGTATCTCAAGAATTCCTTATATTTGAATTATATTTTTCATGTCTTTGTGGCTGTGATTTGCTTTCATGGGTTTTATAAATTTTAGTGTTCCAGAGCAATTTATTTGCTTTTTTCCCTTCAAATCTATATCCACTTTTTTTTTTTTTAGCCTCTCCTTGCATCTCAGTGGCACCTTATGTTGTGTTTAAGAGTAAATTTGCGTTACATATTTAGCTACTACAGCTTTAGCTCTACTTCCATAAATGAGCACTGTGGTAACATAGTGTTAGTTCTCACCAAAGGTCCATGTGCTCATCTATATTTGCCACACTGTGATGCTTTTAGGTTCAGCTTGTGTGACTAGGTTTTGGCTCCTTTGATGCTGTTAGGAATAATTTAAGGCACTCTAGGGCATAACTCTTAAAAGCATCCTGTGCAATCCTTTTGTCTTCACTTTTCCTGCCAGATTCCCTGGCTAGAGAAACCTTGGAAGCCACTTATTTCAGAAGGCAGAGCTAGAAGAAAAAAGCAGTCACTCCACCAGCATTAGACTTTGTGCTATTGGCAAAATCCTTTTTCAGTGTATAAAGAATTGAGAATTAGTGCTTTCCTTCATGTGTGGAATATGTTTGTCCACAATTACGTTTTTGAGTAATGGAGTCCTACACGCAATTTTTTTTTTTTTTTCACATAAAAGCAAAACTATACTCTGTGAGTATGAACTGGACATGTGCCTAATCACGAGAGATACGAAATTAAACCAAAAATATCAAACAGGTTTTCATCATAGTATCAAACACTTTGCAGTGGCATTCTGTATTGGCATAATGAGAATGACATTATCACTTTTGGGAATTCAAAGCAAGATGAACAAAGTAGAATATTTATTCAAGCTCATATCAGTTTTATTTTACTTTATAACATGAATTTAACTGTACATCTCAGTCTTGGTAGCATTCAAAGTGGTAACAAGACCTAAGATATTTTTTGATAACCAGGGTCATATATTAATTGGAAGTGAACATGCCAGACAGAACTCTATGACAGACATAAAGGCTGTCTGTGGTAGATAGTTTATTTTTGTTACAAAGTTAATTTTGTTTATAAATGTCATAAAAACCATTTAAAATATTACCCCACAGGTGTATTGGCATGTTTTGAAGGCCTTCCTAGTGCAGTTAATAGGGAATCGGCATGACTTAATTTTGTTTTTTGGTTTTTTTTTTTTTTTTTTTTCAGGACTAAGGACTGAACCACCCAGGTCCTTGGCCTATGCTAGGCAAGAGTTTTGAGCTAAATCCTCCACTCTTATATTACTTAATTTTTAAAGAAAGACCATCAAAACCCAAATTTCTCCATACAAATGGATGTAATCTGGGATGATATAGAGTCTGAAAAGATTCTAAATTAAGCAAGTGACAATATCTTCTGAAGTCAACAGCAGGATTATGGTATGAATTCAGCATTATAGAATCACCTAGGTGTCAATGGAAGATACAGATGACTCTATGTTCTCTGCACTTGTTCTTTGTCACAGAAGCCATAGGTACTGAGTTAACATTATAGACTTTGTGACTTTTCGGAGGAATGAAGAGATATCCTTAATGTTCCTTTATCCTAATTAGGATATAATACAATGCTGAGAAGCACACCTGTATCAGAAAAAAAAAAAAAATAGGCATAGGAATAGTGGTATTCTGCTGTGGAGTCACTGCCTGTTTTGATGTTACTCCAATTTATTGATGTTATGGTTTGGACATGAGGTGTCCCCTGAAAAGCTCCCTGTTAGGCAATTTGAGAATGTTAATGGGAGAAATGATAAGATTATGAAAGCTGTTAGCTCATTAGTGACTTAATCCATTTGATGAATTCATAATTTGAATGAATTTCTGGGTGGTAAATATAGGTAGATGGGGCATGGCTGGAGGATGTAGGTCATTCAGAGCATGCTCTTAGGAATTATATTTTGTTAAGTTCTACCCACCTCCTACTTCTCAGCTGTCAAGAGCTGAGCAATTTTCTTCGGCCATGCCTTCTGCCATAATATATTGCCTCATCTCAGGGGCAGAGCAATGGAGTTGGCCAACTATGGATTGAAACCTCTGAAACTGTGAACGAAAATAAACTGTTTCTCCTCTAAGTTTTTCTTGTCAGGTATTCTACTGTAGCAATAGAAAGTTAAGTAACAACTATTTTGGGGGTAAAATTTATGAGTAGAGACTAGTAATATAAAATATGACTATAGAATACTTCTTTTAGAAAAATTTCTTTATTTAAGCATGTATATTTATCTCTCCTCTTCAGATGATTCTGATATAAAAGAATTAGGTCGGTTTTAAAGTTAATGAAAATGAAGATTGTCACAACTCACCTACTAACTTTAAAAACAACTATCAAATCATAAGGAAACCAGATAAGTAGAGGAATCAGCATTCAAAATTGCTCCATGTCTCAGCATTCAAGCAGTGGGAGTATTGTTTCTCAGCAAGGTATGTGAAAGAGGGATTTCACTAAAATTCAATATTCCATGTTCAAAGAGGGATTCAGAAATTTAGGTACAATAAACTTCTGCATGGGTGACAAAAGTAGTGACGATTGTGGTGCCAATTCAGCACAGAGGGAGGGAGAAAACAGAGAAACACAGATTTGGACCAAAAAAACCTGAGGTCAGAAAAACTGGATGAACTTGACTGATCTAAAGGCTATACTGTGTGTTGTTCTTGAAGGGCACACTCTGTTTCTCAACAGATCATGAAGAGCTGAGGCAGGAACCATTTTGAGGCAACCATACTGCAGGTACTGGTGTGGAGCTGGGAGATCAGAGCAAACATGGCCAAAAAATCCTGGCAAGCACCTATCATGTGGACTACGGTGTTCTTGACAGAACGGGAGTGCAACAAGCCTAGAGAGGACTATTCTTAGGGGGATCTGAGTTGGAAGGGCAAAGGGCCCAAGTCATTTCTCCTTTGAGTCTGGTGGCTCACATGACCTTCTGAAGCAGGCTGGCAGTCTGAGCAGGCATGTGTGAATACACTCAGTGACTAAGCCCAGGAAGGGTGTCCTTGTGGGGAGCAGAGTGTGTGGAGGATTGGCTCCCCTGCCACAGGATTAAAATTCTTGGAAGGATCCTGAGATCCAGACTTCCATCAAAGATCCGCAATGGCCAGGCCCTAGGGGCATGTTGACCTATTCTCTCCAGAGTAGACACCGCTCAACAAAGTTCTGAGGCCTAATTAGACCCAAGTCCCAACCAAAGTTACTCCACTCATACAACTCTTTAGTAACCCTATGCAGGGAGCACACTAATCTTTTCTGGACAAAACTTCAGCTGATGGTAGTTTCTAATTCATCCCACCTCATATGGTCAAAAAGGGCAACTGAATCTTATACCAAACAGCTTCAAATCATAGGTTGCTCCAAATGGCAGCTCAGAGTGCACTCAAAATAGGAGGGCATTAGCAACCCACAGTGCTTGCTCTATCAATACAGAGCTGAAAAAGAAATGGAAAGAAAGACAATTGGGTATAGATAGTGATCATCCATCCATTCTGGTCAACTTTTGACCACCTCAGTGGAGACCTTTACTTCATTATTCATTAAGAATTTTTAAAAAATTGTGTGTGTGTGTGTGTGTGTGTGTGAAATCTTTCTTTCTTTCTTTCTTTCTTTTGTTCTTTTTTAATTTTTTACAGACTAGTTTTGATTCATTGCATAAAATGGGGTACATCATTTCATTTCTATGGTTGTGCACAATGTAGATGCATGCCATTTGTGTAATCATACATGTACATAGGGTAATGATGTCTGCCTCATTCCACCATTTTTCATACCTCCCTCCCTCTCATTTCCCATTGGTTCAGGGACATATATACATACATTTAATGATTTCTCTTTTTCTCATTTTTAGCATTCTCTAATGTAGTTAATTATCCTTTTGGTCTTGCCTTTTGGGGTTTAGTTTTTCTCATTTGTATAGTTTGGCTTGGTTTTGCATTGCTTTCATTTGTTTATTTCTCATTTCTTTTTCTCATTTTTCTTATCTTGATAATGAGTAAATTCTATTATTCTCTCTTCCCCTCTTCTGTTACTTTGCTTCTTCTATTTTTCCCCTAATTCCTTAAAACCATCATTTTGCTATATCTCTTCTGCATTTTTTGTTCACTTTTTGAATCTGTAAATTCTTTTCTACCTTCCTAACACATATTTTCTCCTAATTTACATCTTTCAGAATTAATTGTTTTATATAACTCCTGCCCCCAGCATTAATGCTGATGCAATCATTACTGCAGTGGATGACAGAGTTACCTGCTGTCTGCTTTAAAACCAGATCTAGCTCTGTTTTTTTTTTTTTTTTTTTATTGCTGACAGTTATTGACACCCTGTTCTTGTTATTTTGTGGTAATATTAAAAATGTTATGGTAGAAACTGAGCATTGACTTTAGTGCTATGTTCTTTGTAGTGGTTGTTACTATTGTTTATTTTGTCCTGTTGTGTGAGGTGCTGGGAACCTACAGGGACACTAAAAGTTCACAGGGTAGAAACTGCTGCTGAGCTAAATTCAACCAAAAGACAGCACACCTTGTTCCACAGGCAAATTAAGGACACTCAGTCTTTAGCTACAATTGTAAGTAGAGGAAGAGAAATCCATCTCAATTGATGTAAAGTCCAAGAACTCTGAAAACCTAAGAATTTCCTCAGGTTTATTTTTGATCTATTTAGACCAAAATAATCTCCCTGCAAAATTCATAATCCCCAAAGAATTCTGCTAATAGTGATGTGAAAAAAATTATTTAAAAATTTGATTATTAAAAAATATTCAATAAATTAAAAGAAGATCTAAGGAAGGAATTAAGAGAGCAAATATAGGAGATGAAAAACCACTTCAAAAAAGAAATAGAAATAGTGAAAGAAACCAATCAGAACTCTAAGAAATGAAGGGCACAATAAATCAAATTAAAAATTCACTGGAAAGCATTCACTAACAGTTTGATAGATAGAAAACAGAAGTTTATTCATTGAAGACAGAATTTCAGGTTCTAAAGACAGTTTTTAATCTTGAGTACATAGGATGCAATAAAGAGGAAGCAACTATAGAACATGATCAGAATATGTAAGAACTATGGGACAACATTGAAAGACCAAACTGAGAATCATTGGAATCAAGGAAAACATGGAGGTACAAGCTAATGGTGTAAACAACATTTTTGTTTTGCGGGATTGAACTCAGGGGCACTCAACCACTGAGCCAAATTCCCAGCCCAATTACGTATTTTATTTAGAGACAGGGTCTTACTGAGTTGCTTAGTGCCTCACTTTTGCTAAGGCTGGCTTTCAAAATCACAATCCTCCTGCCTCAGTCTCCCATGCTGCTGGAATTACAGCCACTTATTTAAATGAAATAGTTACAGAAAACTTTTCCCATATCAGAAATGAGATAGACATCCATATATAGGAGGTTTACAGGACCCCAAGTAGACTTATTCAGATGAGAAGTTCTCTAAGACATGATCAAAATGACTAATATAGTAAATAAGGAAGGAATATTAAAAGCTATAAGAGAGAAACAACAGGTCACATTTAGGGGAAATCAATAAGGTTCACTTCTGATTTCTCAATTCAAACTCTAAAATCAAGGAGGACCTGAAATGAGATATTCCAAGCTTAAAAAGAAAACAATTTCCAGCAACGGTTACTGTACTCGGCAAAGCTAAGTTTTAGGTTTGAGTGAAGATAAAATCTTTTCGTGATAAAGATAAAAGAATTCATGAGCACCAAGCCAACATTAGAAATTACACTCAAAAGACAAACTGAACACCAAGGAACTAGAAGGCAACCAAAGCTCCCAGAGAAAGTCCAATTGAAGAGTAATCTACTAAATGAGAATCCAGACAGGATTAAATATAGCAAAAAATCAAAATGTCAGGAAACCAGAAACCTACATACTAATGTTGAATGTTAATGGTCTCAACTCCCCTTTTTTTTTTTTTTTTTTTTTTTTTTTTTTTTTTTTTTAGTGATTTAAAACAAATTTATTTGTTCTTTTTAGTTATACATGACAGTAGAATCTATTTTGACATATCATATATACACATGGAGTACAACTTTCCATTTTACATGTTGTGGAGGTACAATGGTCATGAATTCAAATATGAACATAGGAAAGTTATGTCCCATTTATTCTACTCTCTTTCCTATTTCTATCCCCTCTCCCCCCAATTTGTCCTGTCCAATCCAGCACACCTCCCCTCCCGCTGCCTATTGCAAGTCAGCATCCATATATCTGAGAAAACATTCAGCCTTTGGGTTTTTGGGATTGGCTTATTTCACTTAATATGATAATCTCCAGTTCCATTCATTTACTGGCAAATGCCATAATTTCATTCTTTTTTAAGATTGAGTAATATTCCATTGTGTATCTGTACCACATTTTCTTTATCCATTCATCTGTTGAAGGGCACCTTGGTTGGTTCCATAGCTTAGCTATTGTGAATTGAGCTGCTATAAACATTGATGTGGTTGTGTCCTTGTAGTATGATGATTTTAAGTCCTTTGGGTATAAGCTGAGGAGTGGGATAACTGTGTCAAATGGTGGTTCCATTCCAAATTTTCTGAGGAATC
Organism: Sciurus carolinensis; assembly: GCF_902686445.1. NCBI lineage: Eukaryota > Metazoa > Chordata > Mammalia > Rodentia > Sciuridae > Sciurus > Sciurus carolinensis. The sequence continues at coordinate 62,011,967 of NC_062217.1, read as the reverse complement.
TCCCTACTGCTTTCCAAAGTGGTTGCATCAATTTGCTGTCCCACCAGCAATGTATGAGTGAACCTTTTTTCCCACATCCTCACCAACATTTACTGTTACTTGGATTCTTGATAATTGCAATTCTGATTGGAGTGAGATGAAATCTCAGTGTAGTTTTAATTTGCATTTCTTTAATTGCTAGAGCTGTTGAACATTTTTTTTCATATATTTGTTGACCGATTGTATTTCTTCTGTGAAGTATCTGTTCAGTTCCTTTGCTCATTTATTGATTAGGTTATTTGGGTTTTTGGTGTTAAGTTTTTTGAGTTCTTTATATATCCTGGAGATTAATGCTCTATCTGAGGTGCAAGTGGCTAAGGTTTTCTCTCATTTTGTAGGCTCTCTCTTCACATTCTTGATTGTTTCCTTTGCTGTAAAGAAGTTTTTTAGTTTGATATTATCCAATTTATTGATTCTTGATTTTACTTCTTGCACTTTAGGAATCTTATTGAGGAAGTCGGTTCCTGAGCCGACATGATGGAGAGTTGGGCCTACTTTTTCTTCTAGGAGTAGGGCCTCTGGTCTAATGCTTAGGTCCTTGATACACTTTGTAACTCATAAATTCTTATGAGCATTGAATAAGTGAGTATGAATGTGGAATAGTGCCTGATACATGTAAAATAGTATATAAATTGTTTTATTGAGATTATAAAGACATTCATCATTATTTTTTATGATTGAGAGAAGAATAATCATTTTGTTTTTGATGGTACCATAGACTCATAGGAATTTAGGATTCCACGGTATCTTAACCAGGTTGTAGTCCAAACTCTTCGCTGATGCTTGAATCCCAACAATAGCTAAGTTAGGAAGTAGAGCAAACTTGGAGATCCGAATGCATCTCACCCCTGGTAAACTAGAAAACCCTACATCAGGAATCTAAAGCACCATGTCTCCAAAATCTGATACTATCTTTCATATAGACCACAAAGTATGTAATGTGTATTGTACAATAAGATCTATCAAGATTCTAGAACAATTTGCTCAAATACAGATCATTTAGTGTAACACATGTCTCGGTGGTTACTGAATATGAGTAATTCATCTGTCCTCCAAGTCTTTGGAGAAAGTGAACTACAAAATGGAAATTCTATAAAAGTTCTAGGGAACAAGGCAGAAATATTCCCAACCCTTACAGCATCTCTCTGACCGTGGAAAGATGTGCTGGTTTTTAAGTGTAGGTTAGCTCCGTATAATTGATAATTCTGCATGTTTTCCCAGAAGATGGAACATTTCTTTCCGTTTCTGTATTTCCAGTTCATGGACTCTGCATCCAGCGTCTTCTTGATTTCATGGAATTTTCTTTTAAAAAATCCCAGATATCACTACAGTAATTCTCAAATCTTACAAAATTTTCTAATAACTTGAGGAGAATTGAACCCAGTGGCCCAATACTTGATCAAAACTGGATTGAGGAATAAGGTTATTTTCAAATTAAAAAAAAAAAAGCTTACTCCAATCTACAATATAACTCTACAAGCAGAATGATAATTCTGTTATCAAGGGAAATTTTGACTCCAAGGTTTTGAGAATTATGTAACATGATAATCCATTTCAAAGTCAGGCACAGTGGCACACACCTGTAGTCCTAGCCACCTGGGAGTCTGAGACAGGAAAATTTCAAGTTACAGACCAGTCTGGGCAATTTAGCAAGACCCTGTCTCCAAATAAAATAAAAAAGGCTGGGATATAGCTTAGTGGTAGAGCACCCCTAGGTTTAATACCTACTACCACACATGTGTGCACACATGCAACACAAAAGAGAAAGAGTCCAAACCAATGATGAGGTAGGAGTACTAAAGTTTTAGAAGATAACTTCATCTTCACTTCTGGATATTCCTTTTGAGGGTTGAATGCAATGTCCCCTCTTTTTATTTTTCTACACAGGATCATTTAAATTACCTACAATGTGCATTTCTATCCTTACATGGACTTGGAAAGTTGTAAAGCTATTCTCTGCCAACTGCAGTTAAATTCCACATAGACTCAGAGAAGCTGATCCCGTTAGGACTGGTCCTGCATTTTTACAGGTGGGTATGTAAGGGCTCAGCTGGAGTAGTCAAACTTTCAGAAAGACAGAACAGGCACCTGAATCTGGGTTTCACTTACAACTCTAGATCTGGTCCTGTCCACCCTTATGCTCTCTCCTTCTGGGTCGTAAAAACCTCCTCCATCTGGGCATTACTTTTAATTCACTTTCCTCTCTCCCTTCCACATTGAGAACATCAGCTATACCTGTACCCTCCACAGTCACAACATACCTCAGATTCTCTAGATTTATCTATCTTGTTACCGCTACTCAAAGGCATCTTGGTCTCTCCATTCTCTATTGCAAGTGATTTCCGACTGGCAATCCTGCTTCCACTGTTGGGTCCTAATAATCTTGTGTCCATACCCAAGTGATCATAAGGTCTCCCAAAGGCTGTTCTCACTTAGTTTACAATCCCCATCTAGCTCACCAAGCCCTCCATGTTGTGGCTTTGGGTGGCTCTCAGAGCTGCCTCTCCACCTTTCCCTTCCTTTCTTCTCCCCTGAAAAAGGACCTTCTTTGAGCTCTTAAGACACGTCCAGCTGTGTCCCCTGTCAGGGTTTTGCCACCAGTTTGTCATATCTATCTGCAGCGCTCTCCATAGATCTTCATACGGATAGATTTATTGTTTTTAGACTGCTGTGGATTGGGCACCTCTTCTCAGGCCGCCCAATGTAAAACAGCCCACCCTGCTGGCTCATATTTAGAAAGCAAAGTCCTCGCTTGTCTTATCGACCTCTGCATTCACCGTGCCATTTGTTGATCCAATACGGGGACAATGCTATGTCCACGATGCTTTCAGCATCATGCTTTCTTGTTGTCTTCTGAAAAGACAGAATTCTATCAATGTCAAGAAAAATTGGCTCTGAAACCTGAAGCCAGATAGCTCAAGTCCAAGCTTTCTTCCTCCTTTGTAAAATAGATGGAGTTAATAGTAGTCTCCATAGCATGGAATTATTAAGTTGATTAAGAATGTGACAAAGTCAACCATGATAACACACAGAGAACACTGCCAGCCACACATGGGTGTCAACTATTCTCAGTGTAGCAGTTGTATGAATCGATATTTCTTTTTTTTAATTTATTTATTTATTTATTTATTTATTTATTTTTACGTTTACATAGGGTAATGATGTTTATTATATTTTTCCCCTCCCCCCCACCCCTCCCACCCCTCCCACCCCTCCCACCCCTCTTTTCCCTCTACACAGTCCTTCTTTCCTTCATTCTTACTGCTCTCCTTAGCCTAACTCTAAACCTAACCCTAAACCTAATGCTAGCCCGTCCCACCCCCCATTATATGTCCTCATCCGCTTATCAGCGAGATCATTCATCCTTTAGTTTTTTGAGATTGGCTTATCTCACTTAGCATGATATTCTCCAATTTCGACCATTTGCCTACAAATGCCATAATTTTATCATTCTTCATTGTGGAGTAATATTCCATTGTATAAATATGCCACAGTTTCTTTATCCATTCATCAACTGAAGGGCATCTAGGTTGGTTCCACAATCTGGCTATGGTGAATTGAGCAGCAATGAACATTGATGTGGCTGTATCTCTGTAGTATGCTGATTTTAAGTCCTTTGGGTATAGGCCAAGGAGTGGGATAGCTGGGTCAAATGGTGTTTCCATTCCAAGCTTTCTGAGGAATCTCCACACTGCTTTCCAGAGTGGTTGCACTAATTTGCAACCCCACCAGCAATGTATGAGTGTTCCTTTTTCACCACATCCTCGCCAACACGTATTGTTGCTTGTATTCTTGATAATCGCCATTCTAATTGGGGTGAGATGAAATCTTAGGGTAGTTTTGATTTGCATTTCCCTTATTACTAGGGATGTTGAACATTTTTTCATATATCTGGTGATTACTTGTACATCTTCTTCTGTGAAGTGTCTGTTCATTTCCTTAGCCCATTTGTTGATTGGATTATTTGTATTCTTCGTGTAGAGTTTTTTGAGTTCTTTATAGATTCTGGAAATTAGCGCTCTATCTGAGGTATGGTTGGCAAAGATATTCTCCCACTCTGTAGGCTCTCTCTTCACATTTCTGATAGTTTCCTTTGCTGAGAGAAAGCTTTTTAGTTTGAATCTATCCCAGTTGTTTATTCTTGCTTTTATTTCTTGTGCTATGGGAGTCCTGTTAAGGAAATCTGATCCTGAGCCAACAAGTTGAAGATTTGGACCTACTTTTTCTTCTATAAGATGCAGGGTCTCTGGTCTGATTCCGAGGTCCTTGATCCATTTTGAGTTGAGTTTTGTGTAGGGTGAGAGATAGGGGTTTAGTTTCATTCTATTGCATATAGTTTTCCAGTTTTCCCAGCACCATTTGTTGAAGAGGCTATCTTTTCTCCATTGCATATTGTTGGAACCTTTGTCTAGTATGAGAAAATTGTATTTATTTGGGTTTGTGTCCATGTCCTCTATTCTGTACCATTGATCTACCTGTCTATTTTGGTACCAATACCATGCCGTTTTTGTTACTATTGCTTTGTAATAGAGTTGAAGATCTGGTATTGCAATACCCCCTGCTTCGCTCTTGCTACTGAGGATTGCTTTAGCTATTCTAGGTTTTTTATTCTTCCAGATGAATTTCATAATTGCTTGCTCTATTTCTGTGAGGTACATCATTGGGATTTTAATTGGAATTGCATTGAATCTGTATAGAACTTTAGGTAGTATAGCCATTTTGACAATATTAATTCTGCCTATCCAGGAACATGGGAGATCTTTCCATCTTCTAAGGTTTTCTTGAATTTCTTTCTTTAGTGTTCTGTAGTTCTCATTGTAGAGGTCTTTCACCTCTTTTGTGAGATTGATTCCCAAGTATTTTATTTTCTTCGATGCTATTGTGAATGGGGTAGTTTTCCTAATTTCTCTTTCTGAAGATTCATCACTTATGTATAAAAATGCATTGGATTTATGAGCATTGATCTTGTAACCTGCTACTTTACTGAATTCACTTATGAGTTCTAAAAGTCTTCTGGTGGAATTTCCAGGTTCCTCTAAATATATAATCATGTCATCAGCGAACAGGGATAGTTTGAGTTCTTCTTTTCCTATTCGTATCCCTTTAATTTCTTTCCTTTGTCTGATTGCTCTGGCTAGAGTCTCAAGGACGATGTTGAATAGAAGCGGTGAAAGAGGGCATCCCTGCCTTGTTCCAGTTTTTAGGGGGAACGCTTTCAGTTTTTCACCATTTAGAATGATATTAGCCATGGGCTTAGCGTAGATGGCCTTTATAATGTTTAGGAATGTTCCCATTACCCCAATTTTTTCTAGTGTTTTGAGCATGAAGGGATGCTGTATTTTATCAAATGCTTTTTCTGCATCTATTGAAATAATCATGTGATTCTTAACTTTAAGTCTGTTGATATGGTGAATGACATTTATTGATTTCCGAATGTTGAACCAACCTTGCATCCCTGGGATAAAACCCACTTGATCGTGGTGCACTATCTTTTTAATATATATTTGTATGCGATTTGCTAAAATTTTGTTGAGAATTTTTGCATCGATGTTCATTAAGGATATTGGTCTGAAATTTTCTTTCCTTGATGTGTCTCTGTCTGGTTTAGGTATCAGGGTGATATTGGCTTCATAGAACGAGTTTGGGAGGGTTCCCTCCTCTTCTATTTCATGGAATAGTTTGAGGAGTATTGGAATGAGCTCTTCTTTAAAGGTTTTGTAGAACTCGGCTGAGAACCCATCTGGTCCTGGACTTTTCTTTGTTGGTAGGCTTTTGATGACCTCTTCTATTTCATTGCTTGAAATTGGTTTATTTAAGTTGTGTATGTCCTCCTCGTTCAGTTTAGGTAGTTCATATGTCTCTAGAAATTTGTTGATGTCTTCAAGGTTTTCTGTTTTGTTGGAGTATAGATTTTCGAAATAGCTTCTAATTATGTTTTGTATTTCACTCGTGTCTGTTGTGATGTTTCCTTGTTCATTCCGAATTTTAGTAATTTGAGTTTTCTCCCTCTTTCTCTTTGTTAGTGTGGCTAAGGGTTTATCAATTTTATTTATTTTTTCAAAGAACCAACTATTTATTTTATTAATTTTCCCGATTGTTTCTTTTGTTTCGATTTCGTTGATTTCGGCTCTGATTTTAACTATTTCCTGTCTTCTACTACTTTTGGTATTGGTCTGCTCTTCTTTTTCTAGTGCTTTGAGCTGTAGTGTTAACTTGTTTATTTGTTGATTTCTACTTCTTTTTTTGAATGCACCCCATGAAATAAATCTTCCTCTAAGTACTGCTTTCATAGTGTCCCAGAGATTTTGATATGATGTGTCTTTGTTCTCGTTTACTTCTAAGAATTTTTTTATTTCCCTCCTGATGTCTTCTGTTATCCATTCATCATATAATAGTGTATTATTTAGTCTCCAGGTATTGGAGAAGTTTCTGTTTTTTATTCTGTCATTTATTTCTAATTTCAATCCATTATGATCTGATAGAGTACAAGGTAGTATCTCTATCTTCTTGTATTTACTAACAGTAGCTTTGTGGCATAAAATATGGTCTATTTTAGAGAAGGATCCATGTGCTGCTGAGAAGAAAGTGTATTCATTCTGTGTTGGATGGTATATTCTATATATGTCCGTTAAGTCTAAATTGCTGATTGTGTTGTTGAGATCTATAGTTTCTTTATTCAATTTTTGTTTGGACGATCTATCCAGTGGTGAGAGAGGTGTGTTAAAATCGCCTAGTATTATTGTGTTGTGGTCTATTTGGTTTCTGGAATTGAGAAGGATTTGTTTGACGTACGTGGATGAGCCAATGTTCGGGGCATAGATATTTATGATTGTTATGTCTTGCTGATTTATGCTTCCCTTAAGCAGCATGTAATGTCCTTCTTTATCCCTTCTGACTAGTTTTGGTTTGAAGTCCACATTATCTGAGATGAGGATGGATACTCCGGCTTTTTTGCTGTGTCCGTGTGCATGGTATGTTTTTCCCCATCCTTTCACCTTTAGTCTATGGGTGTCTCTTTCTATGAGATGAGTCTCTTGCAGGCAGCATATTGTTGGATTTTTCTTTTTAATCCAATCTGCCAGTCTGTGTCTTTTGATTGATGAATTCAGGCCATTAACATTCAGGGTTATTATTGTGATATGATTTGTATTCCCAGTCAATTGACTCATATTTGTTTTTGACATGATTTGGTTTCTCCTTTATTTGGCTATTCCTTTAGGCTAGCGCCTCCTGTTGCTGATTTGCATCGTTGTTTTTCATCTCTTCCTCATGGAATATTTTGCTGAGAATGTTCTGTAATGCTGGCTTTCTTTTTGTAAATTCCTTTAGCTTTTGTTTATCATGGAAGGATCTTATTTCATCGTCAAATTTGAAGGTAAGTTTTGCTGGGTATAAGATTCTTGGTTGGCATCCATTTTCTTTCAGGGCTTGGTATATGTTGTTCCAGGCCCTTCTAGCTTTTAGGGTCTGGATTGAAAAATCTGCTGATATTCTTATTGGTTTCCCTCTGAATGTAATTTGATTCTTTTCTCTCGCGGCCTTTAAAATTCTGTCTTTATTTTGTGTGTTAGGTATTTTCATAATAATGTGCCTTGGTGTGGGTCTGTTGTAATTTTGTATGTTTGGAGTTCTATAAGCCTCTTGTACTTGGTTTTCCATTTCGTTCTTCAGATTTGGGAAATTTTCTGTTATTATTTCATTGAATAGATTGTTCATTCCTTTGGTTTGTTTCTCTAAGCCTTCCTCAATCCCATTAATTCTCAAATTTGGCCTTTTCATGATATCCCATAGTTCTTGGAGATTCTGTTCATGATTTCTTACCATCTTCTCTGTTTGTTCCACTTTGTTTTCAAGGTTAAATATTTTGTCTTCAATGTCTGAGGTTCTGTCTTCCAGGTGTTCTATCCTATTGGTTATGCTTTCTATGGAGTTTTTAACTTGGTTTATTGTTTCCTTCATTTCAAGGATTTCAGTTTGGTTTTTTTTCAGTATCTCTAACTCTTTATTGAAATGATCTCTTGCTTCCCGTATTTGGTCTTTTAACTGTTGATTGGTGCGATCATTTAATGCCTGCATTTGCTCTTTCATCTCCTCCTTCAATGCCTGCATTTGCTCTTTCATCTCCTCATTAGCTTCCCTGATCGTTTTAATTACGTACATTCTGAACTCCCTTTCTGACATTTCTTCTGCTCTGCTGTCATTGGGTTTTATTGATGTAGTATCTAGGTTTGTTTGGGACATTTTCTTCCCTTGTTTTCTCATAATGGTCAGTTGTCAGTGGGACCCTGAGATATTGCAGTTTTCCACTATTGGCTTATAGTGTCCCAGTAGATTTCCAGTGTATCACCTCCCAGCCTTCAGTAGCCTGATGTCTTGGAGGAATCTGATAAAGCAGCTCATTCGAAGAATACTGCCCCTAGCCCCCTACTGGTTCCACGTTTTGGAACTGGCTCTGTGCGGAAATGCTCTCACTGTGGGCCTGCACCGTGCAGCTGGCCGTGTGGGAAGAGCCCACTGCCGGAGTGTGGAAGACTACCTTGGGAAGACTCAAGCTGCCCTGCCCGGCTCTGCTAAGCCACCTCTATCTGGGCCTGCCACCCGGGCTGAGCTTTACCCAGTGGGCAGACTCACCCGTGGCTCCACTTCAGTCCGAGTCTCTCAATGCCTCCCCTTCTTAACTCCTGGGTTGTGGAGCGACCGGGGGTGCAGTCTCCCTCTAGGCCGCCATCTTGGATCGCCCCGTGAAGAGAGCCCGCAGCCGGAGTGGGTAGAGCCGCCTGAAGAGGTCTCCGGCTGCCCTGCCCTTATCCCTGAGGCTGACTGCAGATCGAGGCTCTCCGCTGGTTCTTTGCAGGAGTACACTGCACTGCAGGGGCTCCGGGACTCGGAGCCTGCTCTGTTCAGACAGGCTCTCACTAGCGGGCCAGTTCCGTTCCGAGAACCTGGAGAAGCTGGCTGTGTGGGCGGGGCCCACCGCCGGAGTGCACAGGACTGCCTGTGGATGACTCTAGCTGCCCTGCCCGGCTCCGATAAGCCACCTCTATCTGGGCCTGCCACCCGGGCTGAGCTTTACCCAGTGGGCAGACTCACCCGTGGCTCCACTTCAGTCCGAGTCTCTCAATGCCTCCCCTTCTTAACTCCTGGGTTCTGGAGCGACCGGGGGTGCAGTCTCCCTCTAGGCCGCCATCTTGGATCGCCCCGTGAAGAGAGCCCGCAGCCGGAGTGGGCAGAGCCGCCTGAAGAGGTCTCCGGCTGCCCTGCCCTTATCCCTGAGGCTGACTGCAGATCGAGGCTCTCTGCTGGTTCTTTGCAGGAGTACACTGCACTGCAGGGGCTCCGGGACTCGGAGCCTGCTCTGTTCCTCAGCTCCCCTTTTAAGACACACATTAGCAAAATGGGTCAAAAAGCAAGATCCAACTATATGCTGTTTGCAAGAAACTTTTAGGCAAAGACACCCACAGGCTGAAAGAAAAAGTACGGAAAAAAATATTCCATGCACACAGACCCCCAAAACAAGAAAGAGTAAACTTTTTTCATATCTGACAAAGCAGATTCCAAGCAAAAATTAATCAGAAGATACAAAGAAGATCACTACATCCTGGTAAAGGGAACAATCCAACAAGAAGTTAAAACAATAGTAAACATTTATGCCAAAAATGACAGCACATCCAATTACATAAAAGAATACTCTGTGACATTAAATCCCAGATAAACCCAACACAATAATACTAGGTGATCTCTACACACCCTTATCACCAATAAGCAGTCATCAAAACGTAAAATCATTAACGTATCTCCAACTTAAATAACACTATAAATAAAATGGATCTAACAGGCATCTACAGAATATTTCATCCCCAAACAGCTGAATTTACCTTCTCTGTAGCATATGGAACTTTTTTTTTTCCCAAAATACAAAATATTCTAGGCCACAATGAAAATCTTAGCAAATAAAAGAAAATAAATATAATTCCAGGCATCCTACTGGATCACAATGGAATGAAACCAGAAATTGAAAGCAAGAAAAATAACAGAATCCACATAAACACATGGATATTGAACAATGCTCCCTCAAATGAAGATTAAATAAGGGTAGGAATAAAGAAATTATTAAAAACAACTGGGAAGAGAGACACAACATATCAAAATCTCTGGGACAATATCATAGTAGTCCTAAGAGTAAAATTTATAGCACTGAGTACCTACATTAAATATTAGAGAGATTCCAAATAAATAAACTTCAGCCCACTCTCAAAGCCTTAGAAAATGAATAACAAACTAGTCCCCAAACTATTCAAAGACAGGAAATAATTAAGATCAGAGTTGAAAACAATGAAATGGAGAATAAGGAAATAATACACAGAATCAATACAACCAAGAGTTGGTTTTTTGAAAACACAAATAAGATTGACAAACCTTTAACAAAACCAACCAAAAGAAAAAGAGAGGACCCAAATCAATAAGATCAGAGATGAAAAAGGAGATATCACCAGAGACCCTTCTGAAATCCAGAGGATAATCAGAATCTATTTTAAAAGTTTATACCGCAATAAGTGGCAAAATTCAAAAGTCACTGAAAATTTCTAGATACGTGTGATCAGTTCAAATTGAATAGGGAAGATACAGAAAATTTAAGCAAATAAATATTGAGCAATGCAATGGAAACAGCAATTAAAAGTCTTCCAAAAAAAGAAAAGCCCAGGACCTGATGGGTTCTCAGGTGAGCTCTATCAAAACTTTATAAAATAACTAGCACCAGTCTTTCTCAAATTATTCCAGAAATTGAAATGAAGGGAATACTCCCGAATACATTCTATGAAGCCAGTATAACCCTAACACTAAACCAGAAAAAGATGCATTAAGGAAGGAAAACTACAGACCAATATTCCTGATGAACACAGATGCAAAAATTCTCAACAAAATATTAGCAAACCACATTCAAGAACACATCAAGAAGATAGTATATTATGATCAAGTGGGTTTCATTTCAGGGATAGAAGGTTGGTTCAACATATGCAAATCAATAAATGTAATTCACCACTTAAACAGAATTAAGGGGAAGAATCATATGATCCTAAGTGAAATAAGCCAATTCCAAAAATACAAAGGCAAAATGTTTCCCTGATAAGTGGATGATGATATATAATGGGGGTGGGGAGGTATGGGGGTAAGAGAAGAATGGAGGAACTTTAGATTATGTAGAGGGAAGTGAGAGGGGGAGCGGGGGTATAAAAAATGGTGGAATGAGAAAGACATAATTACCCTATGTACATATACATGAATACATTCTATGAAGCCAGTATAACTCTAATACTAAACCAGAATGTACATGAATGTTGTGACTCTACATCGTGTACAACCATAGAAATGAAAATTTGTACCCGTTTTGTGTATAATGAATCAAAATTCAGTCTGTAAAAATAAAAATACAATAAAAAATAGAGAAAAGACTTTTGATAAAATCACACACTCATTCATGTTAAAATGCTGAAGAATTTAGGAATCAAAGGAATTTATCTCAACATTGTAAAGACCAACGTCATACTGAATCAAGAAAAAACTAAAAACATTTCCTCTAAAATCAGTAACAAGACAAGTCTGTCCACTCTCACAACACTTATTCAGTGTAGTCCCCCAAAAATAAGTTAGATGATCAGAAAAGGAAATGAAATTGAAAAGATTCAAATAGGTAAAGAAAAAGTCAAACTATCTCTCTTTGCTCATGACACGATCCCATATCTTGAAGACTCCATCAGAAGACTTTTACAGTTTATAAATGAGTTCAGCAATGCAGAAGGATACAAGATCAATAGCTTTCCTGTACTCAAAAGTGATTCAGCTGAGGAAGAAATAAGGAAAGTCATCTTTTTCACAAATAATCTAAACAAATAATACTTGAGAATTATTCTGACCAAGGAAGTAAAAGAGTTCTGCAAGGAAAATTATATAACACTGAAGGAAGAAATTTAAGAAGACCTTAGAAGAAGGAAAGACATCCCATGTTCTTGGATAGGTAGAATTAATATTGTCAAAATGGCCGTACTACCAAAAGCGATATACACTTTCAATACAATACCCATCAAAATACCAATTACATAGGTCAGAGAATTGAAAAAAAATTTTTAATTCATTTGGAAAAATAAGAGACCTCGAATAGCCAAAGCAATACTAAGCAAGAAAAGTTAAGCAGGAGATATCACAATACCTGATCTGAAATTAAACTACAGAGTTATAATAACAAAAACAGCATGGGATGGGTATCAAAATGGACATGAAGACCAATGGAACAAAATAGAAGACACAGAGACAAAACCACATATGTATAGCCATCTGATATTTGACAGAGTTGCCAAAAACATATTTTGGACAAAACAGAGCCTTTCTAACTAATGGTGCTGGGAAAACTGGATAGCTGTATACAGAAAAATGAAACTAGAACCCCATCTCTCACCCTACACAGGACCAACACTCCATCAAATCCAAAATGTATAAAGAAACCAAAAACAACACCAAAAAAAGAAATAATCTAATCAATAAATGGACAAAAGAACTAAAAGAAACTTTTCTAAAGGAGAACTAAAATGAACAACAAATATATGAGCAAGTTTTCAACATTTCTAGCAATAAGGAAAATGTAAATCAAAACTACACTAAGATTTCATGTTACTCCAGTCAGAATGACAATGATCAAGATTATATACAATGATAAATGCTGGTGAGGTTTTGAGGGAAAAGGTATACTTGTACCTTGCAAAACTGACAGCAGACTAGTATAACCTCTCTGGAAAACAGTATGAAGTTTTCTCGAAAACCTAAGGATGGAACTACAATATGATCCAGCTATTCTACTTCTTGATAATTTCCCCAAAGCTCTAAAATTGGCATACTACAGTGATACACCACCTCAATGTTTGTAGCAGGACAATTCATAGTAGCTAAATTATGGAACCATTTCAGGTGCCTGTCAATAGATGAAAGGATTAAGACATTGTGATTATATATATAAAACAATATATATGTATGACAATGTATATATAAAATATATTTTTTACTTAGCCATAAAAAAAGAATGAAATTAGGGCCTTTGCCAGTAAATGGACAGAAATGGAGAATATCATGGTAAGTGAAATAAGCCAAACACAGAAACTCAAAGGTTGAATGCTTCTCTCATATGTGGAAGCTAGAATAAAATAAAGCAAAGGAGGAGGGAAGAATAAAATATAATAAAGATAGAGGGAATATCAGTAATATAGGTGGAGATTAAGAGACACTGGAGGGATGGGTAATGAAAAGCAATGCAAAATGAATTCTTGAAAAATCATGTTATGTACGTATATAAATATAAAACAGGAAATTTCATGTTTGTGTATAACTCAAAAGAACCAAATATAAATAAATAGACAGGTAATTGACTTATTTCATGTTCTTCAGCTCCATCCACTTACTAGCAAATTCCATAATTTCATTTTTCTTTAAGGCTGAAATTGTACTCCATGTTTTCTCTAATATGCAGATGCTAACTCACAATAAGGGGTGGGGGTGACTGGGGAAGAATAGCGGTACGTCGGATTAGACAGAGGGGAGTGAAGGGGGGGAGGGGATATGAGGGTAGGAATGAATCAGACATTATTATCCTGTGTGCATATATGATTACATGATCCATGTGATTTTACATCATGTACAACCAGAAGAATGAGAAGTTATATTCCATTTATGTATGAAGTGTCAAATTGTGTTCTATCATGTAGAAATTATTAGAACAAATTAAAAAAATAACAAAAAGAATGAAGATATTGGAGTTGCAAAGCTCATGCCTGCCAAATAATGACATTTTGAGCTTCATAAAAATAAAATAGTAATTGCAATCAATTATATTAAATTGATCAAAAAAGAGTGTAAGTCCATGATGGCACTCAAAAATGGCAAATATTTTAAAACATGCTGATAATAAAGCACACCAAGTTTTTCCAAGTGTTTTTACCAGCAAAATTGCCCTATATGATTGAAATAAATTATGTAACAATATAAAATAAGTAAATAAACAAGTGAAAGGAAGTGTAGTAGAGTAGAAGAAGGAGACTGGGGGAGGGAAAGGAAAAGGGGGGATCATAAACTGAAATTGAATTCCATGCATGCATGAGTTTGTCAGGATGAATCCAACTACTATGTATAACTATAATGTGCTAAAAAAATTCCTATAAATTCCTATACTTATAAAAGTTCTTTATTAAGCAATGATCCCACTCATTCATGTAACAAATGTTATTTAATTTATTAAGTATCTATCACATGCTAGTCATCATTCCAGGTACTACAATAATATCAATGGAGAATATAAAGAAAATTCTTGCCTGAAGTCTGCTATTAAAGTCAGACAATCAAGTAATTCACAAGACATATTATTTTCAAATTCTTGGGATCCAGCAATTCTCCTGCCCCTGGAGCAGCTGGGGCCACAGGTTATTTGCCCTCATGCCCAGGCAATGTGCTGTTCTCTTTAGATGATCAGGGAAGAACTCCTGTGTAAGGTCATGTGTGGAGCAGAGATACAAAGGAGGTGAGTGAGAGGGTCTGACAGATTAGCTGTCTGAGGGAAGAGAATTTCAGGTAGGAGGAATAGCAAGTACAAAGACGTCGAGAGAAGAATATGTTTACAGAGGCCAAGAAACTAAAAGGGGGTCTAAATGAAACAGAATGCACAGGGACAGAGAGAAGATGTTGGGTAAGTCCGGAGATAATGTGTATGTTCTAGAAGAAAACAAAATCACAAAGATGGAAATTGTAAAGACCATGCAGGTACCCGAACGCCATAGCAATATTTAACTCTTACACTGATTAAGATGAAAAACCCAAGGGTGTTATGTGAGTAAAGAAATAACAGTGTCTGATTGATCTTTTAAAATAATCTCTCTGAGTTGCACATGAGGAAACATACCTGTAATCTCAGTGACCTGGAAATCTGAGATGGGAGGATCTCAAATAAAATGCCAGTGTCAGTATCTTAGAAAGACCCTGACTCAAAATAAAAAATAAACAATTGCTGGAAATGTACTGTATCTCACTGCTATAGTGCCCCTGGTTTATTCCCTAGTACCTCACAAATAAGAATAATCATCAGCTCCCTGGCTGCCTAAGAATACATTAGAGAGAGGAAAGCAAATGAGCTGAAGAACAGCTCATTGTGAAATTGTTTCAGGAATCCATGCTAAAGATGTCAGTGTCACCTGGTCAGGATTGTGGCAATAAAATATAGTAAGACAAGATCAGATTCTAGATACATTGGACACAGAGTCATATATTTTCTTGAATATGAATATATACTATTATATTTTCAAAATCACGTTCATCTGTCAGTTAAAATGTAACTCTCTTCATATTTGGCCTATAGATCAAAAAATAGGAAAATATGGAAGTTATACCATCTATGAAATAAAGAACATGGAACATAGTACAATATTACTCTTTCAGGTCAATAGTTTATACAGAAAAGGAAGAAAAGTAAAGCTGTGAAATGGATGAAATTTCACTTCTGTATCTTAATATATAGAAGGAGACTCCATTAGAGATAGTCCTTCACAGTTTGTACAGTTTTCTCACACTTATCTAGAGTATGTGGACAGTATGACTTCAAAGTCTCATCATCCTTTTATTCCCCTGAGAAAATATTCTCAGCTAACCTAGTGTAACATGTATCTGTCTTGGGGAGATATTTAATTCATCACACTTCTAAAACCTCATAAGACTCTGACATCATGAATTGCATTATCTGTATTTCCTTCTAATTATATATAGAATGTCAGAGATCAGTGGTCATGTAGGTCACATTGACATATTAGATAGCACATGAGATACATAGATTCATCCTTTTTCTATTTTCATAATCAAAACCACATGGGTGACATACAAAGGAGAGCTTTTGATTCCTATTGTAAGTAGAACAAGCAAGGATATGGACATTTATTCAGAAGAGGTCACACCTTTGTCAGATCATGCTAATTATCTGGTACAGGGAAATAAAGCATCAAATAATATTCAAATAAAAAAGTCACCCTGACTAGAGTAAAATAAAATTTTGTCTTCACCTAACTGGTATTGGGTTCATAGTGAGGGCACTTCTCTCACATGTTAATCTAATAGGCATAACTATATCAGTTCAACCACTGAAATTAGTTACAGTGCACAATATTGCTATAAGGATAATGATGCAGATGTTTATTCAATATATTAGCATTATCTTTACTTAGATACATGGATTGTGACATCAGGGAGGTTATTGATTATATTTTTAAGAAAAAATATTTCAAGAAAATTGTCAAAAACTTCACTAAGAGTAGGTAGTAGCTTTTGATTTGTTTCAACTGTTTTCCAAGGTAGGAGAGAGACGTGCTGTGTGTTACTAGATTGATTCCAGTCCCCATAACATAATAGTTATACTCTGGTGATTATGCACTTCAGATAGTGTAGGGGTTTCTAAAAGTTTGTCACATTTCAACCATGATTTTTTTCATATTAATCTAATTTTATGTATGTCCTAACCCTCTTCTCTGATTTTTCGGCTAGTTTATTAAAAATATAAGTAAATTATTGCAAGGGAAGTATATGAAGTGTTGCCTTACCCCAATAGTATTTTTTTGAGAATACCTGGAGAGCCTCTTCAGACCTGAGTAACATAGCATTGGCTTAAGAGTAATTAGGAGACAAAAAGCATAATGATGTGACTTGCAACGTACGTATGTTACCCTCTCTGTACCAAGGTGAAATGTTACCAGCTCCACAAAACAGGCCATTAATGGAGATTTGTCATTTATAATACTGTGATCAAAACTGGAGATTCTCCAAAGTTAGAAAAGTGTAGAGTGAAAACAGATGTTGTGAACACAGAAGTTGAAATTGTTCAGACATCAATGAAGGATGCTGAAGGATTCAAACCAGTAATGACCAAAGGCACAGAATTAATCTGAGACCAGTAATTAAATAGGCAAATCAAGTTCAATTTGGGGAACTTTTGATATTGCAACAGGTGAAAATAAGCAGAAGCAAATGGTGCTCACTATAAATAAAAGGCTGTTTTGGAGGCATGAGTCACTCCAGTACAGATGTTCCTACTCCTCTGCTGGTTCAAAGGAATTGAGAAAAACTTCCGATGAAGCACAGATAGTAGAGATTACTTTACAGTGTGCAAATGAGAATTCTGATTTATTGAATTAGTTTTCCCCAGTCTGTGCTTCAAAAATATCAAGTTTCTCTTTAAGATCCTTTACTACTATGAAGACAAAAATGTCTTGTTTATTTACTTGTTTTCTTTGGCTATTCTTGACTTTTTAGAATAAGACCTTTCATGTTTTGACTGAAATCAGTATTTCCAAAGGTCTGAGACAGCATGAACTGAACTTGCTCTGCCATCTAATACCTTTTATGAAAACTGAAATGGGAGAGAATTGTTGTTCTCTTTTCCTTGACATTACAATACAGCTCCCTCAAAAGTTCTCCCTCATTCCACACTTAAATAACCTCTTGGTTGTTTCACTCTTATCTTCCTAAATATTTTGTGGCAAATCTTTCTTGATCAAACATTTTCATATTCCCACTCCTACTTTTTAAATCAACTTTACTTCTCAAGCACTTTTCAGATCATTCAAAATAATCAGTATATGATTAGTGTGTTTATGTGTGTGTGTGTATATATATAAATATATATATATCGTACGATGAAAATATTAGTTTTCAGAAATAAATCTCTACATTGCAGGAGTAACAGTTACTCTTTTTACTATAATTATTGATTTCTATGTCCAAGAATAACAACCAGTTATTATTTATGGTTTGATATACTCACAGAAGAACAAAATGTAATCAGTTTTGGTTTACAACTCTACATAAATTGATTAGTTATATGCTAATTTCTTGTCATCTACAATCTTGAACATTCTAATTGTCATGTATGATTAATTTTATATATAACGCTCTGAGTGTGATAGCTTGAACTTGTTCGTTGGAAACTCCATCTTTAATGCAATGGGGTTGGCAGTCCAGACTCCTTGGGAGGTTGCCTAGATCACAAGGAAACCACTCTCATAAATGGAATACTACCAATATTGTGAAAATAGGTTCTTAAAAGAACAGTTTGCCTCTCTCCCACTTTCTCTCACTCACTCTTTGCTCTTTCATAATGGGATGACATTGTAAGAAGGCCCTTGACAGAATCCAGTCTGTCAGTCTTGATCTTCCCAGCATTTGTAACATTGAGCCTATAATCTTCTGTTTGTTTTTTTTTTTTTTAATGTAAATTACTGTGTTAGTTAAGTATGTGTCACTGTGAACAAAAGGCCTGGCCAGAACAACTTAGAAAATAAGAAATTTAATTTGAGCTCCGGGTTTCAGAGATTTAGTCTACAGATAGCTGACTCCATTGCTCTGGGCTCAAGGTGAGGTAGAACATTGTGGCAGAAAAGTGTGAAGGAGGAAAGCTATTCAGCTCATAATGGCCAGGAGGCAGAGAGAGAGGGGGAAACAGGAGGACAAGATGTAAATAATACCCACCTACCTCCTCCAACCAGCTCTGTCTGCCTACAGTTATCATGCAGTACAGTAGTCCCTTCAAATTATTAATCCAAAGAAGGGATTAATCCACCGATTAGTTTGCTGCTCTCATGATATAATCATGAGTATTCGAGAGTCACCTCCTACTCAAATTATAATAATTAGTCAGTGGTATTCTGGTATAGTAGCACTATAGCAATACAAATGAAGTAAGGCACTGGGTTAAGCAGAATCACAAAGGGAAGGTTGTCAAAGGGTTCATGTTTTAAGGACTAAAGTTACGACTATTAGGCAGTACTCTGTAAAGATTGTCTCTGAGTTTCTCAAAATGTTGTTTCCAGAAAACTATACTTTTGAGTCTAGGCTTCATTTCCAGGAGATCAAAATAAGTATGCCAATTTCTCATTACTGTCCTTTCCTGGTAAGTCAGTTCTTGGTAGAACTAAAAATCTTCTTCAAAGACAAACAAGATGAATCATCGACGGATCACTATACTTTAACTCTTTTCGAAAGTAAAAAACAAACAAAATGAAACACAAAAATAATACCCTATGAAAGAATCTTATGATAAAAAGATCAACACATTGAGAGATAAAACATTTTTTTTTTCCAATTCTACACACTCAAACTCTTCTCTAATTGCAAATAATTGACATTATATAATTTTAGGTATATAATTATATTTATTTTTTGATTGTTTTATCTGGTCTCATGCATCTTCCCACTTCATTTCCACCTTGAAATTCTTAATGCACATAATGAAATGATACCAAACAGATTCAAGGTCAGTCTGTCTGGTACATTCCACAAGTACAACTACAACAGAAATTCTGAAAATCAGTTATCATTTTCCTCTGAAATATTTTCTGAAAAGTGCTAAGGCAGTAAATGATGCTAAAATTCATGAATCATCTTGCCCAGAAATCCAAGTATAAGCTCTCATTTCTTCTGTCTTTCCTGTAATGGTCAAATCAGCCAGATCATCTGTGTTCCAAATGATTTCTTAGATATTCATTACTCTTTATTGAGTCAACCACCATATTTACTGAGTTTCTCATTATCTCGAATCTTGAACATTTCATTATTTTCTTGTCTTACTCTTCCCATTGTTTTTAGCAGATCAAATTTCCTGACTTTAAATTCATTTTATAAAATGCAAAGCTAGTGCATTTACTCCACTAGATGTAGTCTACAATTACAAGTACTTCCCAATCCAGGGATAGTCCTATTCTTCCCATAGTCCCTCCTGCCTCTTCACTCTTAAATGGTTGTCTTGAGCTTAAACATATACATTTAAAGTGCTAAGAGAAAAACAGTCAGTAAAGACTCCTCTTATCTGGCAGAGATTACTTTAAAAAGTGAGGTAGAAATTATAAGGTTTCCAGATAAACAAAATCTGAGGGATTTAATTGACCAATTTTGTACCAAATATTCAAGGAC
This sequence comes from Sciurus carolinensis, assembly GCF_902686445.1. NCBI lineage: Eukaryota > Metazoa > Chordata > Mammalia > Rodentia > Sciuridae > Sciurus > Sciurus carolinensis. Next base: position 61,991,948 of record NC_062217.1, on the reverse strand, counting down.
ATTATACAATGTGAAATGAGTGAACACTAGCAGTTAAATTGAAAGTGTATGAAGAAATAAACGTCTCAAAAAAGGTAACTACATGGGTAATGAAAGAAGCTAGTATTATTTCAATGCTTGTTTTTAACTCATTTATTGTTGTTTTCTACATGATTGAAGAGATTAACACATTTAACAAACAACTAATTGTTGAAGTAAAATTTAAGAAATCAATAAATTGGTTAGTATCAAATTAAAACTTCTTCACAGCAAAAGAAACTATTAAAAGTGTGAAGAGAGAGCCTGCAGAATGGGAGAAAATCTTTGCCACCCACACCTCAGATAAAGCATTATTTTCCAGGATATTCAAAAAACTAAAAAAAAAAAAAAAAAAAAATCAAAAAACAAAACAACAACAAAACCCACAAATAATCCAAAATATAAATGAGCAAAGGAACCAAACAAATGTTTCTTAAAAGAAGGAATATGAGAGGTCAGAAAATTTATGAAAAATGTTCAACAGTTCTAGCAATTAGAGAAATATAAATTAAAGTTGCACTGAGATTCTACCTCCAGTCAGAATGGCAATTATCAAGAATCCAACTGACAATAAATATTGGTGAGGATATGGAGAAAAGGGTACACTTATACATTGCTGGTGACACTACAAATTGGTGCAACCACTCTGAAAAACCATATGGAGATTTGTCAAAAATCTAGAAATGGAGATTCCATTTGACCTTGTTCTACCACTCCTTGTTATATGTCCAATGGAATTAAAACCATCACGCTATAGTGACACAACCACATAAATATTTATAGCAGCTCAATTCACAATAGCTAAACTATGGAACCAACCTAGATGCCCATCAACAGATGAATGGATAACAAAAAAAATGATTTATATACACAATGGAATTTTATTCAGTCATAAAAAATGACTTTATGACATTTGCAGGTAAATGGATGGATCTGGAGACTATAATGAGTAAAATAAACCAAACCTAAAAATATCAAAGGTTGAATGTTCTCTCTTGATATGTGGATACTAATACACAACAGGGAAGAAGAGATAGATTAGAAGATCTGTGAAGTAGTCAAAAGGGAATGAAGGGAAGGGAGAGGGGACAGGAATAGGGAAGACAGTGGTATGAATCCAACGTAACTCTCCTATGTACATTTATGAATACACCACAGTGAATCTCAACATCATGAACAGTCACAAAACTGGGATCCTAATTAGAATAATATGTATTTCATGCTTGTATAAATATATCAAAATAGACTCTAAAAGAACCAATAAAAACTTAAAAAGAAAGAACTCAGAAAAGTGGAGGTGGAGCTATTTGGAACACAGCAATAACAGTAATAAGATGGGAATTTATATGAATAAATAAAAAAAGATCTCAAAAGAACAACCTAACTTTACAATTCAAGGAACTAGAAGAGAAGAAACAAATTTAACCCAAAACTAGGGGAAGGAAGAAAATGATAAAGATTAGAGTGGAGTTGAACAAAATACAGAAGAAACACTGAGTAAAATCAATGAAATCAAAAGTTGATTCTTCCTAGGTGCCATTCAACAGATGAATGGATAAAGAAAATATGGTACATATACATAATGGTATATTACTTAGCCACAGAGAAGAATGAAATTATGGCATTTGCCAATAAATAGATGAAACTGGAGACCAACATGCTAAGTGAAATAAGTCAATCCCTACAAAACCAAAGGTGGAATGTTCTCTCTGACATGAAGATGCTGACTCACATTAGGTGGTGGTGGTGATACTGAATTGGATAGGGTGGCATGGAGGGAAGGGAGGGGAGATGTAATTAGGAAAGACAGAATGAATCATACCTAACTTCCCTATGTTCAAATATGAATACACAACCAGTGTAACTCCACATCATGTACAACCACAAGAATGGGAAGTTAGACTCCATGTATGGATATGTCAAAATATATTCTACTGTCATGTATAACTAAGAAGAACAAATTTAAAAAAAAAGTTATTTCTTCAAAAAAGATCAAAAGATTGACAGTGTTTCAGTCAGGTGACCTATGGGGAAAAAGAGAAAAATCAAATTAGTAAAATCATTTAAAGAGTGGACATTATTACTAGTTCTTTGGAAATAAAAAAAATTATCGTAAGAGAGTGCAATGAGTAACCATACAACAATTTAGATAACCTAGATGAAATGAACAATTTTCTAGAAACCCAAAACCTATGAAAACTAAATTTCAAAGAAAAACATGTAAAGAAATATAACTAATAAGGCGATTGAATCAGTAATTAAAAATCTCCCAAAAAAGAACAATCCTGAGCCTAGTAGCATCACAGATGAATTCCATCAGACATTTAAAGGAGTAACACCAATCTCTATTAAACTTTTCCTAAATATTGCAAAGGAAGGATACCTTCTAATTTATTCTGGGAGGTTCACGTTACCCTTATATTATTGTCAGACAAAGATACTACCAGGGGAAAACAAAAACAGCAACAACAAAACCATACACCACATCCCTTTGATATGTTAATGTAAAAATCCTCAACAAAATACCAACAAAAACTGATGCAGAAGCAGAGTAAAAGAATAATATAACATGACCAAATGGGATCATTTTCCTGGGATGCATATAGGATTTTAACCTACTACGAAGTTGTTTCATTCTTTCCTATCTAACTCGTCTGAGTCTGGTGAGATGAAACATTCATGCACTGAAGTTACATGAAGTGTGTTTATTACTTATAGGAATCAAGTACAACACAAGCCTAAGCCTCAATGTTAGCTGGCCTTCTGAGAATGGAGAAAGTTGCCCAGGGTACATGGAGTCTAACATGCATGTGCTCCATTTTCACTGCACCTGAGCACTTCAAAAAGCCACATATCTTGGGTTTAACACCTGGGGTAACAGGCTGATCTAAAGCTCTGAAGAACATTCTACTTTTAGGAAGAAACTAAAATGAGTCTGCACTGTTCCAGAAATTCCCTCCTAGAACATTCCACAATCAATCTTGAGAACTACAAGTAAAAACAAGGAGAAACTTGATTGCATCAAGGCTACCCAGGGAACTATTTTGCACATACAAGAATCAATCAATGTAATATATCATATTAAACAGAATCAAGGAAAACATTCACATGATAATTTCAATTGATAAAGAAAAATTATTTGACATCATTCAAAACTTTTTTTATGCCTTAACAAACTAGGAATAAAAGGAAAGTACCTTGGCATAACAAAGGCCAAATATTAAAAATCCATAGGGAACATCTTACTCAATGATGGTGTAAGACTGAAATATTTTTCTCTAAGATCAGAAATAAGACAATGATGCTTTCTTTCTTCATTGCTATTTGCCATGGTATGGAATTCCAGTATAAGCATTAGACAAAAATTTAAATAAAATACATCCAAAATGGAAAGAAAGAAACAATGTTATTTCTGTTTACAGATGGCATCATCTTTTATGTAGAAACCCTAAAGTTTTCACACACACACATACACACATACACACACACACATGCACACACATATACACAGTTAGAATTAAAAAATAAATTAAGCAAAGCAGCAAGATAAAAAGTTGGCACATAAAAACAATTGCTTTTCTATATATCAAGAATGAACAATCATAAGAGGATATCAAAAAAAAATTGATTTTTAGTACCATCCAAAAGAATAAAATATTCAAGAATTAACCAGGGAGGTGAAAATTTTGTATAACAGGAACTATTAAACAATGTAGAAAGAAATGAAAAAGACATAAGTAAATGGATTCATATTTTATAATCATGATTGAAAGACTTCATATTTTTAAGATGTCAATACCATCAAAACCAATCTACAGATCAAATTTAATCTCTATAAAATCTGAGTGACATTTTTTTACAGGAATAGAAAAACTCATTTTAAAATTCATATGGAATCTCAAAGAACTCCCCAAAAAAGTCAACACAATTTTTAAGAAGGAGAAACCATTTTGAAGACTCATAATTGCTGATTTCAAAACTCACTAATATGTATAGGAAAAGTTAATAACTTTGCTTTAGCATTGATTTATTAGATATGGCATCAAAAGCACAGGAAACAAAATAAAAACTAGAGAATTGAACTTCATGAAAATACATTTAAAATTTTGAATAAAAGACAATATATCAACAGAGTAAAAATACAATATATAGAAAGGGAGAAAGTCGTTACAAATAATACTTCTGATAAGGAGATAATACCTACACTTTACAGAGAACAACTAAAATTCAATAACAAAAAGTAAATTAGAAATAGGCAAAGAACATAAACAGACATTTTCCAAAGAAGATATATAAATGGCCAAAAGGCATATGCAAAGATGCTTAAAACTAATAATTAGGATTATGTAAATGAAAACTCCAATGAGATGCCATGTGACACTCATTGAGATGCTATGTTAAACAGAAAATAACAAAGGTTAGCAAGGATTGGAAAATTGAAAATTTTAAATAATATTGGTGGGAATGTGAATGGTACAAACACTATAGAAAATATTATGGTGCTTCCACACAAATTTCAAAATAGAATTACCATACATATAGCAATTGGTAGATTACTTTTGGGGTTATTTCCCAAAGAATGGAAAACATGGTCTCAAAGAGGTTATTTGTAAGCCCATAATCTTAGCAGCACTATGCACAATAGCTACATTACAGAAACAACCCAAGTAACTATTGACTGATGACCTAAGCAATATATAATAAAAATATATATAATGGAATAATATCCAGTCATATAAAGAAAGGCAATTTTAAAACATGCTACAACAGAACCTTGAGGACATTTAGCTAAGTGCAACAATTCAGTTACAAAAGAACAAATGTCTTGTGATTCTACTTTAGGAGGTATTTAAACCTGCCAAAATCATAGAGATGGACCAAAATGGTCGCTACCAGGGACTGTAGAAGGAGAAATGGGGAGTTATTCTGTAAGGAATATATAGACTTTCATTTTACAAGCTGAAAAGAGTTATGGAGATGGGTGGTCATGGTGGTTGCACTATAATAGGAAGGCATTGAAGCCACTCAGCTGTACACTTAAAAATAGTCAATATGGTGTATTTTATATTGTGCCTATCTTAACAAAAATAGTTATATGATACATTTTATATTGTACATATTTTAACAAAAATGATGGGAAAAATAATATACTAAGAATTTTAAAGAGGACATCAATCATAGATCAATAAGGTAGGAATCTTTTATGGTGATGAAGCATTTAAAACCCTATACTCTCTCTCTCTCTCTTTCTCTCTCTCTCTCTCTCTCTCTCTCTATATATATATATATATATATAAAATCATCTAATATTTTTGTATCTCTATCACTCTAATCTTTCCTTTACACTACTTCTTTCTATGCATGTTATGGAACTTATTCATCCTTAAATTTTCATATATATATATATATATATATATATATATATATTTAATGTTTTGAATTCTATCTCTGGTTTAGAATTTGTTTTTTTAGTAGATCACACCGTGGTTTCTATTGCAATCTACTGAGCAGAAAAAAAGTCAATGTGTTTTGGCTGAGAGGAGCAAAAAAATCCTAATAATTGGTCCCATTTTTTCAAGACAGTTCATTTGGGAGAAAATAATTTTCACAAATCCAGCTGGAAAACCACCAGATTAGGTAATTGGTAAGATTCATTGAGCTCTATAGTGCTATTTTTCACTAAGGATATAATCATTCCAGTGATTGATTTTTATTTTTACACAAGGTGACTATTCCCAGCAATAATGTCACTCACTAACTAAGAAGAGTGGTAACTTACATTAATGAATGAAAAAAGCAATACTCGGTCATTTTCTTCTCAAGTCTGAATGATTATACACTGTTAAAATTTGTCAGTGAAAATCATCTAAGTTAGAACTACAACTATGTTGCTTCACTGATTATAGATTAATCCAATTCAATCAAGAAAAGATTGATTAATCACTTTGTGTTCTGATGGGCAATATAGTATATTAAGGAAGAAAGAAAATCATACCTATAGAATAGTTAATATGAAGTCATTCTTTCAGGTAATAATTTTGCATTAAGACATGTTGCTTTTAAAAGGTTCTCATGATTTGGTCCAAACAAAGCCATTTAAATACTGAAGAAAAGACTCCTCTGATGTTCTCTGAACAAGATGGTAAATGGTTTCAAGTGGTAAGCGAATAAATATAGACAACCTGCACACAGTCCTGTTTTTCCCACTTGAAATCATTTTAGAGCTATAATTCCTGCTAATTTTGATTTTTTGGTGCTTTCAAGCTTAAGCTTTTCATAAGCTCTGGTCACCAGGATTTATTTTTAAACATCTCAAAGTATAAAAGAAATGTTCTTGGCATATAAAGAAGAAATGAAACATGATAACAACATACCATATATTTAACTATAGCTACAAGTTCACAAACATACTTTACTGTACAAAATTTTGGCATTGTGAAGTAAGGAGGCAGAACAAAAGTGAAGTTGAATGGGTGTCACAATTCTATTGAACAGATAGTATGCATGAAACACAATTTAATGCTTTCTTTTATCACTCTTCATTTGTCTTATTCCACAAGACTTATTCTTTCATCTTTCTAGGTAAACAAAGACATATCTTATATTCTGTTCATTTTGAGATGATAAGAGGTTTTGGTGTGCTTCTAGTCAAAAAGACTACCTCAGTTCAGTAGCATGCCTCTTTATTTTGCTTGTTGTTTTCAACTTCTTTCTTGATGACAAGACTTTTTTCTACTGAGATTTTCTCATCTCTTTAGCATGCTGTCATTGATACTCTTACATCAACTGATGCAAGCTGCCTCCTATTCATAGATTTAATTTTGCTTATAAATTATATATTCTAAGCATCCTCTGCCCTGCAAAACTCCATAGAAAGGCAATCCTATCAAATGATCTGTCTTTTCTCCATGGCCAATAAACTTAGCATTCACATTCTTGCAAGGTATTAGTTTTGAGGGGGATCTTTTTTTTACCTTGTTTTCCACATTCCAGGGAACACAGTTCCTTACTAAAGATATTTTTTCATAAAACTCTACTAATTATGCCCTATGAATTTTATAATTTCAATTTGTATACCAAAACATATTAATATGTATATTTTATAATAATTTGATAATTTTATTATCTTGACCAGTGTAGTAATACATTTTCATTAACAAAATTTGCTTATTTAAATATTTAACACTGCTGAGAATTAGCTACTTCTATATCTCCTTAAGTATTATGAGTTTTAGAAATAATAATTTTTCATAACTAATATTTTACATTAACATTTACATTTATTTTTTCCTAATGTTTTGCTTAGATTTGTTGGGATTTTTAATTTGTTTTTTATTTCTCGGTACTGGGGATCAAACACAGGTCCTTGAGCATTCTAGGCAAGCGCTCTACCACTGAGCTAACCCCTGAAACCTCTTTTTAAAAACATACAAAATAATCTCTCACCCTACACAAAACTCAACTCAAAATGGATCAAGGACCTTGGAATCAGACCAGAGACCCTGCATCTTATAGAAGAAAAAGTAGGTACAAATCTTCAACTTGTTGGCTTAGGATCAGACTTCCTTAACAGGACTCCCATAGCACAAGAAATAAAAGCAAGAATCAACAACTGGGATAGATTCAAACTAAAAAGCTTTCTCTCAGCAAAGGAAACTATCAGAAATGTGAAGAGAGAGCCTACAGAGTGGGAGAATATTTTTGCCAACCATACCTCAGATAGAGCGCTAATTTCCAGAATCTATAAAGAACTCAAAAAACTCTACACGAAGAATACAAATAATCCAATCAACAAATGGGCTAAGGAAATGAACAGACACTTCACAGAAGAAGATGTACAAGTAATCAACAGATATATGAAAAAATGTTCAACATCCCTAGTAATAAGGGAAATGCAAATCAAAACTACCCTAAGATTTCATCTCACCCCAATTAGAATGGCGATTATCAAGAACACAAGCAACAATAGGTGTTGGCGAGGATGTGGTGAAAAAGGAACACTCATACATTGCTGGTGGGGTTGCAAATTAGTGCAGCCACTCTGGAAAGCAGTGTGGAGATTCCTCAGAAAGCTTGGAATGGAAACACCATTTGACCCAGCTATCCCACTCCTTGGTCTATACCCAAAGGAGTTAAAATCAGCATACTACAGAGATACAGCCACATCAATGTTCATTGCTGCTCAATTCACCATAGCCAGATTGTGGAACCAACCTAGATGCCCTTCAGTTGATGAATGGATAAAGAAACTGTGGCATATTTATACAATGGAATATTACTCCGCAATGAAGAATGATAAAATTATGGCATTTGTAGGCAAATGGTCGAAATTGGAGAATATCATGCTAAGTGAGATAAGCCAATCTCAAAAAACTAAAGGACGAATGATCTCGCTGATAAGTGGATGAGGACATATAATGGGGAGTGGGAGGGGTTAGCATTAGGTTTAGGGTTAGGTTTAGAGTTAGGCTAAGGAGAGCGGTAAGAATGAAGGAAAGAAGGACTGTATAAAGGGAAAAGGGTGGGAGGGGTGGGGGGGAAGGGAAAAAAAAGAAACATCATTACCCTATGTAAATGTAAAAAAATAAATAAAAAAAAATAAATAAAACAAAAAAAAAAACATACAAAATAAATTATCATCATATTCACTAGGGTAAGCTAAACTACTACAAAATTAGTCTCAAATGTGTAATGAATCTAGGACATAAGTGTACCTTATTGTGTTTTTAAAATTATATTGATTTTATTGACATAAAATATTATTGTATTTTGTGGCAATATTTGTACATATTTATGAGGTAAAAAATGATGTTTCAATTCATGTATACATTGGGTAGCAATTATGGTAAATTGCATATACATCAACTTCAGTGTGATGAGTTTTGGCTGAGATGGGAGATTGGCAGGTGACACTTTTCCAGTTGTTGAAATGAAAACTGAGTCTTATTCCTTTGGAACCTCCGATAATGAATGTCCTCCTATAATGAATGTACTGTGGAGAATCCACTGGTAAGTCTGGTTTACCATATCCAGTTTCCAGCAGGTAAAAAGGAGAATATCTGAGATTTTTCTCTTTAAATTCTAGACAAGTGAATATGGAAAAGATCACTTCTATGAATATTTCATTGTCAGACGTTTCATTACATTGCAATATTTAAACTGCAACAGAAGCTGAAAAATGCAGCTTGTTGCTGAAGTTAAGAGAGTAGAAACTATTACACCAGTAATCTTACTGCTTTAAAAAGTACATATTGGCTTAGAGATGTAGTACAGTGATAGTATACTTGCCTAGCATGTTCACAAACCTAGTTTTAATCCACAGTATCAGAGAAAAACAAAACAAAAAATACATATTGGAAAATTAAAAGCATTTACAAAAGTAAGGGGTCTAGTATAACAAAATTCAGTGCATACAGCAAATTTTGTCAAAATAACTAGAAAACTAGAATTTGAAGGTATTCACTATAAAGAATTATTAATTATTTTAAGATGATGGATCTTTGAATTATCATGAGTTAATTACTACCCAAAGTATATATGAATAAAAACATAACATTATATCTCATAAATGTGTACAAATATTATGTGTCGATCAAAAACTTAATGAACTTAAAAACTCCAAATCTTTGGCCAACCTTATGTAATTTAGTTTCCACTCATTTTTCAAACAGAGATCCCAGACATTGTGTCTTTTATTTGTTGTCAATATGACATTTTAATTACATTAAGATATGGAAAAATTACTTGTATACTTTTAAATGTACATATATATTTTAGTTGACCCAATAATTTGGCAAATTTATGGAGTACAGGGTGGCATTTCAATACAGGTGTACAATGTGGGGTCATTTGATCAGAATAATTGGCATATCCATGACCTCAAACTTCTTTTACTTATTCATGTTGGAAACATTCAAAATATTCTGTATTAGTTATTTTGAAATAAACAATTGTTTTCAATCATCCTCTCTTTCACTCACAATATTCTCTCTGTAAAATACATATACATCTCTATTTATAGCCTTCTTTTTTTAGTAATCTCCCCCATGTGCTTTTCTCCTAACAAAATTTTAATAATTCCTTATCAAGTAATAAAAAATCTATATTTAGTTTTTTTTCTGATTGGAAGATTAGAGGCTGGTAGAAAACTAGCAAACTCTTGTCTTTTGCAACTTCGGATGTAAAATGTAAAACGGTTGTCTCAGAACCTAATTTGAGGCTGAGAAATACATAAATGCTCTCAGTTTGTGGTCGGTTTTGGAAGTTTATAATTATTTTTGAATCTTACAGGACAACTGTTTGAAAAAGCAGTTTGCAATATTTTAATCCTGGATATATTTTTTCTGTAAATCTAAATTGTGGTATGTGAGTCAGTATTTTAAACAAATGCTCAGGTGATTCTTTCCCTCAGACTCATTTAGGAAAAGGTGTATGGAGAATGAAGGGAGTGTGGTCGGCAGAATTCTAAGACAGTATCCAATTCAGGTGAGCACAACTCCTCCTTTACTTGATCATGTATTAGAAACTGCTATGAAGAGATTTCGCAGCAGCAATTAAGTTCTCAAATCATTTGGCCATTTTATAAGGAGATTTTCCAGTGGGCCTAACCAATCACATAAGCCATTAAGATTTGGGGTTTTCTTTAGCTGGTTGCAGAATAGAAAGAGACATTCAATCCAAGTCATTTGAAAGAAAGAAAATATCCATATTGTGAACTGCTTTGGGGAACACATGGAAAGGAGCTTTGAGTAACTTTGGCAATGACCTATCAATGAAATGTGACCTTGTTCCTATAACCACAAGGATATCAATTTTGCTAACAACTAGTATATTGGTTTCTGGTGGCTGCTACAACAAATTACCAAAAACTGGGTGGCTTACAACAACAGAAGCAAGGGTCCAAAATCTGTGCCTTGTACTGAAATCAAATTTTTAGCAGGTTTGAAATTGTCTTCTGAAGTTCTAGGGGAGGAAGTGTTTCTTGCCTTTTCCAGGTCCCAGTGGTCACCATCATTCTGTGGCATGTGGCCACAACACTACAGTCTCCAGGGCCAGCATCTTCAAATCAGCATCTTTTTCTGCTCTATTTTCAGATACATGTCATACATGTTGGGTCTCCCTCTACCTCCTTCTTAGGGAACACTGGGACAACCTTAAGATACTTAGGTCTGCAAAGACTTTGCCAGGAAAAGTAGCATTCACAGATTCTGGTGATTAGGATGTTGATACATGTTAGTGGACCATTTTCAACCTACTACAACAAATGAGTTTGAAGAAGAGTTCAATGTTCATATGTAAAGTGTAGCCCCCAAAGATATTTGATTTCAGGCTGATGAAACCTGAAGAGAGAACCTAGTCATGTCATACCCAGACTTCTGATAAATTAGTAATGATTTAAATTGCTATGTTTGTGGTTATATTTTTATACAACAGTAGAAAAACTAATAAACAGGAATTTTCCTGAAGTGTTTAGACTATAATCTCCCCTTTCTGAAAAACTCTCTCCTTTACATCATCCAGTTCAAAAGAGAACTCCTTCTTTCACTCAGAAGTGTCGATTTTAAGTTGTGAATTTTCCGTGACTCCTCCTTTTCTCTCTGAACTCATCCCCAAGGAGCAAACTCTAGTATCAACCTGTAATCCTAAATTGACTTGAACCTATTCTTAACAAGGCTAACAAAATGAGAAACTCGAATATTAAATTAAGCATGTCAGTTCCCATCTGAGTATGTTCTGTTACCTCTCTATAGAATTCAGACAAAAAAAAAAGACAACAACAAAAAAAAAAACCAAAAAACAAAAAACGAACAAAAAACCCCCACTATGCTCCTTATATGTACTATACCATGTACAATTTGCATAAGTTTTGAAAGCAAAAAAGGAAACTTCAGTTTTCTGAGTCCCTTGGCATCTGAGCCATTGTTCTCCTAATTAGAGAAGTTTTCATGTAAGAGTATGAGAGCCCTCTGTGCTAGACTGTGCATATTTCACTGTCTGCTCTCATTACAACTTTATCTACCCTCCAGTCGCACCTGGTTCCCATGAGGACTCTCATGCTCAAATCACAAATAACCTGCCCTAGAAACTTTCTCTGCTGCTCAAAGACTAGAATAGGCACCTGTCCTTTGCCTTCATGGTTATTCTATCACTGTTTACACTCATGTAGAGGTCAGACTCTTGATTCGTTCTCTTTCTGTATTCATTGCCTAATAGAATGCCTGTATGTAGTTTTTTTCTCAGTAATGTTCATTAAGTAAAAGAAAATGAGCAGAAGAGTAATTCCTGAATATATGTTGGATGTGTTTATTCTTTTCTAAATGAAGTTTGCACAATGTTTAATTTATAAAGTAGCAATCCTTCCACTTGGATACATTTCTCTTTTCTCATCTGCCTTTTCATAGGACTTATCTCAAGGAGTATAGGAGATGTTGGTGGAATTCATTGCTTAAGGAAGAGCATTTGGAAGGATTTGAAACAGTCTCTTCGGTGTAAATGAAAGTAAAATCTAGTGATTAAGGTCAAAAAATGGAGTTTCAAGATTCTGATACTATCTCAAAATAATAATCTTTTCTTCTCATGTTAGAGAGATCAAGCACAATATCATACATTTTTTTTTGTTTTGTTTTTAAGATAAAGACTGTACATTTCTGATATTCCTATACAAATGTTTTAAGTAATGAATATACAAAAGATATGAAAGGTAGCTTATTTAACTTGTGTGGTTTATGTAAAACCAACAAGACTATTCTATTACGCAGACACAAGTACACACACAACTTCATTATTTTTTGCTACAAAGCCTTACTGAACTATATGGTAATCAATAAATGATATTTATTATAAAACTAAAGAAAACAGGGAAATATTAGAAACATGAACAAAGATATTTTACTTACTGGTTAGACTATGTGTTTTCCCAAAACTGATGCTCAAATGCATCATTATATAAGCTCCACTGGGCTCTCCCAATCTAAGTTTGTAAAGGAAATTTTGGAAAGAACAGAAATATTATCAAATCAAGGGATTGAAAAGAGAAATACTGGAAGATGAAACTTTCAAACTCAAAGGTTGATGTTTAAACGATAAATGATTTGTTCCAATGGGAGTCACTGTAGTATCTCACTGCACAGACTTCATTATATAAAAAAGCATTTGATTTCATTGTAAATATAAGAGTGAATGAACCTAAACTGAATCATCTTGTGTATACTTAATCATGTTTCAACAAATGTTTCTAACTTGCATTTTATTTCTGGGTGCTTACCTATAGTGGGGTATTTTTATGCCGACTCTACAGTGATAAATTATTCCCCTCACAAAAAGCAGCATTTTTATCAAGAACTTTGCAGCAGATTCAGTGCTATAATTCCATCATTAAAACTGTTAAGTGAAATTTCCAATACTTGCTGTATTGACAAGGGTAAGAAAGCTGCCAGTTTTTACTTCTGAAAAGTCTCTCCTTGTAAGAATCAACATTTGCTCAGAATTTAAAAATATGTATTAATACATTGAAATAATGTTGATATAATTGCTATTCACAGAATACTATTCTAGAACTCTTAGAAATTTAAGAACACTAGGAATTAATTGTGTTAAAGACCTGACTTTGTAATTTAGGCAATTCAAATCAACTCACTAAGCTGAAATGTTCCAAGACTGTGAAACTAAATAAAACTCAATCCAGAAGAATGAATAGTCCATTTTTAGGAGGTAGCACACAGATAATAAATATTGGAGAGAAGCATTTCAGGTATAAGAAATTTTAGGAAGTAAGTTATTTATAATTTTTAAATAAATATTTATGTAGTAACTATTATAGTATAAGACAATCTATTAAAATTTCAACAAATATTTGTCATTACACTGTGAGTGGTTGAGAAAACGATAATAGAATAAACACAGTCCCTGCCTTCAATGTCAATAATTGAAATTCTATGTTATAATTGTGAATGTTTTCAATATTATAAATAGTTCATTTAAAAAACTGAATAAATGGTAAATGTGGCAGGAGCTGGGGCTATATAGATGGTTAAGAGCTCTATAACAAGAGATTTTATGAAATAAGAAGTTCACAATATGGCACTATATTACTTCTATGGAACATGTACTTTCAATCATAAGAAAATCGTCAAATTAAGAGTCATTTTCTCAAGGATCATAAAAGGTTATGCACATTAGATATATCCCTTAGCATAGACAGAAAATAATATAATTGTTCTAGTTAAAGAAAACAGCATAATATGTCTATGTATTACATATAATATAAATATAATATAAATAACATTTATACAATTATATGTAATATGTAACAAATCATTTTCAGGAATCAGGAAGTCATCAAAAGATTAAATATGGTAAACCTTATTTTATAATGGTATTGGAGGGAAATGTGAGCTACCTAGTTTTAAAAAATTAAGACTAGATGAAATAATTCTTACGGTACACTTTCTAGTGAAATAAAATGAAGTTAAAGCCAATGTAAAATAAAAGACAAACATAAAATTAAAATATTTGAGTGTAGAGAGGTTTAGAAACTAATTAGAAAGTAAATTTTGAAAAGCTGACAGTTCTTGTACATGACTTACATGTGGTTTGACCAACAAGAATATATTCTTCTAACCCTAAGGAACAATTAAGGAAACAATCAGAAATCAGTTTATCAGTTCCTAGAAGAAAGAAGGCAAGAAATTGACAATAAACTGAATCAAATGTACAGAATAAAGAAGTTGTGAAGAAGGAAAACAAACTAAAACTAGGTTTTAAAAATCTAGTGAAAAGTATTTCAAAATTACAGAAACAAAAGATAGATTACACTGAAGTTTGTTTTTAATTGCAAAACAAAACTGATTAAAGGAATTGTGATTAAAAGAGAATTGTGTCACTTTTTGAAAGGTTATTTACAGCTGCCCAGTTAAAATGAACAGAACCACAGATAATAGAACAATATGATATTAAAGATGCTTAAAAATGCCTGAGCCATATGGAATGCCCCGTGAATTTGCCTACTGCAGCTGTCACTGTTAGCTGGAAGGCAGCTTGCTGATGAGGAAGAGACAGCACATGTCCGAGGAACAGGGGAGGAACAATGTGGATATGTGCCTATTCTCCTGATGCAGCACACTGAGGAAGGGCATGGGATTGATTAAGATGAACAACTGTCCCTCTACTAACAGAGTAAGAACCAGTGGAGTCAGTTGATACAAATATTAAATAATTCCTCTCTTGTTTCACCCAGTTTGCATGCATCCCTCCAACTAAAGGAGGATCAACCTTGGGGGGAAAAAGTTACTCTTCCTTCTTAATAGGCATTTCTGTCTTGTTAAAATATCTATAATGAAAACTATTTGAGGCAAGTTCAATAAGATATTCCTATGAGATGGTAAATATCCCCTGATGTCCTAATTTTCTACTTTCAGATATCTTTTAGCTTTCTCTAAAAGGAAGAGATCTACAAGGGCACAATTCAAATTTAATAGAGCAGGAAAAGTTGTGTATTTTTAGGTCAGATCACCATGCCTAGAAACAGTTTAATGTCCTTAATTAACTTACTTTTATTTAATGACTCCTGATTGGTATCCTGCTATGCCCAATGTACATACTTCTTATGTAGGTTTTCAACCTTATACTTTCAGAAAAACACATCTTAATTAACTTAATTACTG
The DNA here is from genome assembly GCF_902686445.1 of Sciurus carolinensis. Classification (NCBI taxonomy): domain Eukaryota; kingdom Metazoa; phylum Chordata; class Mammalia; order Rodentia; family Sciuridae; genus Sciurus; species Sciurus carolinensis. The sequence goes on along the minus strand of NC_062217.1, from coordinate 61,976,268 downwards.
TTCAATTCAGACAGAAAAGTGGAAGAATTATTAATTAGAGTCATTTATTGAGACAGACTGAATGAAGAAGCATGGAATTGGAGTTAAGGAACTTGAATTTAGTTTAAATAAAATCTGTAATCTAGTGTTTAATCTTAATTTAGGTACTTATCTTCTCTGGGTTTAGTTGAAAAGCACAATAGTCTAAGGGTTAAAAGCAAAGTTTCAAGATAGATTGTATGTTTATACACTTTCTTCATAATGAACTAATCACATTCATATAGAAAAGTCTCTTAAACTCTTTGATCTTCAGGTATTTATATGTAAAATGGGACTGATTGTAATATTTTCTTTAGAGCTTTGGGGAGAAGTATGTATAAATTAAGTAAGAACATCTATACTAATTCATATTGTATTGTGAGAAACAGTTCTATTTCTTCATATTAATTATTCTTCAAAGTATTAGACAATAATCACCTGCTCAATGTTTACTATTTTTTTTTAAGTATGATAATACTAGGGGAGTCTGGGAACTCTGCACATGGGGAACAGTCTGGGTGTCAGAACACTAAAATAATAGCTAAAGTACATTGTCTTTTGCAAATATGATGAAACTCATAATGCTTTAGCTATTATTTCTGGGAAACAAACTTCCCCAATGTAGGGATATGAACTATTTCATAATATTCATTCATTATGTGTATCTTTTTTTAAGAGTCCAATGAATATAGTTTGCATCTGTTCCATAATTCCTGGAGTCCCAGCTGGGGACATCTAAATGACAGGGTGGTCTGCGTACTGTTACTATGTAACATTGAGTCCTAATCTTCATGTGCAAAGTAGCTGCCATTCTGACTAAGCTCTCATAAATTCAGAAAAGGCAACACAGTTAGAAAGACTGAAAATGCCTTCACACTGACATTCTGATCCCTACAATCCTTTCTCCCCTGAAATCCATTCTTACTGTTCTATACCAAAACAGGTCCCACGTCATCCAGCATCTTCCCTAATCAGGGGAAAGCCAAGGCCGAAGGATACCATTTCAAGTTTTCTTTGCCACTTATATGGCTTATATGCCACTTACGTGCTGGAATGGTTATAGAATGGGCTCAGTTTGGGAACACCAAACAGAGCCAATTCACAGCTTTTTCATTGACCTCGGCTTCTCACAGGATGGTGGTTCTTTTTGTTTAATTGGTTGGTTTTTGTTTTGAGAACCCATATGGAGAAAAAGTCTCCTGAAAGGATAAGGTGGAATGGGCTGTCACATGGAGACATTGCTGTACTTTATAGACAGTCCACATTCAAGAAGATGGCCATACATTCTGTACTTACTGAGAAGATGTTAAGAATTTTGGTCAATGTTTTAAGACCACCACAGAATTTGGTACAAAATTTGCAGAACCACTTTTGTCTTTGCCATTTCTAAGAACTTATTCTTAACTGCCTCTTAAGTTTACAGTCAGTGATTAAACGTTCAAATCTGTGTTTTAATTTCCACGTAGGTTTACTTTCACCTTTAACTGTTTAACACGTTAAAAGGTTAAAACATCAGTATTTCCCCACACTAGCTTATGCTCTGGATTTCCTTTTCTCCGTTTCTTTAAGAGAGGTGGGGGAAAGGGAGAATTGTTAGGAAATTAAATTCAATGGCATTCTTAATACTTTTGTAGTTATCTACCACCCTGTTTATTGCATCATCTGATATTTTCAAATCTTTTCTATTCCTATTTCAAAGCACTCTTACTTCCATTTCTATTTAACACTTAGTGAAAACCCACATCATGTTTCTTGGGGACTAATAAATAATCTGTTAGGCCAGGTTTTGATCATGTCCCCTTCGACTGACCCTCCAATTTGTAAGACCCATTGAACTAAAATAATGTAATGTAGATATTAACTGCTGATCAAAGAGATTCGATTATTCCAAAATTTACAGAATGAATTTAGGGTTCCTTTTTCTCAGTGAGCCTTTGTTGGAAACTTTGTGTCTAACCTTGCAAGTTCTGTTATTAATATATGATGTGAGTGATTATTTGAATGGGCATTTGGGAACAGATACAGATATAGAACCAGAGAAAATATAAGCAATAGCCCCAGGCTCCTGCAGAATCAAATTTACTCTGTTGATGTTTTAAGATTATATTGATGTTGACCTTGAGTTGAAAGAGTATCTGCTCTCAGAACAACAAAATCTGGCCAGATGGAGCCCAGTTGACAGCAATTTTAAAATCTACTTGTTTAACCTTGTCTAGATTAAAGTCCTACATGTTCTACTTGAACCAAGTTTGTCTGCACATTGTTGTTCTTTTACAATAAAAACCATTTAGAATCTTACTCGCCCACCCCACATTTCCAACATACATGAATTCTCTTCTTTTTCCTTCTTATTTCATTAAGTCACTAGTTCTCACTTATGTTTAAACATCACAACTTTCTTAACTGTTGAAAGTTCATTTAAAGACATAATTTTTTTTTTCATAACAACCTCCAGAACTACTAATTTAGTTATGAGATGGAGACCAGCAATTTGTCTTGCATTCACTGAAAGGTTGAGGTTTTCATCAACAGCAAGAGAGTCTAACAAGGCTGACTAATGCTGGAGAGCTATGCCTTCCCTGAACATGGAATTTAAATAGGAATTTTGTGAGACTGTCCCTAACAAGTGAGATAAAACTGAACACTTCACTGACCTTTTTAAATACTTTCTTAGACATCACATCAAACTATAGAGCTCTAATGCTGGCTTGGTGTAAATATGGACAGTGAAATTCCTTTCTGAACATCTTTTTAGAGCCTTTTTAAAAATCTGAAGTATAAGAATGATGATGTTTACCTGCTTATTTCCTAAATATGCTGAATTAATATAAGATGAATCAATAGGAAAAAAATAAACATTTAAGTACTAAGCACATGTATAACACTTATTTAGAAAGTTATAGTCACTTTTACTACTTACCTATTTGATTATTTTTGTTTCATTTTTAGGTGGTTATTGGTCTCATTTTTCATGATCATCCAATGGATTCTTAAGTATGTAATGCTTCAATCTGCAGCATTTTCTCTTTTTTCCTGCATATGTTAACTGTAGGTGTTCTTTATTATAATTATATGGTTGATATTGGACAAAACTAGATAACATTTATGTTGAATTCTTTCTCCCATTTAGGTCCTGGTAGAATGTATATGACCACACTTTCTGACCAGAGTGATGACTTGCTTCTTTTGTTCTCTTTTTTTCTTTTTCTTTTTTTTTGTCTTTAATAGTATTTTTATGAGATTTTCTTTAGTATTAGCACACAATGATTTTAACAAGTCAAACAATACAGAGAAGTTTAAGTCAAAAATTAATAACTTTCCTACCATTTAATTATTTCCTGTCAGAAGTAATGTTCCTGTATTTCCTGTCTTATCTTTCTTTAAACTTGAAAAAAATTGAGATATATACACAAAACGGAGAACGGGAGAAAGTTTTAAAATGGCATAGTACCACATATCTTGGTACAGACTTGAATATCTATGTGACCAGGCAGGTAACATATATACGTAAAGTGACTTAGGCATGAGAAAGTGGAGAGGGGGGATCAGGGTTTATAGAACTTTCCTCTGACTAAAGAAGGTGGTTGGTCGCAGGGAAGAAATGTGTACTAGTGTGACCAGCTTTTCAGGTTTATTTGTTGAAGACCAAGAACTCAACAACAATAAAAATCTGATTTTATGCAAAACATTGCAATTTTAAAAACTCTATGGAGACAAAATAAACACATTTCTAAGTAGACTCATATGTTGTCAATAGCATCTTTGAGATTTTTTGATGTCTAGTTTATTACTAAACCATGATTGAGATGCTCATTATATAATACCCAAAGGGTATGCTATGGAACATTTGGTGACAGATTTTCTTTTGTTAAATATAAGATCTCCTTTTGAGGCAGTGATGATAAAGATTCTGAGAGATATTTATCTTGATCACTTGGTTTAGTTGGTGTCTGTCATGTTTCTCCATTATAAAGTAGCTATGTCTCCCTGTGTGGTTGGTAAGTATCTTGTGGGATATGCTGAGATTATGCAAATCTTCTTTCTTTTCAAAAGTTTTACCAGCTGTTCTGAAGTGTAAAGGAAAAAATAAACTCCTTTTATGTTCAATCTTCTATAATTCTCCAATTAGTTCAAAATAAATATTCTTAAAAATTGATACAATTTCTTCTCTCTGCCTCTCATTATTATTTGAACTTAAAACTAGTATGGACTTTGTAACTGACTATACCTACTTGTCCCCTTGTCTGCTAACATAATTTCCTGTTCAAAATTATTTTTCTAAACAATATCATTTTCTATAATGTGTTCTAATATCTTGCTATCATGAAGTATTTATTTCATGTCTCTTAGGATAAAAAGTGTCTCTCTCAGTATAGCCTGAAACACAAGGCAGAGACATAAATTATCTAAAATTGAAGTCATTATATATTGACCCAAATATTAAAATTGGGTCTTTCCATGAAAGAATATTTCAGGATTCACTGGAACTACCAGTTTCTGGATCATCTTATTTCTTTTCCATATTATGAGACATAGATGGTGGTTAAGAAATGGCTTTGGTGCCTTGGGTTAAAACTTCTATTTGTGCCATTAAAAATGAAAACATTCCCAGACAGAAATGTTGACATCGGTGCAGACTTCTTGAAAACTTATCTTATTGACAATTAAATTACTATTGCATTATGGATATAACATTGAGTTAATATTTTCCTTTTATGCAGTATGCAGTTACATATTTTCTTCCCTCTGTTATCTCTTTGCCACTCTTGAAATGAATAACAATTTAATCAATTCCTTAGGCAACAGGTAACACTTTAAAGTAAATAAATTTTAAAATAATGAATAAATGAACAATTAGCCTTTCCTAAATAATCACTTTGTGACTGTTAATATGGAGCTGACACAATAATAAAGAAAGCATACTGCTATTTGTGTACACATCAACATATAATTGGCTAATAGAATACAGTAGGTTGTTAGTTATGGTTTATTTGATGATATCTCAAAGGTAGAATTCCTTTTTCAGTCAGCACCTATCCCATTTGTTTTCTTTCCTTTAGACTTTAAAAGAATAATTGCTGAATATATTTAAAGAACTTTCATCAAGATTTTGTTGAAAGTAAAAATAAAAAGCAATTCAAAACTTCCTAGAACGGCTTTTTCCAATTGCTTCTGTAATTCTGAGAGTCTTTATTTTGTGCTGAATTTTTTTTTTCTTTTCAAAGATCTCCTTTAGGCTACCGTGCAGTGTGCTTTATGGATCAGTGACTCTGCTGATTGTTTTTCTCACCAAGGTCTTTAGTGGGACCCTTCTATCCCCATCTCCAGTTCCCACATAGACTTTGATCTCTTTTACGATATGTAATCCTAATAACTGTATTTCCTGGGATCCTCAACTAGAAACTCTGGTTAGTTAGGGTTTTATTTTTTATTATTATTGTTTCCTGTATTATTGATTAGACTAGTTCCCTCTTAAGATTAATAACAGCTAATATTTATTGAACATCTATTATGTTCCAGGTACTGTGAAAATTATTTTATAATTCTTATTTCGTGAATTTCCTTAAGGAACCCTAAATTGAAGGGAAAATTACTATTCCCTCTGTATAAGCAAGAAAATTCAGTCTGACCTTTTCCAAATTTATGTTAATACTTCAGAAATGAGAGTTAAGCAGAAATCTGTTAGAATACAGACCCTGATTTACTGCCACTTCTTTTCTTTATACATGGTATTTCTTCTGCATACCTTGACAAAATGCATGCCATTCAATGACTATAGTCAATTTATCTAGTAACATGCTTAACTGCAAATAGTTAAAGGTTAAAGAAACAAAAAGTTTCTTAAAAAAGAATTATTAAAATCAAATTTTTTTAATATTTATTTATATGTGATGCTGAGAATTAAACCCAGTTCCTCACACATGCCAGGTAAGCACTCTACCACAGAGGCACAATCCCAGCTCAAAATCAAATGTGTTTATACATTTCTTTGGTAAAATAGCTAATGAAAGAAGCAAATCAAAACAAACTGAAAATATTTTATATTCAAATCAAAAGCATAAAGATTTTACATTTGATTAGCTTATTTAGTTAATCCATGGTTAATTTATGATATTAGATATGCTAGAAATTATATATGTAATCTCTGAATTTTAAAAATATTTTGCAAAATTCTCATGACTTTTCCTTTATAACTTTTCTTTATGCTAAAGATGAAAAGAAAAGCTGTAATTTACTCACTTATCGACTAATGTTTTATAGTGAATACTCTATGCTGTGCCAACAAATTCCATGAAGAAGTACAATTTCTCCGGAAAGATGAATATTCATCATGGATAAAGATGGATCCCAAGATACAACCACAGAAGGAAGAATGTTTCAAATTAGCAGATAAAGATAAGTTGTTTTATTATCTTCTTATGTCATGAATACAAAAGAAAGTAAAACCCTGTAACATATCAGAGGTCGTAATCTATTAGGGAAGAGTGATCAGTATATACGTTACCAAGGGGGCCCCTGGAGGATCCCCAGAATTAGATCACTGAAGTTGTCTCCTGTCGATGAGGAATAAGCAGATGGGTAGGGATTAAGGAAAAATTTTCTGTCCTATAAACATCTTGCACAAAGTCACAGGGATGAGAAAGAGTGTGCAGTTTGGTTTGCTCAGGTGTCCAGTCTGATGATATTGATTGGTCTGGATCAGCTTATGGAAGACTTGGGAATCTTTCAATGTGGAGTTTACCCCATTGATCAGGGAGCGGCATCATAAAATAGCACCTGCGACAATGTGTCTGGTAAGATAATTAAGAGTGCTATGAAAATGACTAGTGTTTTATCACACATTGCTTTGTGTTTTAATATTTTTAGAATGTAATTTTGGCTATAGACACTACCATTTGTTTTACTCTTCACAACATAATTTAACATATGAGACTCATTCTTTGTGTGCATGATATTAGATTACTTATTGGGACCTTAATTTTTCTGCCCCTCTCCATTTCCAAATATTTTCCTTTATTGTCCTGATTCTTCTCTCATTTTTTTCTTAGAAAAGTTGAAGTAAGACTTTTAAAACATAATATATATGAGAAGTTTTCCCTTCAAAAATTGCTTTTTTAAAAATTGAATTTGTAAACATAATCAGATTTTAATGCTATTTTAATGCATCTATAATAATGTTGAAATCTTATAAAAATAATAAGAAAGATATCAAAGACCCCAATATATAAAAGACCTAGTGCCCGTAATAAGAAAAGTCTGTGTTTGTGTCTCTGAGTGTGTATGACTATGTTTTGTGCACTTTTTTTTTTTTTTTTGGTTAGGGAAATATAGCATCACTAAACAAAGGACTGGGAAGGAAGCATGTCTACAATTTTATTGTGCAGTATGGTGCAGTAAAACATATACATGAAGGCCACATACATAAAGATCCATAGAAATCTAGAATAATATGATGTCTTGTAATTTGGTCTATTAATTACACCTCCTTAATGTAAATAACTCTGTTCACAAATTTTGGTTCCCGATCAGCATCTATAAAATCAATCTTATTTTATGGGCAGAGATAAGCAGAACATTTAATCAACTCTTATCTGAAGTCCATCAAGATTTTACAATATGTGAAAAGAACCTCTCCTTTCATTCTAAGGTGTGTTGTCCCAAAATACTTACTGTTTCTGAAGAATTTTTTATTTCTTCTTAAAGCCATACATCCCTCAGTATACTAGCCTGCTCATTCTTGCCCAATATAAATGCATATGTAGAAAGAGGAACAATTCAGTTAACAATCACTAAGCAGGTACTTATGGGCCATAACTGTTCTAAGTATTAAAAAAGTAAAACATGAATAACACATGTTTAGGGTCCTGTCATGGTTAGTATCCTGAAGTAATTCTTACAGTTTTAATTAAAGATATAACTAAAAGAGCTTCCAAGTGTGTTACTCTGAGGGGTAGAAACCATAGTTGTTATCCCATTACTTAATTTTTTGCAAGAAGAGTGTGAATTATTTTGAACAACAAGGTGAAAATACAGCACTTGTAGTTATATTTCTGTATAATAACCTGGAGAAACTAACAATTAGGATTCTCAAATGCAAAAGAACTACAATTTCTTGGGTCATCCTGAAAAGGATGCTTTATTTAAGAGTATAAATAGATCCTAAAGTTTAAACTTTTATTAATATTTTAACAAATCCACCTTGTTTATTCTTGATGAATTTGTTCCCTACAAACTTTAGTTCTCCTGTATTTTGATCTTGTTGTTAAGTTTTGAGTGTTTAGAATGAAGCATCATCTCTAGCCCACCAAATACCTGTTTTATAAATTTAGACAAATTAATTTTAGCTTCAATTTCCTTTTCTATGAATGTAAGTTGTAGCATTTGTGTGAGAAACATGAAATAAAAATATATATGATAATGCTTTAAGTGCTTTAGATTTGTATAAAGGGTGGAAATTCAGTATTATTCATGTTTTTGAGTTCATTTCAGGGATCCTCTTTTACACACACACACACACACACACACACACACACACATGCACACAGAGTTACCATATTGCCATATTGTTCAGTAGTAAAAATTAGGTTAGGTCAGTTAATTCATCATGTGCCAAGCATTTGAGGAAAGACTTTGAATAAATGTAGTTTTTCAAACATGGTTTGCACACATAAAGTTATACAAAAGTCCTGCCATGTTCTTCATTGTTATACCCAACAGACTACATAAACTGAAGAAGTGTAATAATATCTTTGGTTTGGTAGTAGTATCACTTTAACATTCAAAATAGCAATCCCTTCTTTGGAAATTTTCTGTTATAACTCCATTTACCTTTTAAAAAGTAAGCAGATTAGCTGTTTTCTGCCCCAATAAATAGGCATATAAATGTAAAAACACCAAAAGGGAAACACTGATTTTATACCTCCATCTGTTATGTATCACATCCTATGTGTGTGAACTGAAGCAAACTGTGTATTGCTGAAATGAGCATTGGTTTTCCACACTCTTCAGTGAAATTTCGCCTACTTCACTGATTTTACTCAATAAACAAGTAGAGAAGAATGCTTTACGAGTCATACATATACACTTATTTTTACTCTTTAACTTCTCACCTAAATAATTTTAAATAAAAAGGCAACATTATAGGATCATTTCTAGGTTCTAGAAAATTCTATATTAGGAAAAATGTAAGATTTATGATTATTTTAGTTAAAACAAAAGTCTTTTGAATAATAAACAGCCAATTTATTTTGTCCTGATAATTATGACATTGGAATTTTTTTTCACGGTAATGTCTGAAGAACTATATTACTATGTTTAAATATAGAATTTAATGACTATGTAGTTCTAAGCATTACTAATAAGAGAAAATCATTTTTAGTGTAAAGTTTCATATTTGAACATACACATATACACAAGGATGGAATGACAGATAGATTATTTCCAAATAATTTATATTTTATTTAATTACTTAAATGGAAATAAAAGAACTTATGAACCCATCATAGGCAATGATGGAGAGTCATGTAAGCAAACCAGTACTTTGTCTTTGAGAATTGTATAATTTATTTGCAGAGCAGAATGCATATGCAGAAAAAAGACTTACCAAATTAAATGTAATTCAATCTAATAAGAGGAAGTTTCTCAAAAAGTTTAAGCTATATTCAAGCAAATATTTGTAAAAAGCATGATGAATAAGAAGTTTACTTTGGACTTTGCCTTGGCCATTTTTTCTTTTATTTTCATAGTAAATTCACATATATGGGGAAACAAACTGATTTGAGGCATAACCCATTCTTTTCCTTTCCTATTCTCTGAAAGTAGCAGAGAAATAAAAAGAATAATATTAGTGTTATGTCCTGGCTCTGGCACTTATTTGCAGCTATCCTGAAGAAATCAGCAAACTTTATGGTCCTTATATTCCCTAGAATCAAAAGGAAATAATAAAGACCATCCACCCTGTCTCACAGAACTATTATAAAATCACCTTAGATATTTCAAACCAATCCTACTTAAAATGTAAAGATCATATAATTATAGTGCTTTATTTTATTAGCTAAAACCTGAAAGTTATTATTTAAGTAGATCACTGAAAAGGAAGTTGGCTTCTACATAAATACAGTGCATAATCATAACCAACACCATCACTTCATATTTACAACAGTGCAGGAAAATGGAATCACAGGCAGAAAAAGGATAGAAAATTTTTCTCAGTCTTCTGAGATATCTACACTGTATAGAGATATATGTATGTGTGTATGTATATATATATCTTAGGTAGAAAAAAGAAAATCTTTCTCTCAATAATATAACGTGTGTATACATATATGTGTGATATATATGTGCGTATATATAGACATGATACATGTAAATGGTGGTTTTAAAACTTCAGCACAAATTCTGAGTTTTCATTTACATGAGTTTGAGACAGCTTTGAACAACTGCAGAAATATCTTGTAAAAGGTCATGCAAAATCTAAGTTTTTGCCAGAATATTGAATATTGAGCATAATAGAATTCCAATTACTCTAATGCTGCCATTCCAAAGATGTCACATGTCGACTGTCTTCCAGGTAGTCCCAGTTTCTCATCCAACTCAGTCAAGGGTGAAAAAACAATGGTGAAGAAGCAGGTATGCCAGCACCATTTCAGCAAGTCCCATGCAAGTGACCACTCCTTCCACATGAGTCTTCCCAGCTTAGGTGTGATTCATCATGAAGCAGAACCAAGAAATTCCTTCTGTGCCTTATCTGAATCTGTTCCTCACATAATCCATGAATATAATAAACTAGTTTTTATTTTATACCAATCATTCTGGAGTTGATTCTTATTTAGCAATAATAACAAATTTGGAGTAAGATGCTGTCATAACAAAAATTTAAAACATGACATTGATTTTGGGCAACATGGTAGGCCAAATGTGGTAGAGGTATTTTTTTTTATTTTAATATTTTTATCAGTGCATATAATTATACAATTGTGATATATTCATGCATGTACTAAAGGTGGTCAATGTCCTTATCCAATTCCTCCCACTTCATTCTCTTTTTCCCTTTCTCTGATCCTCATGTTTTATTCTATGAGCACCCTTCTATTTTCATGAAATCTCTTTATTTTCTCTAACTTCAACATGCAAGAGAAAAACTATGACCCTTGACTTTCTGATGTTCTTCTGTTCTACCTATTTTCTTGCAAATACTATACTTTTGTTCTTTTTTTTTTTTTATGGTCACATAGAACTGCACTGTGTGTGTGTGTGTGTGTGTGTGTGTGTGTGTGTGTGTATATATATATATATATATATATACCACTTTTCCTTTATCCATTCATCAGTTGAAGGGCACCTAGGCTGCTCCCATCACTTGGAATGTGTTAGCATTTATAAACACTATCAACAAACTGGTGGTTCCCCAGAAAGTTATAATTAGAACCTTAAGTAGAAAAACTGTTATTGAAAACTGGAGGAAAAGAGATCCTTGTTATGTGTTCTATCACATGTAGCAAATGTTCTCCTAAGATAAGGTGAAAGTGAAACTGTCACTGGAAGAACTGCTTACATTTAACTGCATGTTATATGGTATAGATAGAGAAATAGGGTAAAAATGAAACTCCTCCTACTTCAAGAAGATTTTATAGGAAATTATAAAGAGAATTAATAATGCTGGGTTAAAAAAGTAAAGCTTTTTCATATCTGCAGTCTCCCCTGGGAGAATAGTCTCCCAATAAGAGAGAATCTCAAAATAAAACAGAAGGCTATCACAGAAATGTGGTCTGAGGATAATGATTTAGCAAAGAGTATGACTCTAAATCCCTTTGGTGAGATCACAAATAGATTTAAGCTTAAGCCTTATAAAGTCTTTCCGATAGATAGAAACATTTTTTTTTTTTCCTTAAGGACTTTCTTCAGAGTTCTTCTTGCTTAAACAACAGGATTCTAAAAATCTTTTACTTATTTTCTCAGAGCAAGTTCAGGAAAAGCTGAAGTAATGGGGGTTAATTTCAAGGAGATTTGTGTGTATGATTATTTCTTAGGGAACTCATTTTTCAAAAATTTTAGCAGCTTGAACTGTAGAAATGGAAAGTAGAAAATTACAATGCACTTTCAAACCCACGAACAGAAAGGAAACAGAATATTATTTAGTCAAAGACATGGTTTTATTTCTTATGGGAAGAGGAAGGATGACAAAAGATAAGGAACCAAGAGTCATAGACAATCATTTTCAAGAAGCAGAGTTAGACCTAATGGAGAAATTGACCACATCTGCCTGGTTTAATTTCACATTTTTTAGGACTAGTGGCTTGCATTTGTCTTCCTTTCTTCTCTATGGAGTGCAGGTGATTCTCCTGGTTATGCAGCTTTTGCTTCCATTTTATGTTGATCATGAGAGGAACGGATAATTTGTTAGTTCATTGAATTATAGGCTGATGTAAATTGTACTGAATAACCAAGTCTGATGTGTCTTATGTGCGTTTCGACCTCACTCACAGGAAGACGTTCTAGACTTAAACCTCAGTCTGATGTCCTAAAAGGCCTGGAGTTTGGGGAATCAAGGAAGGGAGGACGTTTGTTTTACATGTAGGAGGTGAGGCATGTAAATAATTTGTGAACAGCAGGTTTTTAAGAACTTAAAAAAAAAAAAAAACTGCACATTTTGTGACATTATTCCCCACTAAGTGGTAGAGATCGTGTTGCTCTACCTCGAATTGGAGTGATTTTTATGCCTCCTTTGACAAATAGAGTACAGATGTGGTGATGCAATGTGACTTACGAAGTTTGATCATAAAATGCCATGTAGTTTTTACTTTATTTGCTGTAAAATTGAGCTGTGTTGCCTGCTTCAATTCAGAGGCTGTCATGCTAGACAGGCTGTGCTTACCTCCAAACATCGACCCAGCTGAGTGAAGACTTCCACCCACCCACATGGAGGTACAAGCCACACCACTGAAAAACTTTATTGGAAGTAGATCCTCCAGTATTAACTCTGCCACCCTCAAGTCAACAAAGTTATTCGCAGCTATACCAGGACATAATAAGGCAGCCTATGAGCCTTCTCAAATTTTATCAATCTTTTTCTCCATATTTATTTACACTGTTGGGGCATCCGTATTTCTATATGAAAAATTGAGCCAGTCACTTCAACAATCAGTGTTACCCACCTTTCCTTTTCCTATCATTTGTGATAAAAAGAGAGGCGAATGGCCTAGTTACTATCTCAGAAGCAATCTTTAGTGAAACTATTGCTTGTTTTAATATTAGAACACAATACCAACACAGTTCATGCTTTCATGATAAGAAAGCAAATATTTAGGAACATATTTAGGAATAATTATAACATAGTCTTCCCTCATCCCCATACCTTGATCCCCAGAGTCATGTACTCTTGACACAGAGGCAAAAAGACATTATGTAAGTTGCTAATGTTTAGCATATTCTATATTCAGCTGAGAAGCATCCCATCTCAATCTGCTGTCACATTGCCCATACCATAACTGAATTTTAAAAAGACACACCATCATTGCATAGTAAAAAGAAATTCATTCCACTGATAAAGTCAATGTTAGAAAAAGTATATGCAGTGGCACTAGCTATTCTAACTGTGATGTTCAAGATAAAAGTGATGCTGTATGAGAGACATTAAAACTTTGCAGTGAATTCCCATATTATGACAGTGGGAGAATTATGAGAATGAGAAAAAGGCAAAAAAGAAAACTAATCCATAAACTATTTGCCCATTACTTAAAAGACAAATTGCTCTAGCATTTGGGGAGCCCACTCTTACTGATTACCTGCAAAGAATTAGTGCAGTTTTCTGTTTAAGCAAAAGCAAGGACATCTGAATTGAGAACACTCAATATTGTTGAGCCTATTTAAAAACAGCATTTTTGGTCACAAGTCTTATTCAGCTCATGAGCTCATCAATACCATAATGGGTCACCTTCTCAGGCAGACTTTAAAGAATTTATTCTGTAATGTAAATCTCTTGATAAACTACACCATTCACAAAGATTCTTAATTTCTGGATAATTTGAAAAGATCTATTTACTCACTTCTTTCTCAAACCACTTTGACACTAGTCATCTACTTTGCAACAGAGAGGTTACCTAACATCTGGCTAGATAATTAGCTGCTCACCAGGAATTTGTTTATTTATTGACCTCACTTTATCTCTTGTTCCAAGTTATGTGAAGAGCAAGATACATTGTTTGAAATATCCCTTTCTACGAATATGATGCACTGGAATAATTAAACTGTACCTTCCACTGAAAACATAAGAATTGCAGACAATCTGAAAAAGTCTTTTAAAAACATGTGGTTTGTAATGGAGAAATAATTCATGATGTAAAAATTAACAGGAAGCTAAATGACAGAAAATTAAGGAAAAGACAGAAAACAATATTTTCCCTAACAACATCGGTAAATTTAAAAAATAATTACTATTCTTTAATAGTCTAGTGGAATAAGCATGTTAGAAATCAAATTCTGAAGATTGAGCAGTGTAAAGAGATCTTTCTCATATTAAGTTTGGACTTCTCAAAAGATTGTCTCTTGGGATGATTGAGCCCATAGTAAATACCTCCCCACCACAATTAGGTCCTTTGCTGCTGTGTATCACAGGAAGAAAGAAACTGTATCAGAGATTCAGAATATCTATTTGGCATTTACATGAATTTACAGCCCAAATTTGTATCAACACAGTGTCCAATGAACTCCCAGCTATAAATCTGAACTGGTCCGAGTCCATCAAATATTCTCTTAAAGATCCTATCTTAATCCCATTCTTCAGAAATACTCTACAAGTAATATTTCAAATACAATATGAAAATCTCATAGTAAAACATATTCAGGCATAGAAGAAGATAAAGCATAATTGGAAAGGAGCTGAGGAAAGAAAGCAGAGACAAAATATATTGAGATTGGAATTATTGAACAAACCAATCTACATTTACTAAATTGGAAAAAAAATCAAACTTAAAAACATCTGCAGGGTCCAATGAACCACAAAGTGTGAGCTTTGGTAAGTAAAGCAGTGAAAATGAAAGAAAAATAACAGAAATAATAATAGGAAGTAAACACAGAGAAGTTTAGCAATCCATTTGACAACCTTAAGCAGCTAGTGATTTAAGATCCTATTTGTAATAGAATATAGCAAATCATGAAAGTGATTCCACCTCAAGTCTGTAGGAGGGATTATACAAGAATACAGATCATTCAGGATCATAGTAGAATTCTGTACACATTCATTATATATCATACTCAATAATCTGAGGTCAGGAATGGCTTTCTAATCCACACAGGTATTTAGAGACCAAGAGTCACAGAGGGTCTACCATCTTCAACATAGTCTTGGGCATTATTATTATTATAGTCAACTGGAAAGTGAAAGAACATGGGATACAACACACTGGGAAGAATATGGTTCAGACACAATTCTATGCACATTCCACTGGGTGGAAATGGTAGAAGTGCCGTTTCTAGGAGTCAAGGCAGTTAGAAACATCATCTAGCTTTGTGCGCAGAATGAAAGAGGAACTGTTTTTAGATGATTATCTTTTGTTCTGTCAAGAGAGAAAAACTTTCCAAAGTCATTTTGAAAATGCTGATTTTCCAAAGATGGATGTAATGTGTCCATCTCCATGTGGTTTTTTGTATAGTGACATTGTCACTCTTTCATGAAGGAATGTCATTTTATTTCTTCCAAACCCTTGAACATAAGCAGGCTGAGACTGCTTTAATAGAAAAGAAAAAAAATGTGGCACCTTGCCAATTCTGTGGGAATTGGATTTGCAATTAAACTTGCAGTTTTGATTTTGGAATGCTGACTCTTGAGATATTCTTCCTTTGGGACATAAGTGTTATCCTGTCTGAAGCCCAGGTCATATAGAGAAACCATGTGTGGGTACCCTGATTGAAAGCCCTAGCCGAGTCCCTAGCTGGCAATCAGCATCAATTACCATGCCAGTGATCCTTCTTGATGACTTTAGCCCTAGCTGCCAACTGACGGTAATGGATGAGGGACCTAATTAAAAATCACTTAGCTAAGTCCAAAAAACATGCAAAAATACAAAATTTAAAGATATAGTAACAGAGGATTGCTTTATACTATTATAATTTTGTGTAACTCAATATGAAAAAATAGATGACTTCAACATAAATTGGTTACTAGAATTAAAATGTTTTTATTAAAATACTCATATTATGTCACATTAGTACTGAGACTGGTCTGAGGACAGAAGCCTGAAAGCATTGAGGAACCTGGAGGAAATGTAAATATATTATTGGATGCTGAAAAAATATGACTTTATGATGTCAGAAAGTTTAACCATTTGTAATAACACAGAAAACAGAAACTACATTTAATGAACTGGTGTCTATAGTAAAGAAGATGATCAAATTTGAAGTACCATCTTATATGCTCTTCTGTAATGTGCATTTGTCACTCCATTATCAAAATGTGAATTCTGTTTCTCAACCCTTTGAATATGAAAAGACCTGTGACTGCAATCAATCAAATATGGAGAAGTGATACATAGTAGTTCTTGGGTAGCCCCTGATTTGCCTAATACCTTCAGTTTTCTACTTTTTGAGACTCCTGTTCTTGGCATGCTTCCCCTCAGCACGAAGATGCCATATTTTGAGAGCCCAGTCACATGGAGAGACCATGTGTGGTAATTCTAGTTAACAGCCTCTCTAATGGTAAATATCAATTGCCAGACTTTGTAGCAGACCATCTGACATGTCCAGACCAGTTGAGCATTCAGGGGAGTCTAACTTCTGAGTCAAAGTATAACTGAAAGAGAGATGCACACAAGAAACCAACTGCACTGAGTCAACCACAGAATCCTTAGATAAAACAAATGGTCATTTAAGCCACTAAGAAGTAATGTGGTTTGTTGTGCAGAATTTGGAAGCAATGTTGTTATCAAGGATCCAAAGGACAGAACATCAAGATACAGATTATTGAAATCACCAAGTATGTGAAAACTGACAGAACTGCTCAGCTTGTTTCTGAACTTGCTTTAGGGCAGTGATCCCTTTAATCCTCCCATGTATTTCTCTTCTGAGTAGGAATGCCTACACACCACGGTATTTTGGAAGCATATCATCTGTACCCTAATTTTATGGGTGAAAAAACAATGTGCATCAAGATTATACCTAGAATCTCACCTATATCTTATTTAGATAATGAGATTTTTAATATTGTGAGTTAATGTTTAGGTGCAATTTTGAATTTAGAGTTAATGCTAGAAGGGGTTAAGATTTTTAGGAATGCTGAGATGAGATGAATATATTTTGTATGTGGAATGGATGTGAATTTTAGAGAAGAGGCCAGACAATAGTGGGATGAATAATGCTTTCCAAAAATTCGTGTCTTCCTGGAACTCTGGAATGTGACCTTATTTGGAAATAGGATTTTGCAGATGTAATTTAAGATGAAGTCATAATGAATTAGAGTAGGCCTTAAATCCAATTATTGGTGTCCTTATACAATGTGTAGAGAACACACAGATAAGTACACAGAGGGGAACCCTATAAAGACAGAGGCAGACACTGAAAGAGAGCCACCAGATAAGGGATGCCAAGAATTGTCTGTAGCTACCACAAGCTACAAAGAGGGAAGGAATGATTCTTCTGTAGAACATTCCAAATGTGAATGACTATAAAGACGTTGTGATTTCAAATCTACAGTGTCCAGAATTGTGTAAGAAAAGATTTACATTGTTTTAAGCTACCCAATTTGCAGTCATTTGATACAATTCCCCTAAGAAAGTAATGCAGAATATTATAATATTGGAGAAAAATTATTTATTGTGCCATTTCCCTTCATTTCAGGGTGAAGAGACAAGAATAATGTAAAAAAAAATTTTTTAAAAATGGGTTATTTCCTCCAAGTCCTAGTGAAAGTGTAAGAAGGGAATAAGACATGTTGTCAAGTTCCAGTAGGAGTTCTCTTCTGTCTCATGCAGTAACACCCCTAACAGAGGAGGATCTTTGCTGGTGTGATCAATGTCATCAATTACATACACATACTGTCTTTTCATGATGTTCTGGAAAAATGACTATATAATTCCTTATGTTTATGTAGTTCACTGACAGTAGTCCTGAATTTAGTGAGCAACTCAACTGAAAAAGCAGGAATAACACAGTAAAAAAAAAAAAAAGCAAAAGGAAGTAAACCTCAAGTTTTTAAAATATATCACTGAAAGCAAATCACATGAATCATTTTAAAGAATTTTATGTAAATTCAAACTGATATAAGCAAGTTACAGCAATATATTCTAAGCCAGTATTTTTTAGCTAATTTAAAAACACTGCACCCCAAAAATTTGTTTACTAAATGTCAGTAATAGCTAACTATTGTACAATCATGTTTATTAATAGCTTCCTCTCTCAAAACTCAATTACATCCAATAATAAGCTTTTCCCTTTTTTCATCCTCTTCTCCATTGCACTCCAGGTCAGCTGGTACGGTTTCTGCTTCAAGTCACAGATCTGTAGGTTAGCTAAAATTTTCATGAACTCAGCTGGCCTCAGCTTCGCTCAGCTGGGCTTGACTCCAGACTTCAGAGGTAGTGACTGTCTGGAGTATTTCTTGCACACTGCAAAAGCACAAGACAAAGGCGCTAACCCAAATGTCCACACATATTTTATGCTGATGTTTCCATTTCGTTGGTTAAAGCAAGTTACATGGCTTAGCTGAAATTCACATTCTTGGAAAAGTGGTAGTGTACTTCACTCTGATTAAAAGAGTTGCTTCATTTCTCTACTACAAGGAGAAATACAAATAGGGAATACAATTCAGAACATCATAGTGATGTAAATAAATGCACCCCAGACTACCAAGGCAACTTACTCTGAGATGCCCCCCACTGGTTAGGAATCTAAATTCCACATATTTTCATAATTCATCATTACATTGTTATTGGTATGATAGATGATTGACACATTCCAAAAAACTGCACAGATTCAGAGAGTTGTCATATTTCTGATGTAAAATGCAAAGGAGATACAGTTGTCCCAGACAAAAATATATATATAATTTTTCTGACTGTGTGCTGGCTTTGTAATTTGTCATCTTTGCTACTATCTTTTTCTACTATGTAATCAAGAATGGAGGAAATAGTAGCCACTATTGCCTTCTATTCTTCTACAAGGTTGACTATTGATTTCAACAGATAAGTGAGAATATGTGTTATTTGTTTCTGTGTCTGGCTTGTGTCACTTAACATAGTGATCTCTAGTTATATCTATAGAGCTGCAGGGGGGAAGAAAGAGACAGAAGTTCAATAAGTGTCACCAAAAACACAGAGTGGAAGAATTACTTTGTCTTTTCTTTTGCACAGTAGGGTAACTGCTATTTAAAACTATCCATGATATTCAAAATGACTAGAAGAGTACAAAATTCTCAGCACATAAAAATGCCTAATGATTGATGAGATAGAAATCCTCATTACCCTCATTTGATTACTACACAATCTATACATGTGTTACAAGCCCCATAAAATGCATAGATATTATGTCTCAATTAAACAATGGCAGAAATAGCTATGCCTAGGTACAGATCTCATTATGAAATCAAGCTATATTTGTCATCTATTCCCCATAATGCCTCACTCTGCCTCATGGACAACAGTGGCATCCAGATTTCTGAAAGAATCAAGTAGGCTCAGAATAATATCCAATATTCCCCAAAAAGATTTAGATACTTTACTTTTATCAAAGGTGCAGTCACCTAGGCTAATGATCACAGGACATTTTGTACAAGTCTGAGAGAAGAGTTCAATTGTGCTCTTGTGATTTTATAGACCAGATCCTCTTCTAAGGTGCTTATATTTAAAGAAAGTCTGTGAAGTAACTAAAGTTTGAAAATTATCATTGCAATATGTCACAGTATGTCTCAAATCAGAACTATGTTAACAAGGACAGAATTTTCCTTCTTTGTTTATTCATGTTTGGAGGTCTTATACGAATTATTTATCCACGTCTAGAGATTTCTGGTATTTGGATTATTCTTGTAGTTATGTCTTTCATGTAATTCTAGTTGCCTAAAATAATTTAAATTATTCAATTTCATATTGGTGATTACCTGGTTCCATCTAATCTATGCCATCTTGGTGTTACACACTGCAATCTGGAGTATGTGATAAATCTTGTAGTAATAAACAAAGTTGGGTACAATTTTATTTTACATGGAAGAGGCATCTTTATGAACTGTTAGGTGTGTTCAGAAAGAACTGGGGATGTGTTCAATTCTCACTCCAAAGCATCCTTACTACAGTTGCATATTATGAATTGAGCAACACTTTATGAAACATAACATAATCTCTCACAGTCCTTTACCCCACCACCACATTACTGGATGGATCATCAATATTACCCTGCCCATCAATTCTCAGCAGCCATTCTATGGAATTTATATAGAATTAGGACTGACTGTAAGGAATAACAGTTAAAATACCTCTTGTAAGCATACAGGAAGTTTTTGGGATTATGTAAATCATATCATAGAATTTAAGGGGAAAATTATCCATTCTTGAATTATGTAGAAAAATCTAATGAGTAGCCCCTTGAGGAGTCTACTGTAGAAATAATTCACTTTTAAAATCCTATGCACTTTATAACTGATTGAATTTAAGTTATATAATATCTATTTAGCCTAGTTCAGTCAGATGCACATAATTTGGCAGAGAAGAGAGTTCTCTAACATCTTGACTATTAAACAATAAATATATTCAATGAAAATATGATTATCTTCAAATCAAGATGGGGGTTATTACTGAAAATTGACAAATGGTTGCCAAATGGGTGAAAACAAAAGCTTTCTACTACATACCTAAAGACTGTCATAAGAAGACATATATATTTGTGCATGCCTCTAATGTTTGATAGACATTTAACCTCTCTGATCCTTAGGGTTTTTTTCCTTAATTTTTAAAATAAGACTGTTAGAATGATTGATCTTTAAAGATAATTTTAGTTCTAAATTTTACCATTTAATTTTTAAGTCTTAAGGTGGTGTTATAACTCAATTAATTATCTTTTGTTTCCAGCCTCAGTAAATACAACTGATGACAGTTTCCCAGGGAGGTTTTTGAATACCAGATTATGTACTCTAATTACATATAAATATACTTACTCTTTTTCAGGAAGATTCATTGACAAAATGTTACTGGTGAGTCCTAGGAAGATTTTTAAGTAAAGGAGCGTGATCTTCAGCATCACCTCAAGAGTCTTGATCTCATTTAACATCTCCTTCAGTGTTCATCTCCCCAGGCTCCTCCTCTGCAGGCAAGAGCAAACATATTCTGAAAGATAATAAAACATGTTTTGGACCCTTCTCTCCTCCTCACATTATGTGATTAGAATGTAATGACTGTATGTTTCAGACTGATAATTAATAATCACATTTCTACACAGTCTATTTGCAGTATAAAATTACCATTTATGCCATCCTGATATTTTCTCTATTTTCATACGCACTTGGTTGGAAACCAGAGTTGTGCTCCAAGACATGGTTGTCAGCAAAATTCTCGTTCGTATTTCATCAAAATAATGTACTCACATGATATTTGGAAGGTGCAAAAGAAAAAAGAAGCTATTATTCTCCTCTGGCCTGAAGGGCAGATGTGTGGACAGATGACAGACCCGAGGTTTGTAGCCGTTCCCAATAAAACTCCTCCAGATCAACACACTGCTAAGGTGCTGAAGGCAGACAGATCGCTGACGACAATTTATTGGGCTCCTGTTACTTTCTGATTTCTCAAAAGTCACATTCCCCAGACTAGAAGGTTATGCTTGTTTAAAATGTTTTTCTGATGCCAAATCTGAAGGTCTGTATCTGGGTTAAAAAAAAAAAAAATCAACAATAAAAGGGAAAATAGAAGAGCTGTGGTTTATCTGGAAGAAAGACTGTCCTGAGGGTTAGGAAATTTTGACTACTTTGATAGTATGAATAAATAAGGAAAGACCTTCTCCTTTAGACACCATCAAATATTTGTTACTAACTTGTTTTTTAAATGATATATTTCATACGCTTTAAAGATCATTTTTATTGGTGCATTATTATTGCACATCATGTTAGGCTTTCTTGTTATAGTTTTGTACATGCACATAATTTGACCAATTTGTTATTAGCTTTTCTGGTTGTTTCTTGATTATCTCCTGTTCTTACTTTCAAAAGGTAATCACCTTGGCCCCTGAGACTTTTAGCTGAAATTTAGAGCAATGACCCACTTTTTTTTCCAGAAACTTAATTTTCATATCCTCTTTACAATAATACAAGAGTCAGGGAGACCACTTTAAGCACTTTG
Source organism: Sciurus carolinensis (assembly GCF_902686445.1). Lineage (NCBI taxonomy): Eukaryota > Metazoa > Chordata > Mammalia > Rodentia > Sciuridae > Sciurus > Sciurus carolinensis. The sequence continues at coordinate 61,953,943 of NC_062217.1, read as the reverse complement.
CTCTGTCAACTTCTGCTCTGTTCTTCCTGAATATATTTGTTTGAACTCTGTTGGAGTTAGTTTCTTTGTCTTCTTGATGTTTGTTTGTTTTTTAAATTCTCCCTGTTCTTCACTCTTTCCTACTCTTCTGTCTTCTCATCATACTTTTGTAGAAAGGGCAACTTTTATTCCCATTTTTTCTTTCTCTTTTTGTATGAATTCATATGACTATGATGATTATGATGTTCCATAGTCTGGTCCTCAACTCTCCCACATAAAATTGACAGAGGGAAATATGGAAGAGTTTATTTATGAATTGTTAAAATGACCATGACACAGAGGAATGAGCTCGATCAAATTATGTCATGCACATGTAGGAATATGGCATAATGAATCCAGTGTTATGTATAATTGTGATCCACCAATAAAAAATATATTAAGTAAAAAAGAAGAAAGATTTGACTGGTTTTCATGGTCTTATAATCCCTAGTTCCCAATTAACTTCCTACTGAAGAGAAAGGATTTTTCTGTAGACTTGAATATGTTAGATAGTATTTCTACATTTTTGTGTTCTATTGTTTCATTGTAGAGAAATATACATAATATTTACCATTTTAATCATCTTTAAACATAGAGTTCAGTGGCATGAAGTACATTTAACATCATGCAAACATCACCACCATCTACCTCCAGAAATTTCTCATATTCCTGGTTGAAACCGCATGCCCATTAAACAGTAAACTCAACAACCCCCTCTCCCTCCAGCCCCTGATAACCACCTATTCTACTCCCTACTTTCTGTCTCTAGGAATCTGACCACTCCTCATGTAAATGGAGTCAGAAGATATTTTTATTGTTACTACTGGTTTGCTTCACTCTGCATGACATTATCAAGGCTTACCCATACGTATGTCAGAATTTTCCTCCTTTTAAAGACTGTATAGTATTCCATCCTGTATACAGATCATCTTTTGTTTATCCCTTCATACTTTGATGGATTCTTTTTCTTATCTTTTAGTACTTGGAAGTGAACCCATAGATGCTGTACCACTGAGCTATATCCCCAGTCCTTTTTATTTTTTATTTTGAATCAGGGTTTTGCTAAGCTGCAAAGACTGGCATTGAACTTGGTTGGGAACTGCCTGCTTCAACCAACTATTTTAAAAACACAACAGAAGGAAATTATAATGTTAATAATCCCTACTTCTGTTAGGGAATTGTGAATGATTTCTTCCTTTCTTTGTATTTCCTGTCTTTTTTACAATGAGCCTTGTACTATTATTATTACCAAAAAAATTATTACCTCTTCTCTCTTTGATCTGATTGCTTTAGGCTTCTGTGAGCTCCTGAGTTAGTGCTCCATTCACCTATCCATTAAAACTAGTCATAGACATTTTTAAAAGCCCAATGATTAGAATCACTGAATACCAAGATTCAATCATTTCTTCTCCTTCTTTTTCTTCTTCTTTGCAGAACTGGAATTTGAAGGCAAGCACTCTTCCACTGAGCTCCACCCTGGGTGCAGAATCCTGATATGTCATACCACTCAGGGAGGCCCAGGAGTCATCTCACCACTTATCAAATGAGAACACACACTGTGTTTAGTGGCTCGTAACTAGCACATTTGACTGTACTGGGCCTGAATGAAGGTTTCTTCTGCATCACTCTCTCTTATTCTGGGTGCTATCAGCTCAGACAATAGCAGGCCTTCACTCCATTCACGTGGACTTAGCTCTTGAGTTCACCTTTAGAAAGCATAGCCCAAGACAGTGGGAGGTGAGAGGTACTGGGAGGGGGCGGTTCTTGATCTCTTTTTCCCCTTGCCTTCCACCTTCCTGGGCCTCCACATTAGCCCTCTGATGGTCCCCAGGGATGGCAACATCCCGCAGTGGAAGAAAAATTCTCTGATCATTCCCTGGGTGCTTATTAGTCAATTGCTAGTGTGATTTATTTTTCAGTCTCCTTCCCCATCTCCTAGTGAAGCCAAAATTTATCTGGTGGAATTGAGAAAATGGAGGTCAGTCTGAGTCTGGGAAGTTGGAGACTGCTCCTGGGAGATTGTAATGTCAGTGTCTCCAGAGCCCTTTAACCAACAAGGTTACCTGCCTATACTACCCCACCCAAAGGCTGCAGACAGGGAATTGCTAATTAATGCCCTTCCCCCTGCCCATCTGCTTCTCTTCTTTTTGCCATCTCACTGACTTCTCCTAGGCCTAGTCAAGAAGGAGAGAGATAAGTGGGAAAGAGCAGGGGAAGAAAGGATACTTTAAGTCTATAAAAAGGGCAGGGTGCTCTTACTTCCTGGGATACAAGAACACCAGCCATGGCCCCCTTCTCTCTCCCTGGAGAAGTCTGTGTTACTCCTTTAAATAAAACTTGCTTCATATGCTTGCCTTGGCATGCTTCTCTGCTGTTATACTTCAACATTTGAGGAAGAACTCATCACGGATAACCAGTGGTATCATTAGGGGAGAAAGAGACCAGAAGAAACAGAAACACCATTTCGTCTTCTCTACAATATTGCTTAGGGCTGGGTGTGACTGCTTCCAAGTATCTCTACTTCCTTACCATCCTATTTCAACTGGAGTGTTTCCAAAGCACAGCAGTTCCCAGAGGTTCTCAGAAAACACTCCTGCCAGGAAAACAGGAGGCCCACACCCAGGCTCTGTAACTGCAGTACTGAATCTGCACTGGGCAGTATTTCTACTTTTGAAAGAAGAAATGAATACAAGTATAAGATAAGTCAATTCAATCATTTAAACTTTGGGATGTTATGCAATAACTTATTGTGGGTATTGGCAAAATCTTAGGTAAATTCACCTCTTAGTTTAACAGCATTTTAATTCATATTTTGACTAGTTGGTCTCAAGGAATGGATAGATTTTCTAAGTTTATAAAACTATTAATTAACACTTCATTTAGAATTTTCTAAAAGTAGACTTGATAAAGGATATGTACATGAGCAATTTTTTTTTCCTTCTTCAGGGCTACAAGGACCCTCCCTGGTTCATATACCTACATAATAACTTAAGGATTGGCATTCCAGCCACTCCTGGAATATCTACCAGCTCATTCTCATTTAGCATGAACTCATGGAACTTACAATAAGCTTAACATTTTATTTTTATTTTTATTTATTTATTTAGGTACTGGGTATTGAACCCAGAAGCCCACATCCCCAGTCCTTTTTTCTGTTTTATTTTGAGACAGGGTCTTGCTAAGTTGCTTAGAACCTCCTTGAGTTACTGAGGTTGGCTTTGAACTCCTGATCCTTTTCCTTCAGCCTTCCAAGCTTCTGGGATCACAGGAATATGGCACCATGCCTAGTCTAATCTTAACGTTTTACACATCAAATTTAATGAGTAGATTTCATTTGTGATAGCAAACTACGTATGTGTGTTAGTGGAAATATGTATATATGTATGCAGGGAAACAGACTTAGGAGAAACATCAGATAAACTGAATAGATAAAGTAGTTAAAATAATTTGATAGCATCAACTGGGCAGAAATTCCAGATTTAAAAATGTTACAATTTTTAGATTTGTTTATATTTAAGTACCAACATTGCTAACAATATAAAATGCAATTACTTTTAGAGCTGACTTTGATTTTCTTTGCATTTACTTTGATATTTGATGGTGGCTGTAGAATATAACAAGTATAATTATGTTAATCATTCACATCACAGATTATAATTTCCCTACTTTAATCACATATCTGTAATCATCATTTTATCCTTTCTATTGACAAAATGAATCTCTTATTTTTTTGTCAGTCTGTGTTCTAATATTGGTTTTTAAATATGTTTCAAAATTTTTATTTAAAATATTAATTTACTGTTACTCCATTTCAAATAATTCAATATTATTTTTAAGCTTTTAAATTATTTCTGCTGGAGTTTAGTCACAAAATAATGTTCAATGAAGCCTGGTTCATATAATTTATCTGGCCAGGTAACTAGAGTATAATTATATGGTATTATTCACAATAAACTACAGAAGAATATTTATAGAAACAGTTTAAAATATATTGTGTTCTTTTTTTGTCTTAGTTATCTTTTATATTAAAATTATAATTATTTTCATGTAATCATAATTTTTTAAATTTTATGATTTTTATAAAAAAAGGTTTTAATTAATTTTAAAATATGTAATCATAAGGATTGTTATGCCTCCTGTATTTTCCTGAATAAGTGTTTAATATCTAATGCACAGTATGATGACTATAGTTAGTAATAATACATAGTATATTTTAAAATTCCTAAAAATGTAGACTTTAAATGCTCTCATCATAAGTAAAGTATATAAGTATAGGAGATGATACATGTCAATTAATTTAATTTTAAAATTTTTAAATATTTCAAAACAATACACTCAATCTACAAATATATGTGTGCATATATATATATATATATATATACAATTATTGCCCATTAAAAATAAAAGAAAAGAAATAAAATATTTAACTTCTCAGGGAAGGGTTTTCTGTCATCTTTTCATATAGAGGATCCTCTTTTAGGTTGTAATTATATCTATTTGAATTAGACCTTGAAATGTTCATTCATGCTTTTGTTATTTCAGGATTAGATTACTGAAGTTCCCCACTGGCTTCTGGCCCAAAAGGAAGCTTCATAAACTCCAGCTGGTGCAGAATGTTGCTGTCAAATTCTTCTGGCAAAAGACATCAGTCTAAATATATTTCCATGTTTCTTTCTTATTTTTACGCATATTTCAGGGTAAACACTATAGTGATTGTAAAAGGACCTCTTTCCTTAAAAGTTTTTAGTGATATTTGGTTCCCTGAGAATTAACAATTCTTTTTCTTTCCTTTGTTTATGTACTCCAAAGAAAACTTTTCATTAGCCTCAAGGTGAGCTTACAATCATCTCATAATAAAAGTTATAAAATTGCTATGCACCTCATTTTAGATTTGCTTCAACAAATGTGTTTCATATGTGTATGTATTATATAAATACATGCACACACAAAGTTATGTTTTCAGTTTTTGTGAGTATGAAAGAATAATTTAGAAATCTTGGCTCAAGGTTATCATTCTTATATTGACATTGCTTTCTTTACTGTCAGAAAGTGTGTTTCTACTATACTATCACACAGTACAGTATTTATCTCATAGCTAAATGTTATGGTTAATACCAAAACAAAGATCAAATTATCTGATTTTCATTTGGGAAATGTTTTATTTCTGTGAATCAAACATGTTTAAGGTGAACTTGATATCACAATATTATTCTCGGAAAAAAATATACGTGTGTACGTGTGTATGTATGTCTGTGTATAAAATATATATTTGAGCTAGGAGTATATGAATATAAAATCAACATTGGGAACTTAATGTCATGTGTAATTTAAGAAAAGATAAGTGTACATAATAACAAGATCAAGCATTTGTAATGAGTGCTATATAGTACTATACACTGGAAGAGAAAGATGAGGGTTAGGTAAAATTATCTGCAGAATTTGGTTGGATCCTAGAAGAAGGGAAACTTTTATAGGCCAGAGCAGTGGGTAAAAAGAATTCAGAGTGAGGGAACAATGACAAGAGTAAAGGTGCAGAGAAAGATGATCTGAGGTAGAGATAGAGGTGATTAACTTGAGAGCTTAGAAGATGAAATAAATGATGTCATATATGACATTATTGTTTCATCACAAATAGGTCATGAAAAAAGCACTTGTTAGAGTTAGCACAACGTAAAAGGCCAAGAACAGTACTTAAGCAGCAATATCCTATGTGTTTACAAGTACAAAGTCTCTTAAGGACACAATGCTGATATGGTAACGGTTTCATGTAAGTTTTTAGTTTCCTATTATTAAAATTCTTATTACTTTCATTTTATAAACTGAGAAAAATGAACATTAAAAACTTTACAAATAGTGTGCCTTCCTTCACTTACCTTAATTACTATTAAGTAACGTTCAGGTCCGTCTAACACTTTAGTCTAAATCGTGTCTATAAAGTCATTCCCCAGTTTTCTGAAATGTAAAGATATATAGTATAGTCACATGCTTATGATATACTGTATATTAGGAAACTATTATTATTTCCCTTACCGAGACTTTTTTTTCCTTAGAATGAACTTCATGCCAAGTTACAGTTTTTAAATTTTCCAGGTAAAATGTTCCAGGTACCGAAGAATGCTTGTAAACCTAGGGCCTGAGTGCATCTGTCAGCTAACAGCTCTCAGCATCGCATAGACAAAAGGAATCTTTCTAAACCCAAGATGTTCAAAAATACTTATTAATCTTTTGCTGTTTCATTTAGAAACTAAATTCTAGTCTCATATATTTTTCTGCCTGTGTGTGTATTATGAACTTTAGAGTTTTATAAACATATCATACAACTACCTTCAGAGAATATGATTTTATAAAATTACATTCATCCATTCCTCTATCTTTGAAATGTTTACATTACAATTTATTTTTTCAGAACACAGACCTCTGGTTAAATTAAACATATGAAAGGCTTTCTTTGCCTATGCTTTGAATAGCAGCTACTAATGTCTCTGAGTTGGGGGTAAAGGTTCTACATAATTTATGGACCGAAACTTGAGGATATGTAGCAGTATAAATCTTGTTTAGCTGGACTAATGAGCTATTGACTGCTTTCTCCATGCTACATAATGTCTTCATTTTGTGCCCTACACAGGTGATAATTCTAACCATTGGGGATTTTTCTCCTTGGAAAGGTGGGACTAGGCGAATCCTCTCGTAAAGAAACTGTATTTTGTGACCTTATCAACATAATATTTACATGACAAAGAACATACCTGCATAATAATAAAACAATGTATTAGTTTTAATAAAAACAATCATTTCTAATAAACTACTAATGCTTCCAAGTACTTGAAAATGTCAACTAAGATTAACAAATTACTTTACATGCAAAAATCATTGTCAGTAATTTAATAATTTGGCTAATGTTAATTAATTTATAACACTTCATTTTTTAGTGAGGAGCAAATGCCTTTTGATGTGAAACTATTCACATGTATTTAAGTTATAATTTAAAGTATTTTTTAACAAGATTTTTTTTAGTAGAATTATTTCACTGCTAGCAACTTTCTAAAGAAGAATATGTTCAAGTCTGAAATAGGTTTAATTGTATTTTCATATTTTATAATATATTTTCATTAACCTGATTTCTTTAAAAAAAAATAACCGATATTATTTGAATGTGTAAAACATCACGGGGTTGAGGATGCACTCAGGGGTACAGCACTTGCCAAGCATGAGTGAGGGCCTGGGTTTAATTCCCCCATTGCCAAAACAAACAAACAAAACCCCTAAAAGTATTAGTCTAATCCTCCCCTACCTTTGGATATAGGAGCTTGTGATAAAAAAAATCCCCTTACCTACCTTGTCTGGTAGTCAAGTATAAAATGCTCATTTCAGAAGGTGTCTCAGGAGGAAGTAGAGGCACACAAAGAAGACAAGAACAACCCCTGCCTGCTTTTTCCTGACTTTTGTCCATCACTACCAGACCCTGCCCTTTTTGTACAATCACAATGACACAGTTGTCCCTGCTTCACTAAATCCAAGCATCAAAATACGGTGTTTCCTCTGGGTCTTGAGTCTTCATCCTGAGTCTCCTATCTCATGGAAACTTTGATATATAAACATATCCTACCTTTTTGGTGGTTACTCTGTTTTTTGTTATGGGGAATTCCATCATGACCCTATGAAGAATGAGATGTGTTTTCCTACACATCTATATTTCAATAAAGTAAACATTAGATTTAAGCAAATTTTTGACCGCGTTGGGAGGACAACATAAACAGTCACCAATGATATTGTTAAAAGATAAATTTGAACACATTAAAATATTAAAGGGATTATTTGAGCAAGTAAGTAATGTCAGACTACAAACAGCTGGGCTCCTGTGAGAAGTACTCAAGGGAAACTCTGAAAGGTGTTCATGGTAGCACCTTTTGCTTTAACATGCTTCCTTCCCACACATGTACTTACTTATTTTCTCATCCAATCACTTGAATGACTACCCCTACCCCTTATTTCTAGGTTGTATACTTGACTTTTGGGAATTTGAAATGTAAACAGTATGAATTGCCAAGGGCAAGGGCAAGAGGAATTCCAGTTTCTCTAACACACTTAGCAGGAGAATGGTGAATGAGAGACAAGAGAACAGAAGCATGGCAGAAAGACCTTGGTTCTGAAGCTGCTGCCAAGGTCCTTTAAGTTCAATGTACTCGTATTAAGGAAGCACCATACTTGGTATATTGGTTTTGGAGCCAAAAGAGATATGCATATTCATTACAATAACTTAAACGATTTAGGGCTGTGAAAGGAAGACTTACATTGGTTTTTGTTCATTGTTTCTTTATAATTATGACTTTCCAAACTAAGCAATCATTTTAGAGTACTTTAGTACAAGCTCACTGTAGGTACTCCTCTTGAACTTATTCCACTTATGTTCAGGTTATTTATAAAACATACAGCTCCATAAATCCAGACAGTACAAAAGCCACTTACTGAAAATTCATCACTTTGTGTTCTATGGAAAAGGGTGGAAATATGATAGAACTCACTACATGACAATTATGTGACTGGAATGGACTTTGTTTCCACCAGTTTGTATACAAAGAGAAACAGTTTTAATAAGAAGAATAAAAAAATATGAGAAATATTTAGCATACCTAAGAGAATACTCAAATTCAAACACTCATTAATGTGCAAATAAAGCATTAATGAAGCTTATCTATTTATTAAAGAAAGATCTGGAGAACCTCCATTTGGCAGCACTTTATCAGTACTGTTCGGAATGGATGAGTATAATATCAACAATACTGCATTGTCTCTAAAATTCTATAATTCAATTTACATTTTAAATTCAGAGAGGCCAACCATGTTCTAATTTGGAGTTTTAGCCTACCATTCTATTACAAATAGAGACATCAGTTACTGGAAATTTATAAAGGCAATCAAAATGTATTGTGGTGTGGAATTTGGTTGTCATATTTTACAGAAATGTGCTGACTGTAAATCAAAGAGACTGGGTTGAATAGTAATAACTGTGGTCACAGACATATTTGCTGTAACAGTTCAAATTAAGTGTCTAAGAGATGCAACACAGTAGATAAAACATGTAAGAACATGTCTCACTGCAAGAAAGAAATGCAGTTCTTCAGTCTCTCCTCTCAGGTAGTTTCAGGTAGACATCATATGGCTCCTGGAGAGCTGGAGACTGGAAGTCACGTACTAAGATCAGGCCTATCAGTTAGTACCAGAATAAAAAAAAAGTAAGACCAAATAAACTATTTAACTTCTCCTTCTGCTTTATGACAACATCTAGTGTAGGAGTATTAAAAAAGAGTATTTTCTTTCTGTCTAGAAAGTTTGGCCTCCAGGAATTCTTAACATTTTTACCACTGTTCCAATACAACCTACTCATTTCCCTCCCTGAAAATTCATTCTAAAAAGTTGTCCTCTGTTGGTATTTGGGACCGGGGTCCCACTGAAAGTAAATGACAGCGATGTCTCCCAATAAACACAGGCATCGGAGACCAGGCTTGGAAGGCACAGATCTAATTTTACTTAGGATTGTACAAGACATATATAGGCACATTATCCAATCAGGTTAAGATGCTTTTTTAAAACATAACAGAACCAACCTACAGGTAGGCTATACATTGTACTAATGTAAACAAATCAAGTATCCCTAAGTGATTCCGTCCGGCAACAGGTCTGAGACAAAGGACTGGGGGAAAGGCAAGCTCCAGTACAAGGCATGAGGCGAGGCAGCACGAGTGAGTTCACATGACAGCTTCCTGTTACGTCTGTTGGGTGAGGCTTCCCCTTAGCTCCTAGCTCAGCCTCAGTAACTGCAAAGGCCTACAAACCATGACAAGTCTTTACCACTTCCTCAGTTTCTCCATCTAGACTGTTAGGTTTCAGCAACTGTTGTCAAATAAGCTTGAAGAATGTTCCCTACCGTCCTCAATGTCTTCTCTTTTGGGTTCTCTTGACCAAAGTGATCTTCATGTTTCCTGCAGTTTGACTAAGCTTTAGATAGGCCTCTTTCTGGCTTTAGATCCTAACATCCCTTCCCCTAAAGTGTTTTCTTGACAAAGTTCATACTAGTGAATTCTTTCTCTACCCTGAATGGAATACGTCATTCTTTTTAAAAAGACTCTTGTCAGTCCTACAATCCAGGGATGCATTGCTCAAGGCCCCAAGAATCATCCTTTTTAAAAGTAGTCATTAGGAAAGACGGTCTCTGTTTCTCAATTTCTGTGGGGAGGGTGGAAGGCTAACTTTCATGAGCACCAAATGGCAAACACAGATGGATTAATCACAGGGAAAAATGACTACAAACTCTGGATGTAACACAGCGTACTGCACAAGTCTCATTCATCAACTTCCCCTTAAATGTCCCAAAACATTTTTTTCCCCACCATTTTATCCTAACTCCGAAAAAAGCATCTCCTGTCCTTTATATCAGTGAGTTGAGTTCAGAGTTGTTAAGGTCTCTCAGTGAGTTGTTACTGTCTCTCTCTCCTTTTGTAATAACCTTGGTAAAGAAATATTCCTTGCCTGTTTAACTTCATCCAGTGCAATTTTTGCTTCAACCTTCTACTTAGACCATGTATATACTAGATTTTCTGATCTGCCCACTTGAATGTATACACTGTGGGAATGTTAATTTACAGTTGAGGCATCACAATATCTTTAATTCACCAAATGTCTGGCACAATGTAAATGTTAAAAATAAATGCTTACTGAATGAATAAATATTGTGATTATATTTTTGGTTTCATAATTATATTTCTCATTTTTAGCACATAAAGATGCAAATTAAATATTTGTTAAACATGCATCATTAATAAATATGTATCAATATTATGATGAAAAAAGCAAAGAAAACTGTATGTAAAGACATTGAGGTGTCCACAACATATTACATATGGAGTGACCACAATCAACTTTGTCAAAATACAGAATGAACATAAAAACATATGATTTATATTGAAATGAGTCAATAGTTACTGGATCATATAACATCTGGAGTTACATACTTGTGTTTTTAGCCTTTTAGGTTCTGAACAAGTGTCAAATGGGTATTAGGAATGAAAAAGGAAATTTCCATTCAGTCTTGCTCATGTGTATACCATTCTGACTCGTGCATGACCCTACACCTACATAAGTCTTCCATCTTGGATTTTGTTAAGCAGTTTGATGTGCATTAAACCTATGTCACATTGTGATAGCAGCTAGAAAGGTAGATATCCAGTTTCCTTCTGTAAGCAATGAATGCCTAACCCCTGTCCTAATTGGAAAACACTTACTCCTTATTCTGTATTATGCTCTCACACTTCAGAGTTGAGTAGGCTCACTGAACTCTCTCTGAAGCTCCAGGACTCTGTCCTAGGCATATTGTTAGTTTTAGCCACCAGATACAGTACTATTGGAAGTCTTTGCTTCTCCTCCCACAGTAGGTATTTGTATGTTTTATAAGATCAGTCCCTGCAAAACTGTTCAGTACTAATGGAATTGGTCTTTCAGGGGTGGGCATATGATACTATAAAAAAAAAGAAATAAAGTAATAATTTTTCTTATAAAATAATTTGTTCTTTCAACATGGGACAGATATAACTGCCTTGAGAGCAACTAAATTAAACACATTTCTATGTTATAATCCTGAACAAATACTTGTTGTAAATATTAACTTTGCTTCATCATCATTATTACAGAAAACACATTTAAGTGACTAAAATATGTTTATATTGGATTGAGGTTCAACTGATATGCACTTTTTAAATGAAGAAAATGCCTCAATGAAAGTGTAAATTTGGATCTAAACACATATGTGAAATGTCAATTTATCATGTGTGCATTGTTGTGAAATTTTCAAAAAGATGCTATAAAAGGTGATTACATGTTAAGTATTTACAATGAACCAAATGCAGTTTAAAAGAAAAATTTTATGTAGGTTCAATATATATTTATTGCTATTTGTTAAGAATTGTATTGATAAATTAAAAATAATTTTGAAAATTTTAGAGCTGAAATCAATAAAATTGATAATAAGAAAACAATAAATAGTTACTCAGGATGCTGAGGCAGGATGATTACGAGTTCAAAACCAGTCTTGGCAATTTATTAAGGAGGCTCTAAGCAACTTAGTGGGACCATGTCTCAAAAAAACAAAACAAAACAAAAAAATATTTAAAGGGCTTGGGGTGTGGTTTAGTTGTTAATCATCCCAGGGTTTAGTCTCTGGTACAAAACAAAAAGAGAAAGCAAACAATACGTTGGATCTGTCTTGATCTGCCTGGTCATTAATTCAGAAAACCAGTGAGTGGGGATGGGAGATGGAGAAAAAACAGACACACATTGAGAAAAAACTGGGGCCAGGTAGTTCTTCATTCACTGATGAGGCATGAATGATACAGAGCTAGCTCAGCACATTTATTACATAGGTTTTAAAATCAAAAGGGTTTTCTGTGATAAAGTTTCTTCAAAGCAAGAAGGCTAAAAGACAAGACCCAATTATAATTATCTTTCTGTGCTCATAATTCTCTACCCCTGGCAGCTGGTGTCTGACCTCAGGGTCAAGACAAATAGGGCTGTGCCTAGCACAGAACCTCCTTTAAGCAGAGTGTCTGTGTAGCAACTGGGCAGTCTTTAACTTGCACCTTTGCACAAGAAGTTCCCAGCACAGGTGCATTCCTGCCACAGAAAAATCAGAGACTGTGATTCAAATCACTACTCCTGACAAGAATCAAGACAAACAAGAGCCTGTTCTTTGAAAAGAAAAATAAGATTGACAAACCCTTAGGCAAACTCACCAAAATAAATAGAGAAGACCCAAATCAACAACATCAGAAATGAAAAATGTGATAACACCACAGACTCTTCTGAAAATCAGAGTATTATAGGAACCTATTTTGAAAATTTATAATCCAATAAACTGGATAATCTGGAAGACATTTCTAGACATATATGATCTATTCAAATTGAATCAGAGAGATATACAAAACATGAATATACCAATATCAAGTAATTAAATTGAAGCAGCAATTAAAAGCCTTCAATAAAAGCCCAGGTAGATTATCAGTTGAGTTCTATCAGACCTTTACAGAAGATCAAACACCAGTCTTTCCTAAGTTAGTCCATAAAATTGAGAATGAAGTAACACTCCAAAATACGTTTTATGAAACCAGTATAACTCAGATTCTAAAACCAGACAAAGATGTATCAGGGATAGAAAACTGCAGACCAATCTCACTGATCAACATAGATGCAAAAATCCTTAATAAAATATTAACAAATCTCATTCAAAAATACAGCAAAAAGATAATACATCATTATCAAGTGGGTTTCATTGAAGGGATGTAAGGTTTGTTCAACATATGCAAATCAACAAGTGTAATTCACCACTTAAACAGAATTAAGAACTAGAATCACATGGGGAACAAAGGAACTTACCTCAATATTGTAAAGCCCATTTATAACAAATTCAAAACCAACATCATCCTGAATGGAAAAAACAAAGCATTTTCTCTAAAATCAGTAACAAGACAAGGCTATCCATTCTCACCACTCCTATTCAATATAATCCTTGAAACATTAGTCAGAGAAATCAGATAAGAAAAGGAAATCAAAGGGATACAAATAGGTAAAGAAGTTCAATTATCTCTGTTTGTCAGCAATATAATCCTACATCCAGAAAACCTCACAAACTCCACCAAAATACTTCTAGAGCTTATAAATTAGTGTGTCAAAGTAGTAGGAAAAAATATCAATACCAATAAATCAATAGCTTTCCTATACTCCAACAGTGATTCAACCAAGAAAGAAATCAGAAAAACCATCCATTCACAATAAATGCATTCCCCCAAAACAAACAAACAAAAAACTCTTAAAAATTAATATAACTAAGGAAGCAGAAGAGTTCATAGAATTCATAGAACACTGAAGAAAGAAACTGAAGAAGAACTTAGAAGATGGAACGGCCTCCCATGTCCCTGGATATACAGACTCAATATTGTCAAAATGGCCATACTACCAAGAGTAATATACACATTCAACACAATATCCATCAAAATGCCAATGACATTCTTCAAAGGACTAGAAAAAATAATTTTAAAATTCATTTGGAAGAATAAGAGAACTAGAGTAGCCAAAGCAATACTAAGCAAGTAAAGCAAAGCAGGAGGCATTTCAATACCTGATCTGAAATTATACTACAGAGATGTAGTAACAAAAACAGCATAGCATTGTCATCAAAATAGACATTAAGACCATGGAACATAATAGAAGACACAGAGACAAATCCACATACCTACAGGTATCTGATATTTGACAAAAGTGCAAAAAAATATATATTTTGGAGAAAAAAAATCGCCTTTTTAGCAAATGGTGCTGGGAAAACTAGATAACTGTACGTAGAAAAATGAAACTAGACCTCTATCTGTCAAATCTAAATGGATCAAAGTCTTTGGGATTAGTCCAGAAACTTTACAACTGCTAAGAGAAAACAGGGCCCACACTCTACCATATTGGTACTGGCACCGCCTTCCTTAACAACACCACAAAAATGCAAGAAATGAAACAAAGAATCAGAAAGTGGGATGGCATCAAATTAAAAACTTCTGCATGGCAAAATAAAAGATTTTCATCATGAAAACATAGCCCACTGAATGTGAGAAATCCTTGCCTAGCTACTTCTCCAATAGGGGATTAATATCCAGAATGTAGAAAAAACTCAAAAATCTTAACACTGAAAATAAAAAAAAAATAACCCATTCAATAAATGGGCAAAAGAACTAAGGATAAATATCTCAAAAGAAGAAACACAATGGCCAAGAAATATATATAGATGTTCAACATCTCTAGCAATCAGGAATATGCAAATCAAAACTACACTAAGATTACATCTCATTCCAGTCAAAATGGCAATTATCAGGAATGTAACCAACAATAAATGGTTGTGAGAATGTGGGAGTAAGGTATACTTGCACATTGTTGGTGGAACTCCAAGCTAGTACAACTAACCTGGAAAGCAGTTTCTCCAAGTCCTCAAAAAAACTAGGAATGGAAGCACCTTATAACCCAGCTATCCCACTCCTTGCTCTTTTCCCAAAAGATTGAAAATCAGCAGAAATACAGCTACCTCAATGTTTATTAGCAGCACAATTCACAATAGTTAAATTATGGAGTCAAATGACTGTCAATGGATAATGGATTAAGCATACACACATGCAACGGAGTTCTACTTGACCATAAAAAAGAATGAAATCATGGCATTTGCTGGTAAATGATTGTAAATGGAGAATTTCATGGAAAGCAAAATAAGTCAAACTCAGAAATTCAAGGTATAATATATTCTCTCATATATGAAAACTAGATTTAAAAAAGGAGTGGGGGAGAGAAGAATAGGGTAACATAAAGAACCAATCAAATATAAATTATTAAATGATCAAAAGAAAGTAGTATAGGAAGGAGAATGGAGTAGGGGAGGGAGAACTGCAGGAAAAAGTTGGGGGGAGGAAGGGGGATAATAGGGATCATAAAATGAAATCAATTTCCATGTTTGTATAAGTTTGGATGAACCCAATAACTATGTATAACTATAAAGTACTAATAAAAAATTATCTGTAATGCCATAAAATTATGCTAAGTAAATAAGCTCTGTTCAAGGAAATTATGTAAAAGAAGGACCAAATTGGGCTGGGGAGATAGCTCAGTTGGTAGAGTGCTTGCCTTGTAAGCACAAGGCCCTGGGTTCAATCCCCAGCACCAAAAAAAAAAAAAAAAAAAAAAAAAAAAAGAAGGACCAAACTGTACAAAGGAAACAAGTGAAGTCTTGTTCATTTACCTGGAAAGTGGGAGTGATAATTTATATTTTAGCTGCAGTATTAATAGACAACGAAAAAACTTTGGATATGGTTTTAATGAAAGAATAAAAAGAAATTAAATTTTATTTGTAGTGAGTGAAGCAATAGGGGTAGCATGAGATGGTACAACCAACATGAACCAGCAGACTGGAAATGAGGGCTTTCACAAAAGGAGTGTTAGAAACATTCAGTCTGGAGGGGCATGGTGGCACACACCTGTAATCTCAGCAACTCTGGAGATTGAGACAAGAGTATTGCAAGTTTGAGGACAGCCTCAGCAACTTAGCCAGGCCATAAGCAACCTAATAAGACCTTAACTCAAAATTTGAAAAAAAAGTTGCAAAGAAGTAGGGAAGTAACTCTGTGGTAAAGTGTCCCTGGGTTCAATCCCCAGTATTATTTTATCATCACCAGAAAAGAGAAATGTTCAGCCTGTTAATGATGCAGTATTACATATCTTCTGTGACTTGGATAAAGACTATTAGGAATAATCTGATGACAGAAAGGATGCCCTAGCACTTGGTCTTCCAAGAGCTCCCAGGTGGGAACAATACTTCAGGTTACAGATCATATCAACTGAGATCTATTTTGCCAAAATAAAATGACCTGGCTTTGGACAGGGTGAAAGTGTATTATTTTGTTCACTTGTATAAAAAAATTACTATCTAGAAATATTTTAGAACAAACAAAACAGCACAGAACTTGGCACTCCATAGATGCCCAGCAAATGCTGCATTGAAAAGAGTGGATCTATAGCTCTTTTATAGTGTGATATGGAGAAACTTGAAGTCTCTGAATTTCAATTGTTCTATGTAAAGTGAGCATGCAAAGAAATAATTCGTGTGAACCTGCCTGGTAAATTCTAAAGCAAATCACAAATGAGTAGAATGAAAGATAAGGCCTCGTCTGTGTTCATTCTAAAATATTTCTACATATTAATATTTTCTTTATTAAAGAGCAGTGGCAATTTCTCTGTAACATTCTTCTATTCAATAAAATAGATCATCCAAGTTATAAGAATATCTATTATTCATGGAATTCAACAAAACTCTTTAAATTACAGAAGAAAGAATGCAGGACAGAAGCATATTTTTTTTTCTTTAGTTATCCTTCCTGCATAAGTGTTCTTCAAAGATGAAGAGGTCATTTAGATTACAGAGCCAAATCTTTAGATTTGCATGTGTATTTTCATCATTGTGACAAAATATCTGAAGAAAAAATAAAACACAGCTTAGAGGAAGGAAGATTATTTTGGCTTAGAGTTTCAGAGGTTTCAGGCCACAGTCAGCTGACTGCATTCATTTTGGGCTTATGTTGAGGCAGTATATCATGGCAGCAGGGCATAGCAGAACAAAACTGCTTACTTCATGGGGCTATGAAGCAG
This sequence comes from Sciurus carolinensis, assembly GCF_902686445.1. Lineage (NCBI taxonomy): Eukaryota > Metazoa > Chordata > Mammalia > Rodentia > Sciuridae > Sciurus > Sciurus carolinensis. The sequence continues at coordinate 61,936,708 of NC_062217.1, read as the reverse complement.
AGAGAGCAGGGCCAGGAACAAGATACACCTTTCCTAAGCATGCCCCCATGACCTGCTTCCTCCAACTAGGCCCACTTCCTATTATCCACCATCTCCCAAAAATGCCATGAAATCTGAATTCCTCAATGGACAAATCCATTGACACAATATAAGCCCTCATGATCCAACCACTTCCTCAATGTCTTGGAAATAAGCCTTCAACACATGAGTCTTTGTGGGACCCTATATCCAAACCATAACCTCTTACAATGCAATTCATATCCTGACCACTGCCTCTCTTTATTTTTATCCTGCTTCTCTGCTACACAATATACCAGCAAGTGTTAGCCTAGATCTGTGGTGAGTCATTCTGGCTTCCCTCAAATTGCAAAGTTCCTTCTCACTCACAGTTATCTGAGTGATCAGTCAATATAGAATTTCCTCTCTGTTCTCCTGTGACTTAACATCCCTGTGCTATTACAGGTGATGAAAGACTGCCTTATGATTATCACATATGACTTTCTAAGAGCACCAGGTACTACAAAAGATTTGTGGTGGAAATGTAAATAAGCAAACAGTCTTTGTGAATACCTAAAATAATTTTACATAGGATAGCGTGACAATTTTATATCTGACATTAACCAACAGTGTCAAATTAAAAAAAAAAAAAAAACTTTGTATATCTAACCATATTCTTTGTTCCTTAGAAAAAATATTTTTGTTTAAGTAAAAGCCAAGACAAGTCAATGTCCTTCTCTTGTAAATCAGTATTTACCATATGTCATTTCAGAGGGTGTTATAGGAACTGACACTCAAAAAAATTCTAAGGTCAAATATACTTGGTAAAGGATGTGCCAAACAGAAGTATTTTAAAAATCCAGATGTACCTTGGAACTACAGGAGATATTTTCATTAAGCAGTGTTTCTCAAATATGTTTAAGTGCAGTACCATGTATGAAAGAAATAACATCTTGCTGATATACCAATTAAGTTCTATCAATTTACCTTTACAGACAAAAGAAGCAAATGTTTTCAGTACCTTTCCACTAAGAAATAGTTTCCTAAATAATTCCGTCTTTTCAAATATATACCAATGCCTCAGGTCTAATTATAGTTTACTTTAGAACCTTTAGTTAATACTTGTGTTTCTAATAAATATCATTACTTAAGAGAGTGGGTCCAATTGATGCCTTACTAATTATGCATATGTGTTATAAAACTGCATCTGAAAGTTAATGTTGAAAATCATGAGATGGTCCATGAAAACCTTAGACATTTGAGAAAAATGCTGTTTTACTAACAATACCAAGAAAAATCTGGTAAGAATGAGAAGGGTCGAACAGCACTATTTCAACATTTTTCTAAGGGTCAAAATGCTACACGGTGGAAAATTACACGAGGACTAGCTAGTCTTGCCATCACACCTTCCTAAAAAATTGCTATTTGTAATCTGCCTCAAGAATGAAGTCATTTGGAGTTAACCATTATCCAAAATCTATTTACAAGTTAAGAGCTCTCTAAGCCTCCAGCTATGGAATCATGGCAGTATAATAGATGGTGTGCATTGCCTTTGGAAAAATGAAGGTTACTTACCTATAAGCCTGCTTTTCTGACGATGTATCATTACATATCAGGCATTAGAGAGCCACTCACCGCCCCAGAGCAGTTAACTTGCTGATTGGTTTCTGATTATTATATTTCCGTGGGAATACTGATTGATTCTTAGCATTTTCCCCCCTCCCAAGATGCCTGAGAAAAAATATTGTATACAACAGGTAATTTTTGCTGATACTTTCTGCCAGCAGGGGGGGTTTTGTAGTTTTCTTTTAAACATTAACTGTAAAACTTGCTTGCCAGGAGGCCTAAACCATGTTCCAATGGTAAAGGAAATAATGATTCACATGTACATACTAAGAAATTACTCCTACGTGCCCCTCTCAGACTTTCTGAGAATACCTGAGGCTTTCTTTCTTTGCTTATCTTGTAGTACAGTGGCAGCTTCACATCCTCACACAAATGTTCTGACAAGCTTGGCACTATCTTTGCAATGTCTGTGATAAATAGGACGTCTTATGTTAACAATTTTGCCTACAAATACATTGTCTTTTATTTCTAAGCATACTGCAGAAGATGTTTTTTAGTTAAAAACACCTATTTCTTTGAGCAAAAAGTTTAATAAGTGGGACTACTGAATCATATTTTTCTGGTAAATCAAAAGAAAACAACACATGAGGTACTATTGGCAACTAGAACTCAAATTTAGAAGTAGACAAGAATCAAACTCTGTTAATATGCTTTAAGTTTATCTACAAAAAGTCCAAATACTCGCCTTACTATTGCTATATAAATATGAGTTGAGACAGTATTACTTCCACACATCTACTTTTTAATTTGTTTTTATTTTTAATTGACAAGAATTGCATATATTTATCACATGCTGTTTTGAAATATGTATGCATTGTTGAATGACTAAACCAAGCCAATTAATATGTATCATCACCGGTGTTTGTTAATTTTTGCAGTGATATAACATTGATGAACCTGGAGGATTTTATGTGCTGTAAACAAGCCAGGCGCAGAAGGACAAATACTACATGATCTCACTTAAATGTGACATCTAAAAAAGGAAGAAGAGAATAAAATGGTAGTGATAAAGGGCTGGGGGGTGGAGAGTCAAAATGTGTAAAATTTCAGTTACATAGAAGGAGTAAGTTCAAGAGATCTAATGTAGAAATCACGACTAAAGTTAATAATGTACTGCATTTTTGAAAATTGCTAAGAGAGTAGACTTTAAGTGCTCTGTCCACATATCTACTATTAAAATGAAAATATGATGCAAAGGATAATAAAATACACTGTCAGCTTTGTGGGGCTTAATTTATCAGAGCACTTTGCTTAATGACAGCATCTCATAAGTTAGAAAATGGAACATTGACTGTGGGATTGGAAACAAATAACATGGGTAGTAGTAAGTGGAGAAAACATTACTGTGGGGAGATAAAGTGAAATATTTGTAAAGAGGACTCATAAGTGAACTGGACATTTGGGGAGACTATGTGTTAAAAGAGAGAATTTGCAGTGAAATAAGAGAGGAAAAGACATACTTCTCACCTAACATGCATGGTGAAATTCCAAATACTGCTGGAAAGTACAATTATCATTCACTGACAGAACACCTTTGTCATCAGTTTCTTGAATATAACTAATAAAAAAATCTGTCATGTTTTCGTGCCCTATTGGTAATAAAGATGACATTTCTCTTTTCTTTTCTCAAAGGTTACCTTGTTCTTCATGCTTTTTTGCTGTTGAAAGGCAATATAATTCTAGTCCAAAAGGACAATGAGTTTAAAGTTTTATTGAAAACAAATTTAGTTACTTTATTTGATTTCTTGTGTAAATGAAGCAAAATGATTGCATTCTATTTTAATAACAAATAACTTTTTTAAAAAACTGAATTTGATTCGAGAAAAATTTTAAAGGGCTGATAGTCAAACAGATCCAAAATTAAAGTTAGTTGGCCAGACTTAATTGCACCATGGGTGATTTTTATGAATTGCAGATTGTGAGATTACAAATAACCTACAATTTCCCCCTTTTTTAGTACTGGGAATTGAACCCTGGGGCACTTAATCACTGAGCCACATCATCAGCACTTCTTTCTTCTTTATATTTTATTTGGAGACAAGATCTCACGAAGTTGCTTAAGGCCTCACTGAGTTGCTGAATTCACAATCCTGGCTTTGAATTCACAATCCTTCTGCCTCAGCCTTCTGAGCCACTGGGATTACAGGCATGTGCCACTGTACCTGGCACCATTTCCCTCTTCTTACAGAGTACAACTGTATTTAAGAAAAGCCATATTAAAATTGACTGTTTGTATTAGCCTATAGGGAGATGTAGCACTTTAATTCCAGAAAGATATTATTGCTTATTAATATTTTTCATGGAATATTTTATTTATTAGAAGAAAGTAATGAACTAAACAGATGTGGCCTGTCCTCATGGACCTTACAGTTTCCAGAAAAATAATAGAAATTACTTAGCAATTAGCAAATGTGGTAATATGGTAACTGCAATGTAAGACAATTATGGGGAGTTATTACAATACTTACCAGGGAACTTAATCTACTCTGGGGTTGCAATCAAGCTGCTTTGAGGCAAACTCTGAAACAAGTTTCAGGAAGAAATCTGGGCTTTTCCACAGGTCTTAGGACTTGAAAACTTTGGAAATTATTCATTTACAAAATGGCCTGTTGTCTGATATGTACTCAGTATTGTTCTATGTGCTGGAGATAAGGCAGTGATGTTAATAGACCAAACTTGGCTTTCATAGAACCTGTAGTCTAGGGAATTAGCCTACTGTTAGTCTGTGCTTGGTTCAGCAACCACTTTTTCCTCTCTGAAAATTTCATGTTTTGAAAACCTACAATAAATCACCTCTTTATTATCTTTAAGTACTTGATACTTTGACACTAGATAACTGTATTGAATATTTATTCTTTCATTTTCTCCTTTATCTATGAATTGTGATTGTGCACTGCTCAATATATGTGTTGTCAGCAGAGAGATACCTACACATATAAAGGAAGAGAGGACAGGAGATATTTGACTACTCCACAACATCTCAATTACATAAGATTTTAAGTATCAACAGACATTTGAACAGATTTATAGAGTCTATCCTACATTAAGACTAAAAAGAATATATTAGTATAGGAAATTCCTTCTTAGAAAGTCTATTATCAGGTGTATATACAATAGTAATTCAGTAAAATTATTTTGAACAACTTCAATGTGGCAGATGTAGTAACTACAATACAAAATAATAAGTTCATTTACCCCAGTCATTTCTTTATATTTAGAATCCTATGATTATTTTTTTAGTTTAACAGGAAGGAATGACATCTTTTATTTGCAAATTTTCACATTTTATAACATAAACTTTCTGAGGTCAAGAATTTTGTCTTATTTGTATTTATCACATTAGTATCAAGGAAATTTATGATAAATAATTTGTGTGAATCGAAGTTTGTTCAGGTATTTGATGGGGAATAAAGGAGCAGTGGGATAAGGATACAGAAAGAGGTAGGAGAGAGAAAGGAAAATAATTTTTATCACTTACACCTTTTTCATCATAATTGTATTAGTTAGCTACTTTGCTGCTGTAACCAAAAGACATGACAAGAGCAATTTTAGAGGAGGAAAATTTTATTTGGGGCTCACGGTTGCAGAAATCTCAGTCCATCAAACAGCTGACTCCTTTCCTCTGGGCATGAGGTGAGGCAGTATATTGTGGTGGAAGGGTGTGGAGGCGGAAGGCAGCTCACTCAGTACATGGCAACCAGGAAGCAGAAAAAGAACTGTCCTCACCATAACAAAACACGAACCCTAAAGGCACACCCCATAAGGCTCACCTCTAGCCACACCATACTTGCCTATGGTTAATCCCTATCAGTGTATTACTACACTAATTAGACTAAGGTTCTCCTAACCCAATCATTTCACCTCTAAACTTTCTTGCATTGTCTCACATCAGTTTTTTGAGGGACACCTCCTGTCTAAATCATAAATCATTCATCAAGTAAAGTTAAAATACTGTATTTTACTGCATTGAATTTTAACAAATAACTTCACCTCTATTTTGGAGTGGTAACTTTGATGCTAACTTAAAGAAAAAATTGAAGACAATTTGGAAACGGTAGTGACAGAAGCTTTTGATTGCTTAGTAATATAGGCTTTTATATCTATGCCATTTATCACCACAATAAATGCTCTCCTGCTTCAAGATAATGACCATGCATTTCTTTAGTGTATTCTATGACTGCTTTGAAGCTTTGTTTTTTATGTCATGTAAAATAACATGCCACCTGTAATTGCTTTACCCTTATAATCAGTATGTTTTTCAATATTGCTGTATCATTATAGACCATAAAACTCAGGATATAGAAGGTAGGCTGACTTCTATTAAGATTTTAGTCTTAAATGTCTAGTTTATGATAAAGGACTGATCTATGTGTTAAATGGATCTACATCAACTTTCCACTTTTTAATTAGAGCATTGCAAATGTACATTGTATCTGGGTTTATTTTGACAAAATTGCACAAGCAAGGAATTTGATTTTCATCACCATGAACCCCATATTCCTCCCTCATCCTTCTCCCTATTCCTCCTGTACACTACTAAACTTCCCTTCTTCTACATATACATAAATGTGAAAGTCCCTTTGCGAATAACAATTTTATTAAATTCATTCCATATTTCTTCCTATTTCCTTTTTATGCCTCCCTTAGTCTCATTCTCCTTCTACTTCACAGATCTTCCTTTTATCTATGATATCTGATCACCTTCCCAATTACCTTCCACATGTGAGAGAAAACATTCAATCCTTGATTTTCTGAGTCTGGCTTATTTCAATTAGTATGATTTTGTCCATTCCCATCCATTTACTGGCAAGTGCCATTCTTTTATAATTTCATTTTCTTAATCCTTTCATCTATTGGTGCGCATCTATGTTAATTTCATAATAAAGTGTGAATTGTGCTTTTATAAACATCAAAGTGACTGTAGCACTATAGTGTGCTGATTTTAGATGGTTAGGATAAATACCAAAGAGTGGGATAACTGAATCATATGGCGGTTATATTCCTAGGTTTTTTGTTTCGTTTTGTTTTGTTTTTTGTGGCACTGGGGATCGAACCCAGGATCTTGTGCTTGCAAAGGAAGCACTCTACCAACTGAGCGATCTCCCCAGGCCCATTCCTAGTTTTTTTTGAGGAATATCCACACTGTTCTCTAGAGTGGTTGTACTAGTTTGCAGTCCCACCAACAAGGTGAGAATATACCTTTTTTCCCCACATTCTCACTAACATTCATTATTAATTGTGTTTTTTTACCACTGCCATTCTGATTGGAGTGAGATGAAATCTTAGGGTAACTTTGATTTGCATTTCCATAATTGCTAGAAATGCTGTATATATTTTCACATATTTGTTGGTCATTTGAGTTTTTTTCTTTTGAAAAAGTTTATGCTTATTTTTTTAATTTTTTTACCCATTTATTGAATAGGATATTTGTTTATTTTGTTTTGTTTTGCTTTGGCATTGAGTTTTTTGAGTTCTTTATATATTCTGGATATTAATCCCCTGTCAGAGGAGTGACTGGCAAATGTTTTCTCATATTTTATAGCATCTCTTTTCACTCTCTTAATCATTTCCTTTGCTGTGCAGAGCTTTTTAATTTGATGGCATCTCATTTATTGATTTCTGGTTTTATTTCTTGCCTTTTAGGTGTCTTGCTGAGGAAATTGGTACCTGCACTTATATGGTGGAGTGTTGACCCTGTGTTTACTTCCAGTAGGTGCAAGTTTTCTGGTCTAATTTCTAAATCTTGGATCCATTTTGATTTGGCTTTTGTGCAGGGTGAAAGATAGGGATCTAAATGCATGTTCTATATATGGATAACTAGTTTTCCCAGGATGTTTTTAAACAGGCTCTCCAGTGTATATTTTTGATAACTTTATCAAGTATCAGATAACTGTAAAAATTTGGGTTTGTTTCTATGTCTTCCATTCTAGTCCATTGGTCTTCATGTCTGTTTTTATGCTAGTATCATGATGTTTTTGCTACCATAGTTCTGTAGTATAATTTGAGATCAGATATTGTAATGTCTCCAGCATGGGTTTTTAGAGTTATTTTGGCTATTCTGGGTCTCTTTGCTACTTTGCTAAATTCATTTATCAAATATGGAAGTGTTCTGGTAGAATTATTTGGATCTTCTAGATAGGATCATGTCATCATCAAAGAGAGATAGTTCAACTTCTTTTCCTATTACAACTCTTTTGATTTTCTTTGCTTGAGTAATTGCCCTGGATAGAGTTTCAAGAACTATATTGAATAGAGGTAATGAGAGTGGACATCCTTGTCTTGATCATTATTTTAGAGAAAAGGCTTCCTGTTTTTCTCCATTCAGTATGATGTTGGTTATGGGTTTGTAATACATGTCTTTATAATTCAACTTTTCATTATTAATTTATAAGATTATGTTAACACATGATCAATAAAATTACTTTAAAACTTATTTTTTATGTGAATGAAAAGTTTAAATAACATCTAGATTCAATGAGTTGAAAACACTTTATATTGAATTAAAGCAAGCTATGATATAAAGTAGTCAACCAAATTCAAAACAGACACTGTAGCATAGTCAGGCTAAATTTTTTTTCTAGTTAATTTGGAAAGTAGGCACCAGAGTTAGATATTTCTCAAGAGATGGAGAGCAAGTAATCATGTTTATGTCAACAGGGTTGTGGACAGATTTTATCTTATATTTAATAATAATGATATTAAAATTGAAAGAATCCCAAGTATTGTCTTCTTTCCCCAGGCAATCCAACACTATATTTACCTTGAATTGATCTCTGGATCCCATTATTTTTTAACATTCTAAACCAGACCTTTTCTGCCCAAGGAAGCTAATTAAAGAGTATCTGGATACTACATAAACACCAAAGAGAACTGAATAATACATTAAGATTGACTGAAGTCAATTTCTTTATATTTTTGTCCTTTTACATTAGGGAATTCTTTAAAGAAATGAAAGAGGAAGTAGAAAAATAAATCTCATAAGCCTTGCAGTCATTAGCTTAAGAAGGACATCTGCACTGTCAGTCAAACAGGCCGCTAAACAGTGTTATTTGCTATTCTTATGTTACTGTGTTCTACAGGATTCCTGTGATTTATTTGTCACTGCCTACTTAAAATATGCACTTACCTATACTTTTATTATATCTGTCATTAGAAATGATATGAACTGGTGGTGGTAGTATTACCATTAATATTTTTCTACAATAAAAGTTTGCTTATCTTATCTCGAATTTCTTTCATTTCTCAGAAAATAAAATTACATATTGAATATATGCCAAACTGTTGGAGATACTGGCAATAGAGCAATAAATGCAATCAGTGAAAATCTGTGCCCTCATAAAGCAATTGATGGAGGGTTCAGGGAATTGACAAAATAAATAAATAAATAATATGTATGGTAAGTTAAAGAGCAATAACTATCAGTGTAAAATAAAAGAGAAGGGGAAAATGGGAAAGATTAGAGATGGAATATTTTATATTTATGATTCATAAATTAAAACTGGGATATAGGAAAATAAAGCTTAAATAATGGATGAGATTTTATTTGATTCTTTATATTTGTTTACTTAACAAATTCAACATGTAGCTGATAGGTAACATATTCATAACAATGAATATTACTAGCACCACCACCAACAAAACCAAAATAACAACACAGACAAAATAGAAGCAAGATTAGTTCAGAGAATAAACACAAGCTGTATTTTTCCCTCTCAATGGGCAATTTTATATATTAAAAAGAGAGAAGAGACAATCATTAGGAAATGTGGGTGTAATTTCCCTTCTAGAGCTGTGTTTCTCTGAGCAAGTCATTTTCTCAGATGCTTGGTTCCCTTAGTGAGTTGCAATGTTTGATTGGATATTATCTTACATTATCTTATAAGACTTCAATGTGTGGATTCCCTTACTACTCACAACTTTTCTTCTGACCTTTACTTTTATCCCCTGCCTTTGGGGCATCTGAGTGCCAACCGACTTCAATGTGACTGACTTTCTAGTAATCCCAGGGATGATTGGCTGATCTAGATAGTGAAAAAGAATAACAATAGCTTCTTTAGGTATCATAATTTCATGAAAGTAAATACTTAACTACCTTGGAAAATAGTTATTTGCATGGCTTTAGAAGTCAATGTCCACTCTGAGTATGCAAAGCAGCTCTGTAAAAGTCTTTGTGAAAAATACAAGAGTCATACCTTCCATGTACTAACTGAAAACTAAAGTTAAAGCCCAAGAGATATTTCTAAAGATAAAATTCTCAGGCACAGGGAAAAGTAATGAGAGAGATATTTTATTTTAAGTAAAAATAATTTTCCAATTCTTTCACATCTTAAGACATATTCAACTGCTTATTCTGACTCTTCATAAAACCTAATCTTGGATAAACCTTGACAATTGAATGTAAGAATGCCACATTTGACTGCGATTTTCATGATTACAGATATCAAAATGAGTAATATATCAATTTGCCCTATTTTAAGAATTCACAAGCAAATGGAAACTTATCAAATGTATCTGTTAAGAAAGTTTTCATAATAAACAATTATATGATTAAAATTAGTCTATCAAATTATAATAATTTCTTTTTTGATTCTTGTTTCAAATGTTTTTAAGTTATTCTAATTACCTAAATATAAAACAAAGCCACTTGATCTCATCAGTCCTAAATATAAAAAATACGTGAATATTTAGGGCAATTTTTAAGGGTAATTTTCTTAAATGGTGTTAATATTCAACATATTTCACAGTCCATTGTTTTAAATAGTTTTTACTTATAAGAAATTATTCTGGAGAAAGGAGGAGTTAGTTTTTCAACTAGTATCTGAAAAATTTACACTATGTATATGAATAATGATACACAAGTGAAAATGAAGTAGCACATTGTTCACTATGTTTTTTTTCTTTCAGTTATGCAATTTCAATGAGAAATGAGAAAATAAAGGAAAAATAAACAAATATAAGAGCATTCATTCATTCATTGATAGATGTTTTTGTACTCTGTCTACCCAACCCACTTTTGTGGATCAAGATGCAATGATCAAAAACAGAAACAAGATCTAGCTAATGCATGGAATTTATATTATATTGTGAGAAATAGGCAAAATATATAAATAAATAAGATGATGTTAATCACCGAAATATTTTCCAATGTAAATAAACAAACTAATGTGATACATAGTGACCCGTAAATTTGGAAATTATGGAAGGATTCATTGAAGAAGCAGCATTGGAGTCCACATGACTTATGGTTTATTAGAGATATTCCCCAAATTTTCTGCAATATTTACCAGATCATGTAATCTCAAACCTGATTCTATATTTTAAGCATGTTCATTAATTTCTATTTTATGTCCTGACATTTTTCAAAATCAAACACCTTTCAAACAATCTACAAAGAAAATGTATATATAGCATATTATAGTATAATGCAATACAAGAAATTGGAAGCACATGTATCCATGTTTAAATGGTACTATAAATGGTATTGTAAATAGAAAAGTTGCCTAAGAATGGATTGAAACTCAAGAATAACGAGACTTACATATTTATTATATTCAATTGCTAGTTAGCATACAGATATGCTCATTAGATAGTCATTTGCTGAGTACCTGGAATGCATGTCAGGCCTTTCTCATATCAAATAAGTTTCTCTGGAAAAGGTATTTGAATGCCCCAGACATTGTGAAAAGATAATAAAAACAACAAGGTTTATCATCTCAAGCTTTTATTAAAATGTTTTCTGTGAAAAATTCAAGATGGTTGTCCTGGAAAAGAATAAGAAATTTAAAGATTGAATAGCAATCTAGAAATCTATTACAGACTAGATGAGGGAGGTAAATAAAGGACTGAATGGGAGTACAGATATGCAGGCTGGAGAATAGTGTGGGTAAGTATTGCTATTGTTTTTGTTAGATCTGTAGTTGTGTAGTTTTTATATGATAAAAAGAAGGCCAAGCTCATTAATGTCTTTATCCCATAAAAGTTACCATTTTTAATGTACAAATTGCAAGTATATGAGTTTTATTTAAAGAATCTATGTGTTGTGATGTTGCTTTAATGCATTACTTAATATGATTGCTAGTTTGGTTCTTAGTTTAGTTTGCTTCTCTTGATCAGATTGTGAGAGAATATGGGACTAATAGTTTTACCTTCAAACGAGAAAACTAGGTCATCACAATGCTCCTCCCCTTCATGTCTAAAGTAGGCTCATAAATCATGATTCACCTGGATTATGTCCCAATGAATGAGGACTATTTATGTTATCCTCGACTTAAAAGTTGGCTCTGCCCTACATAAGAAAAATATCTTGTCTTTTAAAATAATAGCTTAGAAAAGAAAACAGAATAAGTATACTGCTACCTAGTATTACAATTCCACTTAAAGTTCCATAATTTAATATAAATGCATTGCCAGTATACACAATATGAATAGAATTTTAACTTTGCTATTTAAAGAATCTCCCCTACCAATCTCTTATGAGGTATTAAAATATAGCAGTGAATTAAACAGTTATTACACTAATGAATCTATAAACAAAAGTTATTGGGATACATTACACCTATCCTAAATATCATTGCTGAAAACAGAACCTAGTATAAATAGATTAAACTCTTATAAGACTTTGATATTATTAATGGTATAACTTTTATTCATTATTAATTTTTAATGTTTCCTATTCTTTAAGAATCAGGAATGATCTTAATATATATTTAGTCTGTATTATTTTTGCAAGTGGCATTTAAAAATGTTTAATTACAGTAAAATTTGCACAAGTCTTACCATTTTAACAAATGTTTAGGTGTATCATTTAGTGTTATGAACAACAATCATAATGTTGTACAACATTGCTGCTGCCCATCTGCAGGAATTTTTTTTCTTCCCAAACTAAAACTTCACATGCATGGAACAGGAACTCCCATTTCCTCCTTCTTGCCAGCCTCTGGAAACTGCCATTTTACTTTCTTTTTCAAAAACATTTTGTTGATCTAGTTACCTCATATAATCAGACTTATTCTTTTTGAAAAGCTTTTCCTATCACATAGGTTTGTGATTTTTTTCATGTTAGTACATTTTTATTAATTAATTTAATTTCAAATTAGAGAAATAGGAGTATTAATGAATTTGATCATATAATCTACAAGTCACACATCTGTTTCTTTCTCCATTCTGACTTTTATTCCCCTTAACATCCTGCATTCTACTTTTTTACTAAGTTCTTATGTAGACATAATGAAAGCCCATTGCTGGATTTTTAGAATGTGATATCTCCACCAAGATGTTTACTACTTGATCTCCTAGGAAATATTTCTGGTGCAAATGAAACCCAGAAAAATTCCATAAATATATTAAAATTGACAGAGGAAACCAAGGACAAACTCCTGAATTGTGCATTATTAATAAATATAGTTTATCATTGTAACAAATATTTTTCAAAGTTGTTATGTAGAAGAGTATATATAAAAGGACAAAAAAACAGTATTCTTTTTTTCTTTTTGGTTGTGGGCTTGAAACATTCTAACTCCAATAATGCTGATACGTAAGATTAATAAAATGAGTTTCATTGAGAGACATTAGACAGACTCTTCATTCAAAAATCTCACCCTCAGGCCTAATGAATATAAAGAGAATATGCTTGTGAAGACAGCATTCTAAGATGATATGGCCTGAATACAAGGGCTTCCCCCAAAGCTCCTGTGCTGATGCAGGAATGTTTAGAGGTAAAAATAATTGGATTGTGAGAGCTGTAATTTAATCAGTCCATCACAGTTTGAATGAATTGACCTGTTGGTAACTGTAGGCAGGTGGAGCATGGATGGAGATGGTCCATGCTGCTTTAGTTAGCTTTTTCGCTGCTGTGACTAAATGATCTGACCAAAACAATTTTAAAGAAGGAAGAGTTTATTTGAGGGTTCACAGTTTTGAAGTCCTAGTCCATAGAAGGTTGTATCAATTCCTTAGGGCTCAAGATGAGGCAGGACAACATGATGGAAGAATGTGGCAGATGGAAACAGCTCACATTAGATCAGAAGTAGAGAGAGAGAGTCTCCACTCTCCAAATATAAAATATATACCCCAAACCTACGCCCCAATTCCCACCTCCTCCAGCCACACCCTCCACTTCGGTTACCACCCAGTTAATCCCTATAAGGGGATTAAATCACTGATTGAATTAAGACTCATAACAACCCATTCATTTCTCCTCTGAACCTTCTTGCATTGTCTCACACGTGAGCTTTTTGGGGACACCTTATATCCAAACCATAACACATGCCTTTGAAAGATTCATCTTTCCTGTGGCCCTGCCTCTCTCCCTTGCTTCTCAGCCATTATGTCTTGAGCAGTTTTCCTCAATCCTGCCCTTCTACCTTGAGGTTCTGTCTCTCCTTGGGCAGAGAGAAATGGACTCAACCAAACAAGAACTGAGCCTCTGGAACATTAACCCAAAATAAATGTTTCCTCCTTTATGTTTTTTTTCCCCTAAATATATTGGTCACAGCGATGAAAAGCTGACTAACATAGAAGTCAAAGGAAGCCAGGACATTGATTTTCTGCTTGTCCCATTCCATAGTGTAACCACCAAAGAAGTTGGAGATGAATAGCAGTTAATTTCTCAACTCAGGGAAGACTGGTACCAATTCAAGGTAACACTTTAATGGATGTTTGCTGCTAAGTAACATAAGGTATATAAGGAAGAGTGTTGCTAGGAAGCATGTCTCATTTATTCCACTCCTAAAAAGACATTGTGTTTGTACAATAAGAAAACAGCATGATATTAATCTGTCATAGAGCTTTTACTCGTATTAATAAGTTTATACAAAACAGATTCATTCTAAGCTTGAAATAGAGCTATTAGAAAAAGGTAAAAGTCTACTTCAGGTTAGAGACTTGCAATACTATGTGGTTGACTGATTTAATTCATTTTAGTAATTGTGGAACATAAATCACAATTGGCAAAACATTAACTCAAACAATGAGAAATGTAGAGTATGATATACTTAATATATGAAGATCTTGTACATAGGAGTAACTTTATCACTTCTGTAGGGAAAAAGTCATATGATCAGACATTCTAGGAAAAATTTTTAAAAATTTACATTGTGATATTTTTCATGTCCACACTGGTCTCATTTGGTTTTGTTGCAGTGCCTCTTCTCTGCCTGTTCATTTAACCATCTCTTCTGAAATATAATAGGATTAAAATGCTAGCTACATACCCTGCATATTCTCTCAGATATCTTGTAAATAAGACACTTCAAAAGTGTTATGTTCTGAATTGTACTCTAATGTTTTATTCTTCCTTCTTTTCTCTTTCCCACTCACCACCCAACACAAAGTCTATCACCAAGTTAAGTGTCTTTCAAGATATTTATTTCTTTCTATTTCTCTGCTTCATTTATAGTTATTTTTAATCATTATCTCTTGTCAAGATTGTCATGGCAGTTTCCTTCTTCCATCCCTGCATAATTCTACCCGGGAACATGTGGAGAGAATGACCTTCTTGATATCTAAATCTGATAATCATATTCCCCTTTTTAAAAATAACTAGATAAGAAGGATGAAGCTATTTTGTTTTCAGAATGAAATCTCCCATTTAAATAAAGTTTACTCTTTATGTTTTTCTCTTTCATAGTCATATTATGCTACCCCTTCATAGTTGATGCTATAGGCTTTCTATTTAGAACTTTCATTCCTTCTTCCTTGCTTTCATGTTGCAAGTTTTTGTGCCATTTCTCCTCTGTCTGGAATAATCTCCCTATTCTCCACTTTGCTGGAGTAGTTACTCAGCTTTCATGCTAGATGTTATTCCTCCCAGGAGACACTGGTGAATCTCTGAGTTTGGGCTCTCCTGCTTATATTATGTCTTCCATAGCATCTTCTATACTTCATAGATCTTCCTAAGTAGCTTTTAATTGTTTCATTAGTTTTTCTCCCTCTATCTCAAGTTTTGAGGGAGAAGGAATTAGTTTGATCTCTTTTTTTAACACTGTATTACTAATACTTAGCATAACCTCAAAACATATAAAACACATTAGCAAATTAAAGTAATTAGTGTCACAAATGGGCAAACTAATACAAAATGAAAGAACTTTTGTTTTTCTTATAGGATAATAGTCTTGGAATTGTTATCATTGAATGAGAGTTTAAAATGATATTATTTTACACCACTAGCAGACAAATATTTCTAGAAAAAATATTAGTATGTCTCAAGACATATAAAATGTCTAGCCTTCCAGGAATAGCCTTTTGAGGAAATATATCCTAAAAAAAAGTGCAAAATTTCAAAAAATTATTAAATTCTATCATTAATTCTCTAACAACAATGAAAAATGTTGTTTATATGTTAAACCATAGAGAAACTTAAGTTAATGGTAATAGTTGCTTAAAATGGAATGCTATACAAGATCAAAAATGTAATGTTTGCTATTCAAAGATGAAATGTAAAGTAAGCAGTACAAAATTTAATCCATCACATAGGATCTGGATTTGGGAAAATAAAAGCCACTTATAGGCATTTATGTGTATATAAATGCAGTGTATACAAAAACATATTTCTGGTAATAAAAATAGAAGCAAAACCACCAAGATACTATATTAGTAGTTATATTATACTAACATCTATATTATGGATTTATTATGTTTTCTTTGTTAATTGAGGTTTCCTAATTCATTTTGGCATTATGTATATTAATATGCAGTTAACATTTTTTTTAAAAAAGCAATAATAATATAAAGGAAGAAAGAGTTGTTTGGAATTATAGACATTTGTCATTCTGTAATGTTTCTGAGCATGAACAGGAATCTTAATTTAGGGCAATGTCCTGCTATGAAGACCCGAATATCTCATTTTGGAATGCTTACAGTTCTGATACACTTTCCATCTCTCCAAAAACACAGACTTGAACATTGAACATAACCTAAACTTGACCAATTGATTGCACTTAACTTGAACTTTCAATCAGTACAGAAAGATGAAAAGCTAATAATAATTGCCAACTGACTCCCATTTATATCAAGACTGTGTAATCAGGTGTTTTCCAGTGGAGTAGCTGTAGAATCCCTGGCAACAACTTGCACAACTGACGTGACAGGATCTAGGCTGAGGTTTATACTTAATTACCCTCTTGTTGCATTCTTTTTTTAGTATTCAATTTCTATATCTGATTCCCTTTCCTCATCAATTCTTTCTGCCAACTTATAATTTCTTCCTATTAATTTGCATGTTATTTCATCTATATTACATATATCCAGAATTTACATTTCCAATCAAAAACCCTGATTAATAACCTGATTTTGATTATCTGAAAGAGATATACATCCACATGAGATGAAATACAGAAAATCCAATTTAATTCTTTTTTTTTCTTTTTTTTTATTGTAAACAAATGAGATACATGTTGTTTCTCTGTTTGTACATAGAGTAAAGGCATACAATTTGTGTAATCATAAATTTACATAGGGTGATGTTGGTTGATTCATTCTGTTATTTTTCCCCTTCCCCCCACCCCTCCCATACCTCTTTTTCCTCTATACAGTCCTTCCTTCCCCCATTCTTGCCCCCCTCCCTAACCCTCACTCTAACCCTAAAACTAACCCCTCCCACGCCCCATTATGTATCATCATCCACTTATCAGCGAGATCATTCTTCCTTTGGTTTTTTGAGACTGGCTTATCTCACTTAGCAAGATATTCTCCAATTTTGTCCATTTGCCTGCAAATGCCATAATTTTATCATTCTTTATGGCTGAGTAATATTCCATTGTATATATATGCCACAGTTTCTTTATCCATTCATCAACTGAAGGGCATCTAGGTTGGTTCCACAATCTGGCTATGGTGAATTGAGCAGCAATGAACATTGATGTGGCTGTATCTCTGTAGTATGCTGATTTTAAGTCCTTTGGGTATAGGCCAAGGAGTGGGATAGCTGGGTCAAATGGTAGTTCCACTCCAAGTTTTCTAGGGAATCTCCATACTGCCTTCCAGAGTGGCTGCACTAATTTGCAACCCCACCAGCAATGTAGGAGTGTACCTTTTTCCCCACATCCTCGCCAACACCTATTGTTGCTTGTATTCTTAATAATCGCCATTCTGATTGGGGTGAGATGGAATCTTAGGGTGGTTTTGATTTGCATATCTCTTATTACTAGAGATGTTGAACATTTTTCCATATGTTTGTTGATTGTTTGTAGGTCTTCTTCTCTGAAGCGTCTGTTCATTTCCTTAGACCATTTGTCAATTGGGTTATTTGTAGTCTTGGTGTTGAGTTTTTTGAGTTCTTTATAGATTCTGGAGATTAGTGCTCTATCTGAAGTATGATTGGCAAAGATTTTCTCCCATTCTGTAGGCTCTTTCTTCGCATTGCTGATAGTTTCCTTTGCTGAGAGAAAGCTTTTTAGTTTGAATCTATCCCAGTTGTTGATTCTTGCTTTTATTTCCTGTGCTATGGGAGTCCTGTTGAGAAAGTCTGGTCCTAAGTCGACATGTTGAAGATCTGGACCTACTTTTTCTTCTACAAGATGCAGGGTCTCTGGTCTGATTCCGAGGTCCTTAATCCATTTTGAGTTTAGTTTTGTGCAAAGTGAGAGATATGGGTTTAGTTTCATTTTGTTGCATATGGATTTCTAATTTTCCCAGCACCATTTGTTGAAGAGGCTATCTTTTCTCCATTGCATATTTTTGGCCCCATTGTCTAGTATGAGAAAATTAAATTTATTTGGGTTTGTGTCCGTGTCCTCTATTCTGTACCATTGATCTACCTGTCTATTTTGGTACCAATACCATGCCGTTTTTGTTACTATTGCTTTGTAGTACAGTTGAAGTTCTGGTATTGCAATACCCCCTGCTTCATTTTTCCTGCGAAGGATTGCTTTAGCAATTCTGGGTTTCTTATTCTTCCAGATGAATTTCATGATTGCTTGTTCTACTTCTGTAAGGTACATCTTTGGGATTTTAATTGGAATTGCATTGAATCTGTATAGCACTTTTGGTAGTATGGCCATTTTGACAATATTAATTCTGCCTATCCAGGAACATGGGAGATCTTTCCATCTTCTAAGGTTTTCTTTAATTTCTTTCTTTAGTGTTCTGTAGTTCTCATTGTAGATACCTTTCACCTCTTTTGTGAGATTGATTCCCAAGTATTTTATTTTTTTTGAGGCTATTGTGAATGGGGTAGTTTTCTTAACTTCTCTTTCTAAAGATTCATCACTTATGTATAAAAATGCATTAGATTTATGAGCAATGATCTTATATCCTGCTACTTTACTAAATTCATTTATGAGTTCTAAGAGTTTTCCGGTGGAATTTCCTGGTTCCTCTAAGTATATAATCATATCATCAGCAAATAGGGATAGTTTGAGTTCTTCTTTTCCAATTCGTATCCCTTTAATTTCTTTGGTGTGTCTAATTGCTCTGGCTAGAGTTTCAAGGACGATATTGAATAGGAGTGGTGAGAGAGGGCATCCCTGCCTTGTTCCAGATTTTAGGGGGAATGCTTTCAGTTTTTCACCATTTAGAATGATATTAGCCATGGGCTTAGCATAGATGGCCTTTACAATGTTAAGGAACGTTCCCACTATCCCTATTTTTTCCAGTGTTTTGAGCATGAAGGGATGCTGTATTTTATCAAATGCTTTTTCTGCATCTATTGAAATAATCATGTGATTCTTGACTTTAAGTCTGTTGATATGGTGAATTACATTTATTGATTTCCTGATGTTGAACCAACCTTGCATCCCTGGGATGAAACCCACTTGATCGTGGTGCACTATCTTTTTAATATGTTTTTATATGCGATTTGCTAAAATTTTGTTGAGAATTTTTGTGTCGATGTTCATTAAGGATATTGGTCTGAAATTTTCTTTCCTCGATGTGTCTCTGTCTGGTTTAGGTATCAGGGTGATATTGGCTTCGTAGAATGAGTTTGGGAGGCTTCCCTCCTCTTCTATTTCATGGAATACTTTGAAAAGTATTGGAATGAGCTCTTCTTTAAAGGTTTTGTAGAACTCCACTGAGAACCCATCAGGTCCTGGACTTTTCTTTGTTGGTAGGCTTTTGATGACTTCTTCTATTTCATTACTTGAAATTGGTCTATTTAAATTGTGTATGTCCTCCTCGTTTAGTTTAGGCAATTCATAGGTCTCTAGAAACTTGTTGATATCTTCGAAATTTTCTATTTTGTTGGAGTATAGATTTTCAAAATAGCTTCTAATTATGTTTTGTATTTCAATCGTGTCTGTTGTGATATTTCCTTGTTCATTCCGAATTTTGGTGATTTGGGTTTTCTCTCGTCTTCTCTTTGTTAGTGTGGCTAAAGGTTTATCAATTTTGTTTATTTTTTCAAAGAACCAACTATTTATTTTGTCAATTTTTTGTATTGTTTCTTTTGTTTCAATTTTGTTGTTTTCAGCCTTGAGTTTAACTATTTCCTGTCTTCTACTACTTTTGGTGTTGGTCTGTTTTTCTTTTTCTAGGGCTTTGAGCTGTAGTGTTAGGTTGTTTATTTGTTGAGTTTTGCTTCTTTTATTGAATGCGCTCCATGAAATAAATTTTCCTCTAAGTACTGCTTTCATAGTGTCCCAGAGATTTTGATATGATGTTTCTTTGTTCTCATTTACCTCTAAGAATTTTTTAAATTCCTTCCTAATATCTTCTGTTATCCATTCATCATATAATAGCATGTTGTTTAATCTCCAGGTGTTGGAGTAATTTCTGTTTTTTACTCTTTCATTTATTTCTAGTTTCAATCCATTATGATCTGATAAATTACAAGGAAGTGTCTCTATCTTCTTGTATTTGCTAACATTAGTTTTGTGGCATAATATATGGTCTATTTAAGAGAAGGATCCATGTGCTGCTGAGAAGAAAGTGTATTCACTCTTCGTTGGATGGTATATTCTATAAATGTCTGTTAAGTCTAAATTATTGATTGTGTTATTGAGATCTATGGTTTTTTTGTTCAATTTTTGTTTGGAAGATCTGTCCAGTGGTGAGAGAGGCGTGTTAAAATCACCTAGTATTATTGTATTGTGGTCTATTTGGTTTCTGAGATTGAGAAGGATTTGTTTGACATACATGGGTGAGCCACTGTTTGGGGCATAGATATTTATGATTGTTATGTCTTGCTGATTTATGGTTCCCTTAAGCAGTATGAAAAGTCCTTCTTTATCCCTTCTGATTAACTTTGGCTTGAAGTCCACTTTATCTGAAATGAGGATGGATACCCCAGCTTTTTTGCTGGGTCCATGTGCATGGTAAGTTTTTTCCCATCCTTTCACCTTTAGTCTTTGGGTATCTCTTTCTAAGAGATGAGTCTCTTGCAGGCAACATATTGTTGGATCTCTCTTTTTAATCCAATCTTCCAGTCTATGTCTTTTGATTGATGAATTCAGGCCATTAATATTCAGGGTTATTATTGAGATAAGATTTGTATTCCCAGTCATTTGACTCATTTTATTCATTTATTTGTTTATTTTTGACACGACTTGGTTCCTCTTTATTTGAGAGTTCCTTTGGGATATCTCCTCCCTTTGCTGATTTGCTTCTTTGTTTTTCATCTCTTCTTCATGGAATATTCTGCTGAGAATGTTCTGTAATGCTGGCTTTCTTTTTGTATATTCTTTTAGCTTTTGTTTATCATGAAAGGATTTTATTTCGTAGTCAAATCTAAAGGTAAGTTTTGCTGGGTATGAGATTCTTGGTTGGCATCCATTTTCTTTTAGGGCTTGAAAAATGTTATTCCAGGTCCTTCTAGCTTTTAAGGTCTGGATTGTAAAATCTGCTGATATCCGTATTGGTTTCCCCCTGAATGTAATTTGGTTCTTTTCTGTCACAGCCTTTAAGATTCTGTCTTTATTTTGTATGTTAGGTATTTTCATTATAATGTGCCTTGGTGTGGGTCTGTTGTAATTTTGTGTATTTGGAGTCCTATAAGCCTCTTGAACTTGATTTTCCATTTCATTCTTCAGATTTGGGAAATTTTCTGAAATTATCTCATTGAATAGGTTGTTCATTCCTTTGGTTTGTTTTTCTAAGCCTTCCTCAATCCCAATAATTCTCAAATTTGGCCTTTTCATGATATCCCATACTTCTTGGAGATTCTGTTCATGATTTCTTACCATCTTCTCTGTTTGTTCGACTTTGTTTTCGAGGTTAAATATTTTGTCTTCAATATCTGAGGTTCTGTCTTCCAGGTGTTCTATCCTATTGGTTGTGCTTTCTATGGATTTCTTAATTTGGTTTATTGTTTCCTTCATTTCAAGAATTTCTGTTTGGTTTTTTTTCAATATCTCTAACTCTTTATTGAAATGGTCTTTTGCTTCCTGTATTTGCTATTTTAACTGTCGATTGGTGCGTTCATTCAATGCCTGCATTTGGTCTTTCATTTCATTGTTTGCTTCCCTTATCATGTTGATTATGTACATTCTGAACTCCCTTTCTGACATTTCTTCTGTCATGCTGTCATTGGATTTTATTGATGTAACATCCAGATTTGTTTGAGGCATTTTCTTCCCTTGTTTTCTCATGTCGTTCAGGTATCAGTGGACTGCAGAGATGTTGCAGATTTCCTCTATTGATTTATAATGTCCCTGAAGATTGCTAGTGTATCCCCTCTTATCCTTCAGTAGCCTGAAGTCTTAGAGGAAGTTGATACTGTGGTGTTGCCCTAGGAAGCTGCCTCTCCTGGGGTGGGGTCTTCAGGTGGGGTATATTCCCTGCTAGTGGGCAGAGGTGCCTCTACTTGTTGACCAATGGTCATCCAAAAGGGAACTAGACTGCAGGCTGAGGCAAGGCCTGTTTGGGTCTGTGTTTCTGGTTTTACCGTCCTTGTGGGAAAACCTCACCCGGTGGGGAAGACTCACCCAATGGGGAGGTCTCGCTGGTCAGTTCCCCTCCTAGAAGTTCCCCTCAGTCCACAACTACCGCCTGGGCAGGGCAGCATTCCCAGGCCACATTCCCAGGGGCCTGGACCTACCTCCTGGGCCTGGGAGCCCTGCTCTTCGCAGACCAGTCTCCTTAGGTAGCCCCTCATCAGAGAAGCTGCCCGCTGTCCTGGAACCTTCACTCCGCCCCTCAGCTTATCTCTGTGTAGCTCTTTCAAGAAAAGGTGCCTAGGTCCCCAGACCGGACTGTGCTTTGCACCTAATCGCCTGGCTATGCGACCCCTCCTCTGAGCAGTCACTTGGAGCCTCGTACATATGCTCCAAGCCCCAGTGACCCGCCACTCGTCTCTTCCTCCAGGCAGCCACCCGGTGTTCTGTGTGGGCACTTGGAGACCAAGCAACTCACTGCGCACCTCCACCTCCTCAGGACAGCCCCCTTCCCATTGTTCAGGCGGTTGCTGAGTCCAAATAGCTCGCCATCCAACTCTTTCTCTGGCAGCCGCCGGAGCCCCGGCAGATTGCTCCAAAATCAAGTGGTGTGCTGTGCGGCCTCCTCTGCAAAGCTCCCTGCTTTCCGAGTTCACTGCTCCAGCAGGGGGAGGGGTGTCTTGCCGCCTGGGCAAGGCAGCCTTCCCAGGCAATGATCCCAGGGGTCAGGACCTACCTCCTGGGCCTGGGAGCCTCACCCTTCACAGACGAGTCTCCTTAGGTTGTCCCTCCTTAGAGAAGCTGCCCGTAGTCCTGGAACCTTCGCTCCGTCATTTTTTCGCTGTCTGTGTTTACCGCTCCAGCGGGAGGAGGGGTGTCTCGCCGAGCCACTCTACTTCACAAAGTTCTCTGAGTTCCGGGGCTCCTGCCCCATCCGGGATGCCTCCCCAATGGGAGAAACTCACCCGGCTGCTTTGAGTTGGTCCCAAGTCACTCACTATCTCCTCTTTTGAATCTTGAGTCCTGGAGCAACATGAAATGCAGCCGCCCTCTAGTCCGCCATCTTGAAAACCTCCAATTTAATTCTTAATATAAAAAATCCACTGAAAACATTTTTAACACCTTACCCAAATCATATAAAAACAATCTTAGTTAGGAAAAACTTTTCAACGCAAACAGATTTTACATAAATTAAATGGGTTAAAATACAACCTTTGCATATTTTTCAAGTTTGCAAAAATTATGTACTAAAATCATATATCAGTTTCAAACATTCTACTTATTGACTAAAATATTAAGGAAACCTAACTGGGACATATTTATATTATTTGTTAACACTTTACTTGAATTTAAAATTCTCTAATACTTTGACATGTGTACTAATTATTCCATCAATTATTCTTGGTTATAGATATTTTAACTCATAGCAACAAAGTTGACAATTATGTATTTGAAAAAGAGAAGCTACCTGAGAAATACAAGGAGATAAATAGTCACTCAAAGTTAAGTCAAAAGCTAAATGAAAGAAAAAGAGAAACAAGGAGGAGTTTATTGGTGTACCATATCACTTTGCTTTAACCATGTGTCTGTTTAAATTCAGATATTCCAATCCCCTTTCTAAAAGCACATAATAATGAATAGCAGATGTTAAATTTTAGAACCAATGGATTTTTTGACCTTAACATTTTGTAAGGTTGTGTTATCATTTAAATTATTCTTTCATACATCTTTTTATTAGAGGTTCTAGACAACTGTTAAATTTGTCAGTTATCAGACATGGGAAAATTAGCGAAAGATAAATTAGAATAATTAGTTTGTATAATTTAATTGAATTTATGAAAACAAAAATTAAAATGAGAAAGAAAAAACTTAAAAAATCATACTGATTCAAGCATAATAATATATCACCAAATGACATATAAAGTAAAACACAAAATTTTATTTTTTGAATTAAATTACTTACTAAAATCTGATCATTACAATCATTAGTCTTCGTACATTCACAATAGTATATTACAAGCTTTTGAAATGTTTTAACATTTGGTATTTTCATGTTTTTTACATTGGTCATTACATAAGTATATATGTAAAAACTCCCACCCATTGTCTCCATCTTCAGATAGCTCAAAGTAAGATAAAAGTTTTAAAAGGCAGATAACTATTCTTTCACTGTCAATAAAATAACTGAAAACATAGTATTAATTAGGGGGAGAGAAGTTTATGACATATATATTGGAGAAATGCTGCATGCTAAGCACAAGGCTAAGCACTTTGTATTCAGTATTGTCTTTAACCAGAAATACTGTAAGGTAAATAATGTGTGCATTAAAGAGCAGGAAATGAAAATCAAAATCAAGTGACTTTTTTTTAAACTGAAGTAAAGATTTCAGTCCAGATTCAGCTAAATTTAAAAAGTTATATTCTATTCAAAGTATGAAATGTCTCACCATGGAACTCTAATTAAAAAACAGTTTTGATAAAATAAAGTAAAATAAAATAAACATATTTGCAGCTTAACATGTTTCTTATAGTCATCTTGTAATGATTTAAGTATAATGTCTCTTTCATTTTGAAGCAACTTTCTTAAGTATAAGTTCACCAAGTGCATACAAAGAGTTTGAGCTTATTAATGAAGTGAATAGTTTGCAGTCTTCAAGGTCAAGTTGGTAAATCTTTACAAATGAAATAAATACATTTCTTTTCTATTTTCTGCACGTTCACTGAGAATCCAGTCTCAAAAGTAATTATGATATGAAGTTCTCACTAACTTCAATTATTCTCCATATGATGTGGTTTCTAGTTATTGTGTGATCTTGTTCACCCTCCTTTACATTCATCTCAAATATCAAGAATGCCATCAAGATGGGATCCCCAAAATGGACAGAGAATTCCAGATGTTGTCTAATGAGCACAGAGCACAACTAAATGCTTATCAAGTATGTCCTTGAAACTCCTATGAAAGCTTATAGATACTGGAACACATTTGAAAGTTTTGCTTTATTTTATCTCTAAAGGTATTTCTATTATATTACTGGCTCATAAGGATAATTTTCAGCAACCTCTATTAATTGTCTTAAGTTTTCTATATTGTATTTTATGTGTAGATTAATTCAAAGTAAAATCTAAAGTTTCTATTTCTCTTAAATATCATCCAAGTCTTCATTTTTTCTCTTACTTGCAAAGGTCATTTGATTTTTATATCCAATTGGTTTTACCTGGGCAAGTTTGAGAAACATGTCTTTGAGGCATAATCCAAGCAACTGCTTAGTTGAACAGTGCTTTGAAAAGATCCCTAAAGTATCCAGGGTTAACCACTATATCTATAAAAAACAGATTACATTTCACCTCTCAATTAGTCGTGAAATGCAATGTGATTAAGAATATATTTCCTAATTTCAGGTGCAGGAAAGATAAAATTTATTTATTGTTTGCTTTCTATATTTCAAACACTATGGTATTCCTTCCAAAAAGTAAACTATTAAAGTTCTAATAAAGATTTCCCATTCTGTCTATAGAGCAATTTACTGAGAACTGATACTAATAATCATGACTCATTGGTCTATGGTTAATAGAATATGATTTATTGATTTGTCATCTCAGAGATTCAACTTGTGTCTCTATTTTACTATTTTCCATCTTGGGTTATTTCCTTATTTTTTACAATTTTCAGAATCTTCAAACTGTAGTTCAACAATGTTTAAATATCCTCTTATCTAATGAAAACATAAAAACTAATACATGTAAATCATTAAAAAGATGAAAAGTTGTATTACCTTCCTTGGAAAGGATTTGGCCCTAATTAATGAAATAGGGTTAGCACTTTAGGATGAATCAATCACTGGCTCAGATTGACTGCAGGTCGTCTCTTCTGTTAAGAGGGAAAAAAATAATCTATATATTTGCCTTTTCCTTCTCTTTGCTGTCTTCCCTTTGGCAATTTCATTGCCCATTAACTCTCCAATTAGGCAGCTCAAATGAAGTAAAATAAAATAAAGGACAAGAAATTTCAAAGCTCTGGCTACTTTGGAAAACTAATATAGAAAAGTGAGCAAGACAAGTGGAATTTATCAATATGAATAATTTATTTAGAAATACTGGAACTGTAAAGCATATTTTTTCAAGATTAGGGACAATGTACTCTAAAATCATAGACATAATTATTTCAACCATACCGAATATAGGTTTTGTATTTAACTGGGTAATAAAGCATATCCTTGGCTGTTGTGTAATTACTGTATAATGTAGACTCGCCATTACCTTTCATTTTACTTTGCTATTGACTTAAATATGAGCATTAATCTTTCTTGTTGTTCTTGTTGTTTGATACAGGGGATTGAACCAGGGACCTTAACCACTGAGTCACATCCCCAAGTTCTTTTAGAAAAATATTTTCTTTAGAGACAGGGTCTCACTAAGTTGCTTAGGGCCTCACTAAGTTGCTGAGGCTGGCTTTGAACTTGCAATCCTCTTGCCTCAGGCTCCCAAGCTGCTGGGTTCACCACAGTCAGCCTTGAGCATTAATCTTTTTTATGCATATTATTTTTTTAAGTTTTTGTTTAATTAGCATTAACTTGATAAGAAATTGATATTTATGTTCTCCTGATAACACATTTTTACTTGCGTTACACAAAAGATTTAAGTCCTCCCTGTTGTCAGCACATGCATATTGGTAAGGACTTTTTTTTTTAGAGAACTTCGGATGATAGAGTTTCAATCAATGTATAATATACTTTTAAGCATAGTAATTTCAGCTATTTCGCCATTGTCCTATTGATAAACTATATTTGTGTTTCTGACAATTAAATCATGGAAAACAAAAAATAGAGATCTTTACAATTGTGTTGAGGTTTTGAGAGAGAGAAATAAACTTTGCTAATAAATTTCATAATTTTCAATAACAAAATTTCTCCAGTAAAGATGTGAAGGATAGAAAGAGAATTTCTTTTTTCTTTTATTAAAATTATTATGGCATATTACTATTTAGTGTTTTCTGCATAAGAAGAAAATCGTAGTATATTCAAGAACACAGTTGCTTTCCTAAGGTCTTGTCACAAGTTACAAATGAAATAAAATGTGAATGTAAAAAATGTGAATGTAAAGTGTAACAAATGAGAAGTAGGTTAAATCTCAGAGGCATGGAGTAGCTTAAATCTCTTCTAAGTCATAGAACTCAGTAACAATTTTCAAATGTAAGATTTTTATAGATCAAACAGTTTTCTGCATTTCTTTTCCAATTTCCTACAAAACCATGATGTTTAGTTTTATAAAAGGAAAAAAAGAGAGAGAGAAAGAAGGGAGAAAACATTTGATGAATACCTTAGAAGATAAGGAACAGAAAAAGTGCACTATTAACAACTTTTAAGGAAGTATATATGTACTTTTCATTAAGAAAATACATGCTTTGCATGTATTGAGAACTTTGCTTTTTAAAAAATTGATTTGTTGTCTGTGGAACTACATGTTCACTGTTTATTGAATTTCTCTTTTTATACTTCAACATTCCTAAAACAGATCAGGTTTTCTGCTAACTTCTATTCATCTGTTATGCTTCATCCCCTATTCCAATTTTTATTCCCAAGTCAGTAACAATGAAACTATTCCTGATTCACTAAATTAACCACTATGAGGACTTCTGAAGTGTCTTGTAATTTACTATATTTGCAACCAAATAAATTAGTTTCTTACTACTTCATGGTTAGGGTTGGTGACTCCAGGATCAAAGACAAAGATCTTTATTAATCAAGACACAGGAGGTGGTCAGCACTTCCAGTTTGCACCAGCTCTTCATAATCCCGAAATTTCATAGAACATCACAAATCAGCATAGCTGGATACCTACGAACCCAGGGGGTTGCATCAGAATTGAGGGACTCTGAGTTAATTTACCACTTCTAAAATATGAGCAACTCTACTCTGAGTCTGGGAGGAGATATTATGTTATCTTTAAGCATTGCTTTGTGCAAGTACAATTCTGAGGACATAAGATAGAAGGCCTCTCTCAGTTAACTACAATATTTATCCAGTTGATCACCAACTCTGATTGACTCTAATTTTTAAATAGCTTTTAATTTATCTCTCTTGATTTGCATCATCACTACCTTAAACCAGGTCACTTCTCATAATCTCATTAAAATTACTGAAACAAATTCTTACAAATATCATTACTTACTGTGACCTTATATCAATACCAAAACCCACATTCCTAAATGAATTTCAGATCTGGAGCTAAAAATCTCAGTATAAATAGTCATCCAAATCATGCTCTTTTTATTTTTCTCCTTGTTCTCAGGAAACATTGACAACTCCCTCAACAAAACAAAATTAATGATCTTAATAATCTGGCCTCTGCTTACATTTCTAGATTAATATATTATCACTATTTCTCCTTTACCATTCCCTTTTCCACTTGCCAATAATTCCCATACATTAACTGCTTTCATTTCCATTGCTACCTGCTAAACTAAGTATTTATAATATCTGTCTCTCATCTCTAAGCCATTGGATACAAATTTTCATTTAATGAATATTACAGCTCAGTTGTGCCAGGATAATGGGACAGGTTTCCAAGAGATCAAAAAAGACACCAGAGATGGGATAGAAGACATAAAATTTACTGAAACATGCCTTTGGGGAAGATTCAGTGGCAGCAGGCTAGACAGGTGCTTCACCAGAAAGTCTGGTGGTGATTTTCCAGTGTCTCTACTGCTTTGCCTGAAAGCATCTTCCCTATTCCTCGTGACACTTTGTCCAATGACTGCATGCTATCAAGTACTTTACTCTCCATTGTGCTTTGTTCTGTACCCATTACCACAGAGAGAAAGTTTAGTCTACAAAAGCAGTGACACCATTAAGTTAGCTTGTTCTGTCCCATTGTATGATCTGTATTCCAAAGAATTTGACATGAATACAAGAAAGAAACTTGCTGTAGATAACATATCTTGTCCTGGATCTCAGGATATGTGAGAGAAAGTCAAGGTCTTTTGAACTAATATGTATCTGGACATTCCAGCCCAGACTAGCTCTCATCATTCCTTTAACTTGGCTAGATTCTTGGAAACACAGAACAGCATTTCAGGGACATGGTGTTTTTTTCTCCTCCTTTTCTCAAAGGATGACACACATCACTCAGTTTCTACTTGATAATTTTTAAACTCACATCTTTAAAGTTTTAACTTTAAGGCATATCCATTAGTATACTTTGTACCTATTGAACTATGTTGAATGCGTCTTTAATGTGTTCTAATGACATCCTGGACTTTTCCATTCAGAACATTGCACTACTATACTTTTTGCTTGTCCTTATGCTTCAGTAGGATCTTTGTGGTGGCCAAGGACTGTGCCTTTTTCTTTGATAAAAAAGTAATTCATACATACTCGATAATTAGTAAACATCTGTGGAAAGAAGGAAGACAATAAGCTAGAAGAAAATAAGCTAAAACCACTGTGACTTTCAAGATTTCCCACATATTGTACCAAAAAATTTAAGGTCTTTTTAGGACTAGATAAGGGTTTTATTGGACTTTGTCTCAGCAGTAGTTAGGATAGTAACAGACATAAATAGTAAATCATCATTATGTGAATATTTTTGTATTCATAAGTTCAACTATTTGTTAAAAGTTATTTTAAACTCTAAATTCACCTGTGATGCTTTCTAAGTCATTCATGGGCATTCCTATCTTCAGAGCAGCAAAACCTTTGAAATACTGGCTGTACATGTTACTATCTCAAGTCAATGATGACAGTCATGCTTTGTTTTCTTATTTGAGCTCTCATACTGTTGATTGGTATCCTTTTCATGGTCTACTTGGTGCCATGCTTGACGCTTTTTGTGGTTTCCTTAGTAATTTCACTGTTTAACATGACCCCCAAGAGTAATGTTGAAGTTCTCTGTGGGATTCCTATTTTGCAAGGAGATTGAGATGTGCCTTTACAAAGAAAATACCTATGTTAGATAATCTTACTTCAAATAAGAGTTAGAGCATGGTTGGCAGTGAATTCAACAGAACTTCATCCACAATATATACTTAGTGAGGTTCTTTAAGCAGAAACACAGATGATAAAATGCTATGTGTTGATTGGCTGATGGTAATACTGTGACCAGAGGCTAACAGGAAACTCATCCTGTACTTTCCTTAAGAATATCGATTACGTATTTGCTAATTTAGCTTTCACCAGACTTTATAGAACAAAGCAACTCTAAATAATGAAAATTATCTATAATTAGTTCTTCATAATTAATTTATAATAAGAGTTGAATGGAAGGAAGCAAAGGATGAAGAGGTATTTACTGAAGTCATATGTGAAATTGTATTATGAGCTGTGTAACTGGTTCTACATTTTCTTTAATGGAATGAGTGAGGATCAAAACAAAATTTTTATAATTCTATATGTACATATGTCTGAGATATAATTATGTATAATTCAAAATAATTTTGAGGGCTAGAAAAAATTATTGGAAACTAACACAAAATTTAGGGAGGCCAAGATTTACCATTTAAAGCCTCCAAATTAATTACCTAAGAAGATAAATAAAAGTCCTGACAATTTCTAATACAAACTTACTTAGAAATTTAATTTTACTGAATCACAGGAAAGATATAAGGAAAATGTGTTGAAAATCACATAATGCCAAAAATTAAAATTTAGGATCAGATTAGAGAACATGCATAAGAATTGTGGCTTAGTTTTATTGGTGTTGCTGCAAATTAGAAACCTAGATATGCTGACAGTGTTTTCGAACTACAAATTTTTAAAATAAATACCAAAGGAATAGACTCGGCTAATTAACCACACCTCTCTTTTATAATGGGATGAATGTCTTTTTATGTTATTAATCTCAAACACTTCTATCCATTATTGACTTTCTCATCTCTATTTACATAGTACTAAACTCTGCATAAAACATTTCAAATAGTGAAAAATGACATATTAATAGAAATGCTGTTTAAAGACACCTCCAAAACATACCTAATTGTGAAAGTAATGCCGTAGTTCTCTTTGAGCCAATATTATCTTGTGTAGGTATATTCCAAGTTAATTAATAAGTGGACTATAAAGCCATAACATTATGAGTATTATAAAATCTATGATCATATCCTAATGTCATTTTTGGCAGAATAAATAAGTTGTGTTTTAACTGGCCATGATTATATCTGTCTTTGTGAAAACTGCACTGCATTTATTGAAGTTTTACTGGTAAGAATATTGTGGCTGATGATGTGGTGAGGTTCTAACAAAAAGATTGTAATGAAATGCACTACTTGCCCTAATAATCAAAACCTTTCAAGTTTATCTAAATTTTTACTGATCACAGAGACTTTGATATTAGATTTTATTACACTATTAATACCATTCATGTTTTGCTTCAAAGTTAGTACAACCCTGAAAATATTTCACTTGCCCTCCCACTTCCAGGCCTCCTGTTGGACTATTTTAAACTTCTAAGTCTCTTTAACAAAGTTAAAACTTTAAAGCAGTCTGACTGTCTCTGAGGTCATGCTGAGAGTAGAGAAGGAATACATCACTTACTTTAAAATTCAACCTCTTGAGGAGCATGCTTGGGAATCTTTAAAAGAAACTTCAGCTTCTCTGTTCTCAGACTAACACCATATTTTTTTCAGAGAAGTCCAGCCATTTCATAAAAGCTAGGACTCCTTTGGAGCACTTTGGGCATGCTCTTTAAACAGCTGGATCATTTATGCTTTTGAACGATAGATTATTTCTACCTCCAGAGAGACTAAGTAACTCCTACAGTGGAATTCATCTTCCTTTAGAGAATGTGTCATCCTTTAGGGAATTATGGTCAGTATTCAGATATATGCAATATTCATAAAACTTGACTGTAAGTATTATTAGTTGACAAATACTCTTAAAATTCAGTAGTGTTACCTGCATTGCACCCACAGAATTTTGCTTTAAAGTAAATTAAGTTGTTTGATATGTATTTTTAATATTACCCTTTAGAATCTACTTGGAAATTATGCTTCAAATGTATATGATAAACTTATGATATACATAATATCTACTATAGAAACAAAAATATGATTTAAAAATTTAACAAATAATATTTTATTCAGTATGAAAATACTTTTACAATTACGAATGATTCATTGCTGCATTAATTTCTTTCAGGATAATTTTTATGAAATTTTGGAAGACAAGTGGCTAATATTTTTTGGAGAAGAAATCGATATAGATCACCCCCAAATTATACATTTTGGGAAATAATTTGTAGCATTTTATCAGAAAATAATTCCACAAAATTAGTTTTTGTCTGAAGTTTGGGCAATATAAATAATCATCAGCACCAAATTTCTTTATACATATTATAGTTGGCCAACTCTGGGGATTACTATTAAATATGCCTCTTACATTTATTTCTGATAACACTAAGTATCCATTCTCTGCTTCCTTTTTCTCCCATAATGTGATTAACTCTGTGATTATTAAAATCATATTTAATGAAATTCATCTTTTCTTGAGCTTCATTTTTTAAAGTAAGTTGGCAAAAATAAGAACAATCTAAAGGTTTTTAAAATGGGAAAATACCTAAAAATATTTAACAATATAGAATCTCCACATTAGTCTTTTAAAAATATGTTCAATGAAGTTTCATAATTTCATTAAAATCCTATTATTTTTAATGTTATTTATGTAATTAAAATACTAGAAAAAAGTAAAATCTTCAAATTGAATACCTTTTATATGTGCTATTTTGAACTTCTGATCTAGAATATGCTGATAAAAGTATACATTTCTAATGTTTCTAATATAAACTCCAGTATAAAATGGGCATTGACAAATTTGTTTCAAATATAGTCATTGTGAAAAGCTGTTCCTCATATATTGCTGTGTTCAATCACAAGCACACTGAGAAGTATTGTAAAGTTACACTTTTAATGATTTGTGTACTTACGCATGCAAAGCATTGAACTTGAGGTAAAAATGTAAACACCTAAGTTATTGCTTTGTAAGTTCGAGTTCTAAAAGCTCAGATATCATTTCTGTTTATTGAATAATATGAGGATTTATAAAAGGAGACTATTATTTGTAACCTTCCCCTATTATCTATTTCCTGAGACAAAACATGATCCTAGTCTCAATAATTTTAACAAAATTGCTACTATGATCCAGAAGTAGGCATGGAGAAGGAGAAAAAATAGAAACAGCACACTAAGAATAGAGGGAAGGTTGAATTTGTTCTGCCAATGATTTAATAAGAGATAAAAAATTTAATGTTGGCAAATAAAATTAAATGCAGAGTCCAAAAGTCACAGATTCATGCACAAAATAATTTCCATTGAAATGGTGCAGAAGTCAGAAAGTGACCTTGGAGCAATTGAAACACCTCTTTAAATGTGTCTAGACAGAGAAAAGGAGCTCTTAAAATGCTGAGGGAAGGTCACATGGAGACAGTGGTGGAATATGAGCTCTAATCACTACCCACCACCATTGTGCTAGTTTCCACTAACACGGTCTTTCATTTACAAACCACTTAATGAGCTGCAGAATGTTTTTATGCTCAGTTGGGATATTAAAATCATTTATTCACATTATTGTATGAATAAATGTGATAAAATATCAATGTAACACATCTGCTTAATGTAATTAAAAGTTCTAACATTAAAACTCAAACCATATATTATTTTATTTTCATAAGTGTTTTTCAGGAGTCACTGAAACACCTAAAAGTTCTTAGTAAGTCCTTATTACAATGTGCCTTAGGAAAACAATGTATTTCAACTCTTATTTTCTTGAGGAATAGAACTTCAACTTTAAGGGTGAAGTTGGAAAAGGATAAGAATTGAATGGACTGCTTTTGTTTAGAAAGAGAGGAGAAAGAAAGAGAGGTGCATGCACAAGGTGAGGTATGAGAGATTGCAATACCCTGTTTTCATTTTTTTCTTCTCAACACAACAGTTATAACTTCATTGAGTTTCAATTGCCTTAACTTTAAAATAAGGAGGTAATATAGGACATCTCTTTCCAAAACTACAATGAAACTCTCCAGTCTTACATAGCTGCATGCTATAATGCTTGTTTATTCACTCTCATAAGAGAAGGGAAATTATTTCTGAATTGACACTAAGCAGAAGGAATACACCTGCCACTGTGTCTTCCTGTCCATTATCCAAGGCCATTTTGTGCTAAAAAGGCACATAAAAGATTATCTCAGAGTATCATCTGTACTTTATATGAGAAGATTTTTTTTTTTTTTTTTTTTTTTGGTTTTTAACAGAAATCACAATCTGCATTTGATTTCAATAAATTTAGTTCTTACCTAAGGGGGAAAATTACTACTGTTTAATAGGTCTTCTCATCTTAAAAAACAAGCATTTTCTATTGTTTATTGTTTATAAGCAGTCCCACAGGTACCTTTTTCTTTCATTATTAATCATTTAAATGATTTACTCTGACTTCACAGGTGCTGCTAAGGAATAAAGAGTATGTTCTGAAGACCTGTGAAGAACACCTGTAGTCTGTGATCTCTCTCCATTCCATTCTTGTCACTGGCCCTGCTAAATCCACCTATACAAGTTTTAACAGGCTTGTAGCTTCTACAAGCAAATTGACACAGGATACCAAAAAAGAGTTCCAATTTTTCCCTTCCCACAGTTCCTCCACATAGCAATGTCAACTAATTAGGAGAATGAATACTGCCATGTGGAAATGTAACTATGTGATCTCTCATCATAGTGGCTTAAGCTAGTGGAGAAGCAGCTACTGTGAATTCTCAGTCTCAAAACATTTTTTACTGCATTTACAATTGTGTTCAAAACACATCCTATCTTGTTTCTTTATTTACTTCAACCATTTCCTCTTTGGTAGGTCAGTAGAGGTTTAAATTCCATCACCAAGTCCCTCTTTACTGCAGAATTCTGCACATGGGTTACACCTAGACATTCACATCCTCATTATTGGAATGTGTACTATGAAAAGTTGTTTTCATATTTTATCTTATCGTGATTTTTTTTCCTGTGTTTTTCTTCATGGAAGAAATCTAATGCTTATTGACTTTTCTCTCAACTGTGCACAAAACACTCCTGTGATCAAACTTATGCAAAGAACCAGGTGTAACTTTATTTTGATCCTATAGTTTACAATTCAACATAAAATGTACTTTTACAATTTTATGTTTTTTTCTCAAATCTCAACCATACTAATTTTTGAATAGTGTTTGTTCTTGAACACACTAACATATTTTTGTCACTATTTGCCCTATAATGTACTCTCCAACATAAGATTTTGAAATGGCTCCAGAGGTTGAGGAAGTTTTTATAAGGTCAGAACCACAGGATGGAAAACTCAACCAGTGAGGAAAGAATGTTCAAACACCAAGAGGTTTATAGAAAATTCAAATAATTAGAAAGAATAGAGTACCATGTCTGATATATCCACCCCAATTGGTTGCTATTGCCTAATACATGATCCAGAAAACAAAACATTAAGTAAATAACTATAATCGAGTGCTTTTTATTATATGAAATAATTAAGAAGATGAAAGCATGCTATTCATGTCAATCCTCAACTGTAATAGATTTTTTCTAAGATTTTCAAAACTATGACCCTGTTGTTTCAATTTTGATTTTTAAAGCTCATCTTCATTTTTATTAGGCTATAGGAGATTTACAATCTTAACAACAGAATCATACTGTTTCAGAGACAGAAATGTCTACTGTTCTGCAAGCCACAGGACAATCAATAGAAAACCACACTGAGTGTTTCACTGGCTATTTGCCAATCCCTTAGAGGGGGAAAAAGTTACTGATATGCAGTGAGATATCAGTTTCCTCTTCTAAGAAATATGATAAGCTCTCTTCCAACCATCATTGACAAAAGACTCAGACATCTCATGATCTAACTTTATAGTATACTCTCTCCTGGGGCATCAGGAAACTTTATCAAACAAACACTTGAGAACAGAGAATTAATGGTGAATAAAAAAATCAAACTACTTATATAATGAGTGTCCAAATGAACAATGGAACTTTACATGAGTGCAGTAGTTGGACTTACTTATACAAAATAATTCCAGGATGAAGGTCTGGGTAATAAAATGTTTGAACAAAAATAATATATACACATACACATTCACACACACATATATATTTAAGAATCCTGTCAGGTGCAGTGACACACACCTGTAATCCCAGTAGCTCAGGAGGCTGAGACAGGAGGATCATGAGTTCAAAGCTAGCCTCAGCAAAGGCGAGGCACTAAGACAGTGAGACCCTGTCCCTAAATGAAATACAAAGTGTCTGGGGATGTGGCTCAGTAGTTGAGTGTCCTTGAGTTCAATCCCCATGCCCACCCCTCCCCCCAAAAAAAGAAAGAAAAAGAAAAAGAAAAATCCTGTTCCTTCAAAATACTGAGCTATTCACAAAAAGAGAAGTTTGATATTTTCCAAAAGTTCTGCCACAACACATAGACAAATGGGACAAATTATTCACGAGTATTTTCTGTTTTCTCATTTAGTTGTATAAAATATTAGACTATAATAAACAAATGCAAACATATTTTCTGGATTCTGAAATCAAAGTTTGTTTTTAAATTTGTCTTTTATGAAGTACTTGGTTGTTAAAATATAATGTTATTTTGCAGTTTGTTTTATGATACATGACACTCTGACAAGCCACAGTGCAATCTGTTTTGACTGGTATAATTCACATGTTACATGGAGTTTTCCAGAAAAAGATAAATCCCACTCTGATGTGAAAATATTTCTCTGATTTCTCCAGAGACTTAATTCCTTTGTGGTATCCCTGGCCTAAGTGTGCTTCATTCGAGTATTCTGTCATTCAACATTCTATGTGCATTTCCCCACTCCTCTAGAGAAATAGCCAGGAATAAACAATGTATGTACTACTAAACTTACCTTTAAACTTCAGTTTAAGCCTGCATTTTAGTTATTTGACTTTATGCTTAAACCTCAAGCATAATGTTTAATTGCTTGACTATGAATCTTCTCATACAACTAAATCCCTTCACCAACTACAACATGCATGAAACTTTCTGGGTAAGTTGGTAGCACAATTTTCATGCTCAAATATAGAACAAAAATAGTTAAAATATCTAGTGTTAAAATATCTTTTGAAAACAAAATTAGCTGAGTTTTCACTATGTTTCCAAATCATCTCCTATGTTATTCTGAGACTGTTCTTCTACAAACCATTCTTCGAGTCCTTCTAGTTTTTCCCAGGAGATTAAGAATTTTCTTCACTTATAGGTTTTCAGCTTGAAAGTCCTCAAAGTGCTAATTTTATTTTCTTTTTTTTATGAAGATTTATCGAGTTGCTTAATATAACAGCAAAATTTCACATAAAGATTGACTTTTATTAAGCAGGTGACTTTAGCTATGTTTATCACAATTTCCCTCTCTTTAGCTTGTAAATCTAGGTATTAATAAGAGACATAGAAAGAAGAGGTGAATAATCTTACCTGACTGTGTGTGTATGTGTGTGTGTGTTTCCAGTGATAAATATATACATATATATTTATGTGTATATGTATATGTGTGTGTGCATATATATATATATATATATACTAGGCTCCATATTTTCATGAATAATCACATCCCAGTGGTTTTTGTCAAGCACAGTAGTTCTATAACGGGGACTATTGTATTCCTCAGGGAAAATTTGGCTACACTTGGATTAAGTGGGCTATTGGTGATTTCAGGTAGAGCGCAGAGATGCTGCTAAACATCTGGGAAAAATTCAAAAGATGGCCCCTTTAAAAAAAAGAATTATTTGGAACAAATGGCATTAGTGTTGATATATGCACCACATCAATGAATATCAAAGAATAGTTTACTATGCTTTAAAATAACATGACATTGTGAAAGTTGAAATAAAAGCATAATAAAATGGGGTCCTATAAAATGTGGTGTAGCTCTTGATAACACTCCATTGCATTGAAACTGAAGTTTATTCCTGTAAATCCATCAACAAAATACAAGCACACTGGAATTTGAATCTCATCTTCCACCATGCTTATTCACCTTGTACTCAAAACCCTTTGGAGAACTTGCTCATCCTTAATCTCATGCATCCTATTAATAACTGTGTACTCTATCTCTTTCTTCTCCTTATGACTAGAGGAGTCTTTGTCTGTTCACCTTCATAATACTACATATACAAGTGATTATTAAAAGTCTTAAATAAAATTAGCTCTAGGGAAATTCTTTAAATTTTCTCTTTTCTGGGAAGAGTCCAACCACTCTCCTCTATGTTCTCATCAATATTTTTAATAGTTTAATTATAGCATTTATTTTCCATCAGGTAACTCTTTACACACCTGTGTATTCTGCTAGATTTTATACTTGTTTATTACATTCTTTTCACTTTCTTTTAGAAAATAAAGACTTAAAATCATCGTAAACACTTGAGGGTTTTTCCTGTGAGATTTTGATGTGCTCCTTTATAGAAGTTTTTTGTACATTTTTACCATGTACTTGGTCTTTTACAGTCATGACTATTAATTTATTTCAAAACACTGTGAGAAAAATACTATGATAAGCTTCATTTAGCACACAATTTACATGGGAAGTAATGGAGGTTTGGCAAGTTAAAATTTTTTCAAAGTTAGAATTTCATCCACACATTTTTGAGTCAAACTACCAAGGTCAAAAATGTTAGGTCGTAATAGTAACCTAAGCTATTTGAAGTTAGGTAAGGCAAAAGACCATGTGTTATTGCCAAAAGTGCTAATGTGATAAGGCAAAAAGTACTTTTGACTTTTGAGGGAATAATGACCGTTAGCTTCTCTGACCTGTTAGCAACAACTTCCCAGAGCAAGATGTGTGCTTCCTCTGGGCTTTGGAAAACATAGGAACAGTTGGGGGATGATGCACATTTTACTATTTTCAATAATTGCTAACTCCTATTAGAATGTGGACATATGTTACACCCTTAAAAGTAAAGTAGTTGCTAACACTATATTGCCAGAAAACTTTAATGTATTCTATATAATTCGTGCATTTAATTTTTAAGTGGCATTTGAGTGGCACAATCATATTAAAAAAAAAGAATATATATAGACAAAGGATAATTTATTAAACAATTAGAAGGGAATGATAAACATCGTTTGGTTAGACAACAGAAAAAAGAGTACATATCACAAATTAAAGTTAGAATGGAAAAGGTAATCATTGTTGATCTTCACTCTTCCTAATTTTGATTTGCATTTTAGATTGACTACTTTCTATTCTGTATCAGATTTCCATTACTATAATGACATAATTGAGGCAAATAACTTATAATGAAAAAGCATTTATTTTAGTGCATGTTTCTGGAGGTTTTAGTCCAGGATCCAGTGGCCACATGACTTTGGACCTCTAGTGAGGGCAGCACATCAAGGCAGAAGAACATGGTGGAGAAAATGGTTCCCTCCTAAGTCAAGAAGCTGAGTGAAAGAGAAAGAGAATGGAGTACTACAATCCCCTTGGAGGGCACAACCACAATGACTAAGGATTTTCTCTAAGCCCTCACCTCTTGAAAGTTCTGCAACACCTTCCAAGTGTGCCCCCTAGAGGATGAAACCTTTAACATATGGATGTTGGGAGGTTTTCAATATTGAATCTATAACATATCTTATTTCCTTCTTTAGATATTACACATTTAACAATAAAATTCTTGGTTTTTTTCTTTTTTTCTCACCCCTAATAATCAGTTAAAATTTAAAAAAAAAACATTAATTCCCAGAGATGATAATCCTTACAGATTTCTTTTGTCTTTGCTTATGTCATGCTTCTTCTTGAGGCTGAATTGTGTATAGAAGGATCAATTACAGAGAAAAGTTGGAATGACAGTCTAAGTCTTCTGTGACTTGATTATGTCTAAAGTTTCTTAGTTAAGTCAGTGAGACACTCCCTACAGGCATGGATCATTGTGTTAAGAGCATCATTGAAATAGAGAAAGAGAGAGGAGAGGGAGTGAAAGAATGAGAAGAAGCAATTACATTTTAATTAATGTGTAATTTTTATCTCCACAAATAATGGATACTTGACCATTTTTAAGTGTGTTGTACATTGTGTAGATAAAAATGTATATGAAGAGACCTTTAATACAGTGATCCATGTATATCATGCTCAACTTTTTCAGGTTACTAGCCAAATGGTAAGGTTTAGGTATGTA
The DNA here is from genome assembly GCF_902686445.1 of Sciurus carolinensis. NCBI lineage: Eukaryota > Metazoa > Chordata > Mammalia > Rodentia > Sciuridae > Sciurus > Sciurus carolinensis. The sequence goes on along the minus strand of NC_062217.1, from coordinate 61,896,145 downwards.
TATAGTGATATAATTGGATATGCTCTAGTCATTATCCAAGGTTTAGGAAATTTCTTTTCACTCTAAAATAAATGAGAAATTAATTAATAATTTGCTTCTTAATATTTTCCAGGTCTTTCTATTCAAATAATATTTAATTCAACTTTACTCTAGTTTCCAAGTATTTTATATATTTTAAAAAATCTTATACCATGGCATGTCTAAAGTCATTTTTATATGAAGTCATTCTAGTCTTTGTGAAAGATAAGTGAAGCATAAGCAAATGCATATAAGTATCACAAACAAACATTAAAATAAATGATTGAATTGATTATAATGGAAAAAAGTGTAAGCTGTTGAAATTCATATAAACTGTGGATTTCCAATTCTTTGCAGCATAAGAAAGCTTTTAGCAAAGTGCACGTTTTCCTGAACCTGCCAAAAACCTTATTCACAAAATGAGAAACTACAGCTGCCAGTTTATGTCAATCGGAATGAGAATAAGGGAAAGAAAATCTCCAGCTGTTGTATATATTATATTTGCAAGGAGATAATTTGTTATGGCTTATTCTTTACCACAGCAGTCACCTAATTCAGACAATGGCTAATGGATGTCAGAATTTTGGTAACAGATTCAAAGACTCAAGTAACAGGAAAATTGAATTCTGTTAGTTTATTAGACTCTGAGATGATAAAAGGTATTTTAAAAGGCTTATGAATGATCGAGGTTATCCAAACAGTGTCAGCCTATTAATGCTGCAAGTCTTCTATAACAAAAAGCTTTGGATCTATAATACTGTATTTGATACCACCTGGGATCTGAAATTTGCAGAAAGAATTACATCTAAAAATTCCAAATGCAATTGACTTCAGTGATTGAACCTAAAATGAACTTGAAATCTTCAACCAACTGGATAATTTGTTCCACTTCCTTTCCTCTGATGCTTTCAAAAATGCAATATTTTAAAATATATTAGATAGTCTTTAAAGCTCAATTTAAAAACTGTTTTCCCACAACTAAGATGACAGTTGAGAGGATTCAAATGTGAATTTTAGTCATTTGGTTATAAAAGATACAAAAAGAGTCTTTTATTTTTTTCCAAGTACCTCAGGGTTGAATCAAAGTAAAGGTAATTGACCAATGGAGACCAGTTCAATCCAATGAGACAGAAACATCTATAAACTCAAGACTTGATATACAAAATTCATGAATGTTAATTATGAAAAACATGGTAATATATCAACACAATAATTTACTTAGTGTATTAACAAATGTATAAAATTCTTTCTCATGTACTTATGATAATTTTGTTAGTTAAAAATTATCGAACTTACAAAACCAAATGTTGAATTATTTTATCCTATTAGAAATACTTTTATTGGTAAATCTTCTCTTCTTATTTGGTATACTCCACCATGGCCTTTGAGGACATATGAACATCCCCCTGTAATCTTGGGGTACTTATCCAAGGTTTGCAGAGCATTAACATGGTCTAATATATTTTTAAAATAGTAATGATTATTTTATTATTTGTGTAGTGTGTGTGAATTGAGCCCCAGAACTCACTCATTGATTTTTTCCCCCCTTTTTAAGGTGCTGGGATTTGAACCCAGGGCTTTAGTGCTTGCGAGGCAAGCACTCTACCAAATGAGCTATCTCCCCAGCCCTCATTGAGTTTTAATTAGAATGCTTTTTGAAAAATAACTGCTCTCTGTTTTTGTCACCTATTTTACCACTGTGACCAAAAGACCTAACAAGAACAATTTTAGAGGATAAAAAGTTTATTTGGCACTTACAGCTTCAGAGCTCTCAGTCTATAAACAATTGGTTCAATTGCTCTGGGCCCAGGTGAGGCAAAAGAGTGTGGTGAAGGAAAACAACTCTGAACATATCCACCAGGAAGCAGAGAGAGACTAATGTGCAATCATCAGGGACAAAATAAATATCCAAAAAGCATACCTTCAGTGACCTCCCTCCTCCAGTCACACCCTACCTGCCTACATCACCACCTAGGTCATCCCTATCAGTGGATTAATATACTTTTTAGGTTAAAGTTCTCACTACCCAATCATTTCACATCTAAATTTTCCTTAGAAAATTTTCTCACACATGAGCTTTTGGAGGATATCTAATATATAAATCATAACATTGTCTATTACAGGAACAACTTGAAGATACTTGTAAGTATATTTTAAGACAAAACTAAAATTGTTTGTATAAGTTCTAGTTTTTTCAATGTATTTATAACCCTGGCAGCCAATTTTGTTTTTGCTTTATGAATACTAGATATAAAGTACTATAACTGAAATTGGGGCAATAAGATTATGTTCTTGGTAAAGAAGAGAGATCTTAGGTAACTAACGGCACACTTTGCACTTGTCAACATAGGGAAAGCCTCTGTATTAAAAGCATGAACTGAGCATTCTCCATGAAAAAGCAATCATATGAAGAAGTTCAACTGTAAGGTAATCCAAGTAGCTTAAAATTCAAAGAAAAAATCTGATCACATGAGAAAAAAAATGAATCACATGAGAAATAATTTAATTACAAGAAAAAATTAATTACATGAAAAATGTAATCTTGAAATTTTATATACTATTCTTCCTATCCAAATTCCATCTCATCAAACCTTGAAAAATAGTTTCATTCTGCTTACTTTATACTTTATCTTAAAATTTTTAGTTTATCCCCTGTTCATATACCATATTCTCAGAAATTTCTTTCCTGATTATATGAATTAAAGTTGTTCAAACTTTACTTACATAATTTTTATTTTTAACAGTGGGCATTGCATCACAGTTTGAAAAGACTTTGTAAAACTATTTTACTTGTTTATTGTCTGTTTCTCCTCCCTTTCCCCAAGTACAATAAGAGCAGCACCCTGTGGGTCTAATTTACACAACATCCATATTCATATTTTGAGACTATTTTTTTGCCCCAAATTGGATTCAATAAATAATTATTGAATGAATGAATAAATAAAATTTAAACAGTTTTTAACTAATGGAATTTGTTTCTGTGTTAACAGTTTTAGCAAAAAAAAGGATCAAAATTATTGTCCCATAATTCTTGTATGGTAAGATCCATAAGAAATTTACTAAGTGCTCATATGGCATGTAATGGGGTTTAATAAAATTACAAAGAATGTCCATCAGGGTTGACTGTAGAGTCAGTATTACTCCTCATTACGTACCCTGCGATGTCTAACAGACATTTCTGCTACAATTCAGTGTGCCCTACTGAATAACTTTGCAATCTGTAAATTTAGGGTAAAAAAAAACCATCAAGACTAATGAGTAAAATGGTTTTGGAAAAGTACCATCAAAAACTATATGATTTTATAACCATAACAGTAATAAAAAACAAAATTATCCTACAAGAAATATGAGCACAGTTAACACATGTTAAATTGCTAGTAGACATAGAAATATTCAGTAAATATAATATTGAACACATTAAAAATCTACCAAATAAGTATATTTTATTGAGGAGAGATAAAGCTTGCAAGACCAAGAGAAAGGGAATCCTTCTAACCATCTAAGACATGAAGTGGTCATGCAGTGCTTACAGGAGAAATGTCTTTTGTGTGTGGTATGGCTTTCTTGGGAGTCTGAGTTTAGTGTTGTTAAGTGTATCTGGATTCAGTTACCACTACTTGTTTGTGTGACCTATTGATGCATGGGAAAGCTGTATATGTATGAAAATGACATATGCATTATTTTAAGGATGCTCCTGGTCACCTTTGGACACAAGCTCCTCCACATTGTGAGAGCACTTAGTGTAGCATTTCTTCAAAGCTTATCAAAAAGTATTTGCTGATTCTTTCCCTGAGTGGTAGTACTGCTATAGAGAAAAACATATCTTTAAATATGTTTATATATCTTTATGTATGAAATAGAATGAATTTTGTTTTACCATAAGAAAAGCATTTTTTTTTGGTACTATATCACAACCTTAATATTCCAATAAAACAATTCAAGTCTTGTAATCAAAAACCTTAGAAAAAATTTCAAGAATATTGAACTGAATGGAATAAAAATATAATTTTAATGTTAGACTTCTGCTAAAACAAGTTGTTTGTCTTATTTAAATCATTATCCCATGAACATAATAAGATTTCTAGGATAACTGTATGTTACCTTGAGACATTTTATATTAATCTGACAAGACATGCTAGAATAAAAAATGATATGAGTGTGGCCTCCAGTGACAGGTACACAGTTAACTGAGAGAGAAAGGTTCTGGGAAGATATTGACATAAATGATTTTTGTGTTTTATAATGACAAGGTTTTATAAAATTTCTTTCTCTATTACTACCATAAAATAGTTCTGTTTTCTATTACATGTTCCCTTTGTACATGCAGTCAAACCTTGGTGTCTGTGGGGAATTGATTACAGGTTTCCTCATGAGGAACTAAATCCTGGGATGCTCAAGACCCTTAGTTAGAACAGTAGTGCACATAACCTAGGCACATCCTTTCATATACTTTGAATAATTTCCAGATTATTTATAATATGTAACATATTATAAATGCTATGTAAATAAATGTCATACTGTATTATTTGGAGAATAATGACAAGAAAAAAAGTTTTATGCTCTGTACAGTTTTTTTTTCTCCTAAATATTTTTAAGCTATGGAGGTTCAATCTGCAGATGCACAAACTGGATTGGGAGAGATGATGGTGTTCTATTTGTCAGTCCCTCAATATTCCCACCTCCCTTTCACTGTCAATACAAATCAATTACTCTAATTGTTGTGAGTATATCTGATATGGAGTTCTATAAACAGGTATTCAGTTAAATCTGAATGGTAGAAGAGAAACAATTGTTTTTCATTATTTGAACAAAGCCCTCTCAATTTAAAGTAGGAATGAACATAAATTCTTAATTGATCAATATTACATAAAAGTTCATTCATTTTAAATAATATTTGATGATTATTGTTTTCTAAAGACTTATTTTCATATACTATAGAAAATTTGCAATGAAATTTTTATTAATTTGCCATTTTTAGTAGTGTTCAGTAATAAATATCTTTACATTAAATCATCACAATTTAATAAATATATGAATGGGAAAATTGTATTTGTCTTGGATCCGTGAAGTAAGGTTTTTTTTTTTTCATATGTACTTATTTTCATAATGAAAAAACAATACTTTAGTTCTTTATTGTGTTATTTTTCCTTTTCTGTCTCTACCAAATTTTTTTTTTAGTTTGTATCCATTTATAAAGTTAGGTTACTAAATTGTTTTCCAACAAGTATTTCCTTAACATTTTTCCTTGTAAGTTTGGGTGCATTTTGTATGTCTACTTACATATAAGTAAGTGGCATTAGTATCTGATTTTTTTCTCCTGAATTGAGAATTTGTCCTTAAATACTAAACAGATAGGTCACAGTAACAATGCAGTCTGTAATTCTCATTGTCAAGAACAATACACAGGTTAAGAATAATTAAAAGGCAGATTTGGAACAATTCAAACTGTGAAATCAAAGATGTGGAAAACAACCAATTTTACTTTTTCTTAAACTAAATAAGTCAATTTTGAGAAATTTTGGTGCAGTGGTCTTAGTTGCTCAACTTCTTTAAAAAGCAAGTGTTATGGATTAGGTTCCATATTCAGGGATAAAGCCAAGAAAGTGGCCATGATTTTCTAAGTATTACTATAAAGAGTGAGTCAAAATTTCAGTTGATGGTCAGTCAATACAAGATTGATGCAAATGCTTCAAAGTAGGTCTCTCAGGTGATGATAGAAGAGGAACTAAAACTGTAATTCTTGTTATAAAAAACTCTGAAATTATTTTTTGTTTCTTAAATATGTAGCATTTTTAAAGTGACAACAAATGCATTAAATTTCCTCAAATTTCTTCATTCTTAATATGTTAATCCCTTCATCAATAGGTAATTTGACCACATCTGCAAATAAATACTATTAGTAAATGGCAAATGAGCATGGGCTCACTTGACAGCTTCTATTCATAAGCATGCACTTTACATTCTTAAATCCTGGGTTCAAATCTAAGATTTCACACCCAATTATTATTTGAATGTGTATTAGATACTTATCTCCCAGTTTTCTAATTAGAACAGTAAAAAAGTGCTAAAAATAATTGCATATACTTGTTTTTGAGAATAAAATATCTTAATAGTAATAACAGCAACACCTTTTATAATTGCATAATATTTGCCAGAAACTGATGTATGTGCATGTATGTGTTTAATATTTGTAACAGCACTGTAGGTCGATATTATTACTTTTTCTCAAACATGGATGTTCAAATTGATAAACAGAATATTTGTACTGACCACTGCAGGGTTAATTTTAACAGGACCCTGCCTTGACCTGACAAGTGGTAAGCACTTCATGAATGCTGATTTCAAGGATCAGCATAAGACAAGGGACTCTGTGAACAATACTCTTTTCTCCCTCCCTTTCCACCTTCAATTCATTCTTCATTCCTGATATGCAGGTTATTTGGATCTTGAGGAAGCCATATACATGGAAGACCTTGGGATTTGCAGAATTCGATGCCAACACATAATTGGGTATGTGTTCTATGCAGTGTCCTGACCCAGTGGTTGATACAGAAAGGCAGGAGGTCCTGAGATCTCTGCTTGTCAGATGATATCATTTATTATTAATAGTAGTGTTTATTGATATTATTTTATTTTGAGGTTTTTTTGTGTGTATGCACTTTACAAGATTTTTTTTTCCTCCTCCTCAAGTTTGTCTTTGTTTGCTCTACTTATATTCCTGCTTGGAACTTGAGTTACTTAGGTCATTTACAGTAGTTGCAGTTTTTCTTGGTTGACTAACTCAGTCTTATTTAGGTCTGATTGACAATCTGAGTGAAACAGGTAATGGAGTCGACCTGTTTTAATGTTTGTGTTGAAGAAGGTTCCCTTCCAGGCTCTCCTGAACTTCAAGAGCTTCCTGTATCCTTCAATACCTGATGTTTATATCTATTGATTCACCTTAGCAATTGAGACTATGCATTTCTTTTTATTTCTTTTTTTTTTTCCCTGGGGCCAGGAAGATCAGGACACTAATTAAATTATATTCCAAAGAATTTAATTATCTAAATATTTCAGTGAACATTGATGCAAGAGACAAGATACTCTTGAATCCTACATAAAGACAAGGTAATCTACTGCAAGAAATATGTTAAAGAACTGAGAAATAATAGCAATAGATGAATATTTTTAAATAAGGGTTATAAGGTAGGTGAAGAAGTTGCAGTCACTAAACACAATAAACATTTTAGTTAGATTAGTCTACAAATTGGAAGGAATTAATGAATTTAACAAGGATTAAGAATTAAAGACATATACATTAAAATTTTTTAATCTTTATGAAGAAAAGTATCATAATAGTTCAAGACAAAAAAAAAGAGAAAAACTTTAAAATACCCATATATCAATAGAGCAACCAGATTACCATCAGATTAATATGAAAAAGAAGATCAAATAGGAAACAGTGAGATCATGCACACAGATAACAGGAAGAATTTTATTCTCATTAAAATGTTAAATATTAAATAAGCAGAGAAAAAAAGAAAATAATTTGAGGATATGAATAACTCAGAGAAGATACAAAGAACCCCTCTCAGAGAAGATGATACCAAGAACCCCACTAGAGAAAAACATAACTACCTTTAACTTGCTGAAACAGTTCCATTCAGGGTTTGGAGAACAAGGATTCAACACTAAGTTTACATTGCTGATGAGGCTGTATTTTCCAGATAGATTTGGTTTCTTGATATCACATATTAAATAGGTAGAATTCCATTATTCTAGCACTGTGGTAAGCAGAATGATGTCCCTATCCTCAAAGACAGATATGTCCTAATCCCTGAAATCATTGAATATGGTATCTTACATGGCAAAAGGAATTTTGCAGATTTTGAAAAATAATGAATGAGTATTTGAAGGGGCTTGATGTTATGTGTTTCAGGCAATGAAGAAAAGAGAAGTGTGGTGAGTAGAAGTTGACTTTGTTTACCTTTTTTACAGTTTCTGGGAATTTCCCATTCATATTCTTTGCATGGCCTTATACTGAATTGAGTCATGCTATCATGGTGCAATCTTTACATAAGTTGCCTAATTTAAAATTGTATACATATTGTTTTAATTTTAAATATTTTTGTAAGATCTATGATATCTTTGATAAAGTTGATGGTGCTTTTTACCATGCAAACATTTAAATACTATATATTAACATGTAATATTTTAACATTTCTATTTTTTTCTCTTAAAGCTTCTAGGTTTCTAGTATTGGTTAAGATGCTTTTTCCTGTCCCATACTACAAAAGTAGTCTCCTTGATTTTCTGGTATTAAACTTTATTTATATTTAATGTATTACTTTTATTCATAGTACCACATTTTATATTACATAAGAAATAAGAATACTATTATCTTTTTCCATGTAGACAACACCATTGTTAAACGGTTTATACCTTTCTTACTGAAATGGGCTTTTGATTTTATGATTTTTATATTTTTATTCCTGCATAGATTTACTTTGTACTGCCATTCTCTCTTTTTGAGAAAACATACATGGTGATGAGTTCAAATTGTCAAACTTTGAACCTTTCTTTGTTTGACAGTAGTTGACAGCACAACTCAATTCAATATAAAGCCATCCAAAAAATATGTCCTTTATAGTTTCCCCATCACTTTAGTATTTACGTTTCCTTTTTTGTTATTTCTACATGTAATCTATTGCTTCAAAATGAGATAATTCTTTGCAATTAAAATACATTTTTCGGGCTGGGGAGATAGCTCAGCTGGTAGAGTGCTTGCCTTGCAAGCACAAGGCCCTGAGTTCGATCCCCAGTACCACAAAAAAAAAAAAAAGATACATTTTTCACTATTCAGGTGCTCTAGTTCCTTGAACTAAAAAGTCTTTAGAAAGTTGCCTTCTCACCTTCTTTTTAAATATCTATTGTCTTGTCAAATGTGGCTTTTGAGAAACATGTCCTCTTTTCCTTTTCCTACCCATGAACAGCTAAGTTATTTTACAATCAATTTATTCATATAAGGCTTGTGTTATCAAACTCTATTTATTCTTTGATATTTCTCTCATTTTAATCCCTTTGAAATTAGAATGAATGGCTTTTGAGTTGTGAAAAATCTACTGTCGCCTATTGTGCCTATCTTACTTGCTGATTATATTGATGGCACCCTAAATTGTAAAATCCCAATGCTTAGACCACATTGAGACTAAATGCATCAGAATTTCCAGGTAATAATTAGGCATCGTATTTTAATATGCCTCCAAGTTTGAGACCTAACACTCTTGCTCCTGAGGTAAGTGAAGTCCTCAGATCTCTTACCAACATGTTCACCTTTTCAGGTCTTTTACCATTTCCTTGTTTTAAATTTCCTTTCAAAAATGCAGGTTGGTTACTATTCTTGGCTAGGTCTGATTCATTATTGCTATTATTACCAGTATACTACAAGTAATACTTAATGTAATAAGAAAATCCAATGACTGGATAGCCAGTGATGTTTGCATTTCTGGATACAAGAATATATTAGAACAGCCACAGTGAAGATTGTCACATTAAGTCTTGGATAGCTGGGCAGTGTCTTGGTGTTAATCCCTTTCATCTTGCATGTGTTCTCGAAGACAGTGTAAGTAATGATCCAACAGAATTAGAGCTATTTAGTTGGGAAATATAAAACTAATCAGAAATTCACGTATTTACCAGATGTGTAGATTATTATCTCTTTTCCTTTTTAAACTGAATTTCTAAATATTAAATAAAGTGTACCAATTTCCTTTAAATAGAAAACATTGCATAGAACTAAATTATTTAAACAACTAAGAATTAAAAATAGAATAAAGGTAAAACTATTCATGTGTATTGAAATTTTGTGAAAATTTCTATTTCTGAGTGATAATAATTTCTTGTAACAATGCAAAAAAAATCATTGTTTCCATTTAATTTGACAGAAAAAAAAATTGTCAATGCAAATGATTCCTTAAAATAATAGTTGTCAAACTAATTATGTTAAAAATGATAAAGCATCAGCAATCATTATTTAACATAGAATTAGTATTTCTGAAAAGATTATTCTTTCAAAAGTCATGTGTCTAATCAACTATCCACTAAAACAATTACTTTTGCTTACAATTACTTTGAATTAAACTGATCAGTTATGATTCATTTTGTTTTTTAATACAATTTCCTATTATTTTATGTTACATTTATCCTTGATAATTATTTCATCACTGTCATTATGAAAAGCAAGCTGTTGTAATACTAAGCTATTTAACTGAATTTTACTTTGTCTTATTTTTTCCAAGTATATCTTTTCAATTAATATCAAGAAGGTGGATGTGATCATCAGTATTCATAAGATGCAGGTGCTGAAGCACAAACACGTTATCCACTTATCAGAGAGGCCACAATTAGCACTATGTCTCTGAACTCTTAATTTCTTTCTTTAACTTCACTAGAAGATACTTCCTGGTCATTTAACATTTAGAATCTTGTTAGATACATAATTAGACTGCAAACACTTGAAATCAAGTATATGTTTTCTATTTATTCTTTATTCTTCTTTTGACAATTGACTTCATGCTGTGAAAATTGAGCTGTTGAAGTAATACTGATATGAACTGCAAATCACTGTTCTATTTATGACACAATTGTATTTCAAATACTGATTTGATTAGATCCCAGACAATTTGTATACAGAAATAATATTTTAAAAGATATATTGATTTTATTAAGTCATAAAATGTCTCAGAAATAGACTAAGTAATTATCTATTTTTGCTCATTTAGATTTCTGTTTTCAATGATTTCCATTTCTTTGTACCAATTCAACGTGGTAGCAATTCTATTCCAGCTGTTCTTTCAAAATAAAAACTTAAGACTACCTTCTAAATATTAGAATCTTTTCTCAGAACTGAAGGATTTGAGGGCTACAGAACTTATTTTCTCTTTCTTTTTTTGTTCCCCCTCTGTATTTCCTTCACTCTGGCCCATGATAGAAATCTGTACATTAGGAATAAATCACACAAATACCATTTGTATTGAAGAGATAAATGGTCCATGATGTACTTGTTAGTCTATTCACTAATGCTGGAAAACTCTGTTGACCTTAGTGTGACTCCTGCTTGAGATGAGAAGTACATTATGTTAGAAAATCACTCTTAGTCTATTTTATCTGTGAGATGCACAAGCTACTTGGGAATGTGCTTGCCATGTTTCTAAACAACATCCTGAACACTAAACTTCTAATGATATTTACAGTAGTACCTGTTTTTACTAGGAAATCAGAACCTTAAACTGAATAGGAATTAACTGCTAAAGCAATATATGTTTATTTTCTAGGCAGAGCACCATAATGAAAGGGAGATGAGAAGTCTTAAGAACAAGCTGTTTTACTGCCTCTGGTGGAGTATTACATTGTGCATTACCTCAAGTTTCACTGTCTGAAGTGGTGTGCTGGTTGCCACGGGGACACCTGGGGCCTATACCTGCACTGAGACTGGTTTTCTTCTCCATTCTCAGCATATCCACACACACGTGGCTATCCTGGTGGGAAAAACCTAATGACCAGGTTCAGTGGTTTTTGATAAAATCAACAGTATTGCTCCTATGTGAATTCTTTCCAAAATTTTGTTATAATTCACATGGGAATATGGAATTTTAGTTTTGTCAGAAATCTCAGTCAACTGAATCTGCGGGGACTTGACCCATAGAATGTTACACCAATTCAATAAAAAAATCTCTACAATGCCATTGGCTGCAGGTGGGAGTTTGCATCCATCAAGACAGTGTCCTAATAGCATTACCCTGGAGATTTTTAGCCAAAATTCAAAAAAAAACTCTCCTCTTCCCTGACACCAACCACTGTTTCTTATGTAGAACAATAGTTCAATATTCTGATTTTCTAAGAGAAATATTCTGTTTTTTTCTGAGAAAAATGCCTTTGTGTTCTGCTTAAGATAATCATAAAGAGCTGTTACCCTCTGCTTGTAAGGTGAGTTATTTTTAACTAGTTGAAGAAAAATCAAAAACTATTCCATATTTTAGAATACCAGTAAATTTCATCTAGAGTCGAACTTACTAGAAGTGACCTTGGCACTCCTCTCTCCCCAAGAGGCCTGCCTTACTTCATACCTACAGTGAAGATATTGAATGATAGATTTTTCCTTCTTGTGAGGTACTGAGAGGATGGCTTTCTTCACCTGCTAACAGAAAGAAAAAAATAGAAAACTGCACAGCAGAAAAATAAAGAAAACTGTCAAGAGATTTTGAACCTTACAAAGTATGAGGAAACTCAGGTTAGTTGTTCCCCAACATGTGTATAAAGATTTCATCCTTCCTAAACCATGCTCCCTCATCACACTTATTACGATCATGTGTTTGGAAGAGGAAGGACTTCCAAGTTGAAAGTATTACAGAAGACACCTTGACCTGGTGAAGCAAGTTATGCCAAGTTCCCTTGGCACCTAGTTTTACCTTTACAATGTTTCCCCAGCACATTCTGATCAAAATTTCATTTTGCAAAGACTAAAATTCTTGGAAAATGTCAGAGAAACGCCTTATGAATATTCACATGTATTAAATTTAGTTGTCCATATTTGGTTCTTCCATCGTATGTCTGTGTTTCAGGCTGTCTTTGTTCTTCTTTCTAATTAAACTGACTCAGGGCAGTTGTAGGTAGTATGTAGCACACTGTGGTGCAATGGTCCCCAACTCTGCTCCTTAAAGGCCATGAGCCCTGTGGAAATGAACCAAGGGTTCCCAAACATTTGTTGGTAATATTAACATTTATAGTGTAGTAATTAAAGAAAATACTCAGTGTGCTGTCAAATAGTAACTCTTTGGAAACCACTGATGCGCTATCTTAAACTGTAAGGTTAATTTGCTTTTGTGCATTCCTCAATACATTTGCCTTGCCATCTGCGTAAATATATTTGAAGGTCTTATAATTGTTACTGATTAGCAAAGTTGTATCTCTGCCCTGATCTTTTTAAATTCCCATATGAGCATTTTATCACCTTTAAAATTAGCCAACAAGTCCTTTATTAAAGTGTTCACCTAATGCACCCAATTAAACAGTAAATAAAGCTGGGGTACATCAGCTTGTTGCTTACTCTATTCAACAAGCACTGGTCGGTTATACAATTAGCAAATGTGAAAGAGGTTGTTTATATGAATAAAAATGATTTAAGCAGTTTTTGCTTTTCTGATTCATTGACTTTATGAGAAAAAAAATTATACATTTTAATGTACAAAATAAGTTTGTTTTAAATTATTGTCTTGATAAACTTTTAACTATTAAGGGTTCAAATAAAATTTTGTTTGCAAAATTCAGCACCAGCTGTTTGGTGGGGTTGGTTACCTACTGCACAGTGAAAAGAAAACCTGAAGATCTGGAAACAGGGAGGCCTTGATCCACCTGTAATGTTACCTCTTTTGTGGCAAGTCACTTTTTTAGAGCAGCTACCATTAGAATAAGAGGTGTAATCTCATGTTGCTATTTGGGTTTGGAGGACTGGAGTACTCAATCTGAGTGAGACAACATTATAACTCATTTTACTAAGGAAATCATTTCAGTTCTTTTCGTCATTGAATTATCCCCCAATTTCGTTAGTGATAAGGTAGATTCCATCTAAATTTGGTATTTACCCAGAAATAACTCTAGAAAAAAAAGAAGTCCAAAGTTCTTAGTCTTCATAGATAGTTAAGGAGATAACAGTTTTAATAAGACATCAGCGTATGAGAGGGACCTTACCCAGGGGAGCAACAGATGAAAGATTTGTTTGAACCTACAGTTATCAAGGTGATTTATTTTGGTTCCTTTGACATTTTTCCACAACTCATTGCCATGCCACGTCAAAATATAAAAATGATTAATTGAAAATAAAATAAAACTGAAGATATTATGCAATACATTGTTAAAAGGTCATATTGAAACAATCAGTCAGGGTCAAATTTCCTGTCTCCTGTGTAGTCTGCTGACTGTAAAATGACAAGATCTTTATGTTGTGTACATGTGCACAGATATAGCCTCAAAAGTGTGAAGGATTAAAAATATCTAGCTAAGCAATTCTAGCACTCTTTAAAAGCTCTCTGTAGGCACTCAGTTTATCTCTAATGAAATTTTTAGTTAAAAATAATAAACATATAAGGCTATGATCTTAAAGAATATCAGGAATATTTCAGAAATTGAACTCTCTACTACAAATTGTAATGTTACTTAAATATAAATTACTCTTTGCCAATGGAATATTTGTAATATGTTTTCCCCTGTATATTTTATTTAAAATAACTTATTTGGGTTGGGTGTGGTAGTGCACACCTATAATTCCAGTGACACAGGAGGCTGGGGTAGGATGATTGCAAGTTTGAGGCCAGCCTCAGCAAATTAGTGAGGCCCTAAGCAATTTAGTAAGACCTTGCCTCAAAACTAAAAAAATTAAAATTAAAATTAAAAGGGCTGGAAGTGTGACTTAGTGGTAAAGCATCCCTGGGTTAAATCCCCAGTAATAAAAAATAAAAATAAAAATAAATAAAATAGTTTATATGCAATTTAAAATATAACTGACAGTCATAATAAAGATGAGTATTGAAACCTATCATAACAGGATGCTCTTGTGCTAGTTTAAAGATTCCCTTAATTCTTCATTAGTTCCAAGTAATCAACAATATCACTTTTTTTTTTTTTCTTTGTAATTTGTACCTTGGAGTCCTACTGCTCAGCCCCTTCTCCTTTTAATGGACCACTTCTAATCTATGCTGGGAAAGAAAATCTTATAGACAAAGTTGTCAGCATGGTCTAAATATAGAATTAAAAGACTTCAAGTAAGTGGTGGAAAATATATTTTAGTGATAAACTGCATAGAATCAAAAATATTTCAATGTGGTTCATATTAATTTTTTATTGTTTGTTCTGAAGCATTTTGAAGAAACTGAAGTGACTTGTCACACAATGTGACAGAATATTTTAGATGCCCTGGATGACCTTTCTTTCACACACTTGTATTTTTCCTCCACCTCCAGACTGCTAACCATAGTTCTGATTTTGCCAGAGTCAGAGTGAAGGGGAAGAAATAAAGGGTGAGAAAATATTTTACTTTGGTGGTACTGCCTCAGAATGGCAAGTTTTTGGAGCTGACTCACTCTCATGACATTTTGGCAAATTTTGCATTTTCTGTAAACGCTGATGATGTATTTTACTCTCTCTGACTACTCCTTTTTCAGTTACTGATTTTTCCTGTGATCCACCACAAACCAAGTCTCTCTTGTATGCCCTAAGTGAATCCGTGGGCCATTTTTAAAGGTCTCAGCCTAGGTCGTCCCCCCATGTGGGCTCTCTGTATCTGTTCTTGGACATCTCAAAATTTTAAAATCTTCCAACAAACTGTGGAAGAGTTAGGTAACACAGCACAGTACTATAGTCCAACTTCTAAAATACCTAGAAGGGTGTTTCCTTTATCTTCTACAACAGGGATTGGCAAAACAAGACTCACAAGTAGTCTAGTCCACTGCTGGTTTGTTTATATTTTGTCCATGGCTATTTTGCATTATAGAAACAGTGGTGAAGAGTTGTGACAGAGATCACATGACCCGCAAAAGCCTAGAATATTTACTATTAGCAGTTTACAGGGAATATTTGCTAACTTCTGCTCTACATACCTGGGCCTGAAGCTAATCTCCAGTCTGCCATGTTCTGAAAACCACCCAGGGAAATATAAGCTGTATACACAGGCCTACTGAAAACCCCTTCAGAATAGTGTAGACATGATCTACCCCTCTCCAAAAATCATCTTGTCATATTCAGTCTCTCCAGTATTTATCACTGAGGCATGTGTATTTTAGACAGGGTTTTACTTTGACCTGTCCAGTGAGTTATGTGAGCTAGAACTTGCTCTGACATCTAATATTTAATAATTTTACACTTCAGTAAAAACCTCCGGGTTGACATCCTGTTCTAAACAAAAAGTATTTAAAAAGATGTACCCCCTCTTCTCACTTTGTTCCTTCTCAATCCTATCAAACTGTAACTGCTTTTGTAGAGTCATCCATGCTTTGTTTGAAATTCTTCAAATACAATTCCAAGTTCTTCAAATTCTCAACAACAGGGATTAAGGAGTGACTTCCCTAGTGGGGCAATTTAGAAAACAAAACTATTAAACAATAATACAATTCAGTTTATTTCTTTTTCTACACTATGTTCCTTTTGTTCTATCCACATCTTGTTCCATTATTATTTTTTTTTATTTTTACAGACTGCAGTTTGATTCATTGTACACAAATGGAGTATATCTTTTCGTTTTTATGGTTGTACACAACATAGATTCATACAATTCCGTGTAATCATACATGTACATAAGGTAATGATGTCTGTCTCATTCCACCATTTTTCATACCCCCCATTTCCCTCTATGTAATCTAAAGTTCCTCCAGTCTTCTCTCACCCCCAACCCCCTCATCCCCATTATATATTATCATCCACTTATCAGGGAAAACATTTGGCCTTTGGATTTTGGGATTGCCTATTTCACTTAGCATGATATTCTCCAATTCCATCCATTTATCTGCAAATCCCATAATATTATTCTTCTTTATGGCTGAATAATATTCCATTGTGTATATATACCACAGCGTCTTTATCCATTCATCTGTTGAAGGGCATCTAGGTTGGTTCCACAATCTAGCTATTGTGAATTGAACTGCTATAAACATTGATGAGACTGTGTTACTATAGTATGTTAATTTTAAGTCCTTTGGATATAAACCGAGAAGTGGGATAACTGGGTGAGGACTTGTGATCACAGCATAGGTTTATATTCTAGATTCTAATCATATGTTATACATTCTATTTCCTAGATATACCTGACATACTTTAGATCTAGATCCTCTCTTCTTCCCCATGTGAGGATTCTGGGTGGGATGTGGGATCCTTTGAGGAGCATATTTCTTTTTTTTTTTTTTTTTTTCAGTGACTAAACTATTCCATATTTTTACTGGCACAGTCAGCATATTGAATACATTATTAGAAAATAAAGATGATTAGTGACATTTTTGTAATTTTTTTTATCTGCTCTGAAACAATAATGTTATTGGTATAGTAGGAAAAGTACAACATTGTGTCTCATATTATCCTGTATGGACATGTCTAAAACCAATGAAATGAGGAAATTTTGAATTGAACAATTTTAAAAACAATGTAGATTATCTCATGTACAGTATCCTTTTATTATTTTGATTCATTGTACACAAATGGAGTACAACTTTCATTTCTCTGGTTGTACACAATTTAGAGGCACACTGTGTACTCATACATGTACATAGGATAAGGACATTTATCTCAATCTATTTTCTTTACTTCCCCCCACCCCCTCCCCACCACTCACTTTCCTCTATACAATCCATCCTTCCCTGATTCTCACCACCCCCCCCATTATGTATCATCATTCATTTATCAGAGAAATCATTCAGTCTTTGGTTTTTTGGGATTGGCTTATTTCACTTAGCATGATATTCTCCATCGCCATCCATTTACCTGCAAATGCCATAATTTTCTTCTTCTTTATGACTGAGTAATATTCTATTATGCATGTATACCACAGTTTATTTACCCATTCATCTATTGAAGGGCATCTAAGTTGGTTCCACAATTTAGCTATTGTGAATTGAGCTGCTGTAAACATTGATGTGACTGTGTCACTGTAGTATGCTAATTTTAAGTCCTTTGAGTACAGGCCAAGGAGTGGGATAACTGGGTCAAATGTTGGTTCCATTCAAGTTTTCCAAGGAATCTCCATACTGCTTTTGAGAGTGGCTGCACCAATTTGCACCTCCACCAGCAATGTATGAGTGCACCTTTTTCCCCACATCCTCGCCAACACCTATTGTTGCTTGTATTCTTGATCATCGCCATTCTAATTGGGGTGAGATCAAATCTTAGGGTAGTTTTGATTTGCATTTCCCTTATTACTAGAGATGTTGAACATTTTTTCATATATCTGTTGATTGCTTTTAGATCCTATTCTGTGAAGTGTCTGCTCATTTCATTAGCTCATTTATTGATTGGGTTTTTTGTATTCTTGGTGTAAAGTTTTGTGAGTTCTTTATAGATCCTGGAGATTAGTGCTCCATCTGAAGTGCATGTGGCGAAGGTTTTCTCCCACTCTGTAGGTTCTCTCTTCACATTGCTGATTGTTTTCTTTACTGAGAAAAAGTTTTTAGTTTGAATCTATCCCATTTATTGATTCCTGCTTCTATTTCTTGTGCATTTGGATTCTTGTTTAGGAAGTCTGGTCCTAAGTTGACATGATGAAGATTTGTACCTACATTTTCTTCTATTTGGTACAGTGTCTCTGGTCTAAACCTTTGTTCTTGATCCATATTGAGTTGAGTTTTGTACAGGGTAAGAGGTAGGGATTTAGTTTCATTCTGTTGCATATGGATTTCCAGTTTTCCCAGCACCATTTGTTCAAGAGACTATCTTTTCTCCATTGTATGTTTTTTGTCTATTATGAGATAATTGTATTTATGTGGGTTTGTCCGTGTCCTCTATTCTGTACCATTGGTCTACCTGTTCATTTTGGTGCCAATACCAAGGCATTTTTGTTACTATTGCTCTGTAGTATAGTTGATGTTCTGGTATTGTGATACCTCCTGCTTTACTCTTCCTGCTAAGGATTGCTTTGGCTAGTCCGGGTCTCTTATCCTTCCAAATAAATTTCATAATTGCTTACTCTATTTCTATGAGGTATGTCATTGAAATTTTAAATGTAATTGCAATGAATTTGTTCAGTGCTTTTGGTAGTATGGTCATTTTGACAATATTAATTCTGCCTATCTAAGAACATGGGATATCTTTCCATCTTCTAAAGTTTTAATACATTACTTTCTTTAGTGTTCTGTAATTTTCATTGTAGAGGTCTTTCACCTCTTTGGTTACTTTGATTCCCAAGTATTTGATTTTTTTGAGGCTATTTTGAATGGGGTAGTTTTCCTAATTTCTCTTTCAGAGAATTCGTCACTTATGAATAGAAATGCATTAGATTTATGAGTGTTGATTTTATATCCTGGTATTTTGCTGAATTCATTTATGAATTCTACAAGTTTTCTGGTGGAGTTTTTTGGCTCCTCTAAATATAAAATCATGTCATTTGAAAATAGTGATAGTTTGAGTTCTTCTCCTATTCATAACCCTTTAATTTCTTTTGACTGTCTAATTGCTTTGGTTAGATTTTCAAGGATGATGTTGAATAGAGGTGGTAAAAGAGACATCCCTGCCTTGTTCCATTTTTAGAGGGAACACTTTCAGTTTTTCTCCATTTAGAATGATTTTGGCCATGGACTTAGCATGGATAACCTTTACAATGCTGAGGTATGTTCCTACTATGCCTACTTTTTCTAGTGTTTTGAGCATGAAGAGATGCTCTATTTTATCAAATCCTTTCTCAGCATCTATTGAAATAATGAAAGGATTCTCAACTTTAAGTCTATTGATATGATAAATTATGTTTATTGATTTCTGGATGTTGAACCAACCTTGCATCACTGGGATGAAACTCACTTGGTCATTGTGCACTATCTTTTAAATATGTTTTTGTATGTGACTTGCTAATGTTCTGTTGAGAATTTTTGCATCTACATTCACTAGGGATATTGGTCTGAAGTTCTTTCCTTGATGTGTCTTAGTCTGGTTTTGGTATCAGAGTGATACTAGCTTCATGTAATAGGTTTGAAAGGGTTCCCTCCTTTTCTATTTCATGGAATACTTTGAGGAGTATTGGAATCAGTTCTTCTTTGAAGGTCTTATAGAACTCAGAGGAAAATCTACCTGGTCCTGGGATTTTCTTGGTTGGTAGGATTTGATGGCTTCTTCTTTTTGCTTGAAATTGATCTGTTTAAATTGTGTATGTCCTCCTGATTCAGTTTGGATGGATCATATGTCTCTAGAAATTTGACAATATTTTTGAGATTTTCTTTTTTGTTGGAGTATAGATTTTCAAAATAGCTTCTAATTATGTTTTGTATTTCAATAGTGTCTATCAAGATCTTTCCTTTTTCCTCATGAATATTAGTAATTTGAATTTTCTCTCTCCTTCTCTTTGTTTGTGTGACTAAGTGTTTATCAATTTTGCTTATGTTTTCTAAGAACCAACTTTTTGTTTTGTCAATATTTTGAACTATTTATTTGGTTTCAATTTCATTGATTTCAACTCTGATTTTAATTAATTCCTGTCTTCTTCTACTTTTGGTGTTGATCTGTTCTTTTTTCTAAGACTCTGAGCTGTAATGTTAGGTCATTTAGTTGTTGACTTTTTATTCTCTCCGTATGTACTTGATATGATGAATTTTCCTCTTAGTACTGCTTTCATAGTACCCCAGAGATTTTGACATTTTGTGCTGTTGTTGTCATTTATCTCTAAAAATTTTTCATCTCCTTCCTGATGTCTTCTGCTATGCATGCATCATGCATCATAGTGTATTATTTAGTCTCCAGATGTTGGAGTAATTTCTGTTTTTTATTTTATCATTGATTTCTAATTTCATTCCATTGTGACCTGTTAGAATGCATGGTAGTATCTCTTTTTTTTTCTATTTGTTAAGAGTAGATTTGTGTCATAACATATTGTCTATATTAGAGAAGATTCCACGTGCTGCTGAGAAGACAGTGTATTTGCTCATTAATGGATGGAATATTCTATATATGTCTGTTAAGTCTAAATTATTGATTGTGTTAATGAGTTCTAATTCTTCTTTGTTCAATTTTTGTTTGGAAGATCTATCCAATGGTGAGAGAGGTATGTTAAAATCATCCAGTTTTATTGTTTTGTGGTCTGTTTGGTTCCTGGAATTGAGAAGAATTTGTTTGACATACACGGATGCACCATTGTTTGGGGCAGAAATATTTATGATTGTTATGTCTTTCTGATTTACGCTTCCCTTAAGTAGTATGAAATGTTCTTCTTTATATCTTCTGATTAACTTTGGACTGAAGTCTGCTTTATCTGAAATGAGGATGGAAACCCCCGCTTTTTTATTGAGTCCATGTTCATGGTATATTTTTTCTCATCCTTTCACCGTTAGTCTGTGGATATCTATTTCTATGAGATGAGTCTTTTGAAGGCAGCATATTGTTGGACTTTTCTTTTTAATTCAGTCTGCCAGTCTTTGTCTTTTGAGTGATGAATTTAGGCCATTAACATTCAGGATTATTATTGAGATATGATTTGTATTCCTGGGCATTTTGGCTTATTTTTGGCTTTTAATTTGTCTTGGTTTCTCATTTATTTGACTTTTCCTTTAGGGTAGTTTCTTCCTTTGCTGACTTGCATTGTTGTTTTTCATTTCTTCCTCATGGAATATTTTGCTGAGAATGTTCTGTAGTGCAGGCTTTCTATTTGTAAATTCTTTTAACTTTTGTTTATCATGGAAGGATTTTATTTCATCATCAAATTTGAAGGTAAGTTTTGCCAGGTATAAGATTCTTGGTTGGCATCCATTTTCCTTCAGAGCTTGAAATATGTTGTTTCAGGCCCTTCAAGCTTTTAGGGTCTGGGTTGAGAAATCTGCTAATATCCATATTGGTTTCCCCCTGAATGTAATCTGATGTTTTTATCTTGCAGTCTTTAAAACTCTGCCTTTATTTTGTGTGTCAGGCATTTTTATTATAATGAGCCTTGGTGTAGCTTTGTTGTAATTTTGTACATTTGGTGTCCTATAAGTCTCTTGTTTTTGATTTTCCATTTTATTCTTCAGTTTGGGAAATTTTCTGAAGAAATTATCTTATTGAATAGATTGTTCATTCCTTTGGTTTGTATCTCTGTGCCTTCCTCAATCCCAATAATTCTTAAATTTGGTCTTTTCATGATATCCTATAATTCTTGGAGGCTCTATTCATGATTTTTTACCATCTTCTCAGTTTGGTCAACTTTATTTTTAAGATTAAATATTTTTTCCTTCGTTGTCTGAGGTTCTGTCTTCCAAGTGAAACAGTCTCTTGTTTACGGTTTTTATTGAGGTTTTAAGTTGGTTTATTGTTTCCTTCATTTTAAGAATTTCTGTTTTTTTTTCAGAATCTCTATCTTTTTATTTAAATTATTTTTTGCTTTCTGTATTTGCTCTTTTAACTGTTTATTAGTGCAATCATTCATTGCCTGCATTTTCTCTCTTATCTTATCCTTTGCCTCAGATAATTTCAATTATGTACATTCTGAACTCCTTTTCTGACATTTCTTATACCATACTGTCATTGGATTCTATTTATATAGCACCTAGGTTTTTTGGGGACACTTTCTTCCCTTTTTTTTTTTTTTTTATGCTGTTTGTGTGTCTTCCCCTCTAGGCAGTGTGAATCCAAGGTATTGCAGTTTCCCCCTATAGGCTTATAGTGTCCTTGCAGGTTTCCAATACCTTACCTTAAAGTGGGAGATCAATATTAGCAGTACACAATACAAACAATTTGCATCCTTAACCCAAATATTTCCTATTAAGATATTAACTATATTGTCTTAATAAACAGAAATGATGAGTTCAATTATTGTATATAGCATAAACAATAAGTTTGCAATAAGGTCCAGAATTTCTAATGATGGGCAAAAGAGGATGGGGAGGGGTGCAGGATGTAACATTGATGATAAAAGAAGTGAGTTTGTAGAGGTACTATGTCATTGTAATAGTGAATACAGAATCAAAAGAAATTGGCTGTTAGCATGAGAAAAGGGAGTCAGCATCTCCAAAGAAACAGATAGATAAGAGGAAAATAGAGTGAGAAAAATTTTAAAAAGAAAAGTAGAAGTTATAGTAGAAATAAAAGGAATAATAGTAATAATACTACTATTTAAAAAATCTACAATAAAACTAAACAGTAGTGTTTAAACCTTCTAGTCTTTGGTCTCCTAATGTCTGAGTGGTAGTTGATAATGTGGTGTCCCAAGAAGGGAGCTGCCCGAATAGGGATGGGAGCCTCCAGGTTGGGAATAATCCATGGTAGCAAGCAGAGGCAACCCCACATGTTGGTAGAAGTCAAGCCACAGCATGGTTGCTAGACCACACCCTAGGTCTAGGTATCCCTAGAGTTGCATGCAGGCAGTGGGCCTGGGCCAGGGCACGTCACTGAAGTTGGGAACATAGTTCTACAGGGGCATTTCCAAGCATTCAATACTGATTTGTGAGAAAATGTTGCAGGTTTTGGTTATGTCATCCTAGCTAGGCTGAGTTATCTAACCTATTATTATTAAAAATAAAGCTTATATTTACATCTTTATATGGACTGAATTTTTGTATCCTTGAAAACTTCATACATTGAAATCTAATCCCAAAAGTGATGGTACTAGATCTCCAATTAATCTGTCTTTAATTTTTTGACTGATACTTTAAAGTAATTTTAGGAGGCTGACTAAGTTCTGGGCTAGTTTTGATGTTTCAGTCTATAATTTGACATATAAATGAATATAATATACATAAGTAAATTATATATATGTTGTTTATCTCACATAAAAATTTTAGTGAAAGAGTAAAAAAAATCTATATGAATAGTTACCATGGTATATATATATATATATATATATATATATATATATATATATGGTAAATACGGTAAATATATATATATATATATATTTATATATATATATGGAGGATGTGTGACTGTGAATAGATTGAACCATAAGTTCTTAATGGACGTGAATTTCATTAATTTACCACTACACAAACCATGTCATAAATAACAATATTTTAACCAATTTTTCACATTGCAAAATATTTTTTTGAAGATTTTTTTTCATAAATTTACAGTTAAAGCAAGATAAGTATTAGGATTTTGGAAAGTTGAAATTACATCTTATAAATGACTGACCTTCTTTATGCTTATCTCAAATAAAATAGATTTAATAATCTCTTGATTGCTTGGAAATCTCCAAATCTAGTCACTGCAGAAAAAAAGTGTACAATCAATATTTTCCCCAATATGACTGACAATGACATTAAATTTTATCTAGTGGAAAAAAGTAAAACAGTTAATGTTTTACTGAGTTAAAATAAAATCTAAATTACTTTATTCAGAGTCAGCATCTCTCTTTTGGGATGCTTTCTATTTTACCAATATTTTCTAGAACAAGGTGAGACACACATACACACACTCACACAATATGACTCAAGGTCATATTTATTTCCAAAAAAATGAATAAAGTAAGGATTAAAAGAATACCTCTAACAACTGTATTCCACACAAAGTGTACTCTTCAAAGAGTAATGTCATGTAAAAAGGATGAGTATACCGTATCCCAGTTTTCAAATTTCATGTTGATACTTTAAGGTTTATTTGAAGAGGTTCTTTCACTATCACTTGAACGTATTTTGGAAGTAGAACAGAAGTTGCATAATTAAATTACAAAAAAAAATACATTGAATCAGAGTCAAAGGTTTTCATAAATGACCTGATTTCAATTCCTTACTTAACACTGAAAACAAATTCAGTGTTGTGATTTTACCAGTCACTAACCCAGGCTTTTAGACATGTGAGACTGTGTTTTCCACTACTTAGATCCTACAAAAAGTCAGGAAATACTTGGGGAACAGATGATATTTATATCAATCACATCATTATTTCCAGATTTTCTTCATTAGCATTTCCAAATGTTTCATTCAATTATTTTCCTTCCATCTTTCCCCTCAAATAAAATCATCTCCTTGGCCAATAAAACATGGAATAAGTACACTTGGGTCTATTGCTGGGATTTCTGGCAATTGGCATTTTAAGATAAGCATACAAACAAAGAGGTGGTTTCACGGCAAGATAACTTGGCAACATTCAATTGTTTTCTCATCAAAGGAACACTGTTTTTTTTCCTCAGAAAGCTGTGCTACAATATAAAATTAGAGCAATTGTGAAAGCCTTCTTTTAAGTCACCACAAAAGATATTTCAAAAATATTCTACATTTTTTCCTTTGCATTTCTGAACAAAACTATAGCTTGACAAACACTGTGAAAAAAATAGCCAGAGAATGGCTTAAGTATCTAGGGATGGTTTAATCAAGTGTTTTCTAACAGACAAAACTTAACAACTATATAAGCACAACTTTTAAATGCATGTCAATGCCTTACCTAATTAATAATACAAGTTCATATGTATTTTTAGTTTATTATGTTAGTGCAAATAAATACCCAACGATATCTCTTCTTTCCTTCCTCCTTCTGACATATAATTACTACTTAAAAATAAGTCTAAATTTCGAGTGCCAAATATAATTTCTCACCATTTTTTCCCTTCATATTCTACCATGATCATACTGACAGAATATAATAAAATGGAGATGTTGAAGATAATTTGCTGAAAAAAAGCATTTTGACTTAGTATCTAAATATTTGGTGATATTAAGTAAAATATAAAGTTTATTTCCTACTAATAATGGAAATTGATTAGAACCTTGCTTACATAAATTGCTCTAGATATATTTTCCTCTTGAACTAGAATGAAAATAGTTTTTCAATTTCACAGTTATTCTATTGTATAACTTTCCCACTTCATTGTCCCTTTCTTAGGATGTTCTTTAAGAAGAC
The DNA here is from genome assembly GCF_902686445.1 of Sciurus carolinensis. Taxonomy (NCBI): domain Eukaryota; kingdom Metazoa; phylum Chordata; class Mammalia; order Rodentia; family Sciuridae; genus Sciurus; species Sciurus carolinensis. Next base: position 61,870,609 of record NC_062217.1, on the reverse strand, counting down.
AGATTCCTGAAACAGATTATTAGATGAGGACAAAAATATCACATTATCTACTTTTCAGAAAAAAGTATTAATAGGTGAGATACTTTGAATTTAATCACAATTATACCACTGAATTCTGCTTAAATTTGATATAAGAAAATCAACCTTCTGTTTGCTTATGGCTTCAAATTTACCAGCGTTCTACAATGGTTCTACAAAAGATTAATGTTCTGGAAATCTGTGCTACCTTCTACCAAGTGTGTAAATTATATGAGAGTAAAAGAAGGAAAATATGTAGAATTCACAAATACCAACAGAATATGAAAAAGCATTTCTTTACAAGTAATTTTATTTTTTAATTTGTGAATCTATTTTTACTTATTAATAAGAAAGAATCTATTCTCAGAAAATATAAGGAGGCTATTTATACTGAAGTTCAAATTATCATTTGTCCACATGAGCAAACTATTTGCAAAAAAAAAAAGTTTTCCAATAAATTCCCAAATGAAACAGAAAAGTTATTTACGACTGTGCTGCACTGCCTGTTGGGCAAAAACTTTCTTAAGCAAGTGGTATGCTGACAGATGTTCTCAAATTTGAGTCTCAGCAGTTGTGCTGAAGATAAGGGTCCAGAATCTCACCGCCTTGTCACCATCTAACATGGAATGAATTCAATCAGCATTCTCATTATTTTGTCAAACCCAGGGTCAAGAGTACTTAAAATAGTGCAGAAGAATAGACTCTGTTACAATGTGAAGAAATCAGAATTAAATATAGACATTAGCCAAATGCCCAAATTTAATTATTTATTTTTTCTTGAATCTTTTTCTTACTATCAAAGATCATAGCCGAGTGCTGTGGCACACGCCTGTAATCCCAGCAACTCAGGAGGCTGAGGCAGGAGGATCCTGAGTTCAAATCAGTTTTATCAATGGTAAGATGCTAAGCAACTCAGTGAGACCTTGTAAATAAAATACCAAAAAATAGGACTGGGGATGTGACTCAAAAAAAAAAAAAAAAAAGATCACAGGACATTCTGGAACAGAAGTACTGCTTTTTCCCCTTAAAATGACACAGTCTCCTTTAAGCAGCAAATTACACAGTGGATATTCTGTACTAGTCCTCTGTCTATTCAATTTGATGAAAACTTTTAGAACAAATGTTTTCTGGACTAACAATCTTCCCTGGCTTCTTGCACAATAGCTATTCCACAGAACGTACACTTGTTCACACTGTCTGAGCCCCTTGTAAAAAGTGACCGAAGATCTTTGAATATAGTTCAGAACTCCTTTCTGTTGGTTTGGTCTTAGGGTCGTAAATCGAGTACAAGATTTTCACTTGCTTGAACTAAATTATCAAGTAATCAGTCTCCCTGTATTTTTGCAAGATGAAATTAACATATAAACACCTTGGGTTCATTTGCATATGAGATTCTCAGGAAGGCAAGCAGCAGTGGATCAAACGAGTGCCTGACTATTTTGTTTTAACAGCCTATAGGCATGGTGCTTCAAATCAAATACCAGTTATTGCCAGACAGCATGGGCATACCTGTAATTCCAGCAGATTGGGAGGCTGAAGCAGGATTGCGAATTCAAAGCCAGCCTCAGCAAAAGTGAGGCACTAAGCAACACAGTGAGACCGTGTCTCTTAATAAAATACAAAGTAGGGCTGGGGATGTGGTCCATTGGTTGAGTGCCCCTGAGTTCAATCCCTGGTACCCAAAACAAAACAAAAAAATACCCGTTATTGCTCATCACATAATTATCTTCTCTTTTAAATCACAAATACTATTAAAAGTAGCTGACTATAGCAGACAATAAGAGGTCATCTGCTGGAGTCAGAAATTTCACCTGAATAGTAAGGTTTCCTTTTGATGTCTATTAAAGAGATAGATTCTGATAGATATTGTGTATATATTGTATGTATCATTATATAGTGATATGTATGTATATACATGATATATCAGTGTACATGCATATGCATACATAAACAATATTTTCTATAGTTTCTTACCAAGCATTATATTTATAAAAATTGTTGACAACAGAATCTCCTTAAAAAGTTTTCTACATTTTTATCTAGGTGAGATGTTGGAGGGAGATTTTCATATTGACCTGTCTTTTGGTGACATTGGTCTTCTAAAATTTTGTCTCCTTGTTGAGAATATTAAACTTGAAACTCTTTGTTCCATTAAAATGGATCAGGGTTCCACCAAAGGAACATATATAAAGACCTACTGGCTAATCTAATTTTAGATTTTAGCTAAATCATAAACAAACTGCAGCTAGACACTGTATGTATACCAAGGAGTTACTAGGAATGCAGCAAGCAGTACTAATAAAAGGGACTCATGGATGTCACAGTTACGAGTTAATTAATGTCTGTTACAAATCAGCAACTTAAATGAACAAAGATCAATTATTTAATAAATAAAGAATTTCAACATGAATTAAAACATAAATATTTGTTGGTTTTGTCTTCTGGATCTTATTTTCTTGGTCTCAGGCAGAAGGTACATGGCACAGTCATTTACATGAGCTTGAAGAAGAATGTCTAGGAATTCTCAGCTTGAAGACTCTAGCTAATGCACACTTCGCTTGATATGAGAATAGCTGTGTCTCCTAAATCATTACCTCTGACTCCAAAGATGAACATCTGGGAGTCTTGGTCATGTACTTTGTGCTCTCTCCATAGGATTTTATAAGTTGTTCTTTTCTGAATTTTTTCTATAATGTCAGATATGCAAATCTTAAGCCATGGAAGTATTGTTTAAAACAATTTTGGGGAAGGGTCAATTGTAGTTCCTGATGACAAGAATGGGTATTTTGCAGAATCCCTTTGAAGTGTGTGCCATGCCTGTTTGAAATAGAGCAGAGCCCATAATCAGTATATCATCTCTAAGTCAGTAAGTTGGCCTGTCACTAAATCATAAGGTGAGAATAAGAATAGATGAAGCAGAGAAGGAATTGATTTCTTTGTAATTAAAACCAGTGACAATATTTCGGGCATCAAAGATCGTTGCCTTGCAAATTTTAGTATCTGGAGTTTATTGGTCATTTTTTGCTTCCTAAAGGTTGATCATTAGTTGAACAGTGAGATTTTTGAAAAATTAGCAAGATTTTACAATTCTTGATATCACTCATACTAAACTGGGGCTCTTTCCACTAGGGAGATAGACTCGAATTCTTCGGATTGGAAATGAAGCAATAGTTTTGCTAGCATTAAATAAGGAAAATTCCATCAAGTGAGAGCTTCAATCCATCATGGGAAGAGGCAAGCAATGATCAAGAAATTAAAATTCATTATAGGAAATACCTTATGAAAAACATTTGAATGTGTTCAAAGGGCCCCTGAGAGTGGGCCTCTTGTGCATATCCTCATCTTTATGGGTTTACTTAGGACTTGAGTGATGACAGATGAGACAAAAACTGAGATCCCTTTGCAATTTCAGTAAATCCTCCCACTCCAATATTGATTGAATATAGCACCCTTATTGTGTCCTTCTTGAGATGAAAAAAATTAAGTATGAAATTGTTCTAAGTGTATGTAGTTGACAATAAGTGGCTGATCAGGAAGTACCAAAGGATATGTTCATGTACATACAGTCATTTTTTCCCAAAATTCTATTTCTTTATAATTTTATTTAAAATATAGTATCTGTCAGTAGCATTCCAGGAGTTTCTCTAAACTTCTTTTTATTTAGAAACCTTATTTTGAAGTGATAAAAGGAAAAAAATCTGATTTAAAAATCCTATCATTCGGAATTATTTGAAACCTTTCCCTTTGCTTTAAGTAATCTGTGTGTGTGCACTCCTAATTTTAGAATGACTATGTACTTCAAAAGTTTCAAGAGCACTTTATTCTGTTCAACATTCTAAACTAGAATTCCTGGTGATATTGAGAAATATTACTATTTCCAAATTGTTCAAAAATCGCATATTGCATGTACAATATATTTGTGTAACAATAATTTTATCTCTCTTCTCTCTAGTTGATTGTCAAAGTCCACAATGCGTACTGTGCTCTGCTATCTGAGTTGATCTAGTTTCTAGTAAGGGGTCATATATTACAAATAAGTTGGATTCTGTTTTGATATATACTAAAACTCACCTGTTCTGTTAAAACAGGACCCTTTAAGAAATAATATATTTTCTCTAGGAGTTTTTCAAGTAAACATGTTTGGGGTACAGATAATTTTTGTCAGAATATAGTCAGTCATTTCTTTTCCCTTTCTGGATTATGGAAATAATGGGTCATAAATTGAAAAATAATACTGATGCTTGGAGTAATAGAATTTTGCGGAACATAAACCAACTCTTTCTTAGCTAGGAGATAAACTTATTTGTTTATAAACTTAGTTCTTCATATTTCAGATGAGGAACAAAGATTTCTTAGCATAAGGAAACAACAAGTTTAAAATTGAAGCATCCAAGTCCAAATTCATAGTCTTTCATGATTTGAGTTGAAACTGTTATGGAACTGCAGTAGGCTCAATAGACTTTTGCCACAGATGATGAGTCATAATAAACTGCTGGTGTCTGAGATGTTCCATGAAGTGGAATACAACCATCAAGGGGTTGTTCAGATCACATGTTCACAGAAAGTTGGGATGTTATGAACAATTTTAAATAATGAAATATTTTTTTCTTACTTAGGTATTCACCAGCTAAGAGAACATTAGGAAATAAAGGCATTGCATGGGTACGTAATTACAAATGTTTGTGGGCTTGGATGGTATTGAAGGTATAATTGTGCTCAGATTTTTCTGTTTCAGTCTCTTGGTGCTGAGGTACTGAATAAATTAGTCTCTTTCCTGTTGTGTTTTGTGCTAGGAGAATGCGTGTTAAGGATGGTATAAGTATGATGAGACTTTTTTCCTACCAGACATTCAGTCATTGATTTTTGTTCATTCACTAGCATGATGTTTTAAAGGATAATATTCAAGTTGGGCTGATATATATTTGAGACAATGTAAACTTTGATATAGTCAACTCTGACAAATCTGTCAATAATACCAGAAAGTTTGAACCCAACAAATGCCAAGAACTCCCAGAGATATTCAGTTAGTGCCTTATTTACATACAGGTAAAATAGCGAGTAGAGATTTAAATTACCTTTTACCTGATTATGAAAAGAAGAGTCCTTCTTCAAGGAAGAGGGAAGGAGCTGTTAGGAAACATTATAAAATATATTCCTATTTACAAGTTAAATGTATTCTTTTTAGTTACAGATGTGAATTCATAAGGAAAAAAATACTCTTTGGTGGGCTGTATGCTGGTGAGATTCATTGATGATTGGTTAATGTCTTGAGTTTGTTACACAAACTTCTACCACTTGGTTTGTCATTTTTTACAGAGATAAAACTATATCATAGTGACAAGATTTAAGGATAATATTATAGCACATATCTTTAATAAATGTTGTGAATATTGTCCTTTAATAAAAGGGAAATTTTTTTCAAAGAGTTTAATAGAAACCTGGATTAAGTGGTTGTTTTTCATTTCAGAGTCCCTCTATTATTTGTCCATATTATTTTTCTGTCCTTTAGTATCATAAATAACATAAGACAATTTTATAAGTCAGAATTCTCTAAAAAACAGAACCATTAGGAAGTGTGTATACATCGAAAGAAGTTTAACTAGCTGAATGATATCATTATGGAATCTATCAACTCCAAAATCTGCACTGTGACCCATATGCTGGAGAGTCAGCTAGAAGCCCATATTACAGTTCCAGTCTGAAGTGTGTTCTTTACAGAGTTCACGCTTGCTCAACAAAGTTAATTTTTTTTTTGTTGTAAGTCTGTCCAGGCCTTCTACAAATTGGACAGTACCCAACCATGCCGTGAAGGTCAAAATCTACTAATTTAAATGTTTATCTCATTTAAATACACTTTACAGAAACATCCTAAGTCAAGTTTGAATATGCATCTGGGTAAAATGACATCTTGACCCATAAAACTAAACATCACAAGATCTAAAAGAATAAGGGTGTTGGATTTTATATATTTTTCTTTCTCTCTTCCCAAGTAAATTTTTAGAAAGTAGTTTTATATTTTCAGTTTCTTTTACAAATTTTCTGATGAAAATGTTTTAAAAAGCAAATCATTTTATATTTTAAACTTTAAGTTTATCAAGTTTTTTCTTCTTTCTAAGACATCTCTCTACTGAAAAATTGTGTCCACATCAAATATTTCTTCAAGTGTCCCCTATATGTTTGGTAAAATTTTGCCATCATTAAGAAAGATAGCTGACTGAAGGTAACATTTATCGTATCAAGATACCAATTGGACAAGATCTTAAAAATTGTTGGCTCCTGGCACTCAATTAAGAGACAGATTTGTTTTATCTATGCTTATCTTCTCATCTATGAACCTGCTCTTATAAGTTCACCAGAGAATGTCGAAAGAACTAAACAAGAGATCAATGATGATATTGTTTGGAAAAGGAGAGTTTATACTGACCTAAGGCCAAGGCAACACTTTAGAAACTAATAAGCTACAGATTTCTTACACAGTATTGTTTTTATTTCCAGGAGACAAAATTATCTCAGCATTAAGTTTTCAGATGCAAAGTGGAACCTACTTTGACATGACAGTCAGAGAAACACTCCAAGCAGAAGACCCCGGGGTGTTCAATTAATGAAGCTTTCTAAGGGTCTTAATCCTTGATGGTCAACTTAGCAAGACCTCCATGGCTGTCTACTGTTGACTACAAAGTAATTAAGTTATGGGGGAAAGAACTATTTGTCAAGCAATATTGAATTTATCACTCATAGAATCAAGAGAAACTATATCCTGTCAGTATTCATAGTGACTTGAAATATGGAATTCAGGTAAAGATGTGTCTGGTATATATGTTCAATGGATTGAGTGTAAGTCATCCAAGGCAAAAATGCTGGTCTGTGACACAATAGATTATAATTGACAAGAAAAAATTGCAGGTCTCAAGATTAAGTGTAATTTTTTAAGAATGTTCTGACAATTTAAGTTTTTTGTCCAAACGAAATAACAATGAGACAACTATTTGCCAAATGAACAAATTGTTTGCTGAGATAAATTGTTTGTAAAAATTACCTGAAGGAATGAGTGTAGATATGGGATATTTTTCAGTTTTAGTGTCCCAGGCAAGAAATCTGTGGAGCAAATAGTTATGACAAAGCTGATCTCAGTTCTCAGTCAAAATAATTAAATTATATTGCTGTAAGTGGTTTCAGTTATTGCAACTAATTTGTGCTCTACTTCATCTTTCATAGCTTTGGATCCTCTGTGGAGCCTACTGCAGTTGTTACATTTAAATATAAGGTGTCCTCAAATGCTCACGTTTTAAGACAATGCAAGAAAGCGAAGAGATGAAATGATTGGGTTATGAGAGTTATAATCTAATTGGAGGATTAATCCCCTGATAGGGAATAATTGAGCAGAAACTATAGGCAGGTAGGGTATGGTTGGAGGATGTGGGTCCCTGGGGGGATACCCATGTGGTATATATTTTATTAGTGGTAAGGGGAGTCTCCCTCGCTTGCTTCTTGGTATCATATTCCCAGCTGTTTTCTTCTGACACACATTTCCCCCATGACATCCTGCCGCATTGTGTGGAGGAATGGTTTTGGCCACGACTGAGACTTCTGAAACCATGATCCCCCAAATACACTTTCCTCCTCTAATTAATTATTTTGTCAGATATTGTTGGTCATAGTAGCTAAAAAACTGACTAAAACAATAGTATTATTAGAAATAGATGATAAATTTAATCTTATTTTTGGTTCCAGTTGACCAGTTAACCAATGTGAGATCAGTTTGGTTTAAGTTCCTATAAAACATTTACATGAACACCAATTTATTACAACTCATTTTAATTTTATTACAATTAAATATCTCATATTAGAACATCAACATTTTATTTAGTCATGCCCTACTAAAATTAATAATATAGTAAAAGCATAGGTTTATAGAAACTGAAGAGCAAAGTTGCCTTATGGAAAAAAGTACTTCATACTTTATTGTTTCCTACAATAAATGAAGAAAAGAAAAACCTTTGGGAAAGAGGCAACACACAAGTAATATGTAAGCTGACTGAGACTATTTGAATCACATTAGCTCCTGATTCTCAATGGTAAAATAGATAGGGTGGATTTCAGAAAACACTCTCTGTACCTAACATATTAAAATTTTTCTCACAATTAAATTTTTATTTGTTTATTTGAGGATATAGGACAAATAAAACTTGAGCTTAATCATAAGAATAATAGAATGAGACTAAAAATATCAAGGCAAAGTACTGAGGTTTGGAAGTAATCATAGGATGTTTGGATCAGGGTACGGTTAATGATATATAAAAAATACTTGTGTGAATGAAACATCTCAGACTCTTTGAGAAATAATTTAAGTGAAATATTAAACAATGATGAGTTTGTTTTTTTTTTATTTTTGGTGTTAATCTTATAAGTCAAGAGGACTCTACTGAATTTTGAATTAGCTTTACTTATGAGCAATAACATGCAGTTCCACAATAATTGGTTAGGGAAAACTTATTCATGTTAGTTCTATACTATCTTAAGAGAAAGAAGGCACATGTACCACATTTGGAGAATATTATAATCATTAAACCCAAGTTTTTCATTCTTGGATTTCAGCTTGTTTCTAAATTTTACATATGCTAATTGAAAAGAAAGATTTTTTAAAATCTATATTTAAGCAAAAATTATGTTGGCTCATCATGGATTCTCTTTCCTCATAAGGTAATGTAATAGTAATAGTAAAGTTCTTTCCCCTGTTAAAGTGTGAAAACTATGCATCAGTAGGAAACAATAGCATGAATCTCAACAAATTGTGATAAAGTTGAGTGGGTTGGCACATACCTGTAATCCAGATACTTGGGAGGCTAAGGCAAGAGGATCTCAAATTCTAGGTCAACCTCAGCAGCTTAGTGAGGCCCTAGGCAACTTAGCAAGACCCTGTTTCAAAATAAAAATTAAAAGGGCTTGAGATGTGACATGGTGATTAAGCACTCCTTGGTTTAATTTTCAGTACCAAAAAAATCCATCATGGATAAAGCAATTGCACATTTTTCTATGTATATTTATGAAATTATTAATGCTATACTTTATTTTATATGAATTCACCCATTCAATCTCATGATTGCCTGAAACTTTGTAAAAATAAAATATGATAAATTATCAATTTGTGCAGTTTGACTCTAACATATGACTTTTATAATCAGTAAACATTCACTGAATGCTTCAAATAACTTACTTTTAATTTGTTGATCATTATAATGAATTTCTATTGAAACTTCTCTCAATTTCAGTATCAGCTAACAAGCATTAATTTTTGCATTCTTTTTTATGACATTTTCAAGGGAGTAGAATGACTGTTGCTTCTTAATAAGCCATGACATTCTCCTTCTTTCTCCTAATTTGTTTTAAAGGACACTTGAATATATTCTTTTTATTTCTTGTTTTGAAAATGTAGATGCATTACAATATATATAGTTTTAGATTTTATATTATCAAAAATGTTTCTGACTTCTTGTCTGATTTAATAATTCCTGATTAATCAATGTATGAATAAGGATTCAAATAATATTTGAATAAATGCACTGTGTCCTGTCCTTGTGCTCCACATCTCTGTAATGCTTCAAATACTGATATATTCCTTTGACTGCTACACAGTTGACATTTCAGATTTCCATGAGATCAATGTGTCACAAGAGATTTGATGGTGAATGAAAAGCGGACTATCCTCAGAAAATATCTGAAATTATTTTTCTACTTTGCAATGCCACACATCATTACACACTGAAAGCATCAAACTCCATAAAATTTTATCTAATTATTTATATTAACATTACTATTTACAACTATTGTTTTGTTTTCTTAAAAAAAAACAACACATTACCATACATTTTTAAAAAGTTTGCAATATAAAAATTTGTGAATTTTTTATATATGAGTGTCGTATTTTTCATCTGAATCATAAAAATGCATAAGGGAACTCAGATTTAAGTTTTATTTGCCTGTCTGTGGTATCATGGTTTTAAATATGTATGATGACATTTTGTTCCTACATTTATTATAAACAATGGTCACAAGTAATATAAATTTTCTATTTTGAATGTTAATAATTGAATATCTAAAGGAAATTTCAGTTAATGTCATAACAAATGTTCTCATTTGTTTATAAGACAATTTTTAAAAATAAAATAGAAACTTTTAGCCAATGCAAAAAGGAAAAAAAAAAAAGACTGCTAGAAATACTTCATTTTGCTGTTGTTTGCTTCATGCTTGTAATCCCATGGCTTTTAAAAGCGAAAGTGATGAATTACTATCAGTCTATGACAGCTCTTTGATATGTTCCCTTGTACATGAGAAACTAAGTTGAGACCACCTGAGCTCATTTCTCTTGGGATTTTGAACAACTATAAAAAATGGTTTTGTTTTGGACTTGGTAGGGCTCAGAAATGAAAATGCCATTATGTCGAGGACAACACATCAATCTAATTTGCTACCTGGATCCCCAATCTCATCCTTTTCCAGTTGAAGCTGTTCTATTATATGCAAGACAATGTCAGTCTTACTTCTCACTTTACTAATATTTTTAAGTAACTATCTTATATATATTAATAGGATTAAAACATAGCAGATTTGTTAATATAAATTGTTACCAATATTTTTCCTAAGTTGATTAAAATGAGAGGATTGAAATATGTGAATGCTGTGAGTTTTTTAGAGTACAGTAGATATACCAGCCAAGAATACACCAAGGAACATTTCTAGATAAGGCAAACACGTAGGTGGGAACAAAAAAATTACCATTAGGAAAAGAAAAAGTCTTAAAGAATTCTTATTGTGCAGCAGTTTTATGCATAAATGGGAAACAAAATATTATTCTCCTGATTTCTATCATATCAGCATAATAAAAAATGAATTTTATAGTTCAAAAAAATAACAAAATACTGATAAAATAGTCCACCATCACTTTTTTCCTGAAAGAACTTAAGAAATGTATTTTGCAAGAATTACAGACCTGAGAAATTTGTACACAAAATTCTCATTAAATAAGAAATCTCATACATGACAAAAAGTGCACCATGATCTCTTTTATCATTCATCTAAACATTTCTTAAGTGCCTATTATACATGTACCTAAATATTTGTCTTAATATATTTGTTTAAAATATTCATTAAATTTGATAAGAGTAAATGCAATTAAATACAATCTAAATGTGTGTTATGATAAAAACATTTTCTCTGCTGCATTGGATGTCTGCATTCTAGGCAAGAGTTCTGTTTAATGTGATGTACTTAAAGCCTTCAAGATTTCATGCAAAACTCTTTATGTGTGTGTTCGTGTTTGTATAGTATAGATGTATGATCATGATCTTCATACAAAGGTAAATAGACCCAAAAAAATGTCAAAAACTCAATAGTCTCTGAAGTAATTTTATTATCTGCAGTCACCATCATTAAAATTACTAGGCTAGCCACACCAGATGTGAGGAGAAAACAATTCCTTTAAATTTACTGACCTGTACACAGTGATTTTTGAGAATAATTCCTGGAGAATAGAACACAAGGACAAACTACGATCTCTTCTTTTTTATCAATCATGATTCTATCAAAAGTCAGCCAATTGTTCCTCTATTTTTAAAAACCTTTATTGAAGTAATTATTTAATTATTGTAGATGATATCAAGTGATTCATAGGAGGTTGCAAGCTACTGATGGCCTAGTAACAGGAAACCATTTTCAACAGGGACTCCCAGTGAGAATTTAGTCATCCGGGAAAAGCTGTAATTCCATGGAGATGTGTACACTTTCTTTCTCTCTCTCTCTCTCTCTCTCTCTCTCTCTCTCTCTCTCCTCTCTCTCTCCTCTCTCTCTCTCCTCTCACACACACACACACACACACACACACACACACAGAGCAGTAAGAAACTGGTAACCTGAATTCATTCCTCATCTGCATTTAACTTCCTACTGTGCCTTCATTGGATGGAATCAATCAGAAGTCAGAAAAGGAAGGGAGACTTGGAGGAAATCTATGTAGTATTCAATCTCCCAGAACTCAAAGCAGAAGAGAAAAGAATGAAACATTATCATCAATAGGGCAAAGGAAAAAAACCAGCACATAGGTACCCTATTTTTCAAGCTGATTCAAACTAATTTTGAACTGAACTACTCGACCAAAATTCAAACTGAGAATTTGCTTTTTACAAACAACATTGAGATAAATTTCTACATACCAAAGCTTGAAAACATGAAGAGGATAACCTGACATACAGACAAAAACTCAACTATATTTTACAAATCATTGCTTAATAAAAAAGACTTAAACAAGGCTGAAGATATAGCTCAGTTGGTAGAGTGCTTGCCTAGAATGCACAAGGCCCTGAGTTCAATACCCAGCACCGTCAAAAAAAAAAAAAAAAAGACAAGAAAAAACAAGAACAACAGTAAAAACCAATTTAAACAAAGTTATCCCATACAAATGAGCTCCTTACTCCCTAAGATGAATTGCAGTCTTTTTAGAAAAGTGTCTTATACTGCTAGTAGCTTTTTAGACAGTCTTTCTTTCTCTTATACTTGCAATTCATATGAGAAAAATATCAGCTTAGCACATTGTTAAATTAGATTACTGCCTAGTCTGTATTTCAACTAGCAAAAAGTATTATCTTACTTATTAAATGAATATGAACTTTTGAACAAAACACCAGTATCTACCATGATTCCATTAATAGTGTCCCAATATTATAGTATAAGTTTCAAATAGGTAATATCATAACTTTTCATGTAATATTAAATATAGATATGACAAAGTTTTTAATGAATTATTAATTATTGAGGGAAACTAACTTAGCCCCAAATCATTTGACAACTTAGGCAATTTAGCAAAGAAATATTAGACTAAGATATAAACTTGGATTATTTATAATACTGGTTAATGTCCCAAAAGACCACAAAATACGATATCATCTTATTGGTCCAAATAGATGAAAAAAAAAAAAAAAAAAAAAAACCTTTTATGTCTATTAGCTAACAGTAACAAGTTAATCTTTGACTCCTTGAAGTTATAAAACAGAAAATAATACATCAGTTCCAACATGGATAGAATGCCCAATATTCTCTTTTGACTATTTCTGAATTCAGAATCATTTTCTAATACAAATAGTCAATTCACTTTCATAAATTTTAAGTCAATAGCATTTATAATAATATTTGGGAGTAAAAGCACATTCTTATTTTGAAAATGCTAACTGAATTAAAAATCCACTGAATGGACTTTATTCAGATATACACTTACTAAAAATGAAATACATTCATTTCCACATATATGAAAATACTTATGAAAAAGATCACAAGCAGAAAAGGAAGATGTAACCTCAGTGGTTAAATTTGAGAAAATAATGGTTAGATTTCTGTAACCATTAAAAACCTTGAAAGACATTTGTGTGAAGGAGAGAGCTGCACAGTGTATTGTCCCTAAAGCAAAGGGACAATAAAACCATATGTCCCTGAATAACCTCTTTTCATTCCCCAAACCCAAGCAAATTAAGGAAACAATAAGAGTTAATCCAGATACATATTATCTTAAGGACAATGGCTTTCATTTATCTACACTGGAGCTAAAAGTCAGGTAGTGTTATCTGTACAAACTGCTTTCTTGCATGTACACTGGGAGAATTGCTAGTCACACAAACAAACTAAACAAGCTAATGCTGATGATATCACTCTTTCTGCAGCCTGACGTAAAACTCCTTTCTCTATGGAGACTGGTGTGAAGTTGAGGATACCTTGGGAAGAATATGTGTTACTCAGCCAGCCAGCTGTCACTGAATAGAACACCATGAAGGAGAGGAGACACTGCTTGGTGAAGCATCACGAAGGACAGATGCTATCTGTCAGCCTATTACCACTGAACTTTTCTTGGAGTAGTCACTGACCTCTTGTAAACTTTCCCCAATAAACCACGGTTCCTATGCTGTCCCCAGGCATTATCTTCAGCCTGTCTGCAACTTACCTCACTGCCTTGACACAACTGGGCTGTGGACAATGCACACGGTAATTACAAAACAAAGTATAAAGAAAAAACATTCAACTCAAGACTCTCATAATGTAGTAATTGCTTAAATGAATTCCATGTACCAAGGAGAGTATGTAACAAAAATAGAAATAAGTGTTATGTAGTAAATAAATTCCACAAAGTTCAGTGAAACAGTAAAATCAGAAAAGTTAGGAGGATTTTTCTGAATCATGCAAAATTTAAAAGGAGACTTGAAGAATAAAATTTTGATTATAAGAAAGTACCTGGGAGACAGTACCATGAAAGAGATTGCAATAATCCATGTTTGCATTCATTTCCAAATAATTAAGTACTGATTCTTCATCATGTATTGGCAAATAGTTAGAAAAATAATGATGAACAAGATGTATATGTTTCTTGCTCTCACAGAGCTTTCATGTTACTGTGCTCCAACCACAAATGTTATGTTGGCTGTAGTTCATTTGAAAGTGCGTCAGTGTGTACAGAAATATTACCTTTTACAGACAATTGTTAATTAAGCAAAGTCATACATATTAAAATTAAAGGAAGGGAGAAGACAACTTTGACAGATTTTTAGCAATGACTTTGAAAGGGATAAGTGGGTTGGGTTATTTATAAGGATGGGACCTGGGATCAAATAGCTTAAGAAAGGTCCATCACAATGGGGAACTGATTGGGATTGACTGAAGTGTGTGATATAACAGATTTAAGACAGGTTAACCTGTGAAGTGAGGAACCTGAAGGATTTTTAAGATATGTTAGCCAGTTTTCTGTCACTGGGATAAGAATATGGAAAAAACAATTGAGGAGAAAAGATTTATTTTGGCTCATGATGCAGAGGTTTCAGTACATGGTTGACTTGCCCCATGAGTCTGGGCTTGAGGTGAGGAAAGACAGCATGGCAGAAAGGTGTGACAGAGAAAAGCTGCTGAGCTCATAGCAGCCAGAAAAGAAGATAGAGACAGATAGAAAGAGAGAGAGAGAAAGAGAGAGAGAGAGAGAGAGAGAGAAGAGAGAGAGAGAGAGAAAGGAAAGGCCTGGAGAGAGAACTGACCTTTCTGGGGCCTGGTCCTGGTGACCCACTTTCTCCAAATAAACCCCAACCTCTCATTAGTCCTTTCCATCATCAATGGATCAATCTGTTACTGAGGTCAGAACCATTTAGGATCCAATTACTTATCCAATTCCCACCTCTAAACACATAAGACTTGGTCAATATTCCAGATCCATCCATAAGACTCTTTGAATAGGAAAAATGTTATTTGATAAGAAGAGTGTTCAATAACATAGCCAATGTTATCCAGATAAATTAATCTTCAGGAATTGTTGGATGCAAATTGTGACATTACTTTTTTCTTTATAATTTTCCTTTTTCTTTATAATTTTACCTTTTCAGTGTAGTTTCCTGGATATTCATAGAATATAAAAATAAAAATAAAATATGTCTCTGTAAAAGAGTTCAGAGCCATGATAGCTATGTCAAATTGATTATGTTTGTGTGTGTGTGTGTTGACTCAATGTACACAGAATTATTCAATGTCTTATTCAGGATTACACTTTGCAGAGGTAATTAGTAGTATGTACAAACTAGTCCAGAGGAAGCTATGACACTCTTCATTCACTATATTCCTGATCAATACAATTCCTGTTTTATTAATTAGCATAATCATTATTAGACTTGAATTATTGTTAATGAAGTGAGTAGTATTCAGACTTAGTGTATTTGTTAGATGTGTTGTATAAACATGACTGTCCTTACCTGGGCAGTGTATTAGGACCAGATCATCCAGTGTCTTTAATCTTTGAAGAAACTCCTGACACATGAACCTTATGTAATATTTCATTTGCCACTGGTTTAGAGAATTATTGATGTGTACCTTTCATTATGTGGTCAGTTGAATACAGTATCCAGTTTCTTCTGTAACCTGGAATTAAAGCAATCCTAATTTCACTTTGAAATCACATTGCACCTGGGATGAAATACAAAGCCTTTCCATGGTCTAGAAATTCCAACACCATCTTTTACAGCCTTCCTTCTACATCATCCCTTTTCGAACACTCCTTCATGCTCTGGGAAAGAGCAGTCATCCCTGCTTTTCAGACACCCAAAGTTTGTCTTGGCTCTAATATTTCTAATCAGTGTTTTGCACATAGCCTAAAATACCTCTTCCAGTCATTTTCCTGGCTGACTCCACTAGGTAAATTAACCAGAATATCAGTAGTCTAGAAGGCTTTTCCCTGGCCATCCAGGTAAAACAGCCTTCAACTTATCACTCTTTATCACATTACTCTTCACATTTTTAAACATGAATTTAAGCTTATGACTTTTGTGATATTTGTTTTTATATGTTCCTGCCATCCATACAACTTATATCATAGATCACAATGAGCATTTATATTTATTTAATGAATACATGATAAAATGTAAGATAATTACATATTTTTATAGATTACTTAGGCATAAAATCACAGTGTCATAGTGATTTTAGAAAGCTACAATAGATGTAGTGTGCAAATGTATTAAAGTATAGAGAATTTTAAGTTGGATTTATTAAAAATATTACAATAATTGAAGCCTCAAGTGATAAGAAATCCTATAAGTATATAATGAATAAGGTAAAAAAGAAAAATGAAAGTGATTTATTTCTAAGAAAAAGTGGACTGACCATGAAAGGTCAGTTTAGAGTATGGTGATCTAGATTTTAAAAACAATAACGTTAACTTGTTACTAATGGATGAAACTTTGTAGTTTTAAAACGGGTCCTTTCCTTTACTGCTCTTTAAAATCTTTTATGTTCTTGGTAACAGGTGGGGAGAAGATGAGGAAAGCATTTTATTGTGTGCATTAATGATGTAAAACAAAGCCCGTGCTGTTTCTTTTGTCATAGAAAGCCTATAGAGTTAAACAATTCAAGTCTGCATGCCTTTGCTTTGAACTGTGCAGACATTCAGATGTGCACTGCCATTTAGAAGAGTCATTTTTTATTTGAAGAGGTAAACCAGAAGGTTTAAGTGTAGGTATGTAACTAAAATGTGGAGGACGTAAAGGTTATTTAAATTAAAGAGTTCAAAGAATGATTGTACAAAGCTGTTTCAGGAATTGGTGAAAGTGGATAAGCAAAGTTAGAAAAACGGAATTGAAAACAAAAAAAAGTTTCATGAGAGGTTTGGAGTGCTCTGGTGACTGCAAATAGGTTTGCTCAGGAAAGGAAGGCATATGTGAGTGTCTTGAAATGCAGAAGAAAGGAGGTCACTGTTGATAATTCATACCATGAAACACAGTTTCCAACCACCTCTCTTTAAAAGTAGAAAAGTCTGTGACCTATGCAGAGCATGCGAGGATAATCAGGAATCTTGGAAGAAGATACAGGAAATGTTTGCTCAAGAAAATTAAAAAAAAAAATTAAAGAGGGTAAACACTCAATATGCAGAAGTCCTAGAGAAATGATGTCAGGTGTATGTAGTACAACACAGGGGCATCTTTGACATCTAGTTCCTAGATTCTGTTCAAGTCCAATATAATTCTCATCTTCTATTTCTATCTCTATGTAGATCCCTGGACTCTGTCTCTCCGTCTATTTTTATTAATGTGTTACAACCTCTCAAATTTTACTTCTTTCTTACTGCTATTGGAAAAAGATGCAGATATCTTTTGTTTAAAAATTAACTGATTCTGTGAAATAGGTTTCATTTTCAAGTCCATGTCTCAACAATTCTTGTCTCACTCCCATCAAGCTCAGTATTTTCTCCAAAACACTTATACATATATCCAAACCTGGATGCTACTTAAGCTAACTTTGTGAAGACTGTTTCCTTAAGTAATTTGCCTCTTTCAAAACTAAAGATGTAATTCAGGCAGAAACATACAAAGCTTCAGATCTCAGATAAGTATTCCCAAGTCTTAGGTTATCTGTACTTGTTGTAACCCTTCCTAGATAGAGGATTAGTATAGGCAACATTTAGTAAACCACATAGAAAATTGAAGACACTGTAAAGGATGCATTACATAAAAATACTTTTAATGCTTTTAGGTCTCCCTATAAAGGAGATTCAGTTAACACTCTTTTTACTCATGAGCAGATCAATGAATAAAAGTTTAGTCACATGCTGAAGGCAAGATATAAATGTAGGCACATATGTTCAGAGAACTTCTTAAAAAAATTAACCCATATTTAATTATATATATAATAATATGGGTTTATATATATATAATATATATATTCATTCTTCACACTCAAAGAAGGTTGCATAAAAATGAAAATCTACACAAATTAAGGAAGGAAGTGAGGGTAAATGAAATTTATTGAGAAAGCTAACATGGATATATCAGAAATAGAAAAAATGGCAGGTTTTTTCCATTTATTCCCAACATTATTACACAACAAATTATTTTATGTGATAAAATTAGGGTGATATAGGAAAACCTAAGCTAGGTGTGTTGTAATCTTAAAGATATGGGAGGCTAAGATGGAAGGATTGGAAGTTCAAGGCCACCCTCCAGCAACTTGGCAAGACCCTCTCTCAAAACAAAAAATGAAAAGGGCAGAGGATGTGGCTCAGTGGTAAAGTGCCCTAGGTTCAATCCTCAGCACCAACAACAAAAACTTCAAGTAATTATTGTAATTAATTTAGGGTTGGTGTAGATATCAGTAAGAGTTTAATTGGTTTAATTCCAAAGAACAAGTCACAAAGACCACCACCACTAAATCACATTAAATCACATATGTGAGAAAAAACTGTTTCATAAGAATTCCAGGAGACCAAACAAAAACAGAATACTGTGCTTTAATTTTTGACCTTTGACCTATAAACACTAAAAACATTGATTTAATGTTGGTAAAAATAAAAATGGACATATTTTATTTAGAAATAATTGTTTTCCTTGAAAAATGAAATATCCAAAATTAAGCACCTCCATCTTTCAAAGTACTCATAAATGGGAAATAAAATTCACAATACTTTTGCTGCTGATAGTAAAACAAAATTTTGGTAGTGACATAGCCACAATTTGATTGCCTGCTTTTAAAAGGTTGACTGCTATAGATTTCATGTATCACTGACAACGTCTGTCTCTCTGTGGTGTTGTTTGTATATGTTACTGGCCCAAATATAATAATTGGTCTACTTCATGCTTTGAATATAGCCCTGTTGCCCTGCCTCTGAAGCTAATTTTAAAATGACCTTTTTTTTTTTTTTCTCTTTTTCTTCTTCCCCTCCCTAACGTCAGGGGAAAGAGGATTACCTTTATCCTAGTCCTAGGATGATTAATATGTCACTGAGCCGCACACTACAGGAATGTACTAATTCAGACTTCTGATTGGTACAGAAGATGGAAGAAATGACCATCTCCTAAATTAAAAAGAGAATTACCACCTCTGTCAGGGCACACCTGGAATGTACTTTTTTTTTTTCTTTTCATTTGTGTAATCATACATTTACATAGGGTAATGATGTTTGATTCATTCTGTTATTTTTTCCTTCCTGCCCACCCCTCCCACCCCTCTTTTCCCTCTATACAGTCCCTCCTTCCTCCAGACTTGCCCCCTTCCACCCCCCATTATGTATCATCATCCCCGAATCAGCAAGATCATTTGTCCTTTGGTTTTTTGAGATTGGTTTATCTCACTTAGCATGATATTCTCCAATTTCATCCATTTGCCTTGCAAATGCCATAATTTTACTATTCTTTATAGCTGAGTAATGTTCCATTGTGTGTGGTGTGTGTATATATATATATATCTATATATCACAGTTTCTTTATTCCACTCATCAATTGAAGGACGTCTAGGTTGGTTCCATAATCTGGCTGTTGTGAATTAAGCAGCTATGAACATTGATGTGGCTGTATCTCTGTAGTATGCTGATTTTAAGTCCTTTGGGTATAGGCCGAGGAGTGGGATAGCTGGGTCAAATGGTGGGTCCATTCCAAGTTTTCTAAGGAATCTCCACACTGCTTTCCCACCAGCAATGTATAAGTGTACCTTTTCCCCCACATCCTCTCCAACACTTATTGTTGCTTGTATTCCTGATAATTGCCATTCTAATTGGGGTAAGATGGAATCTAAGTGTATTTTTGATTTGCATTTCTCTTATTACTAAAGATGGTGAACATTTTTTCATATGTTTGTTGATTGCTTGTCGATCTTCTGTGAAGTGTCTGTTCATATCCTTAGCCCATTTGTCAATTGGGCTAGTTGTATTCATCATGTACAGTTTTTTGAGTTCTTTATAGATTCTGGAAATTAGCGCTCTATCTGAAGTATGGTTAGCAAAGATATTCTCCCACTCTGTAGGCTCTCTCTTCACATTACTGATAGTTTCCTTTGCTGAGAGAAAGCTATTTAGTTTGAATCTATCCCAGTTATTGATTCTTGCATTTATTTCTTGTGCTATGGGAGTCCTGTGAAGGAAGTCTGATCCTAAGACAACAAGTTGAAGATATGGACCTACTTTTTTCTTCTATAAGATGCAGGGTCTCTGGTGTGATTTGAAGGTCCTTGATACATTGTGAGTTGATTTTTGTGGCAGGGTGAGAAATAGGGGTTTAGTTTCATTCTGTTGCATATGGATTTCCAGTTTTCCCAGCACCATTTGTTCGAGAGACTATCTTTTCTCCATTGCGTATTTTTGGCAAATTTGTCCAGTATGAGAAATTGTATTTATTTGGGTTTGTGTTCATGTCCTCTATTCTGTACCATTAATCATCCTTTCTATTTTGTGCCAATACCATGCCGTTTTTGTTACTATTGCTTTGTAGTATAGTTTGAAGTTCTGGTATAGGTGATACCCCCTGTTTCATTCTTCCTGCTAGGATTGCTTAGCTATTCTGGTTTTCTTATTCTTCCAGATAAATTTCATGATTGCTTGCTCTATTTCTGTAAGGTACATCATTGGGATTTTAATTGGAATTGCATTGAATCTGTACAGCACTTTTTTTTGAGGCTATTGCAAATGGAGTGTTTTCCTCATTTCCCTTTAAGATGTTTCATTGCTTGCGTATAAAATGCTTTAGATTTATGCATGTTGATTTTATTAACCTGCTATTTTGCTGAATTCATCGATGAGGTCTAGAAGTGTTCTTGGAGGAATTTTTAGATCCTCTAAGTATAGAAGCATGTCATCAGCAAATAGTGACAGCTTAAGTCCTCTTTTCCTATTCCATATCCCTTTAATTTCTTTAGTCTGCCTAATTGCTCTGGCTAGAGTTTCGAGGACAATGTTGAATAGAAGTGGTGAAAGAGGACATCCCTGTCGTCTGTCCCTGTTTTAAAGGGAATGCGTTCAGGTTTTCTTCATTAAGAATATGTTGGCCATGGGCTTAGCATAAATAGCCTTTACAATGTTCAGGTATGTTCCTACTATCCCTATTTTTTCTAATGTTTTGAGCATGAAGGGGTGTTGTATTTTGTCAAATGCTTTTTCTGCATCAATTGAAATAACCATATGATTCTTATCCTTAAGTCTATTAACATGATGGATTATGTTTATTGATTTACAGATGTTAAACCATCCTTGCATTCCAGGGATGAACCCCACTTGATCGTGGTGCATGATTTTCTTAATATATTTTTGGATACGGTTTGCCAATATTTTGTTAAGGATCTTTGCATCTATATTCATCAAGGATATTGGTCTAAAATTTTCTTTCCTTGATGTGTCTTTGCCTGGTTTGGGTATGAGGGTGATATTAGCTTCATATGATGAGTTTGGTAGGGTATCCTCCTTTTCTATTTCCTGGAACACTTTGAGAAGTATTGGAATGAGTTCTTCTTTGAAGGTCTTGTAGAACTCGGCTGAGAATCTGTCTGGTCCTGGTATTTCTTGGATGGTAGGTTTTTAATGGCTTCTTCTAATTCATTGCTTGATATTATCTGTTTAAATTGTGTATGTCCTTTTGGTTCAGTTTGGGAGGAGCATATGTCTCTAGAAATTTGTCAATATCTTGGTAGTTTCTATTTGGTTGGAATACAGATTTTCAAAGTAGCTTCTCATTATGTTCTGTATCTCAGTGGTGTCTGTCGTTATATTTTCTCTTTCTTCACGAATTTTAGTATTTTAAGTTTTCTCTTCTCCTTCTCTTGTTAGTGTGGCTAAGGGTTTGTCTATTTGTTACTTTGTCAAAGAACCAACTTTTGTTTTTTGTCAATTTTTTTGAATTGTTTCTTTGTTTCAATTTCATTGATTTCAGCTCTGATTTTAATTATTTCCTGTGTTCTAACTACTTATGCTGTTATTCTGTTCTTCTTTTCTAGGGCTTGTAAACTGTAATGTTAGGTCATTTAGTTGTTGACTTTTCATTCTTTTCTTGAATGCACTCCATGCAATGAATTTTTCTCTTAGTACCACTTTCATAGTGTCCCAGAGATTTTGATATGATGTATCATCACTCTCATTGAGCTCTAAGAATTTTTTTTATCTCCTCCCTGATGTTTTTTGTTATCCATGTTTCATTCAATAGCATATTATTTAGTCTCAAGGTGTTGGAGTAATTTCTGTTTTTTTTATTTTGTCATTGATTTCTACTCTCAGTCCATTAAGATCTGATAGAACACAAGGCAGTATCTCGATTTTTTGCATTTCCTAAGGGCTGCTTTGTGGCATAACATATGGTCTATTTTTGAGAAAGTTCCATGTGCTGCTGATGAAGAAAGTGAATCCGCTCATTGATGGATGGAATATTCTATATACGTCTATTAAGTCTAGGTTATTGATTGTGTTATTGAGTTCTATGGTTTATTTGTTTGGTTTTTGTTTGGAAGATCTATCTAGTGGTGACAGCAGTGTGCTAAGTCACCCAGAATTATTGTGTTGAGGTCTATGTGATTCCTGAAATTGAGAAGGATTTGTTTGATATACAGGGATGCACCATTGTTTGGGGCATAAATATTTACTATTGTTATGTCTTCCTGATAGATGGTTCCCTTAAGCAGTATGAAATGTCCTTCTTTATCCCTTCTGACTAACTTTGGTTGAAGTCCACTTTATCTGATATAAGGATGGAAAGGCACGCTTTTTTACTGAGTCCATGTGCATGGTAGATTTTTTCCCATCCTTTCACCTTTAGTGTGTGGATGTCTTTTTCTATGAGATGAGTCTCCTGCAGGCAGCATATTGTTGGGTCTTTCTTTTTAATCCATTCTGCCAGTCTATGTCTTTTCATTGATGAGTTTAGGCCATTAACGTTCAGGGTTATTATTGAGATTTGATTTGTATTCCCGGTCATTTGGCTTATTTTTGGTTTTTAAGTTGGCTTGGTTTCTCCTTTGAGTGGTTTTTCTCTAAGGTAGTTCCTCCCTTTGCTGACCTACATTGTTGTTTTTCATTTCCTCCTCATGGAATATTTTGTTGAGAACATTCTGTAGTGCAGGCTTTCTTTTTGTAAATTCTTTTAACTTTTGTTTATCATGGAAGGATTTTATTTCATCTTCAAATCTGAAGGTGAATTTTGCTGGGTATAGGATTCTTGGTTGGCAACCATGTTCTTTCAGAGCTTGAAATATGTTGTTCCAGGCCCTTCTAACTTTTAGAGTCTGGGTTGAGAAGTCGGATGCTATCCGTATTGGTTTCCCTCTATTTGTAATCTGATGCTTTTCTCTTGCGGCCTTCAAAATCCTAACTTTTTTCTGAAAGTTAGGCATTTTCATTATAATGTGACATGGTGTGGATCTGTTGTGATTTTGTGCATTTGGTGTTCTGTAAGTCTCTTGTATTTGATTTTCCATTTCATTCTTCAGGTTTGGAAATTTTCTGATATTATTTCATTGAATAGGTTGTTCATTCCTTTGGTTTGTTTCTCTGTGCCTTCCTCAATCCCAATAATTCTTAAATTTGGTCTTTTCATTATGTCCCATAGTTCTTAGAGATTCTGTTCATGATTCCTTACCATCTTCTCTGTTTGGGCAACTTTATTTTCAAGATTAAATATTTTGTCTTCATTGTCTGAAGTTCTGTCTTCCAAGTAGTCTAGTCTTTTGGTAATGCTTCCCATTGAGTTTTTTATTTGGTTTATTGTTTCCCTCCTTTCAAGTATTTATGTTTGGTTTTTTTTTTTTTTTAGAATCCCTATCTCTTTGTTGAAATGATCTTTTGCTTCCTTCAGTTGCTCTTTCAGCTTATTGGTATTATCATTCATTGCCTGCATTTGCTCTCTTATCTCATCCTTTGCTTCATGAATCATCTTAATCATGTATAATCTGAAGTCCTTTTCTGACATTTCTTCTAACATACTGTCATTGGATTCTATTAATATAGAATCTAGATTTGTTTGGATCATTTTCTTCCCTTGTTTTTTCATGTTGTTCATATATCTTCCCCTCTAGCAGTGCAGATCTGGCGTATTGCAGATTTCCCCCTATATGCTTTTAGTGGCCCTATAGGTTTCCAAAACCCTTTCTTTAAGAGGAGATCAATATCAGCAGCGCCCAATTCAGACACTATGCAACCCTAGACCAAATAGTCCCTATGAGGACAATAAGAATATTGTCATAATAAACAGAATGAGTTCAAATATTATCTTCAGTAAAATGAACAGATTTGCATAAGGTCTGCAGTTTCTAATGGAGAACAAAGAGAATGCAGAGGGATGTAGAATGTAGCTGTTAATGGGATAAGAAAAGAAAATACAGAAGTTCTAGATAATAGAAAGGGTAAGAGTGTGATCAAAAGAAATTGGATGTTAGCATGCAAAAAAGGGAAAAAGAGACTCTGAGGGAACAGGTAAACAAAAGGAAAAGAAATCAATGAAAGTAAAGAAATAAAAACTTAAAATTTTTCAATAAGGAGAAAAAAGAAAATCTACAGTATAACAGTCATATATTAATGAAACCTCCCAGTGTTCAGTAGCCTGATGCATGAGAGGTACCTGACAATGAGCTTCAAGTCTCCAGCAGGTGTCTCAGGATGGGATTTGCCCCACCTAAAGATCAGAGCTACAGCTTCCAGGATTATCCAAGATGTCCACTCTGGCTTCCAAATGTGTTGGCAAATGGGGAGCTGCAGCTTAGGGTGTGGACGTGGTCAGCTGGAGGTCCTGGACATGGCATGCTGTTGGTCAGGCAAGGATCCTGGAGGTCGGATGTGTTTGGTGTGGTTGCGGGATTCTGGAGGCCAGGTGCAATCAGTAGGTCTGGGGTCCCGGTGCTAGGTCGCAGTCAGTTGGTCTGGAGGTCCTAGTGGCAGGGAGCAGTCAGTCGATATGAGGGTCCCAGAGGCAGGGAGTGATCGTTTGGGCTGAGAGAGCCTGGAGACAGGGCTCAATCTGTCTGGCCAGGGGCCTGGCTGTTGTCTCAAAATGGCGGCAGCCACGTGTAATCAAACCTGCAGGTACTGTAACAGTGAATTCCAGGCAACAGCAGGCAGCTGGTGCTCCACTGGTGGTCAGCAATCAGTTTGCTGACTGTTGTCGGACGACCGGGAGGTGAATCTTGTGTGTTGGGTGATGGATAAGTGTAAGGCAGGCGATGGACAGGTGAGAGGCAGGTAAATGGCGGATGATAGGCTCCTGACAGTGAGCAATCTGCACTCAAAAAAGGCGTCCATATGCTGGCAGATTGCAGGTGATCACAGCAAATGGGGTAAACAGCAGGGGATCGATAAGCAGCAAAAAGTGCCTCACCAAGAAACAGATATCCTCTGCTTGATACTAGAGTTATGGAGCAACAAGGAACACAGCCTCCCTCTAGTCTGCCATCTTGGATCTCCCCCTGGAATGTACTTTTGAGTCATCTCTTTAAAAACTCTGTTCCCTGTGGTGAGCAGAATCACTGACACTGGGTCAGGATTCCCCTGTATTTCTCCTTTGCTAGTAAAGCAGGAAAATGTTTTCCTTTTTCTCAAAACCATGTCCTCTTTATTGGATTGGCAACAGTCAGGGATGAAATTCTGGTAACAGGAACATGAGGTATGTGTCTTTCTGTGTTTGACGTATTGCACTTAATATAATGTTCTCCAGGGCCATGCATATTGTGGAAAATGCAAGAATTTCCTTCTTTTATGAGGAAATAATTGCATTCTTTATAAAGAAATCTCTCATTATTCACAGGCAATATATTCCAAGACCCCCAATGTATGTCTGAAACCTCAGATAGCTCTAAATCTGCATATATATTTTCCTATATGTATGTATCTGTGATAGTTTCACATATAGACTAAGCATAGTAGAATAACAATAACTAATAATAACAGAACAATTAATTGCACATACTATGATTAAAGTAATATGCATGAGGTTTTTTCTCTCGCTCGCTCTTTCTGTCTCTGTCTCAAAATATCTTATAGCACTATATTCCTCCTTCCTCTTGATAGGGATTCAATATGAGGTTAAGAGAATAATTCCATAATATGGGACCACTATGCCCTAGTAAACTCATGCCTGATACTCCCAGGGATAAATCTGAAATATCTCTGACTTGATTGCAAGAATCAGGGTTTGAAGGGGACCTCTGCTTCCTCAGTTTTCTGGAAGACCGTAGTCCTGTAACACTCTTAAAATGATGATAATGAGCATGACTCAGTGCCTGTGTGTTGGGGTGAAACCAGGTGAATGATAGGCAGATGACAGAGTATCAAGAAAATTTTTACTCTCTGATGATACATTAGGATGGACATCATGTGTACTGAGTCTTGCTCGAACATGGAGTCCTAACCATATAAGCAATTGGACTTCAGGAAATGATAATGTAGATGGTCACAGATTTTCAATAGAGGAAGGTATACTTTTCCAAAATCCTTGGAAGAATGTTATAGTTTAAAATTGTGTCTGTTTTTAACTCCTTGAAGTATTGTTAAAGAGGTTGAAATCCTTCAATGATCATCCAGATAACTTTAATGCTACACTCCATCTGTGGATCATATTCCATAATTTTGTCCTTCAATGTTTATGCAATACTAAATAGTTCAGAAAATTCCAGTGGCATCTCCATTTTTGGTTCTGCTTTTGATTCTTCTTTGTCCTTTTTCTTTCTCTCTAGTTCCTCATTTTTTAATGTCTTGATGGCCTCCAATGTGTTCTTCCACATCTTTATTAAGCATGGTGGCAAATCCTTCACCACCAACTTGTCTTACTGTCCAAACTATCATTCTAATGTCTTCATCCATCATTGGGAAGTTTTTAAAATTATTCACAACCTCACTTCATAAGTTCTCTTAGTCAGCATTTACAGTTTCTGGTTTTAAGTCTTTTTTTACAGCCTTGATATATATGACTGCACCAACAGTGGTGAATGATGTCCAGCACTGTTTTATGTCCAGATTAAGGTGTGCATTAATAGTTGATCAAATAAGTCCAAGTGCCAGATAGGTGTAGGTGGACTTAAATAAAAAAATAATAATAATAAATAAATAAATGCATAGTGCCTTGATCAAGGGACTAAAACAAAATGGTTATATTTGGAAGGGGAATACCATCATGGCATTTGTGTTTTCATAGATTGATTTAAAATGGTCAGGTGTTTTATTTATTATTAATAGTACTTACAATTCCAACCTTCACTTTTCTGAATGTTGTTTCACCCCTTGGATATAGCATTTGTGGAGCCAATCTATGTAGAAGATGACTGTCACTTTTCTGATTATGTTGTCAGAACTTACATCATTTTTGTTTTTCAAAGTGTGGGGGTCTTTACACTAGCTAGACTTTATCATATTCCTCAACAGTATTATTATGTAATACCAGAGTTAACCTATTTTTCCATGTTTTATGCCTTTCTGCTTCCTTTGCACTTTTATAAATGTGGATTTTATTGGGCATCTTCCTGCAGAAAAGCTGAATTCCATCACAATTGATAACTTACTTAGAATGGTAGTCTATCTCCATAATCAGTTTCTTCAATTCTGCTAGAAATGTGGCACAGCTTCTTCAGTGGTATATAGAACTTCTGCCATATTTTTTACATATTCTCACTTCATATTACTCTTGAATCTGGGTAACCATTTCTTACTTGCAGTAATATTTGGCGTAACTTGTTTCATTCAGGGAATCCTTTGTTGAAATCTGTGTGTAGAATCTCTGTATCTTCTGGTGCAACACACCATCGTTCATCAGAGCATGTTTTCAGTCTGCATCTTCTACACCCAAATTTAATGTCTATTTCATTGTTACTAAGCATTAGTGCAGAGTGTACATAATTTTGTAGTCTGAAAAACAATAGGAACATTTATAAATTCATTTTTTCTTCTTTACTGTTCAACCAATAGAACATTCACTCTTACTGTAGACCTTCAAATTTCAGCATAGATTATTTTTTCACTTCCTATTAAGTCCAGAACATTCACCTTTTCACTTAAAGGAAGCCCTTTAAAACTTCTCTTTGGAATATCCAAATTAGTAGCATCACTATTACACTTTGGACCATTGTTAAGTAAATAAGTGTTTCTTGGATACAAGTACTGTAATACTGTAGAGTTGATCTCATTACCAAGATGTCCTCTTTAATGACCAACATGCGCATAATGTATATAGCCTGGATACCTTGGAAAAAGCAAAAATTTATGCCTTAGACCTGACAAAGTGGTACACTGATATTTCCTCATGCTACTCATAACAACACAAAATTTAAAATATAAAAATTGCTTATTTCAGCCAGACCACCCACAACCAAACCACCCACCACTGCCTGAGCCCAGACTGCTGAGGACCACCTGCCACTTCCCAGACTTGGCATCCAAGCTGCAACTCCCCAGTGTATTTGGAGGTGCAGACATCTTGAATTATTCCCAAGGGGGTGACCACCATCTTTGGGAGGTGAGGCTCCCATCCTGAGATACCTGAGAGAATGAAGGCTCTTTGACAGGAGATATTGGAAACCTACAGGGTCACAATAAGCATACAGGGGGAAATCTGCAATACCTCAGACCTTCACCATAGGAGGGGAAGATGCAGGAGCAAAATGAAAAACCAGGAGAAGAAATTGTCCTTAACAAACCAAGATGCTATTTTGATAGAATACAATGACAGCAATGCAGCAGAAATGACAGAAAAGAAGTTTAGAATGTACATAATAAAGATGATCTGTGAAGCAAAGAATGGGATAAGAGAGCAAATGCATGCAATGTATGATCACACCAATAGATAGGTAAAAGAACAAATGCAGGAAGTGAAAGAGCATTTCAATAAAGAGATAGAGATTCTGAAAAAAAAAAAAAAACAGAAATCTTTGAGTTGAAAGAAACAATAAACCAAATTAAAAACTCAATAGGAAGCATCACCAACAGAATAGATCTCATGGAAGACAGAATCTCAGAAAATGAAGAAAAAACATTTAATCTTAAAAATAAAGTTGACCAAACTTAGGAGATGGTAACAGATCATGAACAGAACTTCCAAGAATTATGGGATATCATGAACAGACCACATTTAAGAATTAGTGGGATTGAAGAAGGCACAGAGATACAAATCAAAGGAAAGAACAATCTATTCAATGAAATAATATCAGAAAATTTCACAAATCTGAATAATGAAATGGAAATCAAATACAAGAGACTTGCAGAACTCCAAATGCACAAAATTACAAAAGATCCACAACAAGGCACATTGTAATGAAAATGCCAAACATGCAAAATAAAGATTGAATTTTAAAGACTGCCAGAGAAAAACATCAGATTACATAGACGGGGAAACCAATATGGATATCAGCAGATTTCTCAGCCCAGATCCTAAAGCTAAAAGGGCCTGGAACAATATATTTCTAGTTCTGAAAGAACATGGATGCCAACAAAGTCTCTTATACCCAGCAAAACTTACCTTCAAATGTGATGATGAAATAAAATCCTTCCATGATAAACAAAAGTTAAAACAATTTACAATTATAAAGCCTGCACTATGGAACATTCTCAGCAAAATATTTCATGAGAAGGAAGTGAAAAATAACAATGCAAGTCAACAAAGGGAGGAACTAACCTAAGGGAAAAGCCAATCAAAGGAGAAACCAAGTCAAGTTAAAAACCAAAAATAAGCCAAAATGATCAGGAATACAAGTTATATCTAAATAATAACCCTGAATGTTAATGGCCTAACTCATTAATCAAAAGACAAAGACTGGCAGATTGGATCACAAAGAAAGACTCAATAATATGCTTCCTTCAAGAGACTCATCTCATAAAAAAAGACACCCACAGACTAAGGGTGAAAGAATGAGGAAAAACATACCATGCACATGGACTCAGTAAGAAAGCAGGGGTTTCCATCCTTATAGCATATAAAGCGGACTTCAAGTCAAATTAGTCAGATGGGTTAAAAAGGACATTTCATACTGCTTAAGGGAAACATAAACCAGCAAGACATAAGGATTTTAGATATTTATGCCTTAAACAATGGAGCATCTATGTACATCAAACAAACCCTTCTCAATTTCAAAAATAAATAGACCACAACACAATAATACTGGGTGACTTTGACACACCACTCTCACCACTGGATAGATCCTCCAAACAAAAACTTAACAAAGAAACTATAGAATTAAATAATACAAACAAACATGGTTTAGACTTAATGGACATATATAGAGTATTTCATCCATCATTGAGCAAATATGCTTTCTTCTCAGCAGCTCATGAATCCTTTTCAAAAACTGACCATATGCTATGCCACAAAGCAGTCATTAATAAATACCAAAAAAAAAAAATAGAGACATTACCTTGTATTCTATCAAATCATAATAGAATGCAATTAGAACCCAATGATAAAAAACAGAAACTATTCCAACACTTGCAAACTAAATATTACACTATTGGATGATGCATGAATAGCAGAAAACATCAGGGGGGAGATAAAAAAAATTCTTAGAGGTAAACGAGAACAATGATACAATATTTCAAAATCTCTGGGGCACTGTGAAAGTAGTACTAAGAGGAAAGTTCATTGCACTGAGTTCATACAGCAAAAGAATGAAAAATGAACAACAAAATGACCTAACATTAAATCTCAAAGCTCTATGAAAAGAACAGATCAACACCCAAAATAGTAGAAGATAGGAAATAATTAAAATCAGAGTTGAAATCAATGAAATTGAAACAAGAGAAATAATTCAAAAAATTGACAAAACAAAAAATTGGTTCTTTGAAAAAATAAACAAAATTGATAAATGCTTAGCTACACTAACAAAGAAAAGGAGACAGAAATTCAAATTACTAGAATTTATAATGAAAAAGGATAGATCATGAAAGACAATATTGAAATGCAAAACATAATTAGAAACTATTTTGAAAATCTATACTCCAAAAAAATAGAAAATCTTGAAGACATCAACAGGTTTCTAGAGACATATGATCCTCTCCAATTGAATCTGGAGGACATACACAATTTAAACAGATCAATTTCAAGCAATGAATTAGAAGAAGCCAATGAAAGCCAAAAAAAAAAAAAAAAAAAAAACATCAAAAACCAAGACCAGATGGAATCTCAGCCAAGTTCTACAAGACCTTTAAAGAAGAACTAATACCAATACTCCTCTAAGTATTCCATGAAATAGAAAAGGAGGAAACCTTTTCAAATCCATTCCATGAAGCTAGTATCACTCTGATACCAAAACCAGACAAAGATATGTCAAGGAAAGAAAACTTTAGGCCAATATTACTGATGAACATAGATGCAAAAATACTTAACAAAATTCTGGTTAATAGCATACAAAAACATATTAAAAAGATAGTGCACCACAATCAAGTGGGGTTTATCCCAGGGATGAAGGTTCAACAACTGTAAATCTATAAGTATAAATCAATACATCAATAGACTTAAAGTTAAGAATCGTATGATTATTTTAATAGATGCTGAGAAAGTGTTTGATAAAATACAACACTCCTTCATGCTCAAAACACTAGAAAAAATAGGGATAGTAGGAACATACCTCAACATTGTAAAGGCTATCTTTGCTAAACCTGTGGCCAACATCATTCTAAATGGAGAAAAACTGAAAGTATTCCTTCTAAAAATTGGAACAAGGCAGGAATGTCCTCTTTAACCACTTCTATTTAACATAGTCCTTAAAACACTAGCCAGAGTAATTAGACAAACCAAAGAAATGAAAGGGATATGAATAGGAAAAGAAGAACTTGAACTATCACTATTTGCTAATGACATGATTCTATGTTTAGAGGATCCAAAGAACTGCACTGAAAATTTTCCAGAATTAATGAAGGAATTCAGTAAAGTAGCAGAATGTAAAATCAATATGCAAAAATCTAATTTATTTCTATTCATAAATGATGAATCCTCTGAAAGAGAAATTAGGAAAACCACTCCATTTACAGTAACCTCAAAAAACTAAAATACTTGGGAATAAATCTAACAGAAGAGGTGAAAGACCTCTGCAATGAAAACTACAGCACACTAAAGATAGAAATTAAATACAAACTTATAAGACAGAAGGATCTCCCATGTTCATGGAAAGGCAGAATTAATATTATTAAAGTGACCAATCTACCAAAGGTGCTATAGAGATTCAATGCAATTCCAGTTAAAATTCCAATGATGTTCCTCACAGAAATAGAGAAGGCAATCATGAAGTTCATCTGGAAGAATAAGAGACTTCAAATAGCTCTTGGAATGGCTATTATCAAGAACACAAGCAATAATAGATGTTGGCATGGATGTGGGAAAAAAGACACTTTTATATTGCTGGTAGAGTTGCAAATTGGTGCAGTCACTCTGGAAAGCAGTATGGAGATTCCTTGGAAAACTTGGAATGGACCCACCTTTGACCCAGTTATTCCACTCCTCGGTTTATACCCAAAAGACTTAAAATGTGCATGCTACAGTAATGCAGCCACATCAATGTTTTTAGCAGCTCAATTCACAATAGCTAGATTGTAGAACCATCCTAGATGCCCTTCAACAAATGAATGGAGAAAAAAAACTATGGCATATATAAACAATGGAATATTATTCAGCCATAAAGAATAACATCATGGCATTTGCAGATAAATGGATGGAATTGGAGAATATCATGCTAAGTGAAATAAGGCAATCCCAAAATACCAAGGGCCAAATGTTTTCCCTGATAAATGGGTGATGATATATTATGGGAGTGGGGTGGGTGGGGGATAAGTGAAGAATGGAGGTACTTTAAATTATATAGAGGGAAATGAGAGGGAGGAGGGGGCATGGGTATGAAAGATGGTGAAATGAGACAGACATCATCACCCAATGTACATGTATAATTACATGAATGGTATGATTCTACATTGTGTATAACCTAGAAATGAAAAATTGTACCCCAATGTACAATGAAAGAAAATGCAGTCTGTAAAAATAAAAAAAGGGATAATGTATGTTAAAAAATTTTAAAATTTTTTATTTCTAGGATTTTTAATACATTTGAGTAGTTTTTTTTTTTTTTTTTTTTTTTTTTAAATACATATTTTTTTTTTAATTTTTTTATTTATTTTTTTTTACGTTTACATAGGGTAATGATGTTTATTATATTTTTCCCCTCCCCCCCACCCCTCCCACCCCTCCCACCCCTCCCACCCCTCTTTTCCCTCTACACAGTCCTTCTTTCCTTCATTCTTACTGCTCTCCTTAGCCTAACTCTAAACCTAACCCTAAACCTAATGCTAGTCCCTCCCACCCCCCATTATATGTCCTCATCCGCTTATCAGCGAGATCATTCGTCCTTTAGTTTTTTGAGATTGGCTTATCTCACTTAGCATGATATTCTCCAATTTCGACCATTTGCCTACAAATGCCATAATTTTATCATTCTTCATTGCGGAGTAATAT
Source organism: Sciurus carolinensis (assembly GCF_902686445.1). Taxonomy (NCBI): domain Eukaryota; kingdom Metazoa; phylum Chordata; class Mammalia; order Rodentia; family Sciuridae; genus Sciurus; species Sciurus carolinensis. The sequence continues at coordinate 61,836,872 of NC_062217.1, read as the reverse complement.
TCCATTGTATAAATATGCCACAGTTTCTTTATCCATTCATCAACTGAAGGACATCTAGGTTGGTTCCACAATCTGGCTATGGTAAATTGAGCAGCAATGAACATTGATGTGGCTGTATCTCTGTAGTATGCTGATTTTAAGTCCTTGGGTATAGGCCAAGGAGTGGGATAGCTGGGTCAAATGGTGTTTCCATTCCAAGCTTTCTGAGGAATCTCCACACTGCTTTCCAGAGTGGTTGCACTAATTTGCAACCCCACCAGCAATGTATGAGTGTTCCTTTTTCACCACATCCTCGCCAACACCTATTGTTGCTTGTATTCTTGATAATCGCCATTCTAATTGGGGTGAGATGAAATCTTAGGGTAGTTTTGATTTGCATTTCCCTTATTACTAGGGATGTTGAACATTTTTTCATATATCTGGTGATTACTTGTACATCTTCTTCTGTGAAGTGTCTGTTCATTTCCTTAGCCCATTTGTTGATTGGATTATTTGTATTCTTCGTGTAGAGTTTTTTGAGTTCTTTATAGATTCTGGAGATTAGCGCTCTATCTGAGGTATGTTGGCAAAGATATTCTCCCACTCTGTAGGCTCTCTCTTCACATTTCTGATAGTTTCCTTTGCTGAGAGAAAGCTTTTAAGTTTGAATCTATCCCAGTTGTTGATTCTTGCTTTTATTTCTTGTGCTATGGGAGTCCTGTTAAGGAAATCTGATCCTGAGCCAACAAGTTGAAGATTTGGACCTACTTTTTCTTCTATAAGATGCAGGGTCTCTGGTCTGATTCCGAGGTCCTTGATCCATTTTGAGTTGAGTTTTGTGTAGGGTGAGAGATAGGGGTTTAGTTTCATTCTATTGCATATAGTTTTCCAGTTTTCCCAGCACCATTTGTTGAAGAGGCTATCTTTTCTCCATTGCATATTGTTGGAACCTTTGTCTAGTATGAGAAAATTGTATTTATTTGGGTTTGTGTCCATGTCCTCTATTCTGTACCATTGATCTACCTGTCTATTTTGGTACCAATACCATGCCGTTTTTGTTACTATTGCTTTGTAGTAGAGTTGAAGATCTGGTATTGCAATACCCCCTGCTTCGCTCTTGCTACTGAGGATTGCTTTAGCTATTCTAGGTTTTTTATTCTTCCAGATGAATTTCATAATTGCTTGCTCTATTTCTGCGAGGTACATCATTGGGATTTTAATTGGAATTGCATTGAATCTGTATAGAACTTTAGGTAGTATAGCCATTTTGACGATATTAATTCTGCCTATCCAGGAACATGGGAGATCTTTCCATCTTCTAAGGTTTTCTTGAATTTCTTTCTTTAGTGTTCTGTAGTTCTCATTGTAGAGGTCTTTCACCTCTTTTGTGAGATTGATTCCCAAGTATTTTATTTTTTTCGATGCTATTGTGAATGGAGTAGTTTTCCTAATTTCTCTTTCTGAAGATTCATCACTTATGTATAAAAATGCATTGGATTTATGAGCATTGATCTTGTAACCTGCTACTTTACTGAATTCACTTATGAGTTCTAAAAGTTTTCTGGTGGAATTTCCAGGTTCCTCTAAATATATAATCATGTCATCAGCGAACAGGGATAGTTTGAGTTCTTCTTTTCCTATTCGTATCCCTTTAATTTCTTGGTTTCTCTGATTGCTCTGGCTAGAGTCTCAAGGACGATGTTGAATAGAAGCGGTGAAAGAGGGCATCCCTGCCTTGTTCCAGTTTTTAGGGGGAACGCTTTCAGTTTTTCACCATTTAGAATGATATTAGCCATGGGCTTAGCGTAGATGGCCTTTATAATGTTTAGGAATGTTCCCATTACCCCAATTTTTTCTAGTGTTTTGAGCATGAAGGGATGCTGTATTTTATCAAATGCTTTTTCTGCATCTATTGAAATAATCATGTGATTCTTAACTTTAAGTCTGTTGATATGGTGAATGACATTTATTGATTTCCGAATGTTGAACCAACCTTGCATCCCTGGGATAAAACCCACTTGATCGTGGTGCACTATCTTTTTAATATATATTTGTATGCGATTTGCTAAAATTTTGTTGAGAATTTTTGCATCGATGTTCATTAAGGATATTGGTCTGAAATTTTCTTTCCTTGATGTGTCTCTGTCTGGTTTAGGTATCAGGGTGATATTGGCTTCATAGAACGAGTTTGGTAGGGTTCCCTCCTCTTCTATTTCATGGAATAGTTTGAGGAGTATTGGAATGAGCTCTTCTTTAAAGGTTTTATAGAACTCGGCTGAGAACCCATCTGGTCCTGGACTTTTCTTTGTTGGTAGGCTTTGATGACCTCTTCTATTTCATTGCTTGAAATTGGTTTATTTAAGTTGTGTATGTCCTCCTCGTTCAGTTTAGGTAGTTCATATGTCTCTAGAAATTTGTTGATGTCTTCAAGGTTTTCTGTTTTGTTGGAGTATAGATTTTCGAAATAGCTTCTAATTATGTTTTGTATTTCACTCGTGTCTGTTGTGATGTTTCCTTGTTCATTCCGAATTTTAGTAATTTGAGTTTTCTCCCTCTTTCTCTTGTTAGTGTGGCTAAGGGTTTATCAATTTTATTTATTTTTTCAAAGAACCAACTATTTATTTTATTAATTTTTCCGATTGTTTCTTTTGTTTCGATTTCGTTGATTTCGGCTCTGATTTTAACTATTTCCTGTCTTCTACTACTTTTGGTATTGGTCTGCTCTTCTTTTTCTAGTGCTTTGAGCTGTAGTGTTAACTCATTTATTTGTTGATTTCTACTTCTTTTTTGAATGCACCCCATGAAATAAATCTTCCTCTAAGTACTGCTTTCATAGTGTCCCAGAGATTTTGATATGATGTGTCTTTGTTCTCGTTTACTTCTAAGAATTTTTTTATTTCCCTCCTGATGTCTTCTGTTATCCATTCATCATATAATAGTGTATTATTTAGTCTCCAGGTATTGGAGAAGTTTCTGTTTTTTATTCTGCCATTTATTTCTAGTTTCAGTCCATTATGATCTGATAGAGTACAAGGTAGTATCTCTATCTTCTTGTATTTACTAACAGTAGCTTTGTGGCATAAAATATGGTCTATTTTAGAGAAGGATCCATGTGCTGCTGAGAAGAAAGTGTATTCATTCTTTGTTGGATGGTATATTCTATATATGTCCGTTAAGTCTAAGTTGCTGATTGTGTTGTTGAGATCTATAGTTTCTTTATTCAATTTTTGTTTGGACGATCTATCCAGTGGTGAGAGAGGTGTGTTAAAATCGCCTAGTATTATTGTGTTGTGGTCTATTTGATTTCTGGAATTGAGAAGGATTTGTTTGACGTACGTGGATGAGCCAATGTTCGGGGCATAGATATTTATGATTGTTATGTCTTGCTGATTTATGCTTCCCTTAAGCAGCATGTAATGTCCTTCTTTATCCCTTCTGACTAGTTTTGGTTTGAAGTCCACATTATCTGAGATGAGGATGGATACTCCAGCTTTTTTGCTGTGTCCGTGTGCATGGTATGTTTTTCCCCATCCTTTCACCTTTAGTCTATGGGTGTCTCTTTCTATGAGATGTGTCTCTTGCAGGCAGCATATTGTTGGATTTTTCTTTTTAATCCAATCTGCCAGTCTGTGTCTTTTGATTGATGAATTCAGGCCATTAACATTCAGGGTTATTATTGTGATATGATTTGTATTCCCAGTCAATTGACTCATATTTGTTTTTGACATGATTTGGTTTCTCCTTTATTTGGCTATTCCTTTAGGCTAGCGCCTCCTGTTGCTGATTTGCATCGTTGTTTTTCATCTCTTCCTCATGGAATATTTTGCTGAGAATGTTCTGTAATGCTGGCTTTCTTTTTGTAAATTCCTTTAGCTTTTGTTTATCATGAAAGGATCTTATTTCATCGTCAAATTTGAAGGTAAGTTTTGCTGGGTATAAGATTCTTGGTTGGCATCCATTTTCTTTCAGGGCTTGGTATATGTTGTTCCAGGCCCTTCTAGCTTTTAGGGTCTGGATTGAAAAATCTGCTGATATTCTTATTGGTTTCCCTCTGAATGTAATTTGATTCTTTTCTCTCGCGGCCTTTAAAATTCTGTCTTTATTTTGTATGTTAGGTATTTTCATAATAATGTGCCTTGGTGTGGGTCTGTTGTAATTTTGTATGTTTGGAGTTCTATAAGCCTCTTGTATTTGGTTTTCCATTTCGTTCTTCAGATTTGGGAAATTTTCTGTTATTATTTCATTGAATAGATTGTTCATTCCTTTGGTTTGTTTCTCTAAGCCTTCCTCAATCCCATTAATTCTCAAATTTGGCCTTTTCATGATATCCCATAGTTCTTGGAGATTCTGTTCATGATTTCTTACCATCTTCTCTGTTTGTTCCACTTTGTTTTCAAGGTTAAATATTTTGTCTTCAATGTCTGAGGTTCTGTCTTCCAGGTGTTCTATCCTATTGGTTATGCTTTCTATGGAGTTTTTAACTTGGTTTATTGTTTCCTTCATTTCAAGGATTTCAGTTTGGTTTTTTTTCAGTATCTCTAACTCTTTATTGAAATGATCTCTTGCTTCCCGTATTTGGTCTTTTAACTGTTGATTGGTGCGATCATTTAATGCCTGCATTTGCTCTTTCATCTCCTCCTTCAATGCCTGCATTTGCTCTTTCATCTCCTCATTAGCTTCCCTGATCGTTTTAATTACGTACATTCTGAACTCCCTTTCTGACATTTCTTCTGCTCTGCTGTCATTGGGTTTTATTGATGTAGTATCTAGGTTTGTTTGGGACATTTTCTTCCCTTGTTTTCTCATAATGGTCAGTTGTCAGTGGGACCCTGAGATATTGCAGTTTTCCACTATTGGCTTATAGTGTCCCAGTAGATTTCCAGTGTATCACCTCCCAGCCTTCAGTAGCCTGATGTCTTGGAGGAATCTGATAAAGCAGCTCATTCGAAGAATACTGCCCCTAGCCCCCTACTGGTTCCACGTTTTGGAACTGGCTCTGTGCGGAAATGCTCTCACTGTGGGCCTGCACCGTGCAGCTGGCCGTGTGGGAAGAGCCCACTGCCGGAGTGTGGAAGACTACCTTGGGAAGACTCAAGCTGCCCTGCCCAGCTCTGCTAAGCCACCTCTATCTGGGCCTGCCACCCGGGCTGAGCTTTACCCATTGGGCAGACTCACCCGTGGCTCCACTTCAGTCCGAGTCTCTCAATGCCTCCCCTTCTTAACTCCTGGGTTCTGGAGCGACCGGGGGTGCAGTCTCCCTCTAGGCCGCCATCTTGGATCGCCCCGTGAAGAGAGCCCGCAGCCAGAGTGGGCAGAGCCGCCTGAAGAGGTCTCCGGCTGCCCTGTCCTTATCCCTGAGGCTGACTGCAGATCGAGCCTCTCCGCTGGTTCTTTGCAGGAGTACACTGCACTGCAGGGGCTCCGGGACTCGGAGCGTGCTCTGTTCAGACAGGCTCTCACTAGCGGGCCAGTTCCGTTCCGAGAACCTGGAGAAGCTGGCTGTGTGGGCGGGGCCCACCACCGGAGTGCGCAGGACTGCCTGTGGATGACTCTAGCTGCCCTGCCCGGCTCCGATAAGCCACCTCTATCTGGGCCTGCCACCCGGGCCGAGCTTTACCCAGTGGGCAGACTCACCCGTGGCTCCACTTCAGTCCGAGTCTCTCAATGCCTCCCCTTCTTAACTCCTGGGTTCTGGAGCGACCGGGGGTGCAGTCTCCCTCTAGGCCGCCATCTTGGATCGCCCCGTGAAGAGAGCCCGCAGCCGGAGTGGGCAGAGCCGCCTGAAGAGGTCTCCGGCTGCCCTGACCTTATCCCTGAGGCTGACTGCAGATCGAGGCTCTCCGCTGGTTCTTTGCAGGAGTACACTGCACTGCAGGGGCTCCGGGACTCGGAGCGTGCTCTGTTCAGACAGGCTCTCACTAGCGGGCCAGGTCCGTTCCGAGAACCTGGAGAAGCTGGCTGTGTGGGCGGGGCCCACCGCCGGAGTGCGCAGGACTGCCTGTGGATGGCTCTAGCTGCCCTGCCCGGCTCCGATAAGCCACCTCTATCTGGGCCTGCCACCCGGGCCGAGCTTTACCCAGTGGGCAGACTCACCCGTGGCTCCACTTCAGTCCGAGTCTCTCAATGCCTCCCCTTCTTAACTCCTGGGTTCTGGAGCGACCGGGGGTGCAGTCTCCCTCTAGGCCGCCATCTTGGATCGCCCCGTGAAGAGAGCCCGCCTTGAGTAGTTTTTATATACTGTGCAATAAGGGTTCATATCCTTTTTTGCATATAAATATCTGATTTTCACATCAACATTTATTAGAGAGGCTATCATTTTTCCTTTGTATAATCTTGGCACCTTAGGAAAAAATCAACTTGTAGGTACATAGGTTCATTTCTGTAGTTTGTATTCTGTTCTATTGCCCCACATGTATCTATTTTGATGCCTATATCATGCTATTTAGTTAGTATTGCTTGTAGTACAGTTTAAAATTAGATGGTGAACACTAATGCTTCCAGATTTGTTCGTTTTGCTCATGATTTCCTGGGATATTTATGTATTTTTGTAGTTTTAGGTAAATCTTAGTATTTTTTATATCTGTGAAAAATGACATTGGAATTTTGTCAGTGATGACATGGAGAATATGGGCCACTTTGGGTAGCATGAACATTTTAACACTACTAATTCTTCTAATCCATGAGCATGAAATCTTTCTATTGATTTCTGCATTCTACTTTTTTATTAATTTTTATAATGACTTAAAAACACAATTTTATCACCTTACAGTTCTGTTTGTCTGATGTCTGTCACTGATTTTGCTGGGTTAAAATCAATGCCTTCAGGGGTTTGTTCATTCGGGAGGCTCTAGGGGAGAATTTGTTTCTTTTCCTCATTCCAAGCATTCTACCTTCTAGAGAACACACCTCTTCCTGGCTTCATGACCCATTCCTTCATCTTCAAAGCCAAAAAAACTGGCTGTTTCTCCTCACATTGCCTAACTTATCACTTTCTTCTTGCCTGTTTAACTTTTAAGAATGCTTCTGGGGGATGGGGATTTAGCTCAGGCGGTAGAGCGCTTGCCTCACCAGCACAAGGCCCTGGGTTCAATCCCCAGCACCACGAGGGAAAAAAAAAAAAAAAAGAAGAATGCTTCTGTTTATGTGAGGTCTGTCTGAATAACCCAGAATGGTCTAGCTCTTTTCAGTTCAATGAATTAGTAAACTTACTTCCATCTGCAACCTAATTATTCTTTTTATATAGCATACCACATTCACATATTTTGAGGATTGAGATGCAGGCATCTTTGAAAGGGAGAGACCTATTCTTTCTAGCATCATAACCAAAATTATGAGGATAAATAATTAAGCCCTATATAATAAAGTTATTTTAGAGAAATATATTTTTGATAAACCTGATTTTATTCATTATTTACTCATCAAGAGTCAGGGTTTTATAATAGAAAAAATAGGATATGATACTTGTGAAGAAGGAAAAGCAGTTTGCATCCAAGTTTATTTAATACAAGGTAAGTAGTAGCAGGAAAATCTTTATTTTCTTTGAGGTTCTATTTTTCATTAGAATAAAAGGCAACTAAGCATACCTCATGTGTTGTTCTGGGTCTGATTATGATAATATAAAGCACTCATTGGGTGCCAAAAAATTAGTCAACAAATATTAGAGGTTATAATTGTAGCACAGTGCCTACACAAAATAGATTTTCAATAAGTGGTATCTATTCATTAAATTAAATAATTTAATAATATTTTTTTTGTTATTTAAAAAGTATTTTAATCTTCTGTCATTACTATGCAACACCAAAACACACACAAGAAATAACATGTTATTTCTAAATATTATAATCATATTGTTTGTGATTGATTTGAAAAATAACATTTATGTTTTATTATAATTATTAACATCTCATTTTACAGATTTAAGAAATTAATTACAGAGAGAATAACAAATGTTAGCAGAGTCTATAGAAAAGTTAAGAAGTATTAAAATTAAAGATTTATAATTTATAGTTTCCTTATTCCTTATGAGTTGCTATGGAATCATGAGTCTTCAAATACTTTATAGTTTTAACACCTCCTACCTTGTATCCATAAATTAACCTCAGCTATGACTTTGCTATTGTTGTCAGTACTGCCTTTTAATATCAAGCATTCATATAACTACAGGTATTATAAATTTACTTGTAAAAAGTGGACCTCCTTTTATATGATAGATGACTTGAAATTTTAAATATACATTTAAATCTTAAGGCACATATATGTATACTAAACTTAAATTATTACATTGTGTTATAAAATTTTATTCAATTTTAAAATTTACAGCCTTAATGCTTAAATTTTATTTCCAAAAAGTTTATTGGTGTATTATTGTTTTTCACTTAACCAGCAGAGTAAATGAAAATGTTTTATACTTCCTCAGAAGAAACTATAGTCTCTAGAAAAGCTATTTCTCTAAAAGTCAATGTCCAAATTCTTAAAACAATTTTAACAAATTTTTGTTGAATATTTTAAATAATATTGTGTTATTTATCTGAGCATAATTCCAATATTATTTCACATTTTTTTAAACTGAATAAACCATGGTACACCACATTGCACTCTTAGTCCGTTTAAATTCTTAGGGCATCTCTGAAAATATTAATTGTACAAATTTATGACATATAGTATATAATTCAGTATATGTATATAATGTGTAATAATCATATCAGGGTACTTAACATTTCCATATCCTTAAGTCTATTTTTAAATTTTGATTAACACATAGTACTGTACATATTTGTAGGGTTCAGTGTGACTTTATAATACATGTAAGCAATATGTACTGATTTAATCAGGATAATTAACATTTCCCTGTCCTTATCATTAATTTGTGTTTAGAGATGTTGAGCTTCTGTCTCCTAGTTATTTGTAAAGTATATATTAGATTATTGTAAATTCTATACCTTTCATAGTTCTCTAGGAACACTAGAACTTATTGTTCTATGTCTGCTATGGTTTGAAATGTGGTGTTCCCCCAAAGCAGATGTTTGAGACAATGAGACAACACAAGAATTTTCAGACATGATAAGATTAGATTATTAAAGGTGTAGACTAATTGTCACCACCCGCAGCAATAATTGAGCAGGTATTTATCAGAGGGGTCTGGAAATAAACTATTTTTCCTATATTCACTAATTTATAGAGGAAGAGAGACTTTGAGAGAAAGATAGGCTTTGCTTAGAGGAAGAGAAACTTTGCTTATGAGGAAGAGAAACTTTGCTTAGAGACAAAGTTTTAGAGAAAGAGAGGCTTCTGCGCTTATCATAGATCTATTTCTTCTTAGTTCTGCTGCTTCTTCTTAAAGGTGCGTCCTGCATCCTGTGAACTAAGGGTGCATCTATCAGAGGTGCTTCTTTTTAGAGGTGCTTTCTATCTGCTTGCCGCTTCTTCTTCTTCCTGCCACTTTTCTCTGCCTGCTGCTCTTACTCTCGCGGCCGCCACCCACTGCCCGCTTATATTCCCTCCAGGAGGCGGAGGGCGGGGCCACGCCATTTGCGATCAGGCGAGGAGCCAGCTGCCCCATCATGGCAAGGGTCAAAATGAGCAGGCCCGAGCAGGTGCGCTCGGGAACACCTGTGCACACGTTGTGCGCGTGGACTTAACTGAATATGGCCAGTGATAAATCACCTGAGTGTGCTTATGTTAATTAACCTCCTCACCGCCAATGTGATCAGGTGCCGTTCTGGCTGGCACAGCCCCCAACAACTAATCAGTGGATTAATGCACTGATATGAATTAACCGGGTGGTAACTGTAGGCAGGTAGGGTGTGACTGAAGGAAGTACATCACTGGGAGTATGACTCTGGGATTTATATTTTGTCTCTGTTGAGTAGAGTTTAGTCTCTGCTTCTTGGTAGCTCTGTCCTGAACTGTTTTCCTCCAACATTGCCTTCTGTCTTGATGTTCAACTTAATTAACCAGGTGTGAAGTGATGGAGTCTGCTGACCATGGACTGAACATCTGAAACCATAACTCAAAATTATCCTTTCCTGGGCTGGGGATATAGCTCAGTTGGTAGACTGCCTGCCTCACATGCATAAGGCCCTGGATTCAATCCCCAGCAGCACAAAAATAAATAAATAAATAAATAAATAAAAATAAATTATCTTTTCTTCCTCTACATTGTTCTTGTCAGTGATTTTGGTCAGAGCAGTGCAAAAAAACTGACTAAAACACTGTCCTCCCCTCTTAATAGTTCCTATTATCCATTCATATGGACTTTTTATAAACATTCACATGTGAGAGGATACACATCTTATTTGTCTTTTTATATGTCTGACTTATTTCACTTAACATTATGCCTTCCAGTTTCATCCAATTTACACAAATGAAAGGACATCATTTTTTATAACTGAATCATATCCCATTGTGTATATACTCAACACTTTCTTTGTCCATTCATTCATTGATGGGCATCTAGTTTATTTCCATATCTTACCTACTTTAAATAATACTGCAATAAACATAAGAGTGTAGCTGTTTCTTGGATGCCTTTCCTTTTAACATATTCCCTGTAGTGGGGCTGCTGGATCACATGGTGGATCTATTTCAATTTCTTGAGAAACATCCACACCTTTCTCCATAGTACCTCAATTAATTTAGAATTTCACCAAAAGTGTACAAGAATTTACTTGTCTCCACATTCTTCTCAGAATTTGATATTTTTGTCTTTTTAATAATAGCTATTCTAATTGGTGAAAAGATGTCTCATTTGGGGTTGGACCTTTGTTTTCTTGATGGCTAATCAAATTGAGTATTTTAAAAAATTTTTTGGCAATTTAAGTTCCCATTTTAATATTATCTATTCTTGTCCTTGGCCCAGGTTTATTTAGAATATTTGTTACTTATTATTAAATTTTTAAAACTTTTTATATATTCTGGATATCATTCTACTTTTTCTTCCTAAAACTATGCAAAAATATTTTCCTTTATAGAGGAGTACATTATTGTTTTTCAGTTGTTGCAGAGACTTTTTGATTTTGGTGAAATAATACTGGACATTTCCCTAAATTGTTCAATAATAATTGTATAACCTATGAATATTTTTGAGGCCTAATTTTATTATATAAAATTTAAAATCAATTTTCTCCATTATCTGGGTAACAAGTGTAATCCATTTTCAAGAAATGCATCTAACATCAACTTCAGTGTTTCCCAACTCTACAACTGACAAAATTCTTCACGTGTATAAATCAAGTTTTCCAGTACATTTATCTCTTTAATTAAGCAGGGAATTCTTCAGACATTTCATCCACAAACAGGTCATTGTGGTATATTCCAATAATCCTAGTTACCTGGGAAACTAAATGAAAAGGATAGCAGGTTCAAGTTCAGCCTGCACAACTTAACAAGTCTCTGTCAGGAAGGAAAGGACAGGAAGGGGAGGGGAGGGAAGGGAAGGAAGAAAGGAAAGAGTTTTACCCAGACTGATAGAGGTTTCACATAATCTATTTGCTGTGGATTCCAAGTTAGATTAACCTAGGATTATTTCTACTTCATTCAGGCCTGGAGTTATGGAGTCTGGTGACCATGAACTGAAGCTCTGAAACCATGACTCAAAATTAGCTTTTCTACAACTGTTAGATGTCTAGAACATTGTGATAAGTAAGATGTCAAGTTACTTCATCCTAAAAGACATTATATGAGATAATCAATACTACATAAATCAATTGGGATACATATATAGTTCTCTTACTGAAAAATGTTAAATGATTAAAGAAACTCACATATACCACATTCAGGGTTATGAAAATTTTCCAGATTGTCCAGCAGAGTGGTTCTCAATGAGTGAGAATTTTGCCCTCAGTAGGGACTATGGCCGTATCAGGAGACACTTTTATTTTGCAAGATTATGGGTGATTTTACAACTGATATGGAGTGGGTAGAAATCAGTGTTATTGTTAAACACCATGCAATGTATAAAAGTACCCACAACTAAGAAAGATTTAGTCCAAAATGTCAAAAGGGTCACTTTTAGAAATGCTGATGTTATGATTTGGATGTGAGGTATCCCCTGAAAGATCATTTGTCAGACAATGCAAGAAGGTTCAGAGGAGAAAGGATTGAGTTGTAACAGGAGAAAGGATTGAGTTGTAACAGTCTTAATCCAATCAGTGATTTAATCCCCTGTTAGGGATTAACTGAGTAGAACTGAAGTGGTAGGGTGTGACTGGACGAGGTGGGAATTGGTTTTTTCTTTGGGTATATACTGGTATCTGGTGAGTGAACTCTCTCTCTGCTTCCTGATCAACATGTAAGCTGCTTCCCTTTGCCACTTTGTCCCACCATGATGTTCAACCTAACCTAGATCCTGGAGGAATGGAGTTGGCCTTCTATGACTACCTTTGAAACCATGAGCCCTCAGATAAACTCTTCCTCCTCTACAGTTCTGCTGGTTTTGTCTTTTAGTTAAAGCAGTGGAAAAAGGTGACTAAAATAGCTGATCTGATCAAATTAGAAAATCTGACATTATTTTCATCTATTATATTACTGATTATTATTGTATTTTGCAATAGGCATTGGTACAAAAAAAATTCAGTGCATCAGATAAGGAATCCAAGCTGGAGTTTTTATTGGGCCTAATTAAAGCGTTCAGAAGGTCAAAATCTTGATTCTTCCTTTAAACTCATGTTGGTATAGATAATTGCTTTCCACCTTTGTCACATACTGTTCATTTCATTTTTTTTTTTATGTCGTTCTAGTTGAGTAACAGTTCTTGAAGTATGTTCAGTTGAACAGATTCTGACTTTTCTCAGATCACAACTTTACTTTATGAGGAAATTGGGTGAAAACTTGGAACCCCTCTATGTGTGGACTGGCATGCCTAGCACATGAATCCTGCCCCATCAGGGGGCTGGGTGAAGAAAGACATTCCCATGCCTCTTTGCATTATCCTGGAAATTAATCTTTAAAACATAAAACTGCAGCAGATAAGAAATATATTTAGCCTATCCCTTCCTGTGAGACATTGCAGCCCTGAACTTAGGATTTAGGGCAGAGACATTCACATCTTCTTGGTCACATCCACCCAAAGTTGACCTTTCCCAAAGAAAAGATAGGGAGTGGTAAGTAGATTATAACTCAAAGGCACAGTGCTCAACTCTCATAACCTGTTTTCTTGAATAAATAATTATTTACTTGATATTTGTCCTCAAGACAATTTTCAGAAAGTTTATGTGATTGAGTTTGTCCTTATTCTCATAACATTGACCAGATTTACTTTTGCATTTAGGAAATTGTCCATAGTATTATTTGTGTTGCTATTTAGGGAGTCCTAATTCCAGGATTTATTTTATTGTGATGAGATGTTCTAAAGTTAGATTATGTTTTGGTTTTAAAATGAGTAAAACTAATTTGAAATATAAATTATTAAGTTCCCTAGAACTAAAACACCAGTCTAAACTTGCCATATTTGGTTCAAATCCTTTTAGTAAAAAATTCATTCTTTAATGAATATTTTTTTGAAATTATCAGCATTTCTGTTGCTGTGACAAAATATCTGAAAAATGTACTTCGAGGAGAAAATATTTATTTTGGTTCATGATTTTAGAGGTTTCATTCCAAAGTCACTTGACTCCTTTGATTCTGGATCTGTGGTAAGTCAGGTTAATCTAGTATGAAGAGTCTGGTGAACAAATCTGTTTACTACATGGTATCCAAAAAGCAGAGAGAGAAAGAGAGGAGAAAGGGAGAAAAGATGGAGGACAAAATGTACTTTATAAAAAAATATGGTCCAGGTGACGTATTTTCTCCAAGGAGGCCCTACCTCTTTAAGTTTCTACCACTTGCCAATAACCACTACCTGGAAACCAAGCCTTTAATACATGAGACTTTGGGATACATTTTAGAATTAAACTACAATAAAACTATTTTCACTATTCAGTCTTTCCTGCTCATATTTTGTCATAGGATTCAAAAGTATTTTTCAGTTTCTTTGTTATATGCATGAAAATGTGTAGGTAGAGAACATATATATTAAGCTAATGGTCTCTAGTGCTGAAACTAATGATTCGGCCCATACTGCTCAGGTTGTTTTTCTATCTACAATATTAGTAAATTTTAATGGATGTTCTCAAGTACTAGATACATATGTATGCAAGCACACACAAAAAAATACAGAAAAAAATGATGATCAAACAATGAAGTATTATGTACATAACTCAATCTTATATAAAGAGTAAATGCATACACTATTGACTCTATGTATTATCTACTTAATCATTACTTCTAAACTAGTTTAAACTTTGTTTGAAACTAATTTTGTACTCAGTTTACAGTTCTGAAGGTGAAAAGTTGTTAAGGTGCCTCTTCTACTTAAATCCTGTTTCTATTGAAGCTAAAGATTATTAAGTGTACAGAAGTTTTATACATTTCAACTAAAAATCATTCAAAGACTTATATCCTCCCCAAAATTTCAGCTACCTTCTTTTTCATCATTTTACAAAAAATTCAAATAATTTCAAAATAGTTCAAGATTTTTCAAAAGTTGCAAATGTAGTATACAGACTTAGTATGTACCCTACAACCGATTTTCCCCAATGCTATTATCTTGAGTAAGGAAACTAAATTGTCTGTTTCATCCAGCTCAGGTTTCAGCAACCATTTACAAGCTGTTGGTTATAGAAATAAAAAGGTACAAGTAGGGTTTTTTCTGTGTGCATGCTTGTTTGTTTCAGTTGAAGTTTAACACTGTTCTTATAATAAAATTGGAGCAATTTCAATTCACCTTTCAACATGTCGATATTTTCTTTGGATGATTGGGGCACAGCAGTAGCAGAACAAAATTAAGCAATGAACTGAGAGAAGAAAGTGACCTAACTACTAATGTTGTTACTTTTGAAGATCTCATTTTCTTCAGCAATAGAATGAGCAAAATTTTGATTGCTAAGTCTACTAAACAGGGTTGTTTGGTGGGTAAAACAGCTTCATTAACATACTTGAAAGTATTTATAAATTCTAAGATAACATTGAAGGTAAAGGATGATGATCATTTGATATCTTTCATTTATTTTCACTTTATTAGTAAATCTAATTAAGAGTTAATAATATTTAAATAATCTTTATAAAACATGTTGCTAAATAAATATCCATATCAATGTTATGCATTATGCATAATTCTCAATTCGGAGATGAAATAATTGAAGCCTAGATAAGTTACATGTGTTTCTTGTGCTCATTAAGTCATCGAGTGATTGGTCAGACATTTCAGTTTCCTTCATTCCTGGAGTGCCAATGACAGTGAATGTGTCACAGAGCCAAGTCAAAGGTTGGGTAGGTAAAGTGAGTAAGACATGTGCCTTGGGCACAAAATTTAATGATGTGTTAAACACGGTAATCAAGATAAATATTTTAGTGCACTATTTTTGAAAGTACAAATCAATAAAAATATTTGTGATGAAAAAGATATCAAAAATTTAATTGAAGTCACATCTCATTACTAATTTTTTCTTCTGCCTCAGGATATTTTATGTCTCTTCATGGCATTGGATGTGCATACTAGCATAATGGAGGTCCAGAGTTGAATAGTTTGGCCACCAATTCCAGCACACAATCCTGATATGGTAATCACATTTACATGCTTAAGTTTCCTCATTGATAAAATGTTTATATCATTAGTTCCTTTTTGATAGGGTTTATTACAGGCTAGAAGAGATGATGAACTTAATATTTCCTGTGGTAACTTAAAATCATGTCATATATGATACACAGTTATAATGTTAATTCATATTTATAGTAAGATTTAAGTATAGTCATATGTAACATGTATGAACATACACATATATGCAAGCACGCAAAAAATCCAGAAAAATGATAATCAAACATTGAAGCAATGTTTAATCAATGTATTACATCTGGGTAAAACTACATTCACAGAATCTTGGAAATTTTCAAAATAGTAAATTATTATTTTATTATTTTAAGGATAATCTTGAAAAGAGTTATTTGAGATGGTGAGAGTTTGAATATCTTTGATCTGGAGACCTAAATGTGAGTCTTATTGTGCAAGCCATTAACCCTAAGCTGTTTAGTTGTTTTACATATCTTCCAGAAGTAGTTATTTCCAGGTCATGTAGATAGTTATTTTATTGTTATTAACATTTTTTATCAAAGAGGCAGGATATATTATGTTTTCCGCATTTTTAAAATCTTTTTCTTTATGCATAATACACATATATTACATATGCACAAAAAAATAAGTAGACAAAACTTTTCAGTTACATTGTAAAGTAATTTAAATTGGAGATTCACTAAAATGCTTGCTGCTCCAGGTAAATAAGAAATCATCATCCTATTGCCAGGAAACTTTGTTACAGTCACTATTCCAGTCTGTCTTGGATTGGGTCCCAGTTTCAGCATCTCTATTACCTAGCCATTGCTGTTTTTTCAGACAGGGTGACATTTACTGTGTGTCATGTTAATATTAATGTAAGTTTAGTTTACTATTATCTGTATTAAATGAGATCCATTTTTAAAATTCATTAAGAAATATATATCCAGTTCATATAAACAAGGGATGACTATCTGTGTAAGACAGTTTGTAGAATCATTTAAAAAGTGGTTATATATGTGTTTTTTTTTCTAGTTAGCTTGCATAATTTTAGAACCTACTGCTCTTATCATGTTATTTCTAGGGATGTTCCTTTAGCTGTAAATGCTGGCAGCTATCTAAATTAAATAGCAAGTCAAATGACAGGTAGTAGAGATACACTGTGATGAAGCTTGCAACCCAGGAGACCATGTTTCAGTACTTTGAAAAGCTTATTTTCAACAGGAAGTAATATGTATCTTGTTTCTGTTTAGTTGTATAATAAAAAGGTTCAAATATATTACTATTCATGCTGTTCTATGCTTTGGCTATACTGATTTTTAATTTAAAATATTTTATTATTATACATTATTGAAACTACAGTAAAGAAAAGAATTAATAAAATTAGATTAAATTTTTGGAGACACTTTTTTGAAAACCAGTATGCACCTCTTTTGTGGTTGTTAATTTTCAGTGTCTTAAAGGCATGGAAAAAATTGCAAAAGTTTTCATATTACTGTGACTTCCTTTTAAAGTTGCAATTATAACATGCCCATATTTGGTAAGCATAGGTACCTGGAGATATAAAAATCTTCACCATATCATGTATAATTATTTAAAATGTAAGAAACAGAATTCCAAATATGTCATAAAGTACGCAAAGTAAACTCTGTCCTATTAATTCTGACTTTTGTATTTGTGGTCATGCTGAGAAAAAGTGACATTTTATTGACAACACGTAAAGCACAGATATGAAAAGTTCCAGGAAAGTGATGAATTTATTGCTGTGTTATTGCTAAATAATAACTGATCAAATAGCATACATACACCCAATAATCAGTTTCCTGATATAAGTATTTCACAGAACAATTTAAATTTTTAGTGAGGTGTTAAACAATGGTTATAGATTATATTATATAGAAAATGTTTATTGAGCCAAAGATATTCAAATGTATTTGGATTTTTCACCAATATTATATAGGGTTATATTTTTAGGTTCTATAATTATCTATTTGTATTTCTTTTGGGTAAGTAAAATGCAAGCAATTCACTCTAATGATGAACTAATGAAATTACATAACATCATTTAAGAACAAAGTGTGAAGGATAAATGAAGATAAAAGAGAATCTGTGCTACAGAAAAAAGTCAGAGAGAAAGGAAATTGCCCTGGAATCCCACTTATATTAGCTTGACTGATTTTTATGACTCACTGTAGAGACCAAACCTCTTCAATCATATCAAAATTTGATACTTTATAAAGATGTTGACCTGATGATAATTCACAAACTACTAAATTCATCAACAGGCTTCTTCTGACCACTTGCTTCTTTGGAACACTAATATTCTGCCCCTGTTCCGTTCTACAGTTTTTGAGGGCAGCACCCATAAATCCCCTCTGTGTGCAACATCCACTCCCTACATTGTAGCACTCTCAGTTTGGTTTTGTCAGTGTCACCCTAATGAGCTGTGTTTCATTCATGAGGCAGTTCTCCATTAAGTCAATGCAGTAAAGTGTGTGGGTTCCCAGAGAGGGTAACATTTATGGATTCTGAAACCCCAAACTTTCAAAATTCACCATCATTTTATTAAAGATTACTCCTGGTTACAGCAGCATGACTGAGAATTAAGGTGAATTTCTTTTTCAAAGTCAGGGTGCTATACAGATTTGAGATTTCTTTTTAAACAGAAAGCCTATAGGGAAATGAAACTTTCCAAAAGTTATGATTACTGGTATTTCCACAGATAGATTTTGGAGGAGGGGACTCTTTCTTTAACCTATAGCTCAGCTATGTAGCTGAGGCAGCAGGTGCTGAGATTTTTTTCCTTGTGATTCACCTGTCCCAAGTCTCTGAATTTCATGTTTCCCATTTCTCTCCTGTAGAATTTTGATGCCCTTCTGTGATTGCTCACCTCAACATGCACCTGTGCATAAGAATATTTCACAAAGCCCAGTTAGTATAAAGAGAATATAAACAGTAAAATGCAAGTAGGAAAATAACACTGGGTATGTAGGAGAAAATGAGAAATCCTGAAGAGACAGATTTTGAAAAAGAACTTGAAAAGGTAGAGCTGAATAAATCAGATAAAAATTATTTTGAAAGTTTCAATGGTACACTAGATCAAATGGAAGAAAGAATATCAGAATTTAAAGACAAGTCTTTGAAAATAGAAAATTCAGATAGAAATAATGGGAAAAAATTAGAAAAAATGAAGAGAGCATTCCTGAATCTTTGAGATACAATTGAAAGATCATATAACCACATCACTGGCATAAAGTAAAGGGAAAGAGAATGATTACAGGCATAGAAACTTATTCAATAAAGTAATAGCAGTAAACTTCTATAATGTTGGGAAAGACATGGACAGCCAGGTACAGGAAGTTTATAAAACTCCAACTAGACATGATCAGAAAAGATCCTCTCCACAGCATATTATAATAAAACTGTCAAAATGCAAAATGATGAAAGAATTTTAAACTCTGGAAGTGCTAAGTCACTTTTATGGGCAATATCATTAGACTAACAAGTAGATTTCTCATCAGAAATCCTATAGATAAGGAAGACATGGAATAGATATTTTAAGTCCTGAAAGAAAATAACTGCCAACCAATATTGTTATTCCAAGCAAGGGTACCTTCAGAAAAGGAGACTAAAAATCTTCCAAGGTAAGAAAAATGCAAGAATAATTCATGACCAGCAGAGAAGCCTTAAAAATATGCTAATGGGAGTCTTATACCAAGAAGTGGAAGAAATGTAATAATTACTATAATAATAGCATTTGAAAGTATAAATTTCACTAAGAATGTGAATACATAAAACAGAAATTTAAAAGCAAACATTAATACAGTGAGTCATCAAATCACAAAAATGAATAAAAGAGGAAGAAATGAGCAAAGAATATTTAAAATAACTGGAGGAAAATGACAAATACAAGTACATAACTTCCACTTGTCATTTTGAATACAATGTATCTAAATTCTTTCATTAAATGGTACTGGCTTGACAATGTATAAAGAAAGAAGACCCAATAATATGCTATCTATAAGAAAGTCATATCACTGGTAAAGACACAAACTAACTGAAATTTCAAGTATTAAAAATCATCTGACAAACAAATGCAATCTCAAAGAAAACAGAATTATCTACATTTATTTCTGACAAAATAAATTTTAAAAGCAATATGAAGTGACAAATGAGATGACAATTTCAGTCAGATTTCCATCTCTGTGTGTGAACTATCTGAAAAGAAAGAGCATAGAGAATGAAAAGTTTATT